>NC_053041.3:66844318-67463413 GCF_002575655.3 Aegilops tauschii subsp. strangulata | reverse complement strand
CAAAATATGTTTCTTACATGAGTCCATTCTTGTACAGATTGTTGCATAAGGGATATTATACCCCCTGCACAAAGGATTGCATTCAATGATGTTTATATTGCATATGAATTGATGGACACCGATCCGCATCAAATTATTCACTCAAATCAAGCTTTATCGGAGGAGCACAGCAAGGTTCTTATTGTTATTTCAATATGAAAGTAAAATCTTCTCATCCTCCCTTTGTACGATAAGTTCGCTTATGTAATCAGACTATTGTTTGGCTATGGTAATTCTTGTCTCTAGTATCCTATTTCATTTGATTCCTCGAGTACATCATACTGTCAATTATCTGTTTAATTTATTTTCTGCCTCAGCCTCATACATACTTCTGTCAGATACTAGTATTCTGGGAGCTAATGAGTTATAACTAAAGCCTCTCGACCTTTCTTCTTTCTGGTTGGCCTGAATCATCTTGATACTTTGCTAGTCTAGGACTACGTGCTAGTATAAACATTAACCTTCGTGTTGGAATTATGGGGATATATTTGTTGACTGTCGGTTGATGTTTCGCTTCTCTGTAATACAATGGAAATTAGATCAGTTCTCCGACATAGGTGAACTGAAATATACACTAATACTGAATAAGTACCTTATTGTATTGCACCTCTTAGAAATGATATAACATATTATTCGAACGTTTCAATTAATGCACCTCTGAACATTCGGTTGAGCAAAGGAAGGAGTTGAACAAGTTCATCGCATATTTACATGTGATACATGCCTGCAAGCTGACATATTAGTATACTACTTAATGCTAGCAATTCCCTTTTCTATTCTTTGTCAAACACACCCATGCATCATCATTGCTAAGGTATGATTCCCTAAATAGAAGTGCATTCTCGATGTCAGGTCTTCCTAATATCAAATCATGTTCTACTTTCGCAAATGCCACTGGATAGTCCTTGGTGGAAAGGTTCTATCAAAAAACTGTTTGCTTATAATATGCGTAGTACTGTCAGTGCCTACTTGGGTTTCTAGCATAAAGAAGTTGACGCTAGATCACGTGTGAGAAATCAGTGGATTTCTGGAATGGACAACTATTTCTCTTCTGTTGATCTTGTTCTTTCTAGTTTCTTTTTAATCTGCATGCTTCTGTCATGTTCTGAGAAATTGTACTTACTTTGTTATGGATGTTTTGTGCAGTATTTCTTTATCAGATCCTTTGTGGCTTGAAGCATATACATTCAGCAAATGTTCTCCACCGAGACTTGAAGCCTAGCAATCTTCTTTTTAATGCAAACTGTGACCTAAAATTTGCGATTTTGGGCTTGCTCATACCACCTCAGAAACTGATTTATGGCCGAGTATGTTGTGACAAGATGGTACAAGGCAGCAGGGTTTTCGTTGAACTCCTACGAATAGACTGCGGTGATTGAAGTGTGGTCTGTGGGCTGTATTTTTATGGAACTGATGGACCGAAAACCTTTTTTTCCTGGAAGAGACCATGTCCATCAGCTACGTCTACTAGGTACTAATGGAGGTCAGACAGTACCCTATGAACTTCTTTTAAATCGAATTGAGATCATGTTGTACGGTCCTGTTTTAGCATAATATATACTCCCTATGAACTTATTTTGGGACGGAGGGAGTAGTAGTTTTGGGACTGTCATAGAAGTATCTAGTGTGATCATAGTTATTCTCAAAGTAGATGTATTTAAGCATAACAGGCAAGTTTTGGCATGTGTTCTAGTGATCTAACCATCCGCATCCATCTGCTAGGATTTATTGTTCCTTCAAGACTGTTGATTTTATCTTCCAAACAACAAGTTAAAAAGAGGCGTCTAAGTTGGCTTAAGCTATGTTTTTTTGGCATCGGAATAGATTAATTTAGAACTTACTCCATTTGTTAAATACTATCACTGGAGCTATATTCAAAGAAGAACAAGGGAAAATCATCAGTAAAAACGGCAATAAGTACAGCTTGACTAAAGTGTTGTTGAGTAAACTGTGTCAAACATGAATATACCTTTAGCATTTTTCAAAGCTTTAACTATTGTTTTCTTTTACAAATCCGGGTGTGTATTTTGAGTTTTGACAGTTAAGTACAGATGTATGCCATGCGATTTACTCATCAAAATTCACATATAAAAATTAGGGTGCATCTTAAAATCCAGGAAAAGGTAAATCAAAGAGATCAGCCAGCAATAGTACTACCATCAATGAGCAAGGCAGTTGTTCTGAATTGTAATTTCATACAAATCAAGCCAAAATTCAGGCCAAGTTGAAAGGAAATATGTAACCAGTAACAACAAAATTAAGCTCTCGAGAAAGAGGCGCAGGGGAATTAATGTGTTTTTGATATGCAGCTCATCCAATTTTTATGAACTGCTATGGTGGGACTAGAATGTATGGCTGTTACCTTGCCATGATACCATGAATCAGAACAACGAGATGTTCTGGTCCTTGGTTGCTGTCGGATGCTTCCATGGACGAACGCGATGCGGGACAGCCCCTACCGGTGGACATCGGGCGGGAACGAAGGAACCTTGTGGTGTCCAATCCTGCATAAACACAAAATAAATTCCTAGTTCAGAGATGCTGTATGTACTCAAGGCACATTCCTAGTTCAGAAAAGATAAATTCCAGGCAAATTCCTACTTCAGAAAAGATAAATTTCAGGGACATTCGGATGTCGCTTGATCTATGAAAATAATCTAATCCCTGATCTCCGCGCTGATGCAGAATAAAACTATCCAATCCCATCAAACAACCAGCAGGCCTCGGAGTCGATTGGGCACTTGGACGAGTACCAAATTGCAGATTTCAGTACAGGCAGCACACCCTAACCGCGACCAGAAACACCGTGGATGACGGGTACCGGGATGGAGCTATCAGAAGCGAATGCTGAGAGAGGAATTTACCTGATGGGCCGCTCCGGGGACGGGCTTGGCTGGGAGGGGCGGGGCGGAGGCGGCGGCAGAGATATGAGCGGTGGTGGTGGCGGGGAGAGCAAAGCGCGGACGCCATCCCGCGCGCTCGTAAGCGGAAGTTATCGCCGCCGGCGCGAATCGAGGGAGAGCGGCGGCCGACGAGAGACTGTCGCGCGTGCGGACGACGCGGCCGTTTCGCCGTGCTGGTGGATACAGCGTCGCCGCCGGCCGTTAGATTCGCCGCGGACGGCCGGCCGTTTTCTCGCATTTTCCTTTTTTCACTCAAGGGAGAAACTTTGCTTCTTAAATTTTTTTAAAAAAGGGAAACGTTTCACGACTGTGTGCTGGCCGAACCTTTCGGCCGGTCGCGTCCACGCGTGAACGCATCCAGCGACTCGGCTAGCGACACGTAGGATGGGGGCCCCGCCCACGTGCGTCTTCTTCCTTCTTTTTTTTCTTCTCTGGTCGCTCGTCTCCGCCTCTCCTTTCTCTGCCTCCTTCTCATGCCCCGCTGCCATGGTCAACCGGCGCCTCCCGGAGGCCTCCCAGGACGCCATTGCCACAGGAATCGACCGATCCAGCCACCCTTGGCCAGATCCGCTTCTGATTCGCGCCACCGGAGCTCCACCTCGGAGCTGCAACCGTCCATGATGGAGACTACACCCCTCGGCGCAATTTTGCTGGAACCGACATACGTCGAGGTTACAATCATGGTGATTTTTTGCTACAACCGACGAGCCTCGGTGCTACAACCTCTCGACGCAAAATTGCTGGAACCAATGGACGTCGAGGTTGCGACCATGGAATTTTTTTGCTACAACCGACGAGCATCGGTGCTACAACCTGCATCTTTTTTGCTACAAACAGTCATGGTAAGACGACAGACGACGATTTTTTGTTACAACTGTTGTTGATTTTGCTACTACCGGCGATCATTTTTGCTACATCGGTGACGGCGGACGACACAGTCGCTGGCATGGCGTGCTACAACTAGGCAAGAGGAGCTGCAACCATGGCCACAAGAGCTGGAACCGCAGTCCAGTAGAGTTGCAACGGCGGTCCGGTGGAGCTGCATTTTTTGCTTCAACCAGTAACAGGAAAGCTACAACCGGCATTCATTTTTGCTACAAACTACAACAATGAAGTGCGGCCGGCGGGGATGACGCACGATTTGTTTTTGCTGCAACTGGGCACCGGTGAGGGTCACCGGCGACGACAGCGAGGGTCGCGGCGACGACGACACACGTTTTTTTTTTTGCTGCAACAGGCAACCATGAAGCTTCCACCGGTGTGGGATTTTTTGCTGCAACAGTGGGCGGGCTTCTGGAACTGCGGCTTTTCAGGAACGAGGACGGCGAGCGGCGGTGAGCCGGCAAGGTCATCGGCGTTGGGGGTGGTCGGGAGGGGGGAGGCGGTTCTATGGCGCGCGTTGTTCGTGCGGATCTGGTGCGCTAGCGGGTGGGAAACGAAGGAAGAGATCGAGGGAGGGAGGAACAAGATGACTAAGAGCAGATCTGACGGTCTGATGTAGCTGTATCAGACGACTGCGGGCCGACCGGCCCAAATTTGGGCCGGTGCGCCGGCGCAGATCGGTCCCCTTTAAAAAAGGTTTGACGAATCAAGTAATATTTCTGTTCTAAACGGCCCTCGTCGGTCGCACGGGTGAGCCCATGTTTTGTGTTTCTTCTTTCATAAAAAAATGACTTTTTTAGAAACGCAGACACCATATACTCAAATCCTGCAGAGTTTGAAGATTGATGAAGTCCTTGCTGTAGATTGAAATAT
The DNA here is from genome assembly GCF_002575655.3 of Aegilops tauschii subsp. strangulata. Lineage (NCBI taxonomy): Eukaryota > Viridiplantae > Streptophyta > Magnoliopsida > Poales > Poaceae > Aegilops > Aegilops tauschii. The sequence goes on along the minus strand of NC_053041.3, from coordinate 67,458,716 downwards.
CATCTCCTACTAAAAGAATATTTTATTTTTTAGGAGGAGAGAATAATTCATATTTGTGACATACCAAAGCCTCAAACATAGGGTTTGATCTCTGATGCTCTGGGGTACCACTGCCATCCTGATTGTCCGATCACTGGTTGGTTCTCTAGAAAATCGACAACTCTTCGCGGGGTACAACTCAAAAAGAACTCTCATGTATGTCACATATCGTTTTTTGTTAATCGAATTTTATTTTCTCCTGAACTTAATCAGCACTGTCTGACATAAAATTTACGTTTTACTGATAAGAAAACGGAAACGAAAGGAGTTAGATTTTTGGGACATTTTTGGTTTTCTCACTTACAAAAAAGAAAATGAAAGGGAAGTATGTGTACCGTTGAATTGCAAACGTTTCATCTAAAAAGAACATACAACGTCTTGCTTCACTTTTTGTTTTGAAATCTTTCCATGGGAGAGAAGTAATCGGTCATCCAAAAGAAGGAGATTGCCGACTCCACTCCACTCCAGGACTATTGCAACAGGCGATTCGGTTTGCACTGATGTAGAAACCTCACTAAGCACGAGATGGGTTAATAGCGCACCATAGCTCATCGGTCTGGTCCCCGACCAAAAAAGAGAGAGGATATGTCCCGTATGTGTCCAAAAATCATGACTGAAGGCATCAATGAAAAGAAAATAGACAAGACAGAAGTACTGGGAGAACCATCTGAATGTCTTCGTTTGGTATGGAGACCTTGATCTGCCAAACATAAATACTACTAGATCCACTGCAGTGTTGAAAGGATCATCGCACAGATGAAAATGGAACCAGGAACCCTCATTTGACTCGTCTCCGCCTCATCTATAATGACAATGCCAAATTGGACGCAAAGCTTTTAGTAATACCTAGTTGGGTGAACATTTGAATTTGACAAAGTCCTGTCATAATCTCAACTAAATTTATGTTGCTTTCTAAATTCAGACAATCAAGACTAAAAAAACATTTTAGTCAACGTATAAGCAAGTATTTCTCTATTGATATTCACAGTTGTTAGATAAAGATTTTCTTATGTCTTTATACTTATGAATCTTAGTTATTTCTCGGTTTTCCCAAACTTAATTTAGCAAAGACGAATAGATATATGTTTCCGTTTCGTCCTTTCATTGTTTCACCAGGCCATTCAAAAGTATGATCCTTTTATCACGAAAAGGACCCAAATATGTTATAAAGGCTCATGAGAAGTACAGAGCGCCCAAACATAATAAAATTAGATCAAGGCCCCCACATCATTGAACATCCACTGCCACCATCAGAACGATCCTTTGTCGCCGCTTCCCTACCGAAGCCACCTTGAAATGGTCGATGAAAACCGGGAACTTCGTGCACATGCCCCTAAGGACTAGCCTCCCAGAATATTAGTCGTCGCCATTGAACTGTTGGATCGATCTGAATAGCCTGCCACATAATCTTGTCAGTGCGAGCACACGAGGAGAAACCGTAACCTCTCACTGCCCCAAGGACACGGCGGGAATCTACATCAGAGCTTCACAGACTCTGTCCCGATGAACAAACTCGACAAGGATTGGAGCCCCCAAAACCAACTTGAAGATTAAGTTCCGCCAATCGCCAAAATACCGCCTCTACGAGAGAGAGAGAGAGAGAGAGAGAGAGAGAGAGAGAGAGGGAGAGAGAGAGAGAGGGGGGAGAGAGAGAGAGGATGTCCTATACTGCTGGCCGAAGCCAAGGTATTAGGATCCCCCTTCTTTCCATCGCCACCTGTCGTGGTACTAAGACTGACAGTAGAATAGGGGGGTAGTATGGAGAGGCAAGATCCTAGCTATGGCGAAGTTGTACACACGAGTTTTACGAGTTAAGGCCCTTCTCAGAAGAAGTAACAGCCCTACGCCTCGGAGCCCGGAGGCGGTCGACTGGATTATGCATATATGTGTTTACAGGGGTGCGAACCCTTGTGCATGTGGAGGGGGGTAGCTTATATAGAGTGCGCCAGGACCCCAGCCAGCCCACGTTACAAGGGATTTAAGGTACATCAAGAGGGGGCGTTACTGGTAACGCTAGTAATAAAGAGACATAATGACCATTAAAGGATGTAATGTCCAACCATTGCAGTGCGGAGTGGCTTTAGATCTTCTGGCGGTCGAGTGACAGTCTCCATGGTCGAGTGACTTCGAGCCTTCCGAGTGGAATGCCTTATGGTCGAGTGGATGATGACTCCTCTTCGATTGCTTCTGGTTTTAGGGTGAAGTCCTAGGGGAGGGTGTCTAGGTCAGGCCTATGACCCTACCCTAGGTACATGGATTCATCATTAGCCCCCGAATGGTTCAGGGTTCGAGTGGAGAAGGAGTTGATAATCTTTCTGACTCAACTTTTGCGCTTCGGAAACGCCTTGTCCTGGGATTAAATGAACAATCATGATGACTTCAACTTCCTGTTCAGTCGCCTTGATCCATTCTTGGTTTTGTCGAGTGAACTTTCGTTGTTAAGCTTCGAGTGTTGATATGGAGAAAATCTTCCATCTGACAGGTTGTTCTGCTGTCCGCAGATCTCGCGGGATTCGAATTTTTGGGAAGCGCGCGGGGCGGAGGAGGTTGCAGCAATCGGGCTGGGTAAGGTAGGGCCGCCTTGATTTCCGCGCCGCCTTTTTCGCCATGTATCGCTCGCGCGACTGTTGCGGGATTTGATAAGATCGCCCGGGTCCACAAGTCAGTCACTCGGAAGCAACCTCATATAAGGCGTCGGTCCGGGATTTTTGAACAGTGCGCACCCATTCTTCCTCTTCCTTCTCTGTTCTCTCCACCACATCCGCTCCTGCCCCGGCGCCGCTGCTCAGTTCGAGCTCTGTCCGCTGCGATGGTAAAGGAGAAGATGGTGGCATTGGAGCGCGCGAAGAAGGCGACGACGAAGGCGAAGGGGAAGAAGTCCAGCCGGGGCGGATCTTCCTCGAGGTCCGGTCTGCTGCGCGGCTGGATCCAGGGAGATTGGATCCGGTCGACGATTCGCCAGGACGACATCGACGATCTGGCCGAGGAGGGATTGATTCCCCACGGATCCGCGCGGCTCCCGGCGGACGAGACTGAGACCCGACCGCAGGAGGGTGAGTGTGTCCTCCTCGCCACCCACGTCGACCGCGGGTTTTCTTTGCCTCCCCATCCTTTTTTCCGAGCTTTCTTGAACTTCTTTGGGGCACAATGAGGGAGTCCTGGATTAGGGGGTCCTCGGACAGCCGGACTATATCCTTTGGCCGGACTGTTGGACTATGAAGATACAAGATTGAAGACTTCGTCACGTGTCCGGATGGGACTCTCCATGGCGTGGAAGGCAAGCTTGGCAATACGGATATGTAGATCTCCTCCCTTATAACCGACTCTGTGTAACCCTAGCCCCCTCCGATGTCTATATAAACCGGAGGGTTTAGTCCGTAGGACAACAACAATCATACCATAGGCTAGCTTCTAGGGTTTAGCCTCTACGATCTCGTGGTAGATCAACTCTTGTAATACTCACATCATCAAGATCAATCAAGCAGGAAGTAGGGTATTACCTCCATCGAGAGGGCCCGAACCTGGGTAAACATCGTGTCCCCCGCCTCCTGTTACCATCCGCTTTAGACGCATAGTTCGGGACCCCCTACCCGAGATCCGCCGATTTTGACACCGACATTGGTGCTTTCATTGAGAGTTCCACTGTGCCGTCACCGTAAGGCTTGGTGGCTCCTTCGATCATCGACAACGATGCGATCCGGGGCGAGGTTTTCCTCTCCGGACAGATCTTCGTATTCGGCGGCTTCGTATTGCGGGGCAACTCTCCCAGGGCTGGACGAAGAAGGTGGAGCGGATCCATTGTCCGGCCCCGCTGCCCGAAGAACCGGCCGTCCCACTTCTGATGAAGATGCTGGTCCCGGCGCCTTACAAGGTGCCGAAGAAGACGGCCGAGAAGGAGGCCAAAAAGACCCGGGGCGGCCTTCGTCGCCGCGGCACTTCGGACACAATATCCGAAGGCTCTAATGCCTGTTCCGCCTCCGAAGAGGATGAGGAGGAGGAGGAAGATGAATCCCCTGCGGGGGGAATAAAGAAGAGGACGGCCTCCGTACACTTGGAGGCCGAGCCTCCCAAAAGGTGAAAGGCTCCTCTTCCGGAGGAGTCCACTGCCGCCGCCGACAGCGGCCCGGCGTGGGATCCCAGGGCCCAGCCCCTGGTGAACTCGTGAGTATATAAAACCGAGTACGTTTATGTGTCCAGACTCATCATGGCATAGTATTTTAACCTAGGCCATATTTTTTGTAGTCCGGCGAGGTCCCGTACCAAACAATCCTCATCGGAGGATTCGCTAAGCTCGGATGCTATGGAGAGCGGGACGCCCCCAAAGGCCCCTCCCTCCAAACAGGTGCATAACACCGAGGCTTCATCCCAGAAGGACCCCGGCCAAGGAGGAGAGGAAAATATAGTGAAGGCGGCGCCTGGAAGTCAAACTTCAGGGGCTGAACACATGGGGGAGAAAATTCCCATGGGAGCTGACGGCGGGGGCCATCTTGAATTCGGCTCCCAGCCGGGTGCAGTTCCGGAGACCAATACGGCTCCAGAACCAGGCAGGCGGCCTCTCCCAGCTGGAGGGGGCATACCGGCAACCTCTGTCCAACCAGAGGTGTCGGATGCTTTGCTGGTGGCGCTGAAGAGCGCCTCCGTCGTCGATGAACACCCTGCCCTTATGGGTACGGTGATTGAGAAGATTCAGTTCGCTGAGAATGGACTGAATGGAGCCTGCATCAGCCTTATAAAAGGTTTTGAGGTATGTTTTTCGAAGAGTGTCATGGTATGGATAGTAGCCCCTGATACACTGTCCGGTGAAAGGAAAGAACCGGACAGAGGATCAAATTTATGTTCGCAGGAAGACTCATTGAATGACATCTATTTCTCTTCTGTATAAGCAGGCGTCTGTAGCGGCTACTGCCGCTCATACTGCGGAGATCTCCGGACTGAATCAAAATCTAGAGCGGGCCCAAGAAGAACTTGGCCAGTTGAAAATGCAGTTGAGGGATATACAAGGTATGCACAAGTCTTGTTCGCGTTTATTGCGAATGAATTTTCAATATGATGAAATAAGCGTCATGATTTGCGCTAGGGATGGTGACCGAAGTCGAGGCTCTTAAGGAGGCTGTGGCCGAGGCCGAGAAAAAGGCAGCCATAGAGCAGGCTCTTCGTGAGAAGCACAAGGCCAGGGTTATTAAAGCTAAGCAGGAGCTGCAAGAGGCCGTGAGGAAATGCGAGACCTTGGAGCAGAGTTTAACGGAGAAAGAATCCGAACTCACCAAGGCGCATCAGGCCACGAACGATGCCCGGGGGGAAACCCAAAGCGCCCTGCAGGGGATCCAAGAGGCAAGAAAGATCGCGGCAGGTAAGGCTTTTTCCACGTAACGCAAGTATTTTAGGGAAAATTATGTTTCTAATTTTCAATTCGGATTTCTCAGGTGTATTTGCCGAGCTGCCCCGCAGCATATCAGATGCCGCCCAATTCTACCGAGCCGAAGAAAGGAACACTGCGGATAAGCTCTTCTGGTCACAGTATTTGGCACCGAATTATCCGGTGCCTTTTGCCGATCAACTGAAATAGCTGATCGAACTGCATAAGGCGGCGGAACTAGCCATGAAGGATTTGGTTATCCGGCTATGGCCTGTCGGACCGATTCCAAGCAGTTACTTTGGGCTCGTGAAGCGGCTTGTGAGCGCTTGCCCTCAAATTGACGTCATCAAGCGGTCGGTCTGCATAGAAGGTGCGCGAATGGCCTTCGCCCGCACAAAGGTGCACTGGGGGAAGATGGATGCTGAGAAGCTGATGACCGAAGGGCCGCCAGAGGGGAAGGAGCACCGCAAGCCCGAATTATATTATGAAAGTGTCCTAAAAGGATCCTACCTTGCAGCAGATCTATGCACCAAGGACATTATATTTCCATGAATGCCAATCATGTTGTCCTTTCTAATGTTTGAACAAGGTCATTTATTTATTGCCTGTTATATAAAAGTTTACCCTCCTGTGCGGCCGTTTTATATGTTAAACCTGAGAGTTGGCCAGTCGTCGGCTTCTGCCCCCACGTAAGAAGTACGGGGGTGTTCGGGATAAACCTGAGCACTCTTTATCCCAGTTTTGGGTCCTTCGAAGGAGGTGCTCAGCACAACGAACCACGCAATCGGACTATAGGGCTTTATCACTCTCACTTAGCCATAGGAGCTTTAGTAAGGTAGGCGCAGCCCCTGGTGTTCGGAAGGCCGTACTAGGGGCTCTATAAGCACCTGATCGGAGGAAAAACCGATCCATCGCACGCTGCATTGGTTATGGCATTATGCGGGAGAAATCCTTAAAGATTTTACGACCTCTCGAATAGCTGACCAGCTCTCGCCGTATCATGACAGTCAGTTTTCGGCTTTCTCTACTGAGGTGCTCGTCCGGAAGAACCGGGACACAATCGCAGTAGTTCTCCCAGTGCTACCTTAGCCGATATAGCTGAACGTAAGGTACCAAAACATGGGAGCCGGGCAAACCCAACTATTGACCCAAGACATGATTCGGAGCTGATGCATATAGTGTTATAAGTTCGGGGTGCCGAACTTCCATGAAGGTGTTCGGACTTTATTGCCGTGTTATGGGTAAAACGAAGCCCCTGGCATATTTTAAGGCATATCGCTGTGTACGGATGCCACTTGACAAAAGAATTTCAATAAGAAATAACAGCAGGTAAGCGTCATATAAATCCACATGTTGTATTTGAATAGTACGTCTATGCGTGTGAGTAGAGGTAATGTGATAAAAAAAGGAATATGATTTGCGGAACCTGCTGAGACCAGGGGGAAGAAGCTGAGTGCGGATCCGTAATATAGCCGGATGGTCATTGCGGGGAATATCTAAGGATTCCCTTGCGCGTTCGAGCTGCCTCCGCATCGCCCGTCCTGGTCGGTGCAAGGGTGAACCTGCGAACGAAATGTAAGAAATGTTTGCGTGCCGGAGAGCGGTTGAGCCGCTGAGTACGACCTGTCCTAGCCTTCGCTGGAGTTTTTAATTGAGCTCTGGACGAGCCGGGCTATCCTTCCGTGAAGTAATTCAGAGTCCCTTGACGGTGTCCGGGAGCTTGGACGTCGACTCGAGGTTCGGCTGCAAGGTGCTGCTCGTTGTTTCTGCTGTTAAGGCAGTGGTGTAGTTGTTGGTGCCGAGGGAAGGTTCGGTCTTGCCATTAACCGTAATGACGCCGCGTGGACTAGGCATCTTGAGCTTACGGTAGGCATAATGTGGCACCGCGTTGAATCGAGCGAACGCGGTTCGTCCGAGCAGTGCCTGATAATCACTGCGGAAAGGGACGATTTCGAAGATTAACTCTTCGGTACGGTAATTTTCTGGTGATCCGAAGACTAACTCATGGGCAATGGAGCCTGTACAGCTGGCTTCCACACCTGGTATAATGCCTCTGAAAGTGGCTTTAGTGGGTTTGATCACCGAATGATCGATGCCCATCTTGCGCACTGTGTCCTGGTAAAGCAGATTTAGACTGCTGCCTCCATCCATAAGGACTCGAGTGAGGTGGAATCCGTCAATTATTGGGTCGAGGACTAGTGCGGCTGGATTGCCCTGATTGGCGTTAACCGGACGATCCATGCGGTTGAAGGTGACCGGCCCTAGTTTATATTGCGGGACGACTGGTTTCGTTAAGTCGGCATCCCTAAGGGTGCATATCCGGTCCGAATTGGGAACTTGGGTGGTATTTACCACATTCACCGATTGAATATGCGGGGGGAATTTCTTTTGCCCTCCTGTGATCGGTGATCCGGGCTCTTCGTCCCCGTCATCGCTTTGAGACCCCTTCTCCGTTTTTGGCGCCTGCCCTGCCAGCTTGTTTGAAGACCCAGCATTCTCTGTTGGTGTGGGTGGCTGGCATTCCTAGGGTGCCATGGATCTGGCATTGGCGATCGAGTATGCGGTCCAGACTGGATGGACCCGAATTGTTATTTTTGGGTGGCCCTTTCCTGACCGGACTTTGAGTCCCTAAACCCGGCATTAACTACCGTATTTTCGGCGTTTTCACCATATTTACGGCGCTTGTGTTTGTTGCGTCGTGGTTTGCCGTTGCTATCCCTGGCCTCTGATGTGCCAGGTTTGCTTGTTGTATTGTTACTACGAGCCAACCAGCTATCTTCGCCCGCGCAAAAGCGGATCATAAGTGTCGTGAGGGCTGCCATGGATTTTGGCTTCTCTTGACCGAGGTGCCGGGCGAGCCACTCGTCACGGATGTTATGCTTAAATGCCGCTAAGGCCTCTGCATCCGGACAGTCGACAATTTGGTTCTTCTTAGTTAGGAACCGTGTCCAGAATTTCCTGGCCGATTCCCCTGGCTGCTGAGTTATATGACTTAAATCGTTAGCATCCGGCAGTCGCACATAAGTGCCTTGAAAATTGTCCAGGAATGCATCTGCCAGGCTCTCCCAGCTTCCGATGGAGTTTGCCGGCAAGCTATTGAGCCAATGCCGAGCTGGCCCTTTGAGTTTTAGCGGGAGATATTTGATGGCATGTAGATCATCCCCGTGGGCCATGTGAATGTGGAGGAAGAAGTCTTCTATCCATACCGCGGGGTCTGTAGTACCATCATATGATTCAATGTTTACGGGTTTAAAACCCTCTGGGAATTCGTGATCCATTACTTCATCAGTGAAGCATAGGGGGTGTGCGGCACCTCTGTGCCGGGCTATATCACGACGCAGCTCATACGAGTCTTGTCTGCTGTATTCGGCCCGACCGGATTTGCTTTTAGTGTATCCGGCGTGACGGTCATCGTCGCGCGTTGGGGCGCGCCCCGTGATCCGTAGATCGATCTTGCATGTTTTGCTTTGTTTTCCAATGCGTCTCGCACGTCCCGCGTGCTGCCCCGGGCCTTGGTATTTTTGTTTGAATGGCGGCGGGGTGCGGGCTGGACTTTGGGCTGATATGCCTCTCTGTCTCGGCCACGAGGTGGCCGATCAGCCGCATCATACGCTGGTGATGTAGGTTTCAATGCTTCCTCCTCGAGTTGGGGGAGCAACCTGCGCTTTGGGTAACTCTTGGTTGGGCGTTCGAGTTCGTATTCCTCGGCCGCAACGACTTCGGTCCATCTATCCGCTAGCAAATCTTGATCAGCTCGAAGCTGTTGTTGCTTTTTCTTCAGGCTGTTTGTTGTGGCTATAAGCCGTCGCTTGAAGCGCTCCTGCTCGACGGGATCCTCAGGCACGATAAATTCTTCGTCGCCGAGGCTCACCTCGTCTTCGGAGAGAGGCATGTAATTGTCATCCTCTGATTCTCCGTATGCTGCCTGTTCCGGAGGGCTAGCTTGTTCATCCTCCCACTCAAGGTCTGGCTGGAGGGCATTATCGTCGTCTTCGGCACTATCCGGAGCGTCATTGTCTCTTGTGCCGGTATCGCTACTTTTGCTATGGCGGGACTTAGAGCGGTGCCGCTGACGTCGGTGCTTAGATTGCTTCTTGGAGGGGTTATCCTCCGTTGTCTTATCGCCATCCCCTTCTTTGGGGGTGTCCACCATGTATATGTCATACGATGAGGTGGCAGTCCAGCGCCCTGTGGGCGGTGGTTCTTGTTCGGCTCCTGCATCGTCGTCCATACCGTCGATGTCTTCGGAGCCGAAGTCGAGCATGTCGGTTAAATCGTCGACAGTGGCTACTAAGTGGGTGGTGGGTGGGGAGCGAATTTCTTCGTCGTCCGCATCCCATTCTAGCCGGACATAGTTTGGCCAAGAGTCTCCTGACAAGGAGAGAGACCTCAACGAGTTTAACACGTCGCCAAAGGGCGAGTGCTGAAAGATATCCACGGAGGTAAACTCCATGATCGGTGCCCAATCGGATTCGATAGGCATGGATGCGGGCAGCTCGGATCCCATGGCTGGGGCCGAATCCAACGGTTCGGCAACACGGGTCTCGTAGGAGGTGAAGTCAGTATTCGGCTCTATTGCCACTGAGCGTGCGGTCTACGTGGCGGGGTCCATCCACCCATCCTCAGATGGCGCAATTTGTTCTGGATTGAGGGCCGGAGTAGTTGCAGGTGTGATCTCGCGAACACTGTTCGACGGCAGAGCTAAGTCATGCTCGTCGTGATTGTGCGGCGCACCCGACATGGGCCCGAATCCGTCGAAGATCAAGTCTCCGCGGATGTTGGCAGTATACTTCAGGTTTCCAAACCTGACCTGGTGGCCAGGGGCGTAGCTCTCGATCTGCTCTAGATGGCCAAGCGAATTGCCCGCAGTACGAAGCCGCCGAATACGAAGATCTGTCCGGGGAGGAAAACCTCACCCTGGATCGCATCGTTGCTGATGATCGAAGGAGCCATCTAGCCTTACGGTGCGGCACAGTGGAACTCTCAATGAAAGCACCAATGTCGGTGTCAAAACCGGCGGATCTCGTGTAGGGGGTCCTGAACTGTGCGTCTAAGGCGGATGGTAACAGGAGGCGGGGGACACGATTTTTACCCAGGTTCGGGCCCTCTCGATGGAGGTAATACCCTACTTCCTGCTTGATTGATCTTGATGATATGAGTATTACAAGAGTTGATCTACCACGAGATCGTAGAGGCTAAACCCTAGAAGCTAGCCTATGGTATGATTGTTGTTCTTGTCCTACGGACTAAACCCTCCTGTTTATATAGACACCGGAGGGGGCTAGGGTTACACAGAGTCGGTTACAAGGGAGGAGATCTACATATCCGTATTGCCAAGCTTGCCTTCCACGCCAAGGAGAGTCCCATTCGGACACGGGACGAAGTCTTCAATCTTGTATCTTCATAGTCCAACAGTCCGGTCAAAGGATATAGTCCGGCTGTCCGAGGACCCCCTAATCCAGGACTCCCTCGCACTGTGCCGTCACCATAAGGCTTGATGGCTCCTTCGATCATCGACAACGATGCGATCCGGGGCGAGGTTTTCCTCCCCGGACAGATCTTCGTATTCGGCCGCTTCGTACTGCGGGCCAACTCGCTCGGCCATCTGGAGCAGATCGAAAGCTACGCCCCTGGCCATCAGGTCAGGTTTGGAAACTTGAACTGTACTGCCGACATCCACGGAGACTTGATCTTCGACGGGTTCGAGCCCATGTCAGGTGCGCCGCACAGTCACGACGGGCATGACTTAGCTCTGCCGTCGGACAGTGTTCAGGAGATCACACCTGCAACTACTCCGGTCCTCAATCCGGAGCAGATTGCGCCGTCCAAGGACGGGTGGATGGACACCGCCACGAAGGCCACGCACTCAGCGGCGATAGAGCCGAATGCTGACTTCACTTCCTATGAGACCCGTGTTGCCGGACACCTGGATTCGTCCCCGGCCACGGGCTCTGAGTCGCCTGCGTCTGTGCCTATCGAATCCGATTGGGCACCGATTATGGAGTTTTCCTCCGCGGATATCTTTCAGCACTCACCACTGGGCGACGTGCTAAACTCATTGAGGTCTCTCTCCTTGTCAGGAGACCCTTGGCCGAACTATGTCCGCTAGAATGGGATGCGGACGACGAAGAAATTCGCTCCCCACCCACCACCCACTTAGTAGCCACTGTCGATGATTTAACCGACATGTTCGATTTCGGCTCCGAAGACATCGACGGTATGGACGACGATGTAGGAGACGAATAGGAACCACGGCCCACAGGGCGCTGGACTGCCACCTCATCATATGATATGTACATGGTGGACACCCCCAAAGAAGGCGATGGCGATAATACAACAGAGGATAATACCTCCAAGAAGCAATCCAAGCACCGACATCAGCGGCGCCGCTCTAAGTCCCGCCATAGCAAAAGCAGCGATACCGACACAAGAGACAATAAAGTTCCGGATAGTGCCGAAGACGATGACAATCCCCTCCAGCCAGACCTCGAGCGGGAGGATGTACAAGCTAGCCCTCCGGAACAGGCAGCAGACGGAGAATCAGAGGATGACAATTACATGCCTCTCTTCGAAGACGAGGTGAGCCTCGGCGACGAAGAATTTATCGTGCCTGAGGATCCCGTCGAGCAGGAGCGCTTCAAGCGCCGGCTTATAGCCACAGCAAATAGCCTGAAGAAAAAGCAACAACAGCTTCGAGCTGATCAAGATCTGCTAGCGAATAGATGGACTGAAGTCCTGGTGGCCGAGGAATACGAACTCGAGCACCCAACCAAGAGTTACCCAAAGCACAGGTTGCTACCCCAACTCGAGGAGGAAGCATTAAAACCTACATCACCAGCGTATGATGCTGCTGATCGGCCACCTCGTGGCCGAGACAGAGGGGCATATCAGCCCGAAGTCCAGCCCACACCCCGCCGCCATTCAAACAAAAATACCAAGGCCGGGGGCAACACGCGGGACCTACAAGACGTATTGGAAAACAAAGCAGGACATACAAGATCGATCTACGGATCACGGGGTCGCGCCCCAACGCGTGACAATGATCGTCATGCCGGATACACTAAAAGCAAATCCGACCGGGCCGAATACAGCAGACAAGACTCGTATGAACTGCGTTGTGACATAGCCCGGCACAGAGGCGCCGCACACCCCCTATGCTTCACCGATGAAGTAATGGATCACGAATTCCCAGAAGGGTTTAAACCCGTAAACATTGAATCATACGATGGTACTACAGACCCCGCGGTATGGATAGAAGACTTCTTCCTCCACATTCACATGGCCCGCGGGGATGATCTACACGCCATCAAGTATCTCCCGCTAAAACTCAAAGGGCCGGCTCGGCATTGGCTCAATAGCTTGCCGGCAAACTCCATCGGAAGTTGGGAGAGCCTGGCAGATGCATTCCTGGACAATTTCCAGGGCACTTATGTGCGACCGCCGGATGCTGATGTCAGGACCCCGATTCTAAGTCACACCGATCTAGCCTGTAACACCTCATATCACTTTGTGGCCTCACGTACGGTATTCCCACGGGTGTCGCCTTACCATGGCCCGGGACCGTTTGCGCCTTTTGGCTCACATATATGATAGTGTCACTAGCATGCATATGACAGAGAACCCGGGCCGACATGGCTAGTCGTGAACCCAAAGCGGCACTAACTTACAAGGACAGGCATACATGAATCAACATCGAGCATGTCGGTCAGCAGCTTGTGAATCCGGGCTGTAGCACTGGGCTAACAGGACTCCGGGAACCCGGGCTGTAGCAGGCTAGGCAGGACTCCGGATGTCACCGCGTGACATTTCCCCGAAGGGACAGACACAAGAACAAAGTGAAACACATGCCGGCCAGTCAAGTGTTCCGGAGCAGTAGTGCTGGGCTAGCAGGACTCCGGTGAACCGGGCTGTAGCAGACTACTATGGCTCATGGAAGCACTAGACTACATTTCCCCATAAGGGAGGCTGCCAAGGATAAACAACTAGATTGTCGGATCCCACACATACCAAGCATTTCAATCATACACACAATATGCCCGATATGTGTAAATACAACATGGCATCACAACAAAACTCTACAACTCAAAGTACTTTATTTAAAGGCTCCGGAGAGCCATACATAACATGTTCATACAGATAGGGGTCACATGACCGGACACTCAAGTCATACAAACATACAAGCACATGCGGAAGCAAACTTGTCTGAGTACAGGCAACTAGAAAGAAAGAAGGCTTGACGAAGCCTGTCTATCTACATAGGGCCCTTCACAAGCTCAGATCACCACCTGGATGGTAAGTCACTCGTCAACGTCGAGATCTACATAGAACCCATCGGAGGGGGCGGTGTTGTCGTCTGAAAACAGTAATTAAAGCAACATGAGTACAAAGGTACTCAGCAAGTCTTACAACATATCCTACTATACATGCACATTCTCAAGAAGGTAGTGGAGTTATTGCAGCAAGCCAGCTTTGACTCTTGGCTAATCTATCCTACGAGACACCACTTGTAAAATAGTTTTCGCACACGAGTCCACTAATCACCATCTCAATACTCCACCGTGGATCCTCCCTCGTCATCCTACGAAGGGGCCATCCGCGGTACTCACACTTATCTTGAGTCTTTTAGTAGTAACCATTAACTTGTCTATGAACTGCATAAGCGACCAAGTAGTCCTTTACCGCGGACGCGACTATTCGAATAGTTTTATACCCTGCAGGGGTGTACTTCTTCACACACGCTTCCACCACTTATCGCCGTTTACACGACATGTACTCGGCAACCTTCAAGCGGAAGCCCAGCGAGGGTGTCGGCCACGACCTGACTAAACACACGAGTCCCTAGTCCAGGTTTATCGCCTATTCGGGTTCCATCCGCAAGGAAATCCGGCTGGGGTGTCCTCAACGGCCCCAAACGATGTGTGCAGGGTTCCCGAGACACCAAACGGGCGACTCGGTACACCGGGCCACGAGCCTACCGCATCACAGCCCACCCCTAAGGTCAGCGCTGCGCACAACCTCCAGCAACTACAAACACCAGAAACTACTTGCAACTCCTGGACAGAGGACGGGGGTGGTTAATAAGTCGAGAGAGTCAATTAACACTAGTAGGAAAAGGGGCTTTTACCCCGGTTCATAAGAGCCTTTAGTCCCGGTTCAGGAACTGGGACTAAAGGGTCGTTACTAATGCCCTAGCCCTTTAGTCCCAGTTCTTACACGAACCGGGACTAAAGGCCGTCCACGTGGCCGGTGCGGGGAGCCCAGGCAGGAGGGCCTTTGGTCCCGGTTGGTGCCACCAACCGGGACCAATAGGCATCCACGCGTCAGCACCTGGCAGGAGCTGAGGTTTTTGTTTTTTTGAAGGGGGGGGGGGTTGGGGGTTTTGGGGGGTTAATTTAGGTTGTTATTAGGTAGCTATTAGAGAGAAGTGTCCTCTCTTATATCTCCGTGCTTGGTTTACCAACGCTACGTACTGCTATGCCTAAACATGGCTTAGATTGAAGTGAAGGCAACATGTGGTGCATGTCGAAAGTAATACTAATCCGGACTTGATCAAGTTTGGATTGTACTACTTTCGACACACACCACATGCATGTTGCCTTCACTTCAATCCAATCCATGTTCATTTCACCCGCTGATATATAATAACTCTTCATGCATGCATCATGCATCATCATATATAATAACAAGTCCTACTAATCATCATCATACAACTTCTACTCGTTATTAATAACAAGTCATACGATCATTATCCTCACAGTCATCGAACCAACCCTACTTAATTGTTCTTAGCACATGATCATCAGTATTAGGTAGGACCGAAATACCCTCTTTAAGGTAAAATAGCATAAAACAATATAGACCCTGACTCTCCATTATGGAGAATGGAGATCATCCTGTCTCCAATTCTTGCGCCTCGCTTCCTTTTGCTTCCAAGAAGCTCCTTGCGACTGTCCATACATTTTTTCCATTCTTTGATTTGCATGTCTCCACTTCTTTTAGAAATCCGGTATGGACAGTTGAGATTCGTAGGATGACCTGGTTGTATATTCAAAACATCAAGCCTACCATTCTGATACATCAAATGAGGCACACAATCCTCTGGGATTATCTGTTGAAAAACATAGTAATAACTTCATAGTTAGCAATGATAATGCACTAGTTTTAGAACTATGCAAAATATGCACGGATGTCGTAATAGTAAGAAATCTTACTAGGGTATCTCCATAGTAGTTACCGTAGTTCAACACGTGCACTAGTGGCACGTATGGAGGACCATAATGATGAGGAGTTTGATTGTAGATATTGTAGTTCTCAATATCAGTACAAAATCCGACCAGATGAGTTTTCTCCTTATAAGTTAACTCAGGTCCATCGGTGTAGTAGGTTCTGTCTACCATGTTCCGCACATTGTTTGAACAATCAAAATAAGCTGTCAATGAAAATAAGCTGTCAACTATTTTGAAATGAACAATATAAATTAGCTAATAACTATGTTTGAGAAACTCACATAGCGGTAGAATTGGAGGCGTATCAACAAGGACCCAAATGTCCATATTGTCTTGCTCGATGTCAGGATCACCAAGATCCATGGTGACAAGCATACCCTCATCAAAACCATACATCTTGCAAAATGCTTCCCAATTTTTGCAACCAAAATGGGTTACGCTCTCAGAATTATACAGCTTTACTTCAAAATCTATATCATGATGGGTCCTTAGGTGAATTTTCTTTGTTTCCATACTTTCATGGTCTTCAAAACCCATCCTCTCCAAGACGTAGCGTCTTGCATGGCATGGGATAAGCTAGCCGAATTGTAAAAGATGAAAAGTACACGTTGAAATAGTTGAAGTCGTGCTTAATTACGAAAAAATAGCACTTGTCGTCGTTGCGTACCGTTTCAACATCGAACGTCTCCTCCAGCTTAATACTGAAGCGCCGATCTTCGTCCAGGTGAGGCCTGTCGCACTGACCTCGGTCGTCGTGGCACCAGTCGCACTCCCCCGGGAGACTTTCGTCGTCCGAGTACGACATTTCCTATGTTCATATATAATTCAAATATTAAACATCTACAATTAAATATATGTACTAAAAAACCTAAGTTAGATCATTATTATTCATCACGGGTTGACTATCGGTTTGTCGAGTCTTTTCTTGAAAACTCTCAGCTCACGTGGTGTATACATTCGACCGTTGGTGATGGTCGCTCCTCCCTTTGTCCCCGTGTGTATTACACCAAAATGTCTAGCTAGCACACGGGAACAAAGGAGAAGCGACCCCCACGACAACAGTCGGGATTCTTCGTCCTCTCATATATATATGGTGGAACTCTCCCTCACTGATTCCTCTCTGACATTTGCGACCGTCGGTGATGGTAGCTCCTCCTTTCGTTCTCGAGTGCATTACACCAAATTGTCTAGCACACGGGAACGAAGGAGAAGCTACCCCCACGACAACAGTCGGGATTCTTCGTCCTCTCATATATGGTGGAGACTCGACAGACTTACAGTCAACCCGAAATATCGTTTAATTATCTTTCTAAAAGAGGATTTGGCTGGTCTCACCTCGATGTCGGAGGGGGCGGTGACGGGGACGGCGGCGGGGATGATGGAGGGGCCGGGGGGGCTCCTAGATTTCTGCAAAAACAAAAACCCTATAAGCTATCAACTAATCATAGTGCTCTCCAATTGTAGCATTCAAAGTAGGATCGGAGTAGTTTTCCACTTTGAGCATTCAATAAGAAAAATCAAATCACAAAATAAAGTAGTATTCAAATTAGGATGCATTCAATTATAAGCAAAACTACATCATCTCCATGCGTCCGTACATCGCCGAATATTATCATTAATACACCTCGAATAATATCATACATATAGCATCGCTAGTACAGCTAGAACAGTAGCGCCCGACGGGTATCGGCGCGGGCGGTGGACACCCAAAGGGACGGAACCATCACAGGATCATAGCTCGAGTGAGATCCCTGAAGAACCTGCCAGGTATTGTCGAACCTGCCCTCCAACGCAACCATGTAGCGACGGACGTGCTGGTCCTCCTCGCTGACACGGTGACGTACCACCTCCGCGGTGTCCGGAAGCCTCGGCACCGTCACTGGCCCACGCGAGCGCCACCAAACAAGGATCGGGTCAATGACGGGCTGGTTCCTCACCAACCTACGCCCACCGGAAGGTAGCACCTCCCAAAACCAGCCCGGCGGAGCCCAGTCCCGGACATGGCCCCTCTGATCAAGCCGGCCTCCTCCGCCGAGTCGACGACGAGGATGCGGGATAGGCATCGTCGACGTGATGCGGGAATAATTGCTTTAACTAAAAAAACAAACTAGTTCTATTAATTTCCTTACTATAAATAGAATAAAGTAGTACTTACTACAAATAAACTAGCTAGTTTAACTAGTTCTATTATTTGTCTAACTAATTCTATTAAACACTTTCTAAGTAGTACTTACTAAAAGTTATCGGGGAGGGGGGTACATATATCGACAACGACATACCCGATAAAAAATAAGAAGAGGAAGAAGACGAAAAAAACAGGAGAAGAAGAAAGGAATAGAGGAGGAGATCGAAGAAAAAAAAGAAAAAAAAGAGGATTATTCTATTTTTTCTTCTTCTCCTCTATTTCTTCTTCTTCTACTCTTTTTTTTCTTCTTTTTCATCTTCTTATTTATTTCTCCTCTACTTCCTCTCCTCTTCTTCTTATTCTTCTTCTTCTTCTCCTTCTTCCTCTTCTTATTTTCCTTTTTTCTCTCCTTCTTTTTCTTCTAAATATGAACATACATAAATGACTTCTAAATATGAAAAATCTAAACTACACATCTAAATTAATACATCTAAATTACAACAACTAAATTAACTACACATCTAACTACACATCCAAATTAATACAACTAAATTACAAATCTAAATTAAACTACATACAGTACTATAGCTAGGGGGCGCGGCGGCAGCGGCGGCGGCCATTACAGGGAGGAGGAGGAGGGGATCGGGGCGGCGCTCACAGGGTGGCGGAGGGCGACGGCGACCGCGGCGGGCCGGGGGCGGAGGGCGGTGACGGTGACGTATACGGGGCGACGGCTCGGGGGCGCGCGGCGGAGGCCGAGGGCGACGGCGGCGGGGGGCGGAGGACGACGGCGACGGGCGATGGCGTGGGCTCGGGGGCACGGGCGACGGCGACGACGACGGGGCAGCCTGGCGGCGTAGATCGAGCTCGCGGCGTCGTCGGGCGGGGGGACACTGGCGATGGAAATCAGAAAATTTCCAAAGTGCTACTTATATAGCAAAGGCTTTGGTCCCGGTTGGTGGCTCCAACCGGAACCAATACCCACCCTCTGGTCCCGGTTGGTGCCACCAACCGGGACTAAAGGCCTCTTTTCACCAGCGCAAAGGGCGGGAAGCAGAGGGCTTTGGTCCCGGTTGGTGGCACCAACTGGGACCAAAGGGGAGCATTGGTTCCGGTTGGAGCCACCAACCGGCACTAATGTGCTGGCGCGGTGCGGTGGGAATTTAGTCCCACCTCGCTAGCTGAGAGAGCTCAGCACCTGTTTATAAGCTGCGCTGCAGCTCAGGTGCTGAGCTCCTCTCTAATATGCAGGCATTATACATGCCTACCTTTGTCATTGCCATGTTGGGCCTATTGGGCCTGCGGGCCTGCATCCTGGCCCATGTGCAGATGGGTTTCTAGTCGTATGCAGGCTGTGTGGCCCATTAGGCGGCATTTTTTTATTTTTTCCACTATTTTTTTGTTTTTTGAATTATTTATTTTCTTTTGATTTTTGCTTTATTTTTTATTCTTCTTGCTTTTAGCTCAGAATAATTATAAACTTTCTGTTAATCCATTAGTTTCCAAATTTGAATAGTTTAAATTTCATCCAGAAACTCGTGTGTTACAAAGGGATTTCATTTTTTAAACCTTATTTGAACTCCTGACTTTTTGTGTGTTCAAAATGCACCATTCAAAGCCACATCATCATTTTTCAATCCTTTCTGACTTCATTTGTTATTTTTCATGCATTTACTAATTATTTTGAACTATAAGACCCTAAAATTGAAAAGCATTTCAAATGAACTCTGAAAAGGTTGAAAGTTGGCATGATATCATCATTTCATCCACATAGCATGTGCAAGAAAGTTGAGAGGGTTACGGCAAAAACTGGATGCACTTCGTGTACAAAACGGACAATCTCTTTCAAAGTATCAGGATTTCATCCGGAAACTCGTGTGTTACAAAGGGATTTCATTTTTTAAACCTTATTTGAACTCCTGACTTTTTGTGTGTTCAAAATGCACCATTCAAAGCCACATCATCATTTTTCAATCCTTTCTGACTTCATTTGTTATTTTTCATGCATTTACTAATTATTTTGAGCTATAAGACCCTAAAATTGAAAAGCATTTCAAATGAACTCTGAAAAGGTTGAAAGTTGGCATGATATCATCATTTCGTCCATATAGCATGTGCAAGAAAGTTGAGAGGGTTACGGCAAAAACTGGATGCACTTCGTGTACAAAACGGACAATCTCTTTCAAAGTATCAGGATTTCATCCGGAAACTCGTGTGTTACAAAGGGATTTCATTTTGTAAATCTAATTTGAACTCCTGACTTTTTGTGTGTTCAAAATGCACCATTCAAAGCCACATCATCATTTTTCAATCCTTTCTGACTTCATTTGTTATTTTTCATACATTTACTAATTATTTTGAGCTATAAGACCCTAAAATTGAAAAGCATTTCAAATGAACTCTGAAAAGGTTGAAAGTTGGCATGATATCATCATTTCATCCACATAGCATGTGCAAGAAAGTTGAGAGGGTTACGGCAAAAACTGGATGCACTTCGTGTACAAAACGGACAATCTCTTTCAAAGTATCAGGATTTCATCCGGAAACTCGTGTGTTACAAAGGGATTTCATTTTTTAAACCTTATTTGAACTCCTGACTTTTTGTGTGTTCAAAATGCACCATTCAAAGCCACATCATCATTTTTCAATCCTTTCTGACTTCATTTGTTATTTTTCATGCATTTAATAATTATTTTGAGCTATAAGACCCTAAAATTGAAAAGCATTTCAAATGAACTCTGAAAAGGTTGAAAGTTGGCATGATATCATCATTTCATCCACATAGCATGTGCAAGAAAGTTGAGAGGGTTACGGCAAAAACTGGATGCACTTCGTGTACAAAACGGACAATCTCTTTCAAAGTATCAGGATTTCATCCGGAAACTCGTCTGTTACAAAGGGATTTCATTTTTTAAACCTTATTTGAACTCCTGACTTTTTGTGTGTTCAAAATGCACCATTCAAAGCCACATCATCATTTTTCAATCCTTTCTGACTTCATTTGTTATTTTTCATGCATTTACTAATTATTTTGAGATATAAGACCCTAAAATTGAAAAAGCATTTCAAATGAACTCTGAAAAGGTTGAAAGTTGGCATGATATCATCATTTCATCCACATAGCATGTGCAAGAAAGTTGAGAGGGTTACGGCAAAAACTGGATGCACTTCGTGTACAAAACGGACAATCTCTTTCAAAGTATCAGGATTTCATCCGGAAACTCGTGTGTTACAGAGGGATTTCATTTTGTAAATCTTATTTGAACTCCTGACTTTTTGTGTGTTCAAAATGCACCATTCAAAGCCACATCATCATTTTTCAATCCTTTCTGACTTCATTTGTTATTTTTCATACATTTACTAATTATTTTGAGCTATAAGACCCTAAAATTGAAAAGCATTTCAAATGAACTCTGAAAAGGTTGAAAGTTGGCATGATATCATCATTTCATCCACATAGCATGTGCAAGAAAGTTGAGAGGGTTACGGCAAAAACAGGATGCACTTCGTGTACAAAACGGACAATCTCTTTCAAAGTATCAGGATTTCATCCGGAAACTCGTCTGTTACAAAGGGATTTAATTTTTTAAACCTTATTTGAACTCCTGACTTTTTGTGTGTTCAAAATGCACCATTCAAAGCCACATCATCATTTTTCAATCCTTTCTGACTTCATTTGTTATTTTTCATGCATTTACTAATTATTTTGAGCTATAAGACCCTAAAATTGAAAAGCATTTCAAATGAACTCTGAAAAGGTTGAAAGTTGGCATGATATCATCATTTCGTCCACATAGCATGTGCAAGAAAGTTGAGAGGGTTACGGCAAAAACTGGATGCACTTCGTGTACAAAACGGACAATCTCTTTCAAAGTATCAGGATTTCATCCGAAAACTCGTGTGTTACAAAGGGATTTCATTTTTTAAACCTTATTTGAACTCCTGACTTTTTGTGTGTTCAAAATGCACCATTCAAAGCCACATCATCATTTTTCAATCCTTTCTGACTTCATTTGTTATTTTTCATGCATTTACTAATTATTTTGAGCTATAAGACCCTAAAATTGAAAAGCATTTCAAATGAACTCTGAAAAGGTTGAAAGTTGGCATGATATCATCATTTCATCCACATAGCATGTGCAAGAAAGTTGAGAGGGTTACGGCAAAAACTGGATGCACTTCGTGTACAAAACGGACAATCTCTTTCAAAGTATCAGGATTTCATCCGAAAACTCGTGTGTTACAAAGGGATTTCATTTTGTAAATCTTATTTGAACTCCTGACTTTTTGTGTGTTCAAAATGCACCATTCAAAGCAACATCATCATTTGTCAATCCTTTCTGACTTCATTTGTTATTTTTCAGGCATTTACTAATTATTTTGAGCTATAAGACCCTAAAATTGAAAAGCATTTCAAATGAACTCTGAAAAGGTTGAAAGTTGGCATGATATCATCATTTCATCCACATAGCATGTGCAAGAAAGTTGAGAGGGTTACGGCAAAAACTGGATGCACTTCGTGTACAAAACGGACAATCTCTTTCAAAGTATCAGGATTTCATCCGAAAACTCGTCTGTTACAAAGGGATTTCATTTTTTAAAACTTATTTGAACTCCTGACTTTTTGTGTGTTCAAAATGCACCATTCAAAGCCACATCATCATTTGTCAATCCTTTCTGACTTCATTTGTTATTTTTCATGCATTTACTAATTATTTTGAGCTATAAGACCCTAAAATTGAAAAGCATTTCAAATGAACTCTGAAAAGGTTGAAAGTTGGCATGATATCATCATTTCATCCACATAGCATGTGCAAGAAAGTTGAGAGGGTTACGGCAAAAACTGGATGCACTTCGTGTACAAAACGGACAATCTCTTTCAAAGTATCAGGATTTCATCCGGAAACTCGTGTGTTACAGAGGGATTTCATTTTTTAAACCTTATTTGAACTCCTGACTTTTTGTGTGTTCAAAATGCACCATTCAAAGCCACATCATCATTTTTCAATCCTTTCTGACTTCATTTGTTATTTTTCATGCATTTACTAATTATTTTGAGCTATAAGACCCTAAAATTGAAAAGCATTTCAAATGAACTCTGAAAAGGTTGAAAGTTGGCATGATATCATCATTTCGTCCACATAGCATGTGCAAGAAAGTTGAGAGGGTTACGGCAAAAACTGGATGCACTTCGTGTACAAAACGGACAATCTCTTTCAAAGTATCAGGATTTCATCCGGAAACTCGTGTGTTACAAAGGGATTTCATTTTTTAAATCTAATTTGAACTCCTGACTTTTTGTGTGTTCAAAATGCACCATTCAAAGCCACATCATCATTTTTCAATCCTTTCTGACTTCATTTGTTATTTTTCATACATTTACTAATTATTTTGAGCTATAAGACCCTAAAATTGAAAAGCATTTCAAATGAACTCTGAAAAGGTTGAAAGTTGGCATGATATCATCATTTCATCCACATAGCATGTGCAAGAAAGTTGAGAGGGTTACGGCAAAAACTGGATGCACTTCGTGTACAAAACGGACAATCTCTTTCAAAGTATCAGGATTTCATCCGGAAACTCGTGTGTTACAAAGGGATTTCATTTTTTAAACCTTATTTGAACTCCTGACTTTTTGTGTGTTCAAAATGCACCATTCAAAGCCACATCATCATTTTTCAATCCTTTCTGACTTCATTTGTTATTTTTCATGCATTTAATAATTATTTTGAGCTATAAGACCCTAAAATTGAAAAGCATTTCAAATGAACTCTGAAAAGGTTGAAAGTTGGCATGATATCATCATTTCATCCACATAGCATGTGCAAGAAAGTTGAGAGGGTTACGGCAAAAACTGGATGCACTTCGTGTACAAAACGGACAATCTCTTTCAAAGTATCAGGATTTCATCCGGAAACTCGTCTGTTACAAAGGGATTTCATTTTTTAAACCTTATTTGAACTCCTGACTTTTTGTGTGTTCAAAATGCACCATTCAAAGCCACATCATCATTTTTCAATCCTTTCTGACTTCATTTGTTATTTTTCATGCATTTACTAATTATTTTGAGATATAAGACCCTAAAATTGAAAAAGCATTTCAAATGAACTCTGAAAAGGTTGAAAGTTGGCATGATATCATCATTTCATCCACATAGCATGTGCAAGAAAGTTGAGAGGGTTACGGCAAAAACTGGATGCACTTCGTGTACAAAACGGACAATCTCTTTCAAAGTATCAGGATTTCATCCGGAAACTCGTGTGTTACAGAGGGATTTCATTTTGTAAATCTTATTTGAACTCCTGACTTTTTGTGTGTTCAAAATGCACCATTCAAAGCCACATCATCATTTTTCAATCCTTTCTGACTTCATTTGTTATTTTTCATACATTTACTAATTATTTTGAGCTATAAGACCCTAAAATTGAAAAGCATTTCAAATGAACTCTGAAAAGGTTGAAAGTTGGCATGATATCATCATTTCATCCACATAGCATGTGCAAGAAAGTTGAGAGGGTTACGGCAAAAACAGGATGCACTTCGTGTACAAAACGGACAATCTCTTTCAAAGTATCAGGATTTCATCCGGAAACTCGTCTGTTACAAAGGGATTTAATTTTTTAAACCTTATTTGAACTCCTGACTTTTTGTGTGTTCAAAATGCACCATTCAAAGCCACATCATCATTTTTCAATCCTTTCTGACTTCATTTGTTATTTTTCATGCATTTAATAATTATTTTGAGCTATAAGACCCTAAAATTGAAAAGCATTTCAAATGAACTCTGAAAAGGTTGAAAGTTGGCATGATATCATCATTTCGTCCACATAGCATGTGCAAGAAAGTTGAGAGGGTTACGGCAAAAACTGGATGCACTTCGTGTACAAAACGGACAATCTCTTTCAAAGTATCAGGATTTCATCCGAAAACTCGTCTGTTACAAAGGGATTTCATTTTTTAAAACTTATTTGAACTCCTGACTTTTTGTGTGTTCAAAATGCACCATTCAAAGCCACATCATCATTTGTCAATCCTTTCTGACTTCATTTGTTATTTTTCATGCATTTACTAATTATTTTGAGCTATAAGACCCTAAAATTGAAAAGCATTTCAAATGAACTCTGAAAAGGTTGAAAGTTGGCATGATATCATCATTTCATCCACATAGCATGTGCAAGAAAGTTGAGAGGGTTACGGCAAAAACTGGATGCACTTCGTGTACAAAACGGACAATCTCTTTCAAAGTATCAGGATTTCATCCGGAAACTCGTGTGTTACAAAGGGATTTCATTTTGTAAATCTTATTTGAACTCCTGACTTTTTGTGTGTTCAAAATGCACCATTCAAAGCAACATCATCATTTGTCAATCCTTTCTGACTTCATTTGTTATTTTTCAGGCATTTACTAATTATTTTGAGCTATAAGACCCTAAAATTGAAAAGCATTTCAAATGAACTCTGAAAAGGTTGAAAGTTGGCATGATATCATCATTTCATCCACATAGCATGTGCAAGAAAGTTGAGAGGGTTACGGCAAAAACTGGATGCACTTCGTGTACAAAACGGACAATCTCTTTCAAAGTATCAGGATTTCATCCGAAAACTCGTCTGTTACAAAGGGATTTCATTTTTTAAAACTTATTTGAACTCCTGACTTTTTGTGTGTTCAAAATGCACCATTCAAAGCCACATCATCATTTGTCAATCCTTTCTGACTTCATTTGTTATTTTTCATGCATTTACTAATTATTTTGAGCTATAAGACCCTAAAATTGAAAAGCATTTCAAATGAACTCTGAAAAGGTTGAAAGTTGGCATGATATCATCATTTCATCCACATAGCATGTGCAAGAAAGTTGAGAGGGTTACGGCAAAAACTGGATGCACTTCGTGTACAAAACGGACAATCTCTTTCAAAGTATCAGGATTTCATCCGGAAACTCGTGTGTTACAGAGGGATTTCATTTTTTAAACCTTATTTGAACTCCTGACTTTTTGTGTGTTCAAAATGCACCATTCAAAGCCACATCATCATTTTTCAATCCTTTCTGACTTCATTTGTTATTTTTCATGCATTTACTAATTATTTTGAGCTATAAGACCCTAAAATTGAAAAGCATTTCAAATGAACTCTGAAAAGGTTGAAAGTTGGCATGATATCATCATTTCATCCACATAGCATGTGCAAGAAAGTTGAGAGGGTTACGGCAAAAACAGGATGCACTTCGTGTACAAAACGGACAATCTCTTTCAAAGTATCAGGATTTCATCCGGAAACTCGTCTGTTACAAAGGGATTTAATTTTTTAAACCTTATTTGAACTCCTGACTTTTTGTGTGTTCAAAATGCACCATTCAAAGCCACATCATCATTTTTCAATCCTTTCTGACTTCATTTGTTATTTTTCATGCATTTAATAATTATTTTGAGCTATAAGACCCTAAAATTGAAAAGCATTTCAAATGAACTCTGAAAAGGTTGAAAGTTGGCATGATATCATCATTTCATCCACATAGCATGTGCAAGAAAGTTGAGAGGGTTACGGCAAAAACTGGATGCACTTCGTGTACAAAACGGACAATCTCTTTCAAAGTATCAGGATTTCATCCGGAAACTCGTGTGTTACAAAGGGATTTCATTTTTTAAACCTTATTTGAACTCCTGACTTTTTGTGTGTTCAAAATGCACCATTCAAAGCCACATCATCATTTTTCAATCCTTTCTGACTTCATTTGTTATTTTTCATGCATTTAATAATTATTTTGAGCTATAAGACCCTAAAATTGAAAAGCATTTCAAATGAACTCTGAAAAGGTTGAAAGTTGGCATGATATCATCATTTCGTCCACATAGCATGTGCAAGAAAGTTGAGAGGGTTACGGCAAAAACTGGATGCACTTCGTGTACAAAACGGACAATCTCTTTCAAAGTATCAGGATTTCATCCGAAAACTCGTCTGTTACAAAGGGATTTCATTTTTTAAACCTTATTTGAACTCCTGACTTTTTGTGTGTTCAAAATGCACCATTCAAAGCCACATCATCATTTGTCAATCCTTTCTGACTTCATTTGTTATTTTTCATGCATTTACTAATTATTTTGAGCTATAAGACCCTAAAATTGAAAAGCATTTCAAATGAACTCTGAAAAGGTTGAAAGTTGGCATGATATCATCATTTCATCCACATAGCATGTGCAAGAAAGTTGAGAGGGTTACGGCAAAAACTGGATGCACTTCGTGTACAAAACGGACAATCTCTTTCAAAGTATCAGGATTTCATCCGGAAACTCGTGTGTTACAAAGGGATTTCATTTTGTAAATCTTATTTGAACTCCTGACTTTTTGTGTGTTCAAAATGCACCATTCAAAGCAACATCATCATTTGTCAATCCTTTCTGACTTCATTTGTTATTTTTCAGGCATTTGCTAATTATTTTGAGCTATAAGACCCTAAAATTGAAAAGCATTTCAAATGAACTCTGAAAAGGTTGAAAGTTGGCATGATATCATCATTTCATCCACATAGCATGTGCAAGAAAGTTGAGAGGGTTACGGCAAAAACTGGATGCACTTCGTGTACAAAACGGACAATCTCTTTCAAAGTATCAGGATTTCATCCGAAAACTCGTCTGTTACAAAGGGATTTCATTTTTTAAAACTTATTTGAACTCCTGACTTTTTGTGTGTTCAAAATGCACCATTCAAAGCCACATCATCATTTGTCAATCCTTTCTGACTTCATTTGTTATTTTTCATGCATTTACTAATTATTTTGAGCTATAAGACCCTAAAATTGAAAAGCATTTCAAATGAACTCTGAAAAGGTTGAAAGTTGGCATGATATCATCATTTCATCCACATAGCATGTGCAAGAAAGTTGAGAGGGTTACGGCAAAAACTGGATGCACTTCGTGTACAAAACGGACAATCTCTTTCAAAGTATCAGGATTTCATCCGGAAACTCGTCTGTTACAAAGGGATTTCATTTTTTAAACCTTATTTGAACTCCTGACTTTTTGTGTGTTCAAAATGCACCATTCAAAGCAACATCATCATTTTTCAATCCTTTCTGACTTCATTTGTTATTTTTCATGCATTTACTAATTATTTTGAGCTATAAGACCCTAAAATTGAAAAGCATTTCAAATGAACTCTGAAAAGGTTGAAAGTTGGCATGATATCATCATTTCATCCACATAGCATGTGCAAGAAAGTTGAGAGGGTTACGGAAAAAACTGGATGCACTTCGTGTACAAAACGGACAATCTCTTTCAAAGTATCAGGATTTCATCCGGAAACTCGTCTGTTACAAAGGGATTTCATTTTTTAAACCTTATTTGAACTCCTGACTTTTTGTGTGTTCAATATGCACCATTCAAAGCCACATCATCATTTTTCAATCCTTTCTGACTTCATTTGTTATTTTTCATGCATTTAATAATTATTTTGAGCTATAAGACCCTAAAATTGAAAAGCATTTCAAATGAACTCTGAAAAGGTTGAAAGTTGGCATGATATCATCATTTCATCCACATAGCATGTGCAAGAAAGTTGAGAGGGTTACGGCAAAAACTGGATGCACTTCGTGTACAAAACGGACAATCTCTTTCAAAGTATCACGATTTCATCCGGAAACTCGTCTGTTACAAAGGGATTTCATTTTTTAAACCTTATTTGAACTCCTGACTTTTTGTGTGTTCAAAATGCACCATTCAAAGCCACATCATCATTTTTCAATCCTTTCTGACTTCATTTGTTATTTTTCATGCATTTAATAATTATTTTGAGCTATAAGACCCTAAAATTGAAAAGCATTTCAAATGAACTCTGAAAAGGTTGAAAGTTGGCATGATATCATCATTTCATCCACATAGCATGTGCAAGAAAGTTGAGAGGGTTACGGCAAAAACTGGATGCACTTCGTGTACAAAACGGACAATCTCTTTCAAAGTATCAGGATTTCATCCGGAAACTCGTCTGTTACAAAGGGATTTCATTTTTTAAACCTTATTTGAACTCCTGACTTTTTGTGTGTTCAAAATGCACCATTCAAAGCCACATCATCATTTTTCAATCCTTTCTGACTTCATTTGTTATTTTTCATGCATTTACTAATTATTTTGAGCTATAAGACCCTAAAATTGAAAAGCATTTCAAATGAACTCTGAAAAGGTTGAAAGTTGGCATGATATCATCATTTCATCCACATAGCATGTGCAAGAAAGTTGAGAGGGTTACGGAAAAAACTGGATGCACTTCGTGTACAAAACGGACAATCTCTTTCAAAGTATCAGGATTTCATCCGGAAACTCGTCTGTTACAAAGGGATTTCATTTTTTCAACCTTATTTGAACTCCTGACTTTTTGTGTGTTCAAAATGTACCATTCAAAGCCACATCATCATTTTTCAATCCTTTCTGACTTCATTTGTTATTTTTCATGCATTTACTAATTATTTTGAGCTATAAGACCCTAAAATTGAAAAGCATTTCAAATGAACTCTGAAAAGGTTGAAAGTTGGCATGATATCATCATTTCATCCACATAGCATGTGCAAGAAAGTTGAGAGGGTTACGGCAAAAACTGGATGCACTTCGTGTACAAAACGGACAATCTCTTTCAAAGTATCAGGATTTCATCCGGAAACTCGTCTGTTACAAAGGGATTTCATTTTTTAAACCTTATTTGAACTCCTGACTTTTTGTGTGTTCAAAATGCACCATTCAAAGCCACATCATCATTTTTCAATCCTTTCTGACTTCATTTGTTATTTTTCATGCATTTACTAATTATTTTGAGCTATAAGACCCTAAAATTGAAAAGCATTTCAAATGAACTCTGAAAAGGTTGAAAGTTGGCATGATATCATCATTTCATCCACATAGCATGTGCAAGAAAGTTGAGAGGGTTACGGAAAAAACTGGATGCACTTCGTGTACAAAACGGACAATCTCTTTCAAAGTATCAGGATTTCATCCGGAAACTCGTCTGTTACAAAGGGATTTCATTTTTTTAACCTTATTTGAACTCCTGACTTTTTGTGTGTTCAATATGCACCATTCAAAGCCACATCATCATTTTTCAATCCTTTCTGACTTCATTTGTTATTTTTCATGCATTTACTAATTATTTTGAGCTATAAGACCCTAAAATTGAAAAGCATTTCAAATGAACTCTGAAAAGGTTGAAAGTTGGCATGATATCATCATTTCATCCACATAGCATGTGCAAGAAAGTTGAGAGGGTTACGGAAAAAACTGGATGCACTTCGTGTACAAAACGGACAATCTCTTTCAAAGTATCAGGATTTCATCCGGAAACTCGTCTGTTACAAAGGGATTTCATTTTTTAAACCTTATTTGAACTCCTGACTTTTTGTGTGTTCAAAATGCACCATTCAAAGCCACATCATCATTTGTCAATCCTTTCTGACTTCATTTGTTATTTTTCATGCATTTACTAATTATTTTGAGCTATAAGACCCTAAAATTGAAAAGCATTTCAAATGAACTCTGAAAAGGTTGAAAGTTGGCATGATATCATCATTTCATCCACATAGCATGTGCAAGAAAGTTGAGAGGGTTACGGCAAAAACTGGATGCACTTCGTGTACAAAACGGACAATCTCTTTCAAAGTATCAGCATTTCATCCGGAAACTCGTCTGTTACAAAGGGATTTCATTTTTTAAACCTTATTTGAACTCCTGACTTTTTGTGTGTTCAAAATGCACCATTAAAATCCACATCATCATTTTTCAATCCTTTCTGACTTCATTTGTTATTTTCATGCATTTACTAATTATTTTGAGCTATAAGACCCTAAAATTGAAAAGCATTTCAAATGAACTCTGAAAAGGTTGAAAGTTGGCATGATATCATCATTTCATCCACATAGCATGTGCAAGAAAGTTGAGAGGGTTACGGCAAAAACTGGATGCACTTCGTGTACAAAACGGACAATCTCTTTCGAAGTATCAGGATTTCATCCGGAAACTCGTCTGTTACAAAGGGATTTCATTTTTTAAACCTTATTTGAACTCCTGACTTTTTGTGTGTTCAAAATGCACCATTCAAAGCCACATCATCATTTTTCAATCCTTTCTGACTTCGTTTGTTATTTCTCATGCATTTATTAATTATTTTGAGCTATAAGACCCTAAAATTGAAAAGCATTTCAAATGAACTCTGAAAAGGTTGAAAGTTGGCATGATATCATCATTTCATCCACATAGCATGTGCAAGAAAGTTGAGAGGGTTACGGCAAAAACTGGATGCACTTCGTGTACAAAACGGACAATCTGTTTCAAAGTATCAGGATTTCATCCGAAAACTCGTCTGTTACAAAGGGATTTCATTTTTTAAACCTTATTTGAACTCCTGACTTTTTGTGTGTTCAAAATGCACCATTCAAAGCCACATCATTATTTGTCAATCCTTTCTGACTTCATTTGTTATTTTTCATGCATTTACTAATTATTTTGAGCTATAAGACCCTAAAATTGAAAAGCATTTCAAATGAACTCTGAAAAGGTTTTCTTTCTACTTACAACAAAAAACTTATTTATTTTATTTCTAATTACTTATGTCTTTTACTTTAATTATTTTATTTTTATTTATTTTACTGCTGCTATTTTTATTTATTTTACATGCTGCTATTTTTACTTAATTAATTAAGGTTTATTTATTGTAGTTACTATAGTTTATTTTATTTTATTTTATTAAGGTTTATTTAGTTTTATTTATTTTATTAAGGTTTATTAATTTTATAAATATAAAAAATGAACATAGATGCACTTATAGGGAAAATTCAACCTAAATTCATACTAAATTTCTATGAAATTTACTATGAATTTAAGTCAAATTTCCTGTATAAGGGCATCTATTTTCACTTTAATAGAAGCTCAACAAGGCATAGAGGGACGGGCTTATAAACTGGTGTGGGCGCCCTTCGGTTGGCGAGGTGGGACTAAACACTGGCCGCAACTAGGACCAGCCCTTTAGTCCCGGTTTGTGGTATGAACCGGGACTAAAGGGTGGTGGGCCAGGAGCGTGGCCCATTGGTCCCGGTTTGTACCACCAACCGGGACCAAAGGGTCCATACGAACCGGGACCAATGCCCACGAGGCCCCGGCCGGCCCCCTGGGCTCACGAACCGGGACCAATGCTCACATTAGTCCCGGTTCGTGACTGAACCGGGGCTAATGTGAAAACTGCCCTGTGACCTAAGCCCTGTTTTCTACTAGTGTAAGGATCCCAATGTGTGGTAGTAGCTGAATCTTAAATCACGCATACAGATCTCAGTTCTTAAGGACGGCCTCAATGAAACAACCCACCATGTACTCCTACATGGCCTCTCATCGATACCTTTACCAAAACATGTTCAACACTTCACTCTCATTACCGACACAACCATTCTCTCTAGTTCATCACCCCGATGAGCCAGACCTGACACGACTCTAAGCATAGCAAGCATAGCATGGTAGGAAACACAAACATGGCTCAATCAACTCCTACACATGCTAGTGGGTTTCATCTAGTTACTGTGGCAATGACAGGTCATGCAGACGAAGTGGGTTCAACTACCACAACACACAGCAGTTTGAAACGCGTTGTCTTAATGCAGTAAACGAGAGCAGAAGCGAGAAGATGGGTTTGTATCGAAATGATCAATGGGTTGCTTGCCTGACAGAGTGGTAGTGGGATACTGCCCTTCAGTTGGATACTCGTGAATATCCTCGGAGGCAGAACCTACCACGAAGAACACATCGAAACCAAATCACCACATGGCAATATGCAACAATATGATGCATGCAATGACGTGGCAAAATGAGTGTGTTTTGACTAATGCAACTTAGAACAGATTGGTTTGAGTTCATTTGAATCAAGGATTCAAATGCTAACCCAAAATAAGAGGTGATATTAGTGCATTAGCTTGTTTCATCTAAACAGCAAGGTTAAAGTGTTCTGACATGCATGAAACCAGTACAGATGGAAAGATTGAATTTTTCTGATCAAATTTCATATATAAATCTTTGCATTTGGAGCTACAGATTAATTTCTATGAATTTTTGAAGTTTGTAGTATTTTCTGGAATTTCCTGTATATAAAAATAAATCTAGAAAATAATTATTGCGTCAGCAGTGCGTCATGGTGACATCAGCGGTCAACGGAGCCGGTCCAGGTCAAACTGACCAGTGGGTCCCGTCTGTCAGTAGTTAGTTAAACTAACTAAATTTAATTAGCGCTAAACCTAGTTAATTAGTAGGGCGGGCCCCACTTGTCATAGACCCAGGGGGTCAAACTGGGCCCACCCGAGGTCAAACTGGGTCAGCGGGGTCAAACTCGCCGGCGTTTAGCCGTCGGCGAGGCCAGACGTGGCGGGGCGATGCTGGTTTCGTGCTCCGGCGACCAAAAGGGCGGCGGAGACCATCTACGAGTAGCTAGGGGTGAGCCGCGTCGAGTGGTGGTGGCGGTTGGGCTCGGGATCACCGGAAACGACGCCGGCGATGAGCTGTGCGGTTGCCGGAGTTCGGGTGAGCTCGAGCTCGTCGTTAGGGGGCACGGCGAGGCGCGTGGAGTGGTGCTACGGGTTCCTGGCGATGCGGTGAGTGTGTTGGACAAGGTGGCGTGGCCGTTGGGTGGCCGGAGCGTCGTCGGCGACGAGCTCGGCGGAGGCGCGTGCGGTGAAGCTTCGTGCGGTCGCTATGGTGCTCGAGAGAGAGAACGGGAAGGATGGGGAGGTGGCTGAGCTCACGACGATCACGGCGGAGTAGACGGCGTGGTCGGGGACGAGCTGGTGCGGCGGTGACGGCGAAGGGGATCTCCGGCGGTGGCGGAGTCGGGCGAGGTCGAAGCAGTGGCTTCGGGGCAAGCGAGCGCTCGGGGCTTGGCCTGCTCGACGGAGAGGAGGGCGGCGGAGCTTCTGGGCACGGTGGCGCGGCGCGGGGACGACGGAGAGCGCGGCTATGTCGGTGGTGCGGCGGCAGGTGCGTCGGCCATGGCGGGAGAGGGCGAGGGAGAGAGGCAGGGGCAAATGGATGTGTCCAGGGGGTCGGGGCGGCGACGTGGGGCTCGCCCAGGTGTCCAGGGGCGCGGGCGGCAAGCAGGTGGCGCCATGGCGAGCTCGTGCACGCCGGCGTCACCTCCGTGCCTGCCTGGCGGGGAAGAAGCAGCTGGCTGGCACGGGCCAACACAGTGCTGGGCCGCCAGGTGGGCCGGCTGGTGGGTTGCGGCCAGGTAAGTTGTTTTGTTTTTATTTTCTGTTTGCTTTTATTTCTGCAAGTTTGTGGCATTTCTAAAAATACCTAGGCATTTCCAAAAATCACCAAACTGCACATGCTCACTGTATGGAACATATCCATAATTGGAACATTTCAGTTTGGGATTATTTGGACATTTAAAATATTTACTAGCATTTAAATGCCCAAATGCAAGTTACATATGATTTAATTCAATGATCTTAAGATGACCTAGAAAATTGTGAACCCATTTTGTCAGAGGTTCTAACCCAAGACAAAAAGGGTGGACTTTTTAGAAGGGCATTTCAGGTTCATTGAAAATGATTTTAGTAAACCCTAGTTGTTTTCAGCGGGGGTGCTGGGCGTTCTGTCATCCCCATTTCAAGTTTCTGGAAAAGTAAACAAGATGCAACACTCTAATGCATGAACTAGCTAGGATGTGACAACTCACCCCCACTCAAAAGAATCTCGTCCCGAGATTTAGGATCCGTCGGGAAGAAGGTGGGGTACTCAAGTCAAAGAAGATCCTCCCTTTCCCAAGTAGCTTCTTTCTCGGAATGTTGTGACCATTGAACCTTGAGAAACTTGATATTCTGGCGTCGAGTGGTACGCTCGGCTTGATCGAGGATGCGAACGGGATATTCCCGATATGTGAGATTATCTTGGAGATCAAGCGTTTCGTGGTCCACTCCACGGATAGGATCCGCGAAGCAACGCCTGAGTTGAGAAACGTGGAAGACATCATGAACTCTGGAAAGATGCGGAGGTAGTTCCAATTGGTAGGCAACTTCTCCTCGTTTGGCAAGAATGCAAAAGGGTCCAATGTAACGAGGAGCCAATTTGCCTTTGATACTGAAATGATGGGTTCCCTTCAAAGGAGTAACCCGAAGGTAAGCCTTCTCGCCAACTTCATAAGTCATGAGCTTATGTTTGCGGTCATATTGGCTCTTTTGACGAGATTGGGCTGTTTTCAACTTCTCACGAATAATGCGAACCTGCTCTTCTGCTTCCTGAATCATATCCGGGCCAAAGAGTTGTCTTTCCCCGGTTTCTGACCAGTTAAGAGGCGTTCGACATTTTCGTCCATAGAGAATTTCGAAAGGAGCTTTGCCCAAGCTAGCTTGATAACTATTGTTATAAGCGAATTCGGCGAATGGAAGGCATTTCTCCTAGTCCATACCGAAAGAGATGACAGAAGCTCGGAGCATATCCTCTAGAATTTGATTGACTCGTTCTAATTGACCACTTGATTGAGGGTGGAAGGCGGTGCTAAAGGAGAGACGAGTTCCCATAGCATTTTGGAAACTTTCCCAAAATCTAGAGGTGAAAAGACTTCCACGGTCTAAGTTAATCTCCAATGGAACACCATGAAGAGACACTATTCGGGAGATGTACAAGTCAGCTAGCTGACTAGCGGTGATACTCTCACGAATGGGTTGGAAGTGGGCTACTTTGGAAAGACGATCGACAACAACGAAGATAGCATTATTCCCTCTCTTGGTCCTGGGAAATCCGGTGATGAAATCCATACCGATCTTATCCCATTTCCATTCAGGAATAGCCAAAGGTTGAAGGGTGCCAGCAGGCCGTTGATGCTCTGCTTTAACACGACGACAGACGTCGCAATTAGCAATGTATTGAGCGATTTCTCTCTTCATCCTAGTCCACCAAAACCTCTGGCGTAGGTCTTGATACATTTTAGTACTACCGGGATGAATGGTGAGAGGGGATTCATGAGCTTCCTTAAGGATCAACCGCCTCAGGTTGCGTACCTTGGGAACCACTAGACGGTCTCAAAAGAACACAACACCTTGATCATCAACGGAGAAACAATCCGCGACTCCTTTCTTGATGTTTCTCTTAATACGGGAGATTCCCGGATCTACCTTCTGTGCTTTCATGATCTGATTCTAAGGGTAGGTTTCGCCACCAGGGTGGATAGGAATCCTCGAGGAACAATGTGAAGGTTAAGCTTACGAAATTCCTCGTGGAGAAGTGGTTGACTTTGTTGTAACATCAGGTTGTTACAATAAGATTTACGACTTAGTGCATCAGCGATGACATTGGCTTTGCCCGGGGTGTAAGTTATTCCTAAGTCGTAATATGTGATTAACTCGACACAACGTCTTTGCCTGAGATTCAAATCCGGTTGGGTGAAGATGTATTTCAGACTTTGGTGACTGGTGTAAATTTCGCAACGATTACCGAGAAGGTAATGTCGCCAGGTTTTGAGTGCATGGACCACAACTGCAAGCTCTAGATCATGTGTGGGATAGTTATCCTCATGTGGATCCAACTGCCGAGAAGCGTAGGCAATCACATGATGATCTTGCATGAAAATGCAACCTAGTCCTTGTCGCGAGGCGTCACAATAGATAACAAAGTCCTTAGAAAAATCTGGTGGTACGAGTACGGGAGCAGATGTCAGGCGTCTTTTTAGTTCCTGAAAGCTGACTCGCACTGTGGGGTCCACTCGAACTTTTTATCTTTCTTGAGGAGTTCAGTTAGAGGTTTAGCAACCTTGGAGAAATTCTCGACGAAGCGGCGATAGTAGCTCGCTAAGCCAAGGAAACTCCGAACTTGCTTGACCGTTTCAGGTGGAGTCCAATCGAGGACGGCTTGAACTCGCTCGGGATTGACAGCAATACCCTTACCAGAAATTAAATGGCCTAGATAGGTCACTTCTGGCAACCAAAATTCACACTTGGAGAACTTGGCATAAAGGCGGTGCTCTCGAAGTTTCATCAATACTAGCCTTAGATGCTCGGCATGTTCTTCCTCATTCTTGGAGTAGATGAGTATATCATCGAGGTATACTATGAGAAATTTATCCAAATACTCCATGAAGATCGAGTTCATTAACCGAGAGAAGGTGGCTGGGGCATTGGTTAAACCGAAGGACATGACGGTGTACTCGTATTGGCCATAACAAGTAACAAAGGCCGCTTTAGGAATGTCCCCATTCTTGATTTTGATTTGATGGTAGCCCAACCTCAAATCCATTTTGGAAAAGACTGAGGATCCAGCGAGCTGATCATACAGATCGTTGATCCTGGGGAGCAGATACTTGTTCTTGATAGTGACCAAGTTGACAGGTCGGTAATCTACAACCATCCGATCCGTTCCATCCTTCTTATTGACGAAGAGGACGGGGCAAGCCCATGGAGAAGAACTAGGATGGATGAAACCCTTTTTCAAGGACTCATTGAGTTGTTTCTTAAGCTCGGCTAGTTCTAGGGGTGCCATATTATAGGGTCTTCTAGAGATTGGAACGGTTCCTGGAACAAGGTCTATCACGAACTCGACATCCCTGTCAGGTGGAATACCTGGCAGTTCCTCTGGAAAGACATCCGGAAAGTCACGGACTACCGGAATATCTTCAAGGTCTGGAAGAGGGTTGGCATTTAGGGAGTAGAGCTGTCGCTTAGACACTCGGGTCAAAACATTGACTGTCTTGCCCGATGGATGGGTGAGTTGAACAGTTCTAGTAGAGCAATCAATCTTAGCATAGTGGGCTGACATCCAATCCATACCCAAGATGATGTTTATGTCCGAGGATTTGAGAGCTATCAGTGATGCAAGGAAGACCAATCTATCGACAAGAATTTCATTTCCATGACTTATTCTAGAGGTTTGCCATCTAGAACCAGGAGTTTGAATTTCCATGGAGGTGGGCATGTCACTAAATGTGGTGTTGTGCAATCGAGCATAGCTCTCAGAAATAAATGAATGAGATGCTCCAGTATTGAAAAGAACAGTTGCCGGATGGCAATTAACAAGGAGCATACCAAGGACGACGTTGGGATCATCATGAGTCTCCTCAGCTAAGACATAGTTGACATGACCACGTGCAGTGGTGGCGGGCTTGACGTAGTAAGTCTTTCCCACTGGCTTGCCACAACCAACGGACTTTCCAGGCTGATTGGGGTTGTTCTAGGGGCACTCGCGCAGATAGTGACCCGTCTCTCCACACTTGAAGCATGTCATGACATTGCGGCATGGAGCAGCATTAGCAGCGGGGCCACCATAGGCCTTGGCCGGTGCAAACTGCTGGTTGGGGCGAGGCGCCTCAAAGGATGGCCTCGGAGTGAACCTGGGTGGCAGAGCTGTGTTTGGAATCCAGACCCGGCGCTTCTAAGATCCAGAGCCGGGTGAAGAACCAAAGTCACGGGAGTGCTTGCGTGAAGCGTCATAGTCAGTCTGACCAGTCTCAGCACTGATGGCCTTATTGACCAGCTTTTGGAAGGAGGTGCACTCGTGCAGACGAAGATCACGGTGAAGCTTGGGGCTAAGTCCCTTGCGGAACCTTGCCTGCTTCTTGGCGTCGGTGGATACCTCTTCAGGAGCATAACGTGCCAGATTTCCAAACTCACGGCTGTATGCATCCACGATCAGTCTGCCTTGGGTGAAATTGCAGAATTCTTCCCGCTTACGATCCATGAGACCCTCCAGAATGTGATGCTCACGGAAAGCCTCACTGAATTCAGCCCAAGTAGTGATTTGGCCGGCTGGGCGCATAGCCTCAAAGTTTTCCCACCAAAGGCTAGCAGGGCCTTCGAGGTGATAGGCAGCGTAGGTAACCTTATCAGCTTCGGCTACGTTGGCAGAAC
Source organism: Aegilops tauschii subsp. strangulata (assembly GCF_002575655.3). Lineage (NCBI taxonomy): Eukaryota > Viridiplantae > Streptophyta > Magnoliopsida > Poales > Poaceae > Aegilops > Aegilops tauschii. Next base: position 67,420,121 of record NC_053041.3, on the reverse strand, counting down.
GTAGCTTATGGGTGATGTTGCGAAGCCAATCATCCGCATCGAGAGGCTCGACGGAATGATTAAACTTCGGTGGGTACAACTTGACAAAGTCATTGATTGACACCAAGTCGTTCCTCTGATGACATGCAGTATTCTGCTCAATTCATTCTAGCAAGCGGTTAGTCTCACGCTTGTTTCTTTCCGCCTCCAGCATAACTTCGGCCAAAGAAGGCGGTTGAGGCAGATTCTCATCCCTAGCTGCACTGGCTTCACCCTGCTCCGGAGTAGCAGGGTTGTTGCGGCTGTTGACCATCCTAGGAAAAACAAGACAGCGGTTTAGACAAGGATGGAAAAATCTTGGCAAAGAAGTGCGGAATGTATGGATGACACAGAATGCAGAGATGTTCATTTGCATGACTTGGTAATACAGAAACTGCCATATATATACCATCGGTCATACACACCGTACATAGTTTAGTACAAGCCCAGGCTAAAATACAACTACAGTGAAAGACGATACATCTCATCGGAGGCATTCCAAGCTCCTATACATTATTTTTCTACACCTCCGGAACGTGATACACACCAAGTCGTATCCCATGAGTCACGCAGGACTGTGGAGAATACAACTGTTACAATACTAGTGAAGCTACTACCAACTCAGACGTCTCTGTAGTAATCTTCATAGAGAGTACCACCATGTCCTGGGAGCTGAACATGATCATCTGGAAACAGTCGGTCCTGTGGAGCTTGCGGTCCATAAGGACTCGGATGTGGCCTTGGTCTAACAAATGGTGGCAGACAGGGTCCACGGGGTGGAGTGATGCCTCCTACATCACGCCAGTCCATACAATCTGGCAGACCAGACCGCACGGGGTACAAGTCCCTCATGTCCATATACCCAGCCTGCACGGCAGGTGCAAACTGTGTCAGAGTGGCCCACTGATCAGAACGAGCGTTGAAGAGCTCCATTCGCAAGGCACGATTCTCACGGTCCTTGTCCTCAAGCATCTCGGTGGTGGTGCGGAGTAGTGAATCCTCATGGGTAGAGTCACAGTAAATAGCCTGATAGTACCCTTGTGCCCCAGAGAGTGATGCTGGCATATAGCGGAAATCAGTGTTCCGAAGCAAGGCGGTTCTGGCTCGTATGATATTCATCATCGAGTAAGCTGCGTCCTGCACGGACATCTCGATGGTAACCCCAAGTCCATAAGAGCAATGGAGGGGTTCGGTAGCTCCAGGATAGGAAGGGTATATCCTGGCCGTACAAACGATAGCCTATCTCGATCATCACTCGGACCAGCATGGCCGTGTGACCAGGTACATCGAGGCACCGAGTCAGATGAACCACTTGATTCTGGGAACGGGTGGCCATCTGAAAGCACGAAATAATGCAAAGGCATTAGAGTTTTCTAGGAGAAATTAGACAGCATAACGGTTGTAAATGCTCAGAAAAAGATTTGAGACATTCACAACAGTTTGCATAAACACTCAACATCATCATATCAAGATTCTGGTTCAACTGGTAACATACTAAAAGTAGTAGAAACTGAACTGGGTTTGAAACTAACAATCCTATAAGTTACTACAGATTAGTAACACGTGAACCTGATAGAGAGAAGAGAGCCTAGTCCTTAACCCACATAGAATGAGAAGAGAATGACTCAGATCAGAGGGCATAAGGTAAAGGAGTAAAAAGAGCCTGACGTTCCCTCCCACAATCAATTCCCCTACATATAACTAAAGCATTTCTAGACTCGACATCGACCAGTTTGGCTTGATGAACCTACAGGCAGTCCGGCTCCGATGCCAACTCTGTCAGGACCCCGATTCTAAGTCACACTGATCTAGCCTGTAACACCTCATATCACTTTGCGGCCTCACGCACGGTATTCCCACGGGTTTCGCCTTACCATGGCCCGGGACCGTTTGCGCCTTTTGGCTCACGTATATGATAGTGTCGCTAGCATCCATATGACAGAGAACCCGGGCCGACATGGCTAGTCGTGAACCCAAAGCGGCACTAACTTACGGGGACAGGCATACATGAATCAAAATCGAGCATGTCGGTCAGCAGCGTGTGAATCCGAGCTGTAGCACTGGGCTAACAGGACTACGGGAACCCGGGCTGTAGCAGGCTAGGCAGGACTCCGGATGTCACCGCGTGACATTTCCCCGAAGGGACAGACACAGGAACGAAGTGAAACACATGCCTGCTCTGTGGTTGCCTTTTTGTCGGCCTCAGCCACAGCCTTCTTAAGAGCCTCAACTTCGGTCATCATCGCTAGCGCAAATCATGAAACATATTTGATCATACTGAAAATTCATTCGCAATAAACGCGAACAAGACTTGCGCATACCTTGTTTATCTCCCAACTGCATTTTCAACTGGCCAAGTTCTTCTTTGGCCCACTCCAGACTTTGATTCAGTCCGGAGACCTCCGCAGTATGAGAGGCAGCAGCCGCTACAGACGCCTGCTTATAACAGAAGAGAGATAGATGTCATCAAATGAGTCTTCCTGTGAACATAAATTTGATCCTCTGTCCGGTTCTTTCTTTCACCGAACAGTGTATCAGGGGCTACTATCCATACCATGACACTCTTCGAAACCTCATAAAACATACCTCAAAACCTTTTATAAGGCTGATACAGGCTCCATTCAGTCCACTCTCAGCAGACTGAATCTTCTCAATCACCGCACCCATAAGGGCACGGTGTTCATCGACGATGGAGGCGCTCTTCAGCGCCACCAACAAAGCATCCGACACCTCTGGTTGGACAGAGGTTGCCGGTGGAACAGGCATGTCCCCTCCAGCTGAGAGAGGCTGCCTGCCTGATTCTGGAGCCGTATTGGTCTCCGGAACTGTATCCGGCTGGGAGCCGAATTCCAGATGGCCCCCGCCGTCAGCTCCCATGGGAATTTTCTCCCCCATGCGCTCGGCCCCTGAAGTTTACCCCCAGGCACCGCCTTCACGGTCTTTTCCTCTCCTCCTTGGCCGGGGTCCTTCTGGGACGAAGCCTCGGTGGTATTCACCTGTTCGAAGGAAGGGGCCTTCCGGGGCGTCCCGCTCTCTATAGCATCCGAGCTCAGCAAATCCTCTAATGAGGATTGTTTGGTACGGGACCTCCCCGGACTACAAAAAATATGGCTCGGGTTAAAATACTATGCCATGATGAGTCTGGACGCATAAACGTACTCGGATTTTATATATTCACGAGTTCACCAGGGGCTGGGCCCTAGGATCCCACGCCGGGCCGCTGTCGGCGGCGGCAGTGGACTCATCCGGAAGAGGATCTTTTCCCCTTTTAGGCGACTCGGCCTCCAAGTGTGCGGAGGCCGTCCTCTTCTTTCTTTCCCCCGCGGGGGATTCATCTTCCTCCTCCTCGTCGTCCTCTTCGGAACGGGCATTAGAGCCTTCGGATATTGTGTCCGAAGTGCTGCGGCGACGAAGGCCGCCCCGGGTCTTTTTGGCCTCCTTCTCGGCCGTCTTCTTCGGCACCTTGTAAGGCGCCGGGACCAGCATCTTCGTCAGAAGTGGGACGGCCAGTTCTTTGGGCAGCGGGGCCGGACAATGGATCCGCTCCGCCTTCTTCGTCCAGCCCTAGGAGAGTTGTAGAAAACACATTAAGCGCTTCCTTTGGGTTATGCGGATAAAAAGTATGATGACTTACCGAACTTGCACGGCGGGACAGTTGGTACCCGCGGTCCTCGGCGGAGTCCGGCCATGATTTGCTGGACTTGAAAAGCACCTTCCAGATGTCCTTGTGCGAGGAGCCGAAAAGCTCTCGCAAGGTTTGGTACTTGGCCGGATCGAATTCCCATAGATTGCAAGTCCGGTGTTGACAAGGCAGGAACCGGTGAACTAACATCACCTGGACTACATTGACAAGTTCAATGTTCTTGTCTCCCATATCTTTAACGCGCGTCTGGAGCACTGACAGTTCATCGGACGAGGACCATTTCAGGCCCTTCTTGACCCAGGATGTAAGCCGCAGGGGGGCACCGGATCGAAACTCGGGAATAGCGGCCCATTCCGTGCCGCGCGGCTCAGTGATATAAAACCACCGCTGTTGCCACTCCTTGACAGAATCGTTAAAGGTGGCTGTTGGCCATATGACATTGGGCATCTTGCTCACCATAGCACCCCCGCACTCGGCGTGCTCGCCGCCCACTACCTTGGGCTTCACATTAAAAATCTTCAGCCATAAGCCAAAGTGTGGCGAGATGCGGAGAAAAGCCTCGCACACGACAATGAATGTCAAGATGTTGAGGAAGGAATTAGGGGACACATCGTGAAGATCGATCCCATAGTAATACATGATGCCGCGAACGAATGGGTGGAGGGGAAACCCTAACCCACGGACGAAGTGAGGGAGGAATACAACCCTCTCGTGGGGTTCCGGAGTAGGGACGATCTGTCCCGCCTTTGGGAGACGGTGGCTGATTTTCTTGGCCAGATACCCGGCCTCCCGAAGCTTTTTGATATCCTTCTCCCGGACGGTAGAGGCCATCCATTTGCCTCCTGCTCCGGATCCGGACATTTTCGGAAGGCCTTTGTGGGCAGAGAAGATGAACGCTTGGGCGCTGGAGCTCGGGCAGAGGGGAATGGATCGGGAAGGAGAAAGCGTGGGTGCGAATGGGAGTTCTTATCCCCTTATAAAGGCAACAGGTATTCTGCGCCTCCCCACTTGCCTGGTAAAACCACTTATTCCCCAAGCGTCGTAATTGATGGCGCGGTTAGGGTTACCCACACCCGTATTGATGAGAATCCCGTGAAAAGAAGGACACGATCTCTGCTTCGACAAGAGGTGCCAACAAAACCGCCTCGCCACACGTGCAGTGGCAGGCTCGGAAAAATGGTTCGTCATGACCAGATCACGGCAGAACGTCACGTTTAGAAAAGCTGTCAGCAGATTAGATTTGTGGAAATATTATTCTCTCTACTGTGGTATGTGGAATTTGTTTTGCAGAGCCGGACACTATCCTTGTGTTCAAAATCTTCTATGGAATATTCGGAGGAGGAACCCGCCTTGCAATGCCGAAGACAATCTGCACGCCGGACTCATCGTCATTGAAGCCTGGTTCAGGGGCTACTAAGGGAGTCCTGGATTAGGGGGTCCTCGGACAGCCGGACTGTTGGACTATGAAGATACAAGATTAAAGACTTCGTCCCGTGTCCGGATGGGACTCTCCATGGCGTGGAAGGCAAGCCTGGCAATACGAATATGTAGATCTCCTCCCTTGTAACCGACTCTGTGTAACCGTAGCCCCCTCCGGTGTCTATATAAACCGAAGGGTTTAGTCCGTAGGACAACAACAATCATACCATAGGCTAGCTTCTAGGGTTTAGCCTCTACGATCTCATGGTAGATAAACTCTTGTAATACTCACATCATCAAGATCAATCAAGCAGGAAGTAGGGTATTACCTCCATCGAGAGGGCCCGAACATGGGTAAACATCGTGTCCCCTGCCTCCTGTTACAATCCGCCTTAGACGCACAGTTCGGGACCCCCTACCCGAGATCCGCCGGTTTTGACACCGACAAAGCACCCGAGTGAGAGGGTTGCTATCCACTCGGTAGGATTTTTTAAACTTAGGCGAGTACTGGACTGCAGCTAAGCCCCCGAGTGAGAGGGTTGCTCTCCACTCGGTAGGATTTTTTAAACTTAGGCGAAACGGATTCGCAGCTAAGCCCCCGAGTGAGAGGCTTGCTCACAACTCGGTAGGATTTTTTAAACTTAGGCGAGTACTGGACTGCAGCTAAGCCCCCGAGTGAGAGTGTTGCTCTCCACTCGGTAGGATTTTTTTAAACTTAGGCGAGTACTGGACTGCGGCTAAGCCCCCGAGTGGGAGGGTTGCCCACCACTCGGTAGGAGTTTTTAAACTTAGGCGAGTACTGGACTGCAGCTAAGCCCCCGAGTGAGAGGGTTGCTCTCCACTCGGTATGATTTTTTTTTAAACTTAGGCGAGTACTCGACTGCAGCTAAGCTCCCGAGTGAGAGGCTTGCTCACCACCCGGTAGGATTTTTTAAACTTAGGCGAGTACTGGACTGCAGCTAAGCCCCCGAGTGGGAGGGTTGCTCACCACTCGGTAGGATTTTTTAAACTTAGGCGAGTACTGGACTGCAGCTAAGCCCCCGAGTGAGAGGCTTGCTCACCACTCAGTAGGATTTTTTAAACTTAGGCGAGTACTGGACTGCAGCTAAGCCCCCGAGTGAGAGGGTTGCTCTCCACTCGGTAGGATTTTTTACACTTAGGCGAAACGGATTCGCAGCTAAGCCCCCGAGTGAGAGGCTTGCTCACCACTCGGTAGGATTTTTTAAACTTAGGCGAAACGGATTCGCAGCTAAGCCACCCACTGGGGGATTTCAGACACAAATATAAGCAACGACAATCATTTTTAGAAGACTGTAAAACTCTTGTCTTTGATAAACAAACTACTAAGGTACTTCTTATTACATTTCACCAGACTGAGTGCTCAAGTATAAAAGGGACGGAGCAGTTCCGCATTCCAAGCGCGCGGCTCGTCTTTCTGATGTTCGACATTGTAAAGATGGTATGCCCCATTGTGGAGCACTCTGGTGACGATGAAGGGACCTTCCCAAGCAGGGGCGAGCTTGTGTGGTTTCTGCTGATCCACTCGAAGAACCAAGTCTCCCTCTTGAAATGCTCGACCTCTCACGTTTCTGGCATGGAATCGACGCAAGTCTTGCTGATAAATGGTCGACCGGATTAAGGCCATCTCTCTTTCCTCTTCTAGGAGATCAACCGCGTCTTGCCGGGCCTGTTCTGCTTCATCTTCAGAGAAAAGCTCGACTCGGGGTGCATTGTGAAGCAAGTCACTCGTAGAACAGCTTCAGCTCCATAGACCAAGAAGAATGGAGTTCAGCCAGTCGACTGATTGGGAGTTGTCCTCAATCCCCAAAGAACTGATGGAAGTTCATCGACCCAGGCGCCTGCTGCATGCTTGAGATCACGCATCAATCGGGGTTTCAGTCCTTTGAGTATCAAGCCATTTGCTCTTTCTGCTTGTCCATTCGACTGGGGGTGGGCGACTGAAGCATAGTCGACTCGAGTGCCTTCGGAAGCACAGAAGGCTCTGAACTCATCATAATCGAAGTTCAACCCGTTGTCAGTGATGATGCTGTGCGGAACCCCATATCTGAATGTTAACTCTCTGATGAAGCTGACGGCAGTACTGGCTTCAAGATTCTTGATGGGCTTGGCTTCAATCCATTTGGTAAACTTGTCAACTGCTACAAGCACATGAGTCAAGCCGCTCCTACCAGTCCTCAGGGGTCCAACCATATCTAACCCCCAAACAGCAAAGGGCCAGATGAGTGGAATGGTTTTCAGGGCTGATGTAGGCTTGTGGGACATGTTGGAGTAAAACTGGCAGCCTTCACATTTGTCGACTATATCTTTCGCCATTTCATTTGCTCGTGGCCAATAAAATCTAGCTCGGTATGCTTTGGCCACAATGGTCCGAGAGGACGCATGATGGCCACAGGTCCCCGAGTGGATGTCGTTGAGGATCACTCGACCTTCTTCTGGTGTTATGCATTTCTGGCTGACTCCAGTTACACTTTCTCTGAACAGCTGTCCTCTTATCACAGTAAAGGCTTTGGATCGACGGACGATCTGTCGAGCCTCCTCTTCGTCCTCTGGGAGTTCTCTCCTAAGGATATACGCAATGTATGGCACTGTCCAGTCGGGAGTGATGACTAAAACCTCCATGATCAAGTCGACCACGGCTGGGACTTCGACTTTAGTCGGATCTGTGGCACTCTTAGGCTGCGGGGGCTCTTCAGTGAAATGATCTTCTTGAACTGAAGGTGTATGAATGTGTTCCAAAAACACATTGCTGGGAATGGCTTCCCTCTTGGAACCTATCTTTGCCAAATCGTCAGCTGCTTGATTTTTTAGTCGGGGTATATGATGGAGTTCTAACCCCTCAAACTTCTTTTCCAACTTCCTCACTGCATTATAGTAACCAGTCATAGCTGGGCCTCTGACATCCCACTCTTTCATCACTTGATTGACTACCAAATCTGAGTCGCCGTAGACCATGAGGTGACGGACGCCGAGTGAAATGGCCATACGTAACCCATATAAGAGTACTTCATATTCAGCTTCGTTATTGGAGGAATCAAAGTGAATCTGGAGAACATATCTGAGCTTGTCTCCTCGGGGGGATACCAGTACTACCCCAGCGCCGGAACTGTTGAGGATATAGACCTTATGAGTCACCCGCCAGGAGGGGCCGGGTTACTCGTAGGGTCGTTGCCAGAAGCCCGGAGCCAAGTTTCAAGATGATGGGCCAGAGATGGGCTGAGACCCGGATATGGCTTAAAGCCCATAGTTACAGTCATTGTTATAGTAGACTTGTAGTGTAAGGCAAGTATTGATTAGAGTCCGAGCCGGACGCTCTTATGAGCCGGCCGGGACTCTAAGGGCTGCTGGGCGTCAGCCTCCTTATATAAAGGGAAGACCCGGCAGCGGTTCAAGGCGACAACGATCTCATCGAGAGCCGGGCATAGCTGTTTAGCTCCCTGGCGATCGTAACCCTAATCAATAACACCTCGAACTGGACGTAGGCTTTTACCTTCACCGTAAGGGGCCGAACCAGTATAAACCCTCGTGTTTCTTGTCCCGCATAACCCCTTCAAGCTTCCTAGTTGCGATGGCTCCACGACTAAGTCCTAGCTCAAGGACATCTGCCGTGACAATTCCACGACAGTTGGCGCCCACCGTGGGGCCAGCGCACGGTGGATTTGAGTTCTTGAAGGGCAGCTTCGAAGGGCTCAAGGGGTACGCCGTAGGCCGGATGACCAAGAGTCGTCGCGGCAAGCTCTACATCGACGGCGAGGACTGGGGCCCCGACGCCGGCTCAATTGAGTACGGGTACCGGGTCCCCTTTGGCGGAATTCATGTCTTCATTGGCAAGATTGGTGAGCCGGGCCCCGAGCCGGATCTCTACGCCGATCTCGTCGAAACGGCTCAGCGCGCACGACCCGCCCGGGCCCGGCCGGCCTTAAGGCGCGCTTTTGTGGGATGCATCCATGGAGGGCCCTCTGATCCATCCGGGTCTGGCGATGAGGCGGCCGCCGGCTCTGACGGCGAGTCGGCCACTGATGAGTCAAACTCGTTGTACCAACTTCAAGATGGCAGGTTCATGGGCTGTTCCGACGGCGACAGTATTCCGGACCTTTTTGAGCCGCCAAGTCAGGTTGGAGTTTTTATGGCCGGCGCGCAGCCTGTTCAGGACCCCGCTGCCGGATCAGGAAACCCGGTGCCTTCCCCGGCTCAGGTGCTGATGGATCTCACGGACAAGATGACGGCCCTGTTAACTGCCACGGTTGACCCGGCAGATCAAGCTCAGCATGATGCGGAGGTGGCACAGTTAAGATTGGATCTGATGAAAGCTAAAGAGGATCTTGCAGCAGAAGGGATCAGGCTGGCGGCAGAGCGGGCGGCTCTCGATGCCCGGACTCAGTTGATTCAGGCGCAGTCCTTCCAACTCACGATGGATCAGAACGCGGCCAACGAGGTCATGAGAAGGAGGCATCAGAAGGCCCAGTCTCGACTCCCGCCGGTTTACGATCCGCACAACCTCTTCAACACGCCAGGTGCGGGATCCAGTAACCCACCAGGGGTCATTGCGCCCGGGTCAGGACCCATTATTCAGCCACGAGTGATGGGGCCTCCCCAGGTGCCCCCTGCCCCGCCTCAGTATGTGCCAATACCCCCGGGTCATTACGATAACCCGCTGGAGAACATGGTAGCTGCGGCAGCACGACTGGCGGCTCTTCCCGTTGACGGCGATTCTCCGGCGGCCGTCGAAGCCCGCCGGGTCAGGGAACTCCTGCAGACGGCTCTGGCACAGCAAGAGGCGTATTCCTACAGCCGGGACAGGATCCACTCGACTCCTCGCCCAGGCCAGAGCCCGAGTTACAGCCGGCACATGGTCTCAGCAACCGGCTCAAGTAATGTCCGACGCCATGACCCACCCCCTGGCCATGGCCCGGCTCATGTTGGAGCCTTCTACGCAGCAGACCAAGCACGGCAAGAGGCGGAGCAGGTGCCGCAATTGACGGCTTACCAGACCCCCCCCGGCTTATCCGACGGCGTCCGTTGATGTGGGTATTTCTACCAGGACCGGGGGTGTCCCTTGTTTGGCGTCGGCCATCCGTAATGAACGGCTACCTAAGGACTTCAAGGGCCCTAGAAAGGTGCCTAACTATACAGCTGACTTACAGCCTGCGGCCTGGATTGAGAGTTATGAGATGGCTATGGAATTGCTAGAGGTCAGCGAGGCGGCCATGGCCAAATATTTCACCATGATGTTAGATGGAACTGCCCGCACGTGGTTAAAAGGGCTACCACCAAACTCCATTGGGTCTTGGGCTGAGCTGAAAGCCCGGTTCATTCAAAACTTCAAGGATACTTGTAGGCAGTCTATGTCAATTGTGGATTTGACTAACTGTAAGCAGCAGGAGGGTGAATCCACGACCCGTTGGGTTCGCCGGGTCAAGGAGATCATACATTCATCAGATAAGATGGATGTCGGCTCTGCAGTCTTGATGTTGGAGCAGAACTGTCGCTTTGTGCCCCTAAAGATGAAACTTGGGCGGCTTAAGCGCGACTGCACGGATATGGGTACACTAATGGCGGCTCTTGTCAAGTACGCCGATTCCGATGGTACCAAGGATCCCCCTTCAGATGATGAAAGGACAGGGAAGGGAAAGAAGAACGGCAATGGCAAGGGTCCTCAGTTTAACCCGGGGAATCAAGGAGGAGGCAAGCGCAAGGCCGATGGCAGCCTGGAGTTCGTAGCCAACACCCAAGGCAACAACCAGCGACGCAAGGGGAGGCCCCCTCCCCGAGGCGGCGGGTCAGGACCTTCTCTGGAGCAGCTGTTGAATGAACCTTGTCCGAGACACGGCTCTAGAGAGAAGCCAGCGACTCATCTGTGGAAGGATTGTGCTATCATGAAGGCCTTTAAAAACTACAATGGCCCGGGCGGCGGCTCAGGCGCCGGCGGCTCCGGCGCTGGCGGCTTTCATGGCCCGGGAGGCGGCTCAAACTCCGGTCCTCAGAACGGTCAAGGGGGCTTTAATCAACAGTCTAGTCAGGGTCATCAACAGCAGCAGGGGGGTTATCAGACCAACCCAAAGCAGCTTAGCGGTGGACAGTATCATGTGTTTACCACTAGTTTGTGCAAACGAGATCACAAGCTTCACAAGAGGACTGTGAATGCTGTTGAGCCGGCAGTTCCACGCTACTTGCGGTGGTCTGAGCAGCCTATAGTATGGAGCAGGGAGGATCACCCTCCCCGGGTGGATAACCCGGGCCACTTGGCCTTGGTGGTGGCTCCTCAGGTAGGAGGCTATAAATTCATAAAGGTACTCATGGATGGAGGCAGCAGCATCAATATCCTCTATTATGAGACTTTTCGCCGTATGGGGTTGGTTGATAAGAACCTCAGCCAGTCAAACACTATCTTCCACGGGGTGGTACCCGGTAAGTCGGCTTATCCAGTCGGCAAGATCAAATTGGAAGTGGCTTTTGGTGATGAAAACAACTACAGGGTGGAGAAGTTGACCTTTGAGGTGGTCAAGATAAGAAGTCCATACCATGCTATATTCGGACGGCCGGCTTACGCCAAGTTCATGGCACGGCCGTGTTATGTGTACTTACAGCTCAAGATGCCGGGTCACAATGGGACCATTACGGTTCATGGCAGCCGGAAAGTGGCTCTGGAGTGTGAGGAAGGTGATGCGGCTTATGCAGAGTCTGTTTGCGCCACAGAGGAGTTGAAGTTTTATAAAGACAATGTTGACCCAACAGATATGACCTCTCTGAAAAAGCCAACCACGGAGAACGAACCAGCAATGAAATTTAAGTCAGCTGACGAGACTAAGCTTGTTGATTTTGTTCCGGGTGACTCGTCTCAGCAGTTTAGCATCAGTGCAAATCTGGACCCGAAATAGGAAAGCGCGCTCATCGAGTTCATCCGTGAGAATAGAGACATCTTCGCATGGAAACCTTCTGACATGCCAGGTGTACCTAGAGAACTCGCTGAGCACACTCTCAATGTTGATCCAAAATTTAAGCCGGTCAGACAGTTCCTTCGGCGGTTTAATGAAGAGAGGCGGAAAGACATTGGTGAGGAAGTGGCCCGGCTCTTGGCGGCCGGGTTTATTGTCGAAGTTTTTCACCCAGAATGGTTGGCTAACCCAGTGCTCGTACTCAAGAAGAACGGCACCTAGCGGATGTGTGTGGACTACACGGATTTGAACAAGGCGTGTCCGGCTGATCCTTTTGCTCTCCCCCGTATCGATCAAATCATTGATGCTACGGCAGGTTGTGCACGCTTAAGTTTCTTGGATGCTTATTCCGGGTATCATCAGATTAAGATGGCAGTTAAGGACCAGGAGAAGACGGCATTCATCACTCCCTTTGGAGCCTTCTGCTATGTGTCTATGCCCTTTGGACTCAAGTGTGCACAGGCGACTTACCAGCGTTGTGTGCAGAATTGTCTTCATAAACAGATCGGGCGCAATGTTCACACTTACGTGGACGACATTGTGGTTAAATCCATCAAGGAGGAAACCCTGATAGATGACTTAAGGGAAACCTTCGACAATCTCCGGGTCTATAAGATGATGCTTAACCCGGCCAAGTGTGTTTTTGGTGTTCCTGCAGGCAAACTACTGGGCTTCTTGGTTTCTGACAGAGGCATTGAGGCTAACCCGGAGAAGATCAAGGCCATCACTTCCTTGGCTAAGCCGGCGTGTGTAAATGACGTTCAGCGTTTGGCGGGTCGCATCGCTGCTTTAAGCCGGTTTATAAGTCGTTTGGGTGAGAAGGCTATGCCCTTATATCAGTTGATGAAGAAAACTGACAACTTTGTCTGGAATGATGCAGCTAATACCGCTTTTGAGGATTTGAAAAAGCAACTGGCAGAGCCCCCCGTCCTTGCTGCTCCGGTTGATAAGGAGCCCTTGCTACTGTACGTGGCGGCAAACGCACGAGCCATCAGCGTGGCTATTGTGGTGGAGCGCAAGGAGGCGGGTAAGGAGCATCCGGTTCAGCGGCCGGTTTATTATGTTAGTGAGGTGCTCATTGAGTCCAAGCAGCGGTATCCGCATTGGCAGAAGCTCGTATATGGGGTGTTTATGGCGAGCCGGAAGCTTAAGCATTATTTTCAGGGTCATCCCATCACTGTGGTCAGTTCCGCCCCTCTCGGTGATGTTATCCAAAACAGAGAGGCTACAGGGAGAATTGCTAAGTGGGCTATAGAACTTGGACCTCATGACCTTAAATATGTGCCACGCACTGCTGTTAAGTCTCAGGCCTTGGTGGATTTCATCAATGATTGGACAGAGTCGCAAGTACCCGAGCAAAAGCCGGATAACACTTATTGGACTATTCACTTTGATGGGTCCAGGCAGCTGGAGGGCTCGGGAGCTGGTGTTGTCTTGGCTTCCCCTAAAGGTGACAAATTCCATTATGTGCTACGGTTGATGTTTCCTTGCACTAACAATGCGGTTGAATACGAGGCTTTGCTCCACGGTCTTCGGGTGGCTAAGGAGATGAGCTTAAGCCGGGTGAGGTGCTTTGGTGACTCAGACTTGGTGGCTCAACAAGTATCAGGCACCTGGGATTCTAAGGATCCTCTAATGGCGGCTTATCGCCGCGAGGTTGATGCCATTGCTGGGCACTTCCAGGGGTACCAAGTGGAGCATATTGATCGCCGGAGGAACGAGGCGGCGGATGCGTTAAGCCGGCTAGGCTCTCAGCGAAAGCCGGTGCCGCCTAACACTTTCCTGGATGTCCTGTATAATCCTTCGGTCAAGTTGCCTACAGAAGAAGATTTGGCCGTCCCTGACCCGGAGGCGCAACTGGTGGCAGCTCTTCATGTCATACCAGACTGGACAATGCCATATCTGGCTTATATAACCCGGGGAGAATTGCCTGAAGATGAAATTCTGGCCAGGCAAATAACCCGGCGGGCTAAGTCAATGATTGTTATCGATGGCGAGTTGCATCATCGCAGTGTTTCAGGGGCATTTCAGCGTTGTATCTCCCCTGAGGAAGGTCAAGAGATCTTGCGCGAGATCCATGAAGGGGATTGTGGCCATCATGCCGGTTCAAAATCTCTTGTGGCCAAGGCTTTCCGTCATGGTTTATATTGGCTGACGGCTCACGCTGATGCAGAGGACTTGGTCAGTAAATGTGATGGCTGCCAAAGGTTCTCACGACGGGCTCATGTGCCGGCTCAGGAGTTGAGGATGATTCCAATCACTTGGCCCTTTGCGGTCTGGGGGCTTGACATGGTTGGGCCTTTTAAACGGTCCAAGGATAAGAAGACCCACCTCTTGGTGGCAGTTGACAAATTCACGAAGTGGGTGGAGGCTGAGCCAGTTAGCAAGTGCGATGCAGTTACGGCGGTTCAATTTATGAAAAAGGTGATTTTCCGCTTTGGCTTTCCGCACAGCATCATAACTGACAATGGCACCAATCTATCCAAGGGTGCTATGGAAGAGTTTTGTCAACAAGAGCATATCCGACTTGATGTTTCCTCAGTGGCTCATCCCCAATCCAATGGTCAAGCTGAGAGAGCTAACCAGGAGATTCTGAAGGGCATCAAACCCCGGCTTTTGGTCCCTTTGCAACGGACGCCGGGTTGTTGGATGGAGGAATTGCCCTCCGTCTTATGGAGCATCAACACTACTCCTAACAGGTCTACAGGCTTCACGCCTTTCTTCATGGTTTATGGAGCAGAAGCAGTTGTCCCCAGCGACATCCGTCATGATTCACCTCGTGTGGCGGCTTATGTTGAGACGGATAATGAACAGGCGCGCCAAGATGCTCTGGACTTGTTGGACGAACAGCGTGATGTGGCAGCCGCCCGTTCAGCGATTTACCAACAAGACCTGCGCCGTTATCATAGCCGCCGGGTCAAGTCCCGGGTCTTCCAGGAAGGCGACCTGGTGCTCCGGCTCATCCAGGATCAAACAGATGCACACAAGTTATCCCCACCTTGGGAAGGGCCTTTTTTGGTCAGTAAAAACTTGCACAACGGGTCATATTACCTCATTGATATCCGGGAGCATAAAGACTCGCGTAAATCTGAGGAGGAGACCCGTCGGCCGTGGAACATAGCTTAGCTTCGGCCTTACTACACTTGAGCTACCGGCTCTTGTGGTGTATATATTTATCTCAGCCATGTATATATTATGATAAAGCAATAAAGCAGGACCTCTGTCCTTTGCTCTCTTCCAAATATGTGTGTTGTTTTTTACATGCTGACTTACAGAAGATCCGGCTTATGATCATCTTCGAATCTAGCTGTAAGCAGTAAAGTCACTTGGGGGCTTCCTGTTCACACATGGGTCGTATTCGAACCCAAGAGAACATAGCTGTCGATACCCATTTGATTGGCAAAGTGCCGAGCTCATTGGGAAGTTGCCTCTGGTCATATTTGAATCATAGTGTAACCCCTCTGAGAACCGACGTGGATCGTATTCGAATCAGCGTCGTTAAACACTTTTCAGAATCACTTGGGGGCTTCCTGTTCAAACATGGGTCGTATTCGAACCAAAGAGAACATAGCTGTCGATACCCTCTTGATTGGCATCGCCACACCCACTGGGGGCTATATGATCGTATCCGAATCTTAGCTTTACCCCTTTGGACCGAGTTTCTGGTCGTATTCGAACCGGAAGCCCTTAAGTTTTTATATTTTACCACAAGTTTACTCTGATCATATCAAAGTACTGCCGGGTTTCACTTGCCGGCTTAATTTTGGTTTATCTGGTTAATTGAACATCATGGATGTCATCAAGGCAAGTAAATTCGAGTTAAGGTACCAACCGTGCGACCCGGGTTATTTAACCCGGAGGTATGCTTACAGGTTAAGTGTGTTATCACGGCTATGTTAAGAGTATAGTTAAGGACCAGTCTTTTTGGTTTTATTCCGGGTTATCCATCTCAAACACCTGATTCTCAGGGCGGTAAGCCGCCTTGCGACTTGTGATTTGCCTTTCTATACAGATACTTAAAGGCACCTTTTAAAGTTGAGCAAGACAAAGGGATAATTACGACCCGGCAGAACACTGAAAAGATGATTTCAAGGGTTTTCAGCATTCATGCACGATGGCACGGCAGAGATAAAATGTTGCACCTAGTCTATTACAAAATTCCTCAAGTCTCAAGGTTGGAACGTTGTTCGATGAACCGCCAGCCGCTTTACGATGCCTGCTGGGTTGAAGTCCCCGGCTCATCTTCCGCTCCGGTTGATCCCGAGACCTCGAAGGTTGACGACTTCCAGTCGATGCCGCGGAGAGCTTCGAACTAAGCTTCTTCGTCGATTAACCCGGCCGGGTTAATCTCCGGGGCGAAGGTGTGCTGGCGAGCCGGAGGAATCAGATTGATAGCTTCATAGCGAGGGGTTGGAATCCTCTGATTCTCCGCGTTGTACCCCGGCTGATACTTGGTTAAGTCGGTGTCGTTCGCGATGATGGTGGCCACCGGGCGTACAGCCTTAACACATGCCGCGAAGTCCTGCTGGTCGAAGGCGGAGCCGTCTTCCTTCAAGCTCGGGTAACCCAGTGCGATGTCTGCCGGGTCTAGCTCCGGCAGGAATGCTTTGGCCCGGCTCAGCGCGGCAATTGCTCCGGATCTTGCGGAGGCTCGGCGTAGCTCCTGGATCCGCTGTGGCAGAACAGCGAGCCGGCGCAGGACTTCGGCCAGATGGGTTGGCACCTCGTTGGATAGGGCCACCACAGCTAAAGCACGCTGTGACCCGGTGTAGAGTTGTTCCACCAGGGTGTACACGGCCTTTAGCTTGGTGACCACGCTCTGGTTCAAGTTGGCGCTTCTGGAACCTGTTTTAACAACATCAGATGACCCGGTGACAAGATGAATCAGGAGATATAAATATTCTAACATGAATGAAAGCCGGTGAGGCGACTTACCGAAGATGGCAGTTACCATTTGGGACACTTGGCGCTTTAGGCTGGAGAGTTCGGCAGTTTTTTCAGAGAGTGCCTTCTCCGCCTGTTCCGCCCGGGTTACCAGTGTGGCTTTCTCTTCAGCCCAGGCCTTCCGCTCAGCACCAATTTCGGTCTTCAGCTTTTCTTGAGCAGCGATGCTGGAGACAAACTTGGCGTTTGCCTTCCGGGTCTCCATTTCTTGTGCCTTCAGCCGGCTCTTGAGATCCGCCAGGTCCGACTCTAATTTCTTGCCAACAGCCTGCATATATTTCCGGGTTATTAACAGTCATTCTATAAAGTCCCAAGCGCTTTCCAAGCAAAGACACTTGGCACTTGGGGGCTAATGCATATTGAACGTATCTATCTATGTACGGCCGGCTCAGTTCAGTAAACCGGAATCTAAGTCTACAACATATTCAAGTATAAGTCCCAGACTTGGGGGCTAGAATGACAAGGATCACTATGTAGAAAGTAAGAAAACAGCAGAAGGTTACCTCAGATTTTTGTTGGATCTGGTTGACCATGGCGATCTCGGCGTCCCGGCTCTTGTGAACTTGGCTGATGTAGCCTGAGACAAGCTCTCCAATGCTTAAATCGGTGTACCTGGAGAGATCCAGATTCACCCGATGGGGTTGCAGCAACTCCCCCTTCGCGGAGCATTTCGCCAGTGCGGTCGGCCTCCCCGGCTCAACATACTCCGTCCGGGTAATTACCACGTCCGGGTCGTTAGCTGGTGGGGCTGAGCCGGAGGCCTCCGGGTTAGCTGACGCTTCGGTTGTTCTCTTGGTGGTCGGGGCAGGGGCTTCAGGCGCCGTGTCCATGGGAATGGTGGCTTCGGGGGCGGAGGCGGCTGGCGGCTCTTGAGCCGTCGTCTCCGGCTCAGGCAAGTCTGGCACTCCGGCTGACCTGGTCTTCTTTGCTCTTTTGGTGAGCTTTGCCTGGGCACTGAAAGGACAGAAGTGTTAGGCATACAAAAAGTAAATACAGACAGATAATGTAAGGAGATTGTTATTACCCGGGTGCAGTCTTGAAGGCCGGCAAACTTGACTGCATGGAGTCACCCGAAGAGGGGGAGGCCTCCTGGTAATTGGAGTCAGAAGAGTTGAGTGGCTGACGGATGACACCCGCCAACGGGTGAAAAGGGTACAGGTGAGAAAAAACCTCAGTGCGGCGCTTCCTCATTGCGTCGGGTAACCCGGTGGAGAGGTCGGTGTCCTTGCGGGCCCGGGTGTGACGCCGGCTCTCGTGAACCTGCTGCATCAAAAGAAATTGAGGGTCTTGATGAGCTAATGGATGGGAAAAGCTTACTTTCCGGGTTACCCTTCGGACTTTCAGCTGTGGTAAGGGCTCCGAGCCGGAGGAAAGTGATGTTACCTCTTCAACCACCGGGTTACTGGCGCCGGTGTCATCCTGTCAATAAGCAAGTGTGGATAAGGCGGACAGCATCAGACAACATGTACAGCAAGAATTTAAAAGGTTTAAGGGTTACCTCTGACTCGGAGCTATCGCTTAACTGCATTAGCTCCGAAGCAGTGGGTCTGCTGCCCTTCTTGCGAGGGGCGGCTTTCTTGGCGGCCTTTTTCACCTTCCTGGCCTTCTTGGCCGCCTCATGGTCATACTTGACCCGCCAGAATTTATCATCAGCCTGAGAAATACAGTAATGAATTCTTAAAATGGTTCAGAGCAAGGTGACATACCAAAGAAGCTGAAAGGTTAAAGTCAGCGGCTTACCGCTGGGGCTGGATTGGTCTTGCAGAACGGGGCTAGCCCGGTTCTTCCACAGTCTGCCAGGCTCTCGTTTAACAGAGCCTTGGTCTCTTCTTCAGCAACGTCTTCTAGAAGATCATTGCGACTGTGCCTCTGCGGGTCATCCTTTCGCCCGGTGTACTCACACATTAAGCCGGGGCGGCGGCTCAATGGGATCACCCGCCATGAGATCCAGACCCGGACCAGATCAATTCCGTTCAGACCATTGCCTAGCAGGGCCTTGATCTTGTTGATCGTTGGAAGCAGAGGTTGGCGTTCCGCGGCAGTAAGTTTGTCGGATAACGGGTGAGTCGGCTCCAGGCGTGTTGGGCGAAAGCCGGGCAGTGGGTTCTCGTCAGCCGGGGATGTATCTTGGCAGTAGAACCAAGTCATATTCCAGTCCTTAGGGTGGCTCGGCGGCTCTGCGTAAGGGAACAGACAGTCCCTACGTCGCTGGATAGAGATGCCGCCTAACTCTAGACTTGGCCCGTTGGCACACTCATTTTGGCGTTTCAAATAAAACAGCTCTCTGAAGAGCAGCAGACTCGGCTCTTCTCCAAGATATACTTCACAAAAGACTTGGAAGTTGCAGATGTTGGATATGGAATTGGGTCCTATATCCTGAGGTCGAAGGTCAAAGAAGTTGAGTACATCCCGGAAGAATTTTGAGCCGGGCGGTGCGAAGCCCCGGCTCATATGGTCCGCAAAGATCACTACTTCCCCGTCCCTCGGCTGTGGTCTCTCTTCTGACGGATCAGGGGCACGGTAGGACATCACTTCCTTCCTGGGCAGATATCCGGACTTAACAAAGTTGGCCAGGGTCTCATCAGTGACGTTGGATCTCATCCAGTTGCAAGTGATGGGAGCTTTGGGAGGCATGGTGACGGTTGGTGGTCTATGATAAAGAGGAAAGTGTCCGGGTTAATTATAAGCCGGAGTTTATCATTCAAATTACAATGACGGCTTATGAAGGGGACTAATGGTATGTATTGATACGGTGGGTTATCTAAGCCGTCGGGGCTTTCAGGATAAGTTGGTCATCTACGGCTTACTGCGGTTAAGTCGGAAGATACTACAGAGCATGGTTCTCTTTAAACCGGAAAGTTCTACGGCGCGTGTTTTCTTTAAGTCGGAAATATAAGCCGCCAAGATTCAAGGGCTGCAGTTTTTACTAAGTGTGGTAAAACAGATTTCACATATTACAGTAACTTTTTCGGATCAAAATGGTCGGGCAAGATGAAAATTTTCTAGACCTAAAGGAACAGAAGCAGGAGAAGTTCTTAAGGTGGAACATGGTTTTTAAAGCAGTAAAGAGAGGATTTTTTGCAGGTGGAATGGATCTCGAGCATTTACCGCAAAGGTTCTACGAAGAGTTAAGATCAATAGGGGCAGTGACTACAGGGGTTACTGAAACTTGCGTCAATGGTGAAGAACGCGAAGAACACAAGATGAACCCTACAAGTAGATCTGTCTGGCAGAGCGAAGAAGACTTACCGGGGTTGGAAAGAGCGGAGGTCGCTGCCGTAAGTCTGGTCCGAATCAGGGTGATGCAGCGGCCGGGTTGATGAAGACCAGGGGCGCGATGGCGGCGGCAGTGGCGGAGCTCGGGCAGAGAAGCGACAGCGCGAGGAAGAAGAAGGAGAGCGTGAGAGGAGAGTGTTGGGCCGGCCTATTTATAAGGCAGGGTCATGAATGGGCGCGAGATTCAAGGAGACCACGGCGTGGTTATCTCCCCCTCACGACGCCTCGATTTTCGGAAAGACAGTAAAAGCGAAGATGCGTCGCGGATCTGGCGGAGTAAAAAACGGATTTAATGGAGGATGACGTCACGGCGGATTATCCGGAGTCCAGAGGATGACGTCACTCCGGGTTATGACCTCCACATGAATGGTGAGCCGGAGATTTTCTCTGTCGGCAGAGTTGAAGATTGACATGAGCCGGCTCAAGTCAATCTGGGGCCTAATGTTGAGGATATAGACCTTATGAGTCACCCGCCAGGAGGGGCCGGGTTACTCGTAGGGTCGTTGCCAGAAGCCCGGAGCCAAGTTTCAAGATGATGGGCCAGAGATGGGCTGAGACCCGGATATGGCTTAAAGCCCGTAGTTACAGTCATTGTTATAGTAGACTTGTAGTGTAAGGCAAGTATTGATTAGAGTCCGAGCCGGACGCTCTTATGAGCCGGCCGGGACTCTAAGGGCTGCTGGGCGTCAGCCTCCTTATATAAAGGGAAGACCCGGCAGCGGTTCAAGGCGACAACGATCTCATCGAGAGCCGGGCATAGCTGTTTAGCTCCCTGGCGATCGTAACCCTAATCAATAACACCTCGAACTGGACGTAGGCTTTTACCTTCACCGTAAGGGGCCGAACCAGTATAAACCCTCGTGTTTCTTGTCCCGCATAACCCCTTCAAGCTTCCTAGTTGCGATGGCTCCACGACTAAGTCCTAGCTCAAGGACATCTGCCGTGACAATTCCACGACTAAGTCCTAGCTCAAGAACATGGTCCAGTGCTCCGAGTGGACTTGAGTCAGCAGTTGCTGTTCGATCCACTCGGTGAGAAAATCTGCTATTGCTTGGGATTTGATAGCTTTCTTTGCCTCAAACTTGATATCCAAGGGAAGGAGTTCAATCGCCCACTTTGCCACTCGACCAGTTGCATATCTGTTGTTCAGAATCTCTGATAATGGAGCGTCGCTGACGACTGTAATGGAGTGGTCAGAGAAATAGTGTGCAACCTTCTTCGTGGTCATGTAAATCCCATCAACAAGCTTCTGATAATGTGGATATATTTCCTTTGATGGAGTCAGAACTTCAGAAACATAGTATACTGGGCGCTGAACTTTATAAGCTTTTCCTTCTTCTTCCCGCTCGACCGTAAGTACTGTACTGACAACTTGTCCAGTGGCTGCAATGTAAAGCAGTAAAGGCTCTTTGCTGATTGGGGCAGCAAGCACCGGCTGGGTGGAAAGCAGGGCTTTGAGCTCTACAAATGCTCAAACTTATCAGACTTCTTCATCAGTCGGTAAAGAGGCAATGCCTTTTCACCGAGGCGAGAAATGAATCGACTTAAGGCGGCCAAACAACCAGTAAGCTTCTGGACATCGTGCACACGCGCAGGGCATTTCATCCGGAGTATAGCACCAACTTTCTCTGGGTTAGCGTCGATCCCTCGTTCGGAAACGAGGAAACCGAGTAATTTTCCGCCAGGAACTCCGAATGTGCACTTTGATGGATTAAGCTTGATATCATACCTTCTGAGGTTGGCAAAAGTTTCAGCAATGTCAGCCAGCAGGTCAGAACCCTTACGTGACTTGACCACAATGTCATCCATGTATGCTTCCACATTCCGACTGATTTGAGTGAGCAAACACTTCTAAATCATCCTCATGAATGTGGCTCCAGCGTTCTTCAGGCCGAATGGCATGGTGACATAACAGAAGCACCCGAATGGAGTGATGAAAGCTGTTTTTATCTCATTGGGTCCATACAGTAGGATCTGATGATACCCGGAATAGGCGTCCAAAAAGGACAAGCGCTCACACCCCGCAGTCGAGTCGACTATTTGGTCGATGCGGGGGAGAGGAAAATGATCTTTCGGGCAGGCCCGATTGATATGCTTGAAGTCAATGCACATGCGAAGTGAGTCGTCCTTCTTGGGGACCATGACAACATTGGCAAGCCACTCGGAGTGGTAAATCTCTCGGATAAACTCAGCTGCCAGGAGCCGAGCCACTTCTTCACCAATTGCTTTTCTCTTCTGTACGGCGGACCGTCGAAGATGTTCCTTGACTGGTTTCACTTTTGGGTCGACTCGCAAACGGTGCTCAGCCAGCCCCCTGGGAACACCCGGCATGTGAGAAGGTTTCCATGCAAAGATGTCCCAGTTCTCACGGAGGACTGGATGAGCGCTTCTTCCTATTTGGAGTCGAGTGTTGTCGAAATGTGAGTCTGAGCAGCATTGGGATCGGTCGGGTGAATATGAATCGGCTTCGTTTCACCAGACGACTGAAATGCAGAGTCTGTGGCAGGCTTCTTGGCTCGTAGCAAATCACTCGGATCTACATTTTTCTGATACTCTTGCAATTCTACTACTGCCATTTGTGCATCGGCGATCTTTGAGCCCTTCTGGAAGCACTCTTCTGCCTTCTGCCGATTGCCAGTGATAGTGATCACTCCTCTGGGACCAGGCATCTTCAATTTGAGGTACACGTAACATGGTCGAGCCATAAAACGTGCATAAGCAGGCCTACCCAGAATAGCATGATAAGCACTCTGGAAATCCACGACTTCAAACGTCAACTTTTCCTTGCGGTAATTCTTGGAATCACCGAAAACCACATCGAGGTCATCTGGCCGAGTGATTCAGCCTTCTTGACAGGTATAACCCCATGGAAACTCATATTGCTTTCACTGAGTTTGGACATCGGAATGCCCATCCCTTTCAAGGTTTCAGCATAAAGTATATTCAGGTCACTGCCACTATCCATCAACACCTTAGTCAGCCGAGTGCCTTCAACAACTGGGTCGACCACCAACGCTTGCCTCCCAGGGGTGGCTATACGCGCTGGGTGATCAGACTGGTCGAATGTAATAGCAGTCTGAGACCACTTCAAATAACTGGGTGTCGCCGGAGCGACCATGTTCACTTATCTGTTAATGACTTTCAGTCGACTTTTGCTCTCGACATCAGCAAAAATCATCAGAGTGGAATTGACGTTGGGGAAACCATCATCATCTTCTTCCTTATCCTCACCCTTGTCCGACTTCTTTTCCTTCTCCTTGGGTTGTTTCTCTCGGAACTGCTGGATCAGGAGCCGACACTGTCGAGTGGTATGTTTAGGGTAAATGAGATTACCCTCTTCACCTTTTTTTGGTGTGAATGTGGCATGGTAAATCCAACACATCATTTCCATATTGTTCTTTCACTTTCTTGGGATTCCACGGCCCTTTGGGCTTCCCCTTGAACTTTCCTTGAGTCACGGCTAAGGCTTCACCAGGAGCAGCTGGCTCGGCTTTGCGCTTCTGCTTCTGACTGGAGTTCCCTCCTCCGGTTTCTTGGGCGACTGTTTTGTGCTTGCCACTCCGGAGTCGATCCTCCTCTTCACCATTAGCATATATACTTGGTGGCAATTTCCAACATCCAACTCAGAGACATATCCCCGGTCCGACCGAACTTCAGGTTCAATTCTCGATACTTGACACCTTCTTTGAAGGCACAAACTGCTTGGTGATCTGACACATTCTCCACCATGTGGTGCAACGTGATCCATCTCTGGATATAATCCCTCAAGGTTTCATTCGGCTTCTGCACGCAGGATTGCAGCTCTGTTAACCCTGCTGGTCGTTTGCATGTACCTTCAAAGGTTCTAACAAACACTCGGGCGAGTTCCTCCCAACTATATATGCTGCCAGGTGCTAACTGATTCAACCACGCTCTGGCCGAGCCCTCCAACATCAGAGGAAGGTGCTTCATGGCCACTTCGTCATTGCCGCCACCAATCTGAACAGCCACTCGGTAGTCCTCAAGCCAAGTGTCAGGCTTGGACTCACCAGTGAACTTGCTGACTCCAGTCGCCAACCTGAAGTTGGGAGGAATCACTACAGCCCTGATGGCTCTGATGAAACACTCTGGACCTGAGACATGCACTCTGCTGCCGGTCGGACAATCTCTGTCATGACCTTCTCTGTGAGCTCTGTTCCTGTCAACCAGACCCTGAACGAGAATAGATCTCGCATCAAAGCCCGGCTCTCGGGGGTCGACTGGAATCCTTCGCCCACCACTGTGAGGACGTCTGTCATCGTGCTGCCGAGGCACGTATGACCCATTCCTTGGGGGAGGTGTGGGCACTCGACGACGATCATCGTGGTCGAGTCGGTGATCATACTGCTCACGGTTTATGTACTGATCTCGTCGGTCTCCACGTCCCTCACGCCTCGGGGGCGATCTTGGGCTGTGAGCCGACTGGACTGTGTCTGCTACCACAGATCTGCTATGGATCCTATTCCGCGACTGAGATACTTCTGTGTTTTGTTCTCCCGCTGCCCAGAGTAAAGCCCGGATCTGCATCAAACCTCTGCCAGCTTCTGACTGGGTGGGCTGAATCGACTCTGCTATTCGGGCTGCAGCTGTGAGATTCTGAATCGGAGTTCGGTATACCTGAGTTGGAGGCGGAAAAAGTTGTCGTCGACTGGACTCAGGAATCCGCTGCCGAGCACGCTCGTCGAGTGCATGCTGGAGATTCTCCAGTCGAGTGCGCTCAGCCAAGTTGGCCAGGTGCGCCTCCTCCGAGGCTCGGGCCTCGGGGGTTTCTCCAACGATAGGAGTGTGAACCGCATCCATGTTACGGAGACGAAGTTCCTCCCTCTGCTGCGAAGAGAGGGGCTCGGGGCGGTACTCCTCGTGGACGTGCGACGGATCGCCTCCGCCATCGCCACCGTCGTCGCGGGGGAAGCCAGGAGGACTGCGCGGTCCATTGACCATCAGGACTTCTGCCGCGGGGTCGCTGCTGTCGCACTCGGATGCAGTCTCGACGGAGCCAGTCGAACAGGCCGTAGAGAGTTTCGTCGGGCTTGATTGCCGCGACTTGTGGGGTGGCCGACTGGCGAGCCACCGCGTGCCTCACCCACTGCTGGAGCCGCAACCGACCGAAACGCTTGTGCCGGCGAGCAGCAGGGAGCGAGGACGCCACAGGAGCCAACCGATACTGAGTCGACGGCTGCCGCAGAAGGAAGCCGCGGACGCACGCACGACGGGGAGCGCCTCGACGTCGAGTGGAGCCAAGCGGAGTCGTCGGCGACGAACACAAGCGCGCCGAGACGGATCTCGCGGCCCTCGGCCAATCCTCCGCCAGAAACCATGATGATGGGGATCGGAAAAATTGCAACTTCTTCAACAAGTCGCTAAGACACCTGCCCCAAGGTGGGCGCCAACTGTCGTGGTACTAATACTGACAGTAGAATAGGGGGTAGTATGGAGAGGCAAGACCCTAGCTATGGCGAAGTTGTACACACGAGTTTTACGAGTTCAGGCCCTTCTCAGAAGAACTAACAGCCCTACATCTCGGAGCCCGGAGGCGGTCGACTGGATTATGCGTATGTGTGTTTACAGGGGTGCGAACCCTTGTGCATGTGGAGGGGGGTGGCTTATATAGAGTGCGCCAGGACCCCAGCCAGCCCACGTTACAAGGGATTTAAGGTACATCAAGAGGGGGGCGTTACTGGTAACGCTAGTAATAAAGAGACATAATGACCACTAAAGCTATGATGTAATGTCCGACCGTTGTAGTGCGGAGTGGCTTTAGATCTTCTGGCGGTCGAGTGACATCCATGGTCGAGTGACTTCGAGTCTTCCGAATGGAATGCCTTATGGTCGAGTGGATGATGACTCCTCTTCGATTGCTTCTGGTTTTAGGGTGAAGTCCTAGGGAAGGGTGTCTAGGTCAGGCCTATGACCCTACCCTAGGTACATGGCTTCATCACCACCTGGGCGGCAGATAGAGGACATGTGGATGCACGGGCTCGCTGGCAAAACATAAAGGGGATGAGTGCCCTCCCCTAGCCACCGCAGTTGTGAGGGGACAAAGAAACCCTAACTAAGGTATAGCTTGTTGAGATCGTTTCAAAAGTCCAAGCTGATGGGCTAGGCCTTTGAACTTAACTCGTGTTGGCCGGAGGAAATACGTGTTGGCTCACCGTTGGGACAGATGTCATCCACTCATTGGACAGGAGGCGCCTATGATAGGTCGACACGTGGCACGGCCCAACAGTGGCCCATTCCGGTGAAAAAGACCGGCCCAGTAAAAATTAGCAGGCCGGCCCATATAAGGCCTACTTGTGTCAAGTCCATTTAAGCCCACGGCCCATACGAGATGTGCCAATTCGGCCCGTCAAAAGCCCGTTAACGATTTGATACTATTGCAGCCCATCGTTAGTTCGAGCCCGTTAACAGTCCGCTATATATTTGGGTTTAATATCGGCCCGATGTGGCACGTCACGTCCGTTGACGAAAGCTAGCTAGCGCCGCGTTGGTACTATCCACAAGCAGAATAGCAGGGTGGCAACCAATCAGCCACTGGTTTGGTTTGGATTAACACTAGAGGTAGCACCGTTGGCTTTGTAATCGGCAACGGGATGGTCGAGAAGAGTAACGTGCGCGCGACGGTGCGAGCACACGGTTTCCCCACAACCACCAGCGTTCCGAACAAAATTAGTTCCATCCAGTCAGGGTGACGGGTGACCATCCAGAACCGGCCGTGTGCTGTTCGTTTGTTCTAGCAACGACGAAAAGGGAAGAATAGGCCTCCACTCCTGTTTCAGTTGATACTCCTTTCTATACTAGTAGCTACTAGCTACACCTTTGGGATGTTGCATTGGCTTAGCTTGGCCCCTGCCCCAGCCCTTCTCCTTTGCCGACCTTCGGTGAAAGCAAAGGCTCCCTGAAGTTGAAAGGCGGCGCAAGCGACTGCTCGAACGCGCGTGAACCATCCCGGCCAGCCGCACGCCGTCGCTCTCCGCGATTCCCTGGCCGGCCTATTCCTTTCCCTGTGTGTGGATAACGAAGCGTGCCGTGATTGGAGCGAGCGAGGGGCCGATCACCTGCTCGCATCCATCGATCGATCCCGTGGCCTCGTCCCGGCCGCGACGGCGACGCACGCTGGTTGATGCGGATCGATCCTCGTGGCCCGTCGCGGTGGATGGCGTTGGCACCGTGGAAAAGATCGCCCGGGTTTTGACGTTCCAGAAGGCCACATCGCATGGAGCTAGAGAGGGCGACGTACGGGGCCGGGAGCACGGCCGGTCACCATCTTATCAGCACGGACGGATCACGTGGAGGTGGGGCTCGCGCGCCACGTCCGTCCCCGGCAGAGTCCTGGCTACCGTCGTTGTCGTCGTGGTTGAGGTGGTCCGATCCGGCCGCTGCATCTGCCGTGGTTGAGCTAGCTAGCCAATGAATCGATCGACAGACCAGCAGTTGTCGGGTGGAATCTAGCTAGTTCTGTAGATGAAAACGGGATAAAAACGGCATAGAGTGTGTGCTTCGGTGTCCAGGCTCATCTGCACCAGTTCAGGAAAAAATTCATAAAAATATTCAAAAATATTCAAAAAATTCTAATTCTTTTTTGCATGGTAGACAATTTATCACGTGATGTCTGCTCCAAATTTTAGATCATTTGGGCTTCTGGGAAGCTTTCAGCAAAAAAGACAAATTAGATCAGAATAGTGCATGAACAGTAAACATTTTCACGGACCCTGAATTTGTTTTTTTTGTCAAGGCTGCTCAGATGTCCAAATGATTTGAAAATTGAAGCGTACCTCACACATCAAATTATCTACCACACCCAAAAAAAATTGAATTTTTTTTAATTTTTATAGTATTTATTTTGATTTTTTTTCATAAGAGTGGGTGCAGCTGAGTCTGGGCTTAGAAGTGGATTACCGCGACAGAGTGGAAATTCTGCGTGGCAGAATAGCCGAGCACAGTGCATATAGACCACAGCTGGGGCGGGCCGGGCTGCATGCACCTGTGTCGATCCGCCAGTGGACACAGTGGTACCAACACAAGCACGTAGTAGGGTGGCGTCACCGGCAATGGCGACGTGCACCAAGACTAAGTCGACGTAAGTCCTCCACCATGCATGCATGCATTCAGTGTATGTTGTACGTCTGGCAAAGAATGGTGAGAGGACACACCGCTTCGTCTTAACAATTCAATCATAAGTTGGTTCAAGAACTTTTCTATAGGGTATCACATTCTCCATAGAAGAAGGGACCAAACATTAGCCTCTCTATCTAGATATGCTAATAGAAGTCAGATCCTAGTCACTGTAAGCTGTGCTCCACTGTCGGCAAGGACAATTGACGATCGAGTGACGTAGAATCCACATTTGTCATCTGGATATTACTCCCTCCGTTTCTAAATACAAGTCTTTATAGAGATTTCACTAGATGAACTACATACAAAGCAAAATAAATGAATCTACACTTAAAATGCATCTATATACATCCGTATGTGGTTCATAATAAAATGTCTACACGGACTTATATTTAGGAACGGAGGGAATACATTTTATGTGAAAAAGGCTGATCTAATTACTAATCACGTTGGCGATTGACTGTATTGAAAGGACCCCGCTCTTCCAAAGAAGCATAAAAGTAATGAGCAAGATTAGCCCCAATATATTTCAACATGCCTGCGTGTTCCAAATCACGTTCCATGCACTTCTACTTTTTTTCTAGAAACACAACATAAAATATAAACACACTCGTACACATGCATATATAGTCATCCCTATAAATTCATGTATTTCTATGAGCATCTTCGAGCCACCACATCTTAAAATTGACGAAGAACACAAGCACCTCGAAGCCGACATGAACATGACCTAGCCATCTGAGCAACGCTCAGTTCGCCACGTTCCATGTACTTAGTTAACATAGAAATTAGGTAGGAATACCCAAGCTCTAAGCGTATAGTCGGTATTTTTTTTCCTTCATGGAATCGACAATATGACGCGGGTAAAAAAATATAAAGGAAAGGCAAGCTAGTCAATCCTGGACCTTGGACCAAAATGAAATATGGACGGTCCAAAATATTTTGGAAGCGTCCCAAAAGCGATCTAATCCAACTAACTATATAATTCTAATCAGGCTGAGGATAACACTTCCAGAAAACCAATGAAGCCAGCCAAAGCTAGCAGCTACCAGTAGCAGTAGCACTAGCACCTAGCAAAGCAAACGCTTTTTCCTTTGTACACTTTTCGAGCAAGGTGCATGCATACACAGCTCTGCACATGCATGCTTGACTTCGCTGCCTGTCTCCGTACCGCACGCGGCGACGGCCACAAAATCCTCCGGCCGCCTCGTATCTCATCCTGTGCGCTTTTGCTCGCAGGCACCTCATCGTCCGAAACCCACTGATGATCCCTTCCCTTCCACACGATCGAGCAAGCATCCATCCATCGGCGATCTGACCTCGGAATCACTTCTCACCAGGCACTTGGTAGTTGCAGAAGATGTTTCCACCCATGGAGAATTGGGAATCTGCGGCTGCTTTTGAGGGTTCGTTCATAAACCGCACACCGAAATTAAAGGGAAGCGCAACCGTGCAATCACTAGAGCACTGTAACGTGCGGCTGCCAGCAACACAATGACTCTTCGTGACGTTTCTTCTTCTCCCTGCAGGTAGGTCACCAGCTTGGCTTCCATGAAGACCTGGCACTCAACAGGGTAAGAAGAAGTCATTAGCACGTCAAGTTCACATGTAGAGTAGGGTACCAGGGCGTCTAGAGGAAATATACGAGGTGGAAATGCCCTTGAGATCCCAAAAGGTGCAGGTAAAAGACAGGTTGCATGCATGAGTCCCATAGAATTCTGGGATAATTTGCAGTTCTATGACTGGCATATTCAACATGGACGGATGCAAAGTTTCGGTGACAAATTCAAACCTGCTTGGAAACCATGACTTCGCGAGATCTGAAAAGGCAAAATAACTTATAATGGCACAACTACATAACATGAGATGAAATACTATGTAATAAAAGATTTTTTAAAACGCCACAGTGAACCTTTTGAGCTCCACCCCGCCCCTTTCTGCCCAATGCCACTAGTTGCTTAAACCATAGGCGACGAGACTGACTATGTATGAGTCACACACCCTGTGAGAAAGGAAGAGAGAAAAGAGGAAGCTGGAGGCTGGTCGGCTGCTCATCATCCTGCCATAGTGCCATGCGGCAACTCCAACCACCGCAGAGACAAGTAAAAGGACTCGGCACTGTGAGGCGACGGCGAGACCCCACTGGTAGAAAAAAGCCCTTTAGTCCCGGTTCGCAACAGACTTTAGTCTCGGCTGTGCAACCGGGACTAAATATGCGCGACTAAAGACCCCCCTTTAGTCGCGCCTCTTACGGACCGCGACTAAAGGCTTTAGTCCCGGTTCTTGTGGCTGACCGGGACTAAAGGCCCGTCCACGTGGGCGCCCGTGGTCCGTCGGGGCGGAGGACCTTTAGTCCCGGTTCTCGTGGCCAACCGGGACTAAAGGGCTCCTCCGCATGTTTAGGGTTTTAGCCCCCCTAAACCTGGTTTCTTTTTAGTTTGGAGTGTTTTATTTCTTTTATATTATATTTTGTGTTTTATTTTAATTTTGATAAAGTTTCAGTACACATATTTTACGCTACTATATACATGCATATGAAATTTCAAACAAGAAGAATTCAAGAGGAATATATAATATATATTCAATCTCGGGTGACCATATACAACTTCGAACAAGTTTCCATACACAATTAGGATGGATGACCATATACAACTTCGTACAAGTTTCAATCTCGGGTATGCATATAAATTTCTTCGTCCTCGGTATAGTGTTCTCCTTTAGGATTGATGACTTCCCTCATGAAAAATCCTGCTAATTCTTCTTGAATTGGTCGGAAGCGAGCTTCTGGACTAAGCCTCCTCCGCAAGTTATCCGTCGCGTTCCGCACGCTATCTGATGCCTTCCGCTCAGTGGTGTGTCTCCGGATGTTCTCACAAACATAGTATCCACATAGATTGGTCCCCGGTGGCTGCTTATCCACATTAACTAACCTTCTGAAATCTAGCTCATGTTTGAATTCACCGACAATTTCTTCTGAGAACCGTCTCCAAACCCTACAGGGCAAAGAAAATTAAATGAATAAGGGAGTTATTAGTTACTTGATATTAGGAAATGAACAAAAGAGACCGATCGATATAGAGCTCAAATGATTGAAAATAATTACTTTTGCAGCATTTTTCTCATGTCGGCCCAACGCTTTGGATCCGAATCCATAGAGTCCATGATTAGAACTCTGGAGGTGTGAAGTTCAATATTTAGCAGAATCCAGTGGAACCTGCGGACACGTTACATGCACAGTCATGCATAACTCATCGATTAGACATACCATGCATGGAGTAAACAAAAGAGAATGGGCACAAGAGAGAAACACTCACCCAAAATGGTAAGGAAATAGAATATGACTTTTGAGTTGATGCTTTCTAAGAAACTTGTACATGTCTTTCTCCACGTCTTCGGGGTGATGTTGTAACACATGTCCATTAACGATATGTGGGTCAATGAACCCAACATCATGGATGTTTCTTATTTTGCATTCCGAAATCTTCAATCTGCATAATAGCGTACGCAACAATATAGTTAGGACAATATATATATATAGTGCAGGCAATGAAGAACGAGATGAGGTAGAAATAAATCACTTACAGAACGTAGCAACTCAGCATAGATTTGTCGAGGTCGCGCAGATTGAACAACTGGAACAATTCACTCATATGAACTTCTACAGAGTACCGTTTGGTGTGATGCTCATCTGTAGCATCCGCATAAACATATTCTTTGTCGGCCCATGTTATGAATTGCTTGTACCAACGTAGCAGATTTCGCATTTGTGGTGGTAGACTCTTTTCCCGCGCAGGCTCGACGAGAGGCCCATTCCGCACATATTGTAATGCTACCTCACATACTGGCGCATCCTCAAGGCCTAAGAAGGCACGAAGAGTCAAACCCATCTCGGACGCTTGTTTCATGGCACCCTCTACAGTCAATCCAAGTGCTGCCGCAGCTGCTATGATCTCAGGGTCCTCTTCCGGACCGGCTTTCACTATGAGCGGGGGGATCGATTGTTTCTTCTGCATCCCGAGCTGGTCAACTTGTTTCCCGCTTTTTTTACTTTCTTCTTCCTCCTCCTTCAATATTTTTGCTTGCCTACGAAGTTCATGTCCATAGTCGTCAGGCATATTCAGCTCGGCTTGGGACGGTGTCGTCAAAAAATCCTTAGCCCACTTCTTTTGCTTCTCAGTGAATACTTGCTTGGGCTCAGGCTCTTTTTTCGCCTTCATATCCGCCTTCCATTTCTCATAATCAGCAGACGCGGCCAATTTGGTTTCAGCTTCACTAAGTTCCCCAGGCCTTGGGAGGAGAGGCTTCAGTGATGGCTCCGGTACCCTTGTGGTCTTAGGTACATAAGGGTCCGGGTTAATAGTCCAGGAGCGGGTTTCCTTACTGTCCGCCTGCTTCTGCTTCTTCGCCGGAGGTGGATTGGGGGGCGTCGTACCCGCCGGAGGAGGATTGGGGGGCGTCGTACCCGCCGGAGGTTGTGGATCGGGGGACGGCGTCGAATGGCGTGAAGGAGGTGTAGGTGAACCACCACGACCACCACCACCGCCACCACCACCACCACCATCGGAGGGGGGTGGACTTGCTAGCCTTGGCGCCTCGCCTGGAAACACTATGTACTTCTTTTTCCATAGAATGAACTGGCGCTTGACATCTCCAAGTCTTCTCTCCCCTTCGGGTGTAGGTTTGTCAATCTCCAGGTCCTCAAACCCTTGGACTATGTCTTCCACCGTGACACGAGCATAGCCATATGCAATGGGGTTGTTGTGGTGGAGTGCTCCAGGTGTACAGGGTAAAGCACTGTCGCTAGCTACCTTCGTGGAAACGTTCCCCACGGGATAATGCAGATCACATTCTTTCATCTCCTTTACATCATCCACGGGGTAGTGAGGCTCCGGTGCACGAATCTCGATCATCGGTGCACTAGCACCAGGCGGGGCATCCGTGGAAGCCACGCTGCTTCTCCGCTGCTGGCTTCCGCGATCCGCTTCATGATCTTCATGCGGCCCTGCAGCCGATTTTTCTTTCACTAGTTCATGCACGGTCTGCTTCAACTCATGGAGTTCCGATGCAAACTTCGTCATAAGATCTGCATCCCGGTCCGTCTTTCTCTTACGGCTTCTGTAACAGTACGGGTCATTGTCCTGGAAAAACCCTACTTTCCACGGAACTTTGCCTTTGCCTCGTACACGTCCTCCGTGTTCATCATTCCCGAGGGTTGTTGTCAGTGCGTCTTTCTCTCTGTTGAACTTGATCAAGCCCTCTTGAGCTTGGGTCATTGCGGCAATAAGGGCTTGGGTGGGAGCAAACTGTCTCTGCCGGTGAACACACACCCCTGTCTCCGGGTCTAGCGATCCCCCATGCCCGTACCACCAGCTTTTGGCCCTTGGGTCCCATCCCTCTATACCTAGAGGTATTCCTCGCACCCTCAGGTCCTCCTCCATCTTCTGCCACCTAGGCTCCGAAAGGCGGTATCCTCCTGGCCCCATAATATGATGGAACTTTTTCTTACTCGCATTATCCTTATTTTTTTCGATATTTCCTTGAAATGCTCTGATTGCTTTTGCCTCACAAATTCTGGCCAATCATCTTTCAGTTTCTCATGTTGTCCATTGAAATCCGGAGTCTTGCCCTTGTTGACATAGTCACGGGTTAAATTTTTCTTGAAGTTCCGGAATGCTTCGCCCATCTTCTGAAGAGCGAACTCTTTAACTAGCCTCCTCCTCTGACGTCCACCCGGAACCTCGTTACCGAATTCATCGACTTTGTTGTATTCCGGAGGTAGAATGAAATGTTCCATAAGCTTTCTCCAGCAATCCTTTTTCGTTCTCTTGTCGACAAAACTGAAACCAAGACGTGCCTTCTTTGGCTCCTTCCATTCGTGGACGGTGATCGGGACGTTGTCTCTAACAACGACTCCGCATTGGTTGATAAACTTTGAGGTGTGCTGTAGGGGCTTGCCGGTTTCACTGACAAACTCAATGGCATATGTTTCTCCTGTTTTCATCGCCTTGGATTTGCCACGCTTTGTCGTACTCGATCCGGAGGGCTAAAAAAAGAAAGAGAGTCGCGCGCGTTAATACATATGTATTCACATTTCAGTAAGTTTGTATCACGAGAGGCTCTCAATGTATATATATACCTCGCCGGAGGTGGTTGCTACTTGCAATTCGAGATCGTCGGTTGTTGACGGTTGACCTCCGTCGACAATGTCCGTTCCTTCACCTTCTTGATCATCGACAATCTCTGTTCCACCGTCAAGGTTCAGATAAGAAGAGACTACATCCTCTTGTTGCTCATATTCTGAGCCCGGCACATAAGGAATCTCGTTGTTGATGATGCCCATTAAATAACGTTCAGCCTCCGGATCCCTAAGCGGCTCGGTTCTATCGTCCGCCATATGTCACTCCTGCATGTAGTAAAAATTCTTTAAGTATAAATGAATTAAAAAATAAGATTAAGGGGACATAGAGGAGGAGGAATTAAAAAATAAGATTCTTTAAGTAAAAATTCTTTTTTTCTTCTTCTTCCTTTCTTCTTCCTCTTTCTTCTTTCTTTCTTCTTCCTTTCTTCTTCCTCTTTCTTCTTCTTCCTTTCTTCTTCTTCCTTTTTCCTTTCTTCTTCTTTCTTTCTTCTTCTTCCTTTCTTCTTCTTCCTTTCTTCTTCTTTCTTTCTTCTTCTTTCTTTCTTCTTCTTCCTTTCTTCTTTCTTTCTTCTTCTTCCTTTTTCTTTTTTCTTTCTTTCTTCTTCTTCCTTTCCTCTTCCTTTCTTCTTCCTTTCTTCTTCTTTTTTTCTTCTTCCTTTTTCTTTCTTCTTTCTTTTGGTTTTCATTTTTTTTCTTCTTCCTTTTTCTTTCTTGTTTTTTCTTCTTCCTTTTTCTTTCTTCTTTCTTTCTTCTTTCTTTTTTTCTTCTTCCTTTTTCTTCTTTCTTTTTTTCTTCTTCCTTTGTTTTTCTTCTTCCTTTTTCTTTCTTGTTTTTTCTTCTTCCTTTTCTTTCTTCTTTCTTTCTTCTTTCTTTTTTTCTTCTTCCTTTTTTTCTTCTTCCTTTTTCTTCTTTCTTTCTTCTTTCTTTTTTTCTTCTTCCTTTTTTTTTCTTCTTTCTTTTTTTCTTCTTCCTTTGTTTTTCTTCTTCCTTTGTTTTTCTTCTTCCTTTTTTTTTCTTCCTCCTTTGTTTTTCTTCTTTCTTTTTTTCTTCTTCCTTTGTTTTTCTTCCTCCTTTTTTTTTTGTTTTTTTGTTTGTTTTTTTCTTCTTCCTTTGTTTTCCTTCTGTTTTTTTGTTTTCTTTTGTTTTTTTCTTCTGTTTGTTTTTCTTGTGTTTTCCTTTTTTTTCTTCTTCCTTTGTTTTTCTTCTGTTGTTTTCTTCCTTTTTCTTTTTTTTCTTCCTTTTTCCTTTTTTCTTCCTTTTTCTTGTTTTTCTTCTGTTTTTCTTTTGTTTTCTTCTTCCTTCTTTCTTCTTCTTCCTTTTTCCTTTTTCTTTCTTCTTCTTCTTCCTTTTTCTTCTTCCTTCTTCTTCTTCTGCCGGCGCGCGGAGGACGGCAGGCAGGGCCAGCGGGCGGCGGGCGGCGGGCGGTAGGGCGTCGGGCGGCGGGCGGCAGGGCGTCGGGCGGCGGGCGGCGGGCAAGGGCGCAGGGCACGGGCGGCGGGCAAGGGCAGGGCACGGGCGGAGGCGGCGCTCACTGGGGACGGGGACGGCGGCGCGCAGGGCTTCGGCGTCGGGGCAGGGCTTCGGCGTCGGCGTCGGCGTCGGGGCAGGGCTTCGGCGTCGATCGGCGTCGGGGCAGCGCTTCGGCGTCGAGAGAGAGGAGAATGGGAAGTGGCAAAACTGCTAAGTGCAGTATTTATAGACGCACCTTTAGTCGCGGTTGGGGAGGCGGACCGCGACTAAAGGTACCCTTTAGTCGCAGCTGGCCACACCAACCGCGACTAAAGGGTACCCTTTAGTCGCGGTCCGCCTCCCCAACCGGGACTAAAGGGTTTTGGCGCCGCTTTCGCTCCCGCGCAGAAAGACCCTTTAGTCGCGGTTGGGGACAACAACTGCGACTAAAGGGTACCCTTTAGTCGCGGTCCGCCTCCCCAACCGGGACTAAAGGGTCTGTGCTGGAACTGGCGCGGTGCGGTGGGATGTTTAGTCCCACCTCGCTAGCCGAGAGGCTTCGACAGTGGTTTATAAGCGCGGCTGCGCTCACCACTTCGAGCTCCTCTCAAATGCAGGCTTACGGGCCTATTCTGTCACTATGTGCCTGTGGGCCTACTGGGCCTTCTGCGGGCCTGAATCCTGGCCCATTAATGGGTTTCTAGTCGTATTCAGGCCGTGGTGGCCCAGTAGGTGGCATATTTTTTATTTTTTGCCTGTTTTTTGTTTTCTTTTTTGCTTTATTTATTTTGTTTTGTTTTTCTTCTTTTTTTTCTTCCTTTTTTCCTTTTTCC
This sequence comes from Aegilops tauschii subsp. strangulata, assembly GCF_002575655.3. Lineage (NCBI taxonomy): Eukaryota > Viridiplantae > Streptophyta > Magnoliopsida > Poales > Poaceae > Aegilops > Aegilops tauschii. The sequence goes on along the minus strand of NC_053041.3, from coordinate 67,383,317 downwards.
TTTTTTCTTCTGTTTTTTCTTCTGTTTTTTTTCTTCTGTTTGTTTTTTTCTTCTGTTTTTTTCTTTTGTTTTTCTTCTGTTTGTTTTTTTCTTCTGTTTTTTTCTTCCTTTTTCCTTCTTTCTTCTTCTTCCTTTTCCCTTTTAAAATCAGAAAAATAAAACTAATTCATTTTAAAATCTTAAAAATACAATTATATATCAAAAAAATCAGAAAAATAAAACTAATTCATTTTAAAATCCCTTGAAGGTTTGACAAAAGGTTTGGTACATCATTCAGTTCATCGACCAAATACAAAGTTTGGTACAATAAATTATTACACATCAATTCTTCCCTTGTGTCCCTGCTTGCTTACGATTGTGCCGTATCCATGGAGCATCCTCATCATTTAACTTAATGCTTGGGTCAGTGTTCACTTTGAAGGGCGGAATTTCACCAAACATATTATAATCTTCTGACATGTCTGTCTTGTCCTCCACTCCCACGATGTTTCTTTTCCCTGAAAGAACAATGTGGCGCTTTGGATCATCGCATGATGTACTGATCGTTTTCTTATCTTTCCGTTTCCTCGGTTTGCTACTCATGTCCTTCAAATAAAAAACCTGAGCGACATCTTTGGCAAGGACGAATGGTTCGTCAAGGTAACCAAGATTGTTGAAATCCACCATTGTCATTCCGTATTGCCCGTCCACCTTTACCCCACCTCCTGTTAGCTTGAACCATTTGCACCGGAACAAAGGGACCTTAAAGGAGGGTCCATAGTCAAGTTCCCATATCTCCTCTATGTAACCATAATATGTGACCTTTTGCCCATTCTCGGTTGCTGCATCAAAGCGGACACCACTGTTTTGGTTGGTGCTCTTTTTATCTTGGGCGATGGTGTAAAATGTATTCCCATTTATCTCGTACCCTTGGAAAGTCGTTATAGTCGAAGATGGTTTCTTGGCCAACATGTACAGCTGATCTCCAACATCATTGTCATTCATTAAATGTTTTCGCAACCAACTGCTGAAAGTCTCCATGTGGGCCTTTCTAATCCAGGATTCAGGCTTCCCCGGGTTGTCCGAGCGTAAAATATTCTTGTGTTGCTCGAAGTACGGAGCCACCAAGCTGGAATTTTGCAGAACTGTGTGGTGTGCTTCAGTCATAGAATGACCGTCCATACATATCGTGGATTCCCTTCCGATCTTGCCTTTTCCACTTAGTCTCCCCTCGTGCCGCGATTGAGGAATACCAATCGGCTTAAGGTCAGGAACATAGTCAATACAGAACTCAATTACCTCCTCATTTCCATAGCCCTTGACGATGCTTCCTTCTGGCCTAGCACGGTTACGAACATATTTCTTTAATACTCCCATGAACCTCTCAAAGGGGAACATATTGTGTAGAAATACAGGACCGAGAATGGAAATCTCTTCGACTAGGTGGACCAGGAGGTGCGTCATAATATCGAAGAAGGATGGTGGGAACACCAACTCGAAACTGACAAGGCATTGGACCACATCGTTCTGTAACCGTGGTAGATCTTCTGGATTGATTACCTTCTGAGAGATTGCATTGAGGAATGCACATAGCTTCACAATGGCTACTCGAACATTTTCCGGTAGGAGCCCCCTCAAAGCAATCGGAAGCAATTGCGTCATAATCACGTGGCAGTCGTGAGACTTCAGGTTTTGGAACTTTTTCTCCGCCATGATTATTATTCCTTTTATATTCGACGAGAAGCCAGACGGGACCTTCATACTGCTCAGGCATTCAAAAAAAATGACCTTCTCTTCTTTGGTAAGAGCGTAGCTGGCACGACCTTGAAACCATTCCGGATGCCGGTCATCTGGGTCTTTCAAAAGTTGTTGGTCCTGCCGTGCTTCCTTTGTATCATTTGTCTTCCCATACACGCCCAAGAAGCTTAGCAGGTTCACGCAAATATTCTTCGTAACATGCATCACGTCGATTGCAGAGCGGACATCTAGGACTTTCCAATATTCTAGCTCCCAAAATATAGATTTCTTCTTCCACATGGGTGCGTGCCCGTCAACTCCCCGCGGAACTGATTGTCCACCAGGACCCTTTCCAAAGATGACTTTCAAATCCTTGACCATATCAAATATCTCAGCACCAGTACGTTCCGCAGGCTTCGGCCGGTGATCTGCCTTCCCGTTGAAATGCTTGCCTTTCTTTCTTACGTTATGATTTTGGGGAAGAAATCGACGATGACCCAGGTACACGTTCTTCTTACAATTAACCAAACGTACACTTTTAGTCTCATGTAAGCAGTGCGTGCATGCATTGTATCCCTTATTTGTCTGTCCTGAAAGGTTACTGAGAGCAGGCCAATCGTTGATGGTTACAAAAAGCAACGCTCGTAGGTCAAATTCCTCTCCTTTGTGCTCATCCCAGACACGTACACCAGGTCTGGCCCACAACTGTAAAAGTTCTTCAACTAATGGCCTTAGGTACACATCGATGTCGTTGCCGGGTTGCTTAGGGCCTTGGATGAGAATTGGCATCATAATGAACTTCCGCTTCATGCACAACCAAGGAGGAAGGTTGTAGATGCATAGAGTCACGGGCCAGGTGCTATGGCTGGAGCTCTGCTCGCCAAAAGGATTAATGCCATCAGTATTTAGACCAAATCTTATGTTCCTTGCGTCAGCTGCAAAATCTTTGAACACTCTGTCGATCTTTCTCCATTGCGTTCCATCAGCGGTGTGTCTCAACTCCCCGTCGGACTTACGGTCCTCTTTGTGCCATCGCAACGACTTGGCATGCTTTTTGTTCATGAACAGACGTTTCAACCGTGGTATTATAGGAGCATACCACATCACCTTGGCGGGAACCCTCTTCCTGGGTTTCTCGCCCTCAACATCATCACCAGGGTCATCGCCTCTGATCTTATAACGCAATGCAGTGCATACAGGGCATTCATTCAAATTCTCGTATTCACCGCGGTAGAGGATGCAGTCGTTAATGCATGCATGTATCTTCAGAACCTCTAAACCTAGAGGGCAGACAGCCTTCTTTGCATCGTACGTACTGGCGGGCAACTCGTTATTCTTCGGGAACATATTCTTCAACATTTTCAGCAAATTTTCAAATGATGAGTCACCTACACCTTCCTGTGCCTTCCATTTTAGCAAATCCAGTGTGCAGCCCAGCTTTTTCAGACTATTATCGCATCCTGGATACAACGACTTTTTGTGATCCTCTAACATGCGATCCAAATTCTCCCTATCCTTGTCAGTTTCGCAACGTCTCCGTGCATCAGCAATGGTCCGACCAAGATCATCAGCGGGCTCATCATGTGCCTCTTCTTCACCTTCACCTAACCCTTCCCCACCTTCAGCATCATCCTCCATGAAAGTATCACCGAAATGATCATGATAGTTGTCATCGATGTCATCCCCTTCTTCATCTTCTTCCATTCTAACCCCTCTTTCTCCATGCTTGGTCCAACAATTATAGCTTCGCATGAAACCGTGCCGAAGCAGGTGCATGTGAACGTCTCTTGAGGAGGAGTAACCCTTCTGATTCTTACAGACAGCACATGGACAGATAATAAAACCTTGCTGCTTGTTCGCATTTGCCACTACGAGGAAATCTTTCAAACCCGTAGTGAACTCGCCGGAGAGTCGGGGACCGTACATCCATTGTCGATTCATCTGCATTATTATTATATAATGTATATAATTAACCATCATGCATTTGTTAAACTAACTAGCTAGAAATAATACAAATTAAACAATGAACTACACACATGCATATTTTATCAATGACACATGAAAGGTTCAAGTTGCTAACCGCGATCGCGGAGGAAAAATAAATTAGAAAGCCCAAGTGTGGCTCGGACACTTCATATCATGTTTGTTTCAGGCTCTCGGGCATTTCATCAAACACCTTGTGTGCATAGGAGAAACCAAAAGCAAACCCACCACCCCCTTCTGAAAATTGTGAAGTGAGCTGAGTGAAGTGAAGTGAGCTGAGTCCTATATATAGGGATGGGCCTTTAGTCGCGGTTGGCCAGGCCAACCGGGACTAAAGCCCCTCCCGTCCGCCAGCTGGATGGGCCTTTAGTCCCGGTTGGCCTGGCCAACCGCGACTAAAGGCCTTCGGGGACCTTTAGTCCCGGTTGGCCAGGCCAACCGGGACTAAAGCCCCTCCCGTCCGCCAGCTGTCGACCGAGCGCGCTGGGCCCAGATAGTTGGTCGCGGGTCTTCTCCCGAACCACGACTAAAGACCCCTTTGGTCGCGGTTCGATTGTTTTGGGGACTAATGGGGGCGTATGGAAGCCTCTTTTTCTACCAGTGTTGCCTCAGTCGCTCTTCCGTTCTGTCTTCTCCTCTTCCTTGCCTCCGCTAGGGTTCGTGAAGCTTCTCCTCTTCCTCTCCCCCGTGGTCTGCTTGTTCTGAGTTTAATTCTCCCTCTGCTTTTGTTTGATCTGCTTGATGTGCTGATGTTTCTTAATCTGATTTTATACCTAGGTGCTTTACTCATGCTCTTTTTCTTTGCAGGTTTTGCCAATCCGGGCTCTCTTGGCAGAGGGATTAGCTTTGCTGGATCTCATCCGTTGTTTCAGGTAAATGTCTTTTGTTGACTCTTGTTATTGTACTGCTTTCGTTGGTAGAAAGATTTGTCCTCTAGGGTTCGAGAAGTTTGTTGTCAGATCTGCTTGCTGTTCTTTTACACTTCTTCTGCTTTTGTTTCTTGCTAGTTAGAGTAGTCTTCTAGGGTTCTTATTTTATCATGGTTTACCTAGGCTTCCTGATTTTTTTCAGATCTGATTATTGAAATCGTGTTTGCGTTATTTGGGAGTAGTTTATGATGCTTCTGGTAGGTCTTTTTGTAGTGTTCAGATTTGTTCCAGTATTTTGTTCTGATTAGGGTTATCATGATAATTCCTTTGGTTGTAGTGCAAGTAGCATGGGTAGGATTGTTAGATGTGTGGTGTTTTGGTTTTAGGGTTTGAAGAGATTATGTTAACTAAGTCTTGTATGTACTTAAAGATCCAATCTTTTTTTATATTGTCATTCTAAATATATTTTACGTAGTGTGCTTCTTGCTCATTCTTGATTTTCTTCAGATTTTTATATGTTTAGGTTTGGTAGTTACTTTGTAGGTTTTAGGTTTTGGTAGTCTATTTCTAGGTTCGAGCAAATGTTTTTTTTTCAGTGTGTGTATGTTTAGTATCTAGTCAAATTTGATTTTTTTTATGTAGGTATGGTTTGCCCTGTTTGCCGTTGTCCGGGTGCTCCGTGCTTACCAGTTGTGGAAGCTCATGAAGTCCCAGAGGTTTTCGATGTTGTAGTTGATGATGCTTGCTTCGGGAGGATGGTGAGTTGTATTAATGTTCTTCAAATATATGTACTTTCTATGGGGTGAATTTTTGTGTGCATGTTATTCAAGGATTTCTTGTATGAAACTTCTTTGCTGTTGTACATTGTGTGCAAGATTCAGTATGATTCACCTTTGAGTTTAATTATAGGTATTGTGTATCTCATGTAGTTTAAATCTTTTTTAACCAAGGCTCTTTGTATGAATCTTTCCTGTTGTTTAGTGTTTGCAAGTTTAGTATCACCAATCAATGTGGGTTCAATCAACCAATATATGTAGTTCTGTTTGCTGTAGTTATAATTGTTGATTGACACTAGTAGGAAAAGGGGCTTTTACCCCGGTTTGTAAGGTCCTTTTGTCCCGGTTTTCGAACCGGGACTAAAGGGTCGTTACTAAAGCCCTAACCCTTTAGTCCCGGTTCTTACACGAACCGGGACAGAAGGTCCTCCACGTGGCCGCTGCTGCCAGCCCAGGCAGGGGGGCCTTTGGTCCCGGTTGGTGCCACCAACCGGGACCAATAGGCAGGGCCTTTTGTCCCGGTTGGTGTCACCAACCGGGACCAATAGGCATCCACGCGTCAGCATTTCAGGGGCTGGGGGTCTTGTTTTTTTTTGAAAGGGGGTGGGGTTGGGGGGTTTTGGGGGGTTAATTTAGGTGTTTCATATATTGTGTTAGCTAGCTAATTAATAGAGAGAAGTGTCCTCTCTTATCTCCGTGCTTGGTCGACGCTACGTACTATATACGTATGGAGAGGACTAGACACGCTAGCTAGTAAGCAAATGAAGGAAACAGAAGATCGTCATGAACATATGCATACAGAGAGAAGTGATATCGACCACCTCTCCTTCTCCGAGAGATTGGTCGAACAACAAGTTCTCGTATATCTATCTGACACTACCGGCTACATAAATACAATAATTATCTCTTACAATATAATCTCCTAATTAAATTGTAAGAACACAGGGTCCACATAGTATTCTCCGTTTTCAGCGATCACGTGGTCAAGGAAGAATGCCGCCAATTCCTCTTGAATTGCTCGCATACGATCTTCTGCTAGGAGTTCATCCCGCATCCGAAACATCTAATTTGAAGAAGGGGGTCAATACATATATATATGAATAAATGAAACTCGACACAAATGATGGTAATAAAATAAAATTGTGAATATTATTGCTTACGCACTTCATATAGTTCGTCAGAGTAGCCCCGCTCACAGGTCGTGTGGCGGATAGACTCGCAAACGTAGTATCTACAGAAATCATTCCCTTGTTCCTGCCACAACCACTTTACAAGAAATAGAGGTCAATCTAACTGATAAGCAAGCATGCTAAATGGTATTGATGAAACTAGCGCTTGAATCACTAGGAGATGTGCGGAACATGCTACTATAGTACTTACTTTCGGGTGTCTAAATTGCAGCTTCTTCGGCAGTCCCGGAGCTTTTGTGGTGAATTTTCTCCAAACCCTGCCAGACAAAGAAAACAATTACTTGATATCAGGAAATGAACAAAGTTGCTGATATGGTGGATAATGATCGATTTAACTTACTTCTCGAGCATTTGAGTCATGTCCGCATAATCCTGAGGATCTTTTCGTCTCGAGTCTATGACGGTTACTACTCCCTGCTCAAGCTTAATCTCTAGGAGAATATAGTGGAAGCTGCGCATGCATGCATAAGTCATCAATTACATTACCATAACCTGGACTAATAAGGGAAACCGAATATGCACAAGACAGTAACACTCACTTGAAGTTGTAAGGAAAGAATATTATATCTTTGTTTTGATTTAATACCAACGATCGTAGCAAGTTGGCCTCGGCTTCTTTGGCATGTTTTTCAACCGTATATGCATCTATGAGATTTGTGTTAATGAACCCAATATCACCGATTTGTCTTTTCTTCAATTCAGCGATCTTCAATCTGCATAATATAGTGAGGATAATTATAAATACATGCAATGAAAGAGCTGACCTATATAGAGAGACTTAATGACAGAAGTAGTACTACTTACAGACAGTAGCAAGTGATCGTTGATTTATCGAGGGCCTTTTGATTGAAAAACTAGAAGAACTCCTCAAATGGAACATTCAGCAGTTCAATTCCAACGAGGTCATGCTCCGGTTTAACTCTCAGCGTCGAAGTATTCATCCCATCAGACTCTCTGCAGGTTTTTGTACCAATCATGTAATCTTCGCATCATCGTTGTTAGAGATCTTTCATCTTTAACGAGAGGCTTCCCGTAATGGTATTTGTGTTCGTCCACCTCCATGATTTCATAATGTACATCGGCGGGCAGGTAATCTCCAAGATTGCTATAACCGGCCACCATCCTCGGATCTGCAGCGACGATGTCTTTAGACACCTTGAGCGGGGGGCACGATTGGTTCGCTTGTTCGCCGAGGTGGGCAATTTTTTTCCCAGCTCGTCGTTCTTTTAACCTTTGATCACTGACAGTACTTCCCGACCGCTCCGCTTCGACAAATGTCTTTGCAATAATGCGCTCATAGTTGCCTTTCGGCGGAGACTTTGGTGGTTTTGTCAGGGCATCCAGAGTGCGCTTCGCTTTCACCGGATCTATCTTCTCCTTCGGAGGTGGATGTTTCTTTGCTTTCACCCCTTCAAAGAAGTTCTTCACTTCGGCTTGCACAATCTTCGCGTTCTCCTCCTCGGTCCCTCTCGTATGGTAACTTCTCTGGAGTCTTCAGAGAAGGACCGAATCTGTATTGCCTCCCGCCTCTGGCAGCTGTACTGCTAGACGCCGGCAGAGCAGACGGAGCGGTTGCGGCTGTCTTCTTTCCTTGCTTACGAGGCGGAGGAGAAGGACTACGACGCGCCGGAGCAGCCGGAGCGGCGGTGGGTCTCTTCCGCCCTTGCTGACGTGGCGGAGAAGGAGGAGGCTGGCTGCTCTGACACGCCGACGCAGGCGGAGAAGGAGGCGGAGTGCCGCCACGCGCCGGAGAAGGAGGCTGAGTGCCCTAACCACTCGCCGGAGGAGGAGGCGGAGGAGGAGGCGGAGTGCCGCCACGCGTCGGAGAAGGAGGCTGAGTGCCCTGATCACTCGCTGGAGGAGGAGGCAGCGGCGGAGTGCCCTTACTCGCCGGAGGCGTCCAGTTCGGAAGGTCAATGAGCTCCTTCCACCATAGGCACGGAGTCTTCAGAGCTAAACCCAGCTGAGTCTCCCTTCACCGGTAGGGTGGTCAAGCTGGAGGTCCTCAAATCCCTCCGTTATTTCATCCACCATCACCCTAGCATATCCTTTTGGAATCGGCCGGCAGTGGTAGGTTGCGCCGGGTTCAGGAGGTAGAACAGAGCCAACAGCCGCCTTGACTTTGAAGTTCTGCCATTCCGCCATAAGGTGGCAATGTTGAGACTCCGTGATAGCATCCACGGGGTAGCTAGCAGGAGCCGTCAAGACATGCTCCGGCTGAAGCAGCTCGGTGGAAGCCACGCTGCTTCTCCGCTGAGATGGCGGGGTAGCTTCAGGGGTAGTTTTGGCATGTCGATTGCCGTTTCATTCCTCTAGCGCTTGAACCCTTTCGTGCAGCTTCTGAATTTGGGTCTGCTCCATTTTTTTCCTCCTCTCCTGGCTTTTGTAACCGCCTGCGTCCGGAAAACCAGCCTTCCACGGAACGGAGCCTGGCGTGCCTCGTGTCCGTCCAGGGTGCTCAGGATTCCCGAGGGCCATTGTGAGCTCGTCGTTCTCTTTGTCTGGAACGAACGTCCCTTCCTGCACTGCATTGATATATTGCTGAATCTTCTTGACTGGTATTCTCAAAAGCTCGTTCGTCCAAACGCACCTCCCTGATAGAGGGTCCAAGATTCCGCCAGCCCCGAAGAACCAAGTCCGGCAACGGTCTGTCCAGTTCATTGTCTGTGGGTCGATCCCTTTTTCAAGAAGATCATTCTCAGCCTTGGCCCACTTAGGCCGGGCTTTGAGGTAGCCACCTGACCCCGTGCGATGGTGAAGCTTCTTCTACGCAGCATTCATCTTGTTTGTCGCTGACATCTTCTTACTCTTTTCCGATGTCTTGTGGGCCACAAATGCGGGCCAATGATCTCTGATCTTCTCATACCGGCCGATGAATTCTGGTGTCTCTTCTTTGTCGACAAACATTTTCAGCTCATTCTTCCACCTCCTGAATAGGTCTGCCATCTTCTTAAGAGCATGAGACTTGATTAATTGCTCTTTAACTGGCTTCTCCGGATCCTCCTCTGGCGGTAGGGTGAAATTTGCCTTCAGCTCAGTCCAAAGATCATCTTTCTGCATATCATTGACACAAGACACCTCAGGGTCTTCCTTCTTAGGCTTATACCATTGGTGGATGCTGATCGGGATCTTGTCCCTAACTAGAACCCCGCACTGAGCAGCAAATGCATCCTTTGTCCGGATGGGTTCAATCGGTTGGCCATCGCGTGCGATTGCTGTGATCTCAAACCTTTCATCCGAGCGCAACTTTCTCTTCGGGCCTCATCTCTTTACCGAAGTTGTGCTCGATCCGGAGGGCTAGAAAAAAGAAGAAAGACGAGTGTTAATTAATATGTGTACATACCAAAACAATGAATGCATCAATTAGCTAGTCAGCACAGGCTTAACTAATATATTTACCTGGCCGGACTCTGTTCGGTCACCGGAGCCGTCACCACGGGCTCCTTCTTGCACCAGCATTGGGTCACCGGAGCCATCATAATCATGTCTTTCCTCCTCCACTCTTCGATCACCGTAGCCTGCTTCTTCACCCTGTTCTTCCAGACCATCATTGTCGTTAAGATACGACAAGATATCACCTCCGGCTAAGATTATGTCCCCCAACACCTCTTCTGCTTGCTCGTCTCGTCCGTGCTCCATTGTTTCTGCAAATATTACAACATGGCAATTATTACACAAACATGACAGCAGGTGGATATATTAGTGCAAACGTAGACCTAGCTTATTCCGGGTTTGGGGTGGCCTCGGCAACGCTTCAAGGGTAGGGGCGCGGCGGGAGGGGGTAGGAGACCGACATCATTTTTTTCTAGGGTTTGGGTGTCCTCGAGAGTTTTGGTCGAGCGAGAGGGCCGGGGGGTGCTCCCGTGGTATAAGTTATCACGGTCGAGAGGGGGTATAAATATCGACCGTCCATCATGTCGAAGTTATCTGGGAGGGAGTTATATATATCGACAACGACGACATACATACATGGGAAAATAATGTTATCGGGGAGGGGGTATATCGACCCCCCCCCACGTGTTGAAGTTATCGGGAGGGGGTAATATCGACAACGACGACATACGTATGGGAAAATAATATTATCGGGGAGGGGGTATATCGACCCCCCCCCTCGTGTTGAAGTTATCGGGAGAGGGGTATATCGACGACGACAGACCCGATAAAACATAAGAAAACAAAGAAGAAATAAAAAGAGGAGAAGAAGAAAAGGAATAGAGGAGAAGATCGAAGAAAAAAAAGAAGAGAAAAAAGAGGAGAAGAAGAAAGGAATAGAGGAGAGAAGAAGAAAAAATAGAATTTTTTCTATTTTTTCTTCTTCTCTTTTATTCCTTTCTTCTTCTCCTCTTCTTTTTCTTTTTTTCCTCTTCTTATTTATTTCTCCTCTTCTTCCTCTCCTCTTCTTCTCCTTTCTTCCTCTTCTTATTTTCCTTTTTCCTCTCATTCATAAAAAAATGTTCAAATAGAAAATTTCGAAAAAAGTAAAGGTTTTGCCTAATGCATTGTTCATATTTCATCATGTTCTATGAACAAAAAAACATCATATTTCATCCACATCCATGCATACATCATATATGTGATCATCTATAAAAAACATCATATTCTATAAAAAAATCATTACATATATATATATATATGAACAAAAACAATTATGATAACAAGCATATATATCATCATATATATAAAAAAACAAGCATATATATGAAAAAAAAAGAAAAAATGCTAGGGAGGGCGCCGGCCGGACCAAGGTGAGGAGGACCGCGGGGTCGGCGGCGAGGATGGTGACGGGGCAGTGGGCGCGCGCTCGGGGTAGGGGGCGACGGCGGCGAAGGGCGGGGCAGGGCGACGGCGACGACGGGGACGGGCCGGGGCGGCGCGCGTCAGGGCAGGGGCGCGGGTGATGGCGAGGGCGCGGGAAACGGTGAGGGCGACGACGGGCACGGGCAACGGCGACGGCGACGGCGGGGGCGGCGGGCGGCGTCGGGGCAGCCTGGCGGCGTCGGGGCGGCGGGCGGTGTCGGGGCAGCCTGGCGGCGTCGGCGTCGTCGGGGCGGCAACTGCTAGGTGAGAGTGAAAATTTCCTAAGTGTGAACTTATATAGCAAAGCCTTTAGCCCCGATTCGTGGCACCAACCGGGACTAAAGGTGGGCATTAGTCCCGGTTGGTGCCACCAACCGGGACCAAAGGCCTCTTTTCAGCAGCCCAAAGGGCGGGAAGCGGCGGCCTTTGGTCCCGGTTGGTGGCACCAACCAGGACTAAAGGGGGTGCATTGGTCCCGGTTGGTCTCCCGAACCGGTACCAATGCACCCCCTTTAGTCCCGGTTGGTGGCACCAACCGGGACCAAAGGCCTCTTGTTGCCCGCGTCGCGGCCAAAAGTTTAGTCCCACCTTGCTAGTTGAGAGGGGCTCGGAGTGGTTTATAAGCCCCGCTGCGGCTGCCCTCTCGAGCTCCTCTCAAATACAGGCTTATGGGCCTAATCTCACACTATGCTGTCTGTGGACCTATTGGGCCTTCTGCGGGCCTGAATCCTGGCCCAGGTTGGGTTTCTAGTCGTATTCAGGCCGTGGTGGCCCAATAGGTGGCAGTTTTTTTCCAGTTTTTTTGTTTTGTTTTTTGTTTTATTTATTTTCTTTTGTTAATTGCTTTATTTTTTAATTCTTTTTGCTTTTAGGTCAAAAAAATTATAAACTTTCTGTTAGTGCCATTAGTTTTCAAATTTGAATAGTTTAAATTTGAATTCTTTGAAATTTGTGTGAATCACTAGTTTGTGATTAACTTTACTATAAAAATAGATTTTGGAGTGATTCTTTTTCCTGCTATTTAATATTACTGTGTTTTATGATTCTATTCAAAAACAGATTTTGTTATTTTAGTTTCTAAAAAAAATCTTTATGATAATGCTTTTTGCTATTAAAGTTTCTAACAAAAACATTCTTTATGAAAATTCCTTTTGCTATTGGAGTTTTATAAAAGCTTTTTAGTTGATTCTTTTGGCTATTGAAGAATATTATAGTTTTGTTTTAGTTGATCATAACAGCATATTTTAATTGATTATTTTCAGTTCATTCTTTTTGCTATTAGTTCATGAGCTATAAATGACCCTTAAATTGAAAAGCACTACAAATAACTCTGAATAGGTTGAAAGTTGGCATGGTTTCATCATTTCACCCACATAGCATGTGCTAAAAAGTTGAGAGGGTTACGGCAAAAACTGGATGCACTTTGTGTACAAAATGGACAATCTCTTCCGAAGTATCAGGGTTTCGAACGAAAACTCATCAGTTACAAAGGGATTTCATTTTTTTGAACTTATTTGAACTCCAGATTTTTTGTGTGTTCAAAATGCACCATTCAAAGCCACATCATCAATTTTCCACCCTTTCTGACTTCATTTGTTATTTTTCATGCATTTACTAATTATTTTGAGCTATAAGACCCTAAAATTGAAAAGCATTTCAAATGAACTCTGAAAAGGTTGAAAGTTGGCATGGTATCATCATTTCATCCACATAGCATGTGCAAGAAAGTTGAGAGGATTACGGCAAAAACTGGATGCACTTCGTGTACAAAACGGACAATCTCTTTCGAAGTATCAGGATTTCATACGGAACCTCGTCTATTACAAAGGGATTTCATTTTTTAAAACTTATTTGAACTCCTGACTTTTTGTGTGTTCAAAATGCACCATTCAAAGCCACATCTCATCAATTTTCAACCCTTTCTGACTTCATTTGTTATTTTTCATGTATTTACTAATTATTTTGAGCTATAAGACCCTAAAATTGAAAAGCATTTCAAATGAACTCTGAAAAGGTTGAAAGTTGGCATGGTATCATCATTTCATCCACATAGCATGTGCAAGAAAGTTGAGAGGGTTACGGCAAAAACTAGATGCACTTCTTGTACAAAACGGACAATGGTATCATACTCGTCTATTACAAAGTTGGCATGGTATCATCATAATAGTTGCGGGAGAAAGTCTTCACTTTTTCTTCGCTTGTGTCATTTGCTCATTGCGTCGTAACCATGGATAATCTTCATCGTTTATCAGGATGCTTGGGTCAGCCTTGACTTTGAAGGGAGGAATTTTATGAAACTTTTCATAATCTTCAGACATGTCTGTCTTGCCCTCCACTCCCACAATGTCCCTTTTCCTGAAAGAACTATGTGCCGCTTTGGCTCATCGTATGATGTATTCGCTTCCTTATCTTTTCTTTTCCTCGGTCTGGTAGACATGTCCTTCACATAGATAACCTGTGCCACATCATTGGCTAGGACGAACGGTTCGTCAGTGTACCCAAGATTGTTCAGATCCACTGTTGTCATTCCGTACTGTGGGTCTACCTGTACCCCGCCTCCTGAGAGATTGACCCATTTGCACTTAAACAAAGGGACCTTAAAATCATGTCCGTAGTCAAGTTCCCATATGTCCATTATGTAACCATAATATGTGTCCTTTCCCCTCTCGGTTGCTGCATCAAAGCAGACACCGCTGTTTTGGTTGGTGCTCTTTTGATCTTGGGCGGTCGTGTAAAATGTATTCTCATTTATCTCGTATCCTTTGTAAGTCAATACAGTCGAAGATGGTCCCCTGGACAACGAGTACAACTCATCACAAACAACGGTGTCACCTCTGAGACGTGTTTCCAACCAACTACTGAAAGTCCAGATGTGTTCACATGTAATCCAGTCGTCACACTGCTCCGGGTGTTTGGAGCGCAGACTGTTCTTGTGTTCATCGACATACGGGGTCACCAAGGTAGAGTTCTGTAGAACTGTGTAGTGTGCTTCAGACCAAGAATATCCGTCCCTGCATATTATTGAGTCCCCCCCTCCAAGCGTGCCTTTTCCAGTAAGTCTCCCCTCATACCGCAATTTAGGGAGACCTATCTTCTTAAGGCCAGGAATGAAGTCAACACAAAACCCAATGACATCCTCTGTTTGATGGCCCATGGAGATGCTTCCTTCTGGCCTAGCGCGGTTACGGACATATTTCTTTAGGACTCCCATGAACCTCTCAAAGGGGAACATATTGTGTAGAAATAGAGGCCCCAGAATGACAATCTCGTCGACTAGATGAACTAGGACGTGCGTCATGATATTGAAGAAGGATGGTGGGAACACCAGCTCGAAACTGACAAGACATTGCGCCACATCACTCCATAGCCTTGGTATGATTTCTGGATCGATCACCTTCTGAGAGATTGCATTGAGGAATGCACATAGCTTCACAATGGCTAATCAGACGTTTTCCGGTAGAAGCCCCCTCAATGCAACCGGAAGCGGTTGCGTCATAATCACGTGGCAGTCATGAGACTTTAGGTTCTGGAAATTTTTCTCTGGCATATTTATTATTCCCTTTATATTCGACGAGAAGCCAATCGGGACCTTCATACTGAGCAGGCATTCAAAGAAGATTTCTTTCTCTTCTTTCGTAAGAGCGTAGCTGGCAGGACCTTCATACTGCTTCGGAGGCATGCCGTCTTTTTGTGCAACCGTTGTAGGTCCTCCCGTGCCTCAGGTGTATCTTTTGTCTTCCCATACACGCCCAAGAATCCTAGCAGGTTCACGCAAAGGTTCTTCGTCACGTGCATCACGTCGATTGAAGAGCGGACCTCTAGCTCTTTCTAGTAGGGTAGGTCCCAAAATAGATTTCTTCTTCCACATGGGTGCGTGTCCCTCAGCGTCATTCGGAACAGCTAGTCCGTCGGGACCCTTTCCAAAGATTACGTGTAAATCATTGACCATAGCAAGTACGTGATCACCGGTACGCATGGTGTGCTTCTTCCAGTGATCTGCCTCGCCTTTGAAATGCTTGCCTTTCTTTCGACATTGATGGTTGGTCGAAAGAAATCGACGATGGCCCAGGTACACATTCTTCCTGCATTTGTCCAGGTATATACTTTCAGTGTCATCTAAACAGTGCGTGCATGCGTGGTATCCCTTGTCTGTATGTCCTGAAAGGTTATTGAGAGCGGGCCAATTGTTGATGGTTACAAACAGCAACGCGTGCAGGTTAAATTCCTCTTGTTTGTGCTCATCCCACGTACGTACACCGTTTTCATTCCACAGCTGTAAAAGTTCTTCAACTAATGGCCTTAGGTACACATCAATGTCGTTGCCGGGTTGCTTAAGGCCTTGGATGAGAACTGGCATCATAATGAACTTCCGCTTCATGCACATCCAAGGAGGAAGGTTATAGATACATAGAGTCACGGGCCAGGTGCTGTGATTGCTGCTCTGCTCCCCAAAAGTATTAATGCCATCCGCGCTTAAACCAAACCATACGTTCCTTGGGTCAGCTGCAAACTCAGCCCAGTACTTTCTCTCGATTTTTCTCCACTGCGACCCGTCAGCGGGTGCTCTCAACTTCCCGTCTTTCTTACGGTCCTCACTGTGCCATCGCATCAACTTGGCATGCTCTTCGTTTCTGAAAAGACGTTTCAACCATGGTATTATAGGAGCATACCACATCACCTTCGCAGGAACCCTCTTCCTGGGGGGCTCGCCGTCAACGTCACCAGGGTCATCTCGTCTGATCTTATACCGCAATGCACCGCATACCGGGCATGCGTTCAGATCCTTGTACGCACCGCGGTAGAGGATGCAGTCATTAGGGCATGCATGTATCTTCTGCACCTCCAATCCTAGAGGGCATACGACCTTCTTTGCTGCGTATGTACTGTCGGGCAATTCGTTATCATTTGGAAGCTTGTTCTTCAATATTTTCAATAGCTTCTCAAATCCTTTGTCAGGCACAGCATTCTCTGCCTTCCACTGCAGCAATTCCAGTACGGTACCGAGCTTTGTGTTGCCATCCTCGCAATTGGGGTACAACCCTTTTTTGTGATCCTCTAACGTTGCGATCGAACTTCGGCTTCTCCTTTTGACTTTCGCATTGCGTCCTTGCATCGACAATGACCCGGCGGAGATCATCATCATCGGGTACTGGTTCCTCTTGATCTTCAGCAGCTTCCCCCTTGCAGCATCATTGGGCACATCGTCTGGTTCCTCTTGATCTTCAGCAGCTTCCCCCGTTGCAGCATCACCGTATTCAGGGGACACATAGTTTTCATCGTCCTCTTCTTCTTTGCCGTCTTCCATCATAACCCCTATTTCTCCGTGCCTCGTCCAAACATTATAGTGTGGCATGAAACCCTTGTAAAGCAGGTGGGTGTGAAGGATTTTCCGGTCAGAGTAAGACTTCGTATTCCCACATATAGTGCATGGACAACACATAAAACCATTCTGCTTGTTTGCCTTAGCCACTTCGAGAAAGTCATGCACGCCCTTAATGTACTCGGAGGTGTGTCTGTCACCGTACATCCATTGCCGGTTCATCTGCGTGCATTATATAATTAAGTGTGTCAAAAACCATTACAGAACATCATGAATAGATAATTAAGTGACCAAATTAATAGAAGTTCATCATCACATTAAAACCAAAGTACATACATAGTTCTCATCTAACACCATATATATAGCTCTCCAGAGCATCTAATTAATTAAACCATACGTTGAAACTATGTAAAACATTTCAATGCGAAAACAAATGCGATCATAATCGCAACCAAGGTAACAATTGATCCAACGGCATAATGATACCAAGCCTCGGTATGAATGGCATATTTTCTAATCTTTCTAATCTTCAAGCGCATTGCATCCATCTTGATCTTGTGATCATCAACGACATCCGCAACATGCAACTCCAATATCATCTTCTCCTCCTCAATTTTTTTTATTTTTTTCCTTCAAGTAATTGTTTTCTTCTTCAACTAAATTTAACCTCTCGACAATAGGGTCGGTTAGAATTTCCGGTTCAACCACCTCCTAGATAAATAAAATCTATGTCACGTTGGTCGGCATATTTGTCATAAAAAATAAATGAACCAAATAGTTATAAAAAGATAATATATACCACATCCGAATCATAGACAGGACGAGGGCCGACGGGGGCGGATACCAAAACCATCGCACTATGTAATAAGAAGGAATAATAAAAGTAACAAAATTAGACAAGTATCTATCTAAAGTAAGAATTTTTTTTCTTTCAGAAAGAAGATAAGAACAAGAGGCTCACCACGGTGGTGCTGGCGACGAGATCGACGCGGGCGATGGACGGCGGTGAAGACGGGGACGGGACGTGACGGACCGCTAAACCTAGACAAAGTTCGGGGAAAATGGAGCTCGGAGGTCGAGTTTCGAGAGGAGAAAGATTAACTAGTGTGGCTCAGACATTTCATCGAACACCTCATGTGCATAGGAGGTGAGTTAGAGCACCCAAATGCCCTCCCCTCGCCGGCCAGAAAAAACAGAGCACTGTGGAGTGCTCTACTGTGGCGATGAGGTATATATAGGGAACTCATTGGTCCCGGTTCGTGGCACCAACCGGGACTAAAGGCCTTTGGTCCCGGTTGGTGCCACGAACCGGGACCAATGCCCCCTTTAGTCCCGGTTGGTGGCACCAACCGGGACCAAAGGCCTTGTGTTGCCCCGCGTCAAAAGTTTAGTCCCACCTCGCTAGTTGAGAGAGCTCGAGAGTGGTTTATAAGCGCTGTTGTGCCCACCCTCTCGAGCTCCTCTCAACTGCAGGCTTTCGGGCCTAACCGTTCTCTTTGCCTGTGGGGCCTACTGGGCCTTCTGCGGGCCTGAATCCTGGCCCATGGATGGGTTTCTAGTCGTATTCAGGCCATGGTGGCCCAGTAGGTGGCATAATTTTTTTCTATTTTGCTTTATTTATTTTGTTTGTTTCTACTTACAACAAAAAACTTATTTATTTTATTTCTAATTACTTATGTATTTTACTTTAATTATTTTATTTTTATTTATTTTACTGCTGCTATTTTTATTTATTTTACTGCTGCTATTTTTATTTAATTTATTAAGGTTTTTATTTTAGTTACTATAGTTTATTTTATTAAGGTTTATTTATTTTTATTTATTTTATTAAGGTTTATTTATTTTATTTACTATAGAAAAATGAACATAGATGCGACTATAGAGAAAATTCAACCTAAATTCATAATAAATTTCTATGAAATTTAAAGAAATTTACTGTGAATTTAGGTCAAATTCCCTGTATAAGGGCATCTATTTTCACTTTGAGAGGAGCTCAACAAGTCAGAGAGGGACGGGCTTATAAACTGGTGTGAGCGCCCTTCGGTTGGCGAGGTGGGACTAAACACTGACCGCAACTAGGACCAGCCCTTTAGTCCCGGTTTGTGGTATGAACCGGGACTAAAGGGTGAGCCTCTGGTCCCGGTTCAAGCCACCAACCGGGACCAACGGTGGTGGGCCAGGAGCGAGGCCCAATGGTCCCGGTTTGTCCCACCAATCGGGACCAAAGGGGCCGGACAAACCGGGACCAATGCCCCACGAGGCCCGGCAGGCCCCTGGCCGCACGAACCGGGACCAATGCTCACATTAGTCCCGGTTCGTAACTGAACCGGGACTAATGTGAATAACCCTTGAGTTATCTATCTTGTAATCCTTGTTTGTTAAATCAATATATCTACCCTTTTGTACAAGGTTAATATTAGTCTTTACTGTTGTAAAATGTGCGCAAGTTTACTATGATGAATGTGCAATTTTAGTATGATGAGCATGCAAGTGTAGTATTGGATTCTACATGAATTTTTGCTTTTATAAAGTACGTGCAAGTCTATTTATCTTGAGGGTGCAAGTTTTACTTGTAAATTCTGAATTTTATGGATTAGTTTTGTTGCAGTAGTTATAATCGTGAATTCACTTAGCTCCCCTGTAATCCATGTAGGTCAAATGCCTTTTATACAAATTAATGTATCTACCTCCAGTAAAAACTAAATTACGTTATTGAAAAGGTTAATACCAGTCTTTTGCTGTTGGAAAACATGCGCAAGTTTAGTATCATGAAAGTGCAATATTAGTACTTTGATCATGCAAGTTTAGTTTTGGATTTGTATATCATTTTTTTCTCTTATAAAGTGTGTGCAAGTCTAGTATTTTGAGGATACGAGTTTTATTTTTGTAAATGTTGAATTTTATGGATTAGTTTCGTTGCTGTAGTTATTTTTGTGAATTCACTTAGGTGCCCTGTAATCCATGTAGGTTAAATGCCTTTTTGTACAAATCAATGTGTCTACTTGCAGTAAAACTTTTTTCACACAGTTCATGATTTGCTTGCTGTTGTTAATAGCGTGCAAGATTTAGTTACATGATGATGTTATTTTTATTTTTATTTTTTTTATGGTTTATGTCGGGGATATACCCTGCGGTATGACCCGGCCGGACTTGGCGCTTCACCGATGACCCGCCGGGGGACTGACGACTCACGAGCCTGACGACTCATGGATGGCCCCGATGGCGGGTCAGATAGAAGACAAGGCCCAAGGCCCAGAAGGCCGGCTCACGTTTATGATGGGCCAGCTTAATAAGAAAGGGATGACGAATGTTTCCTTTACGAGGAAGTAAGACCCGGACTTGTATTCAACTTGTAAGAAAAGATAGACTAGTCCTAGTCTTACTAGGACTCCACATGTAACCCGCCCCTCTAACTTATATAAGGAGGGGCAGGGCTCCCCAAGAGGGACGAGCAAGAAGAAACAATCTTTAGGGCTAGACACAAAGAGCCGGCCAACCCGGCGACTCACTCATGAGCATAATGAGACCTAGCCACAAACAGCATGTAGGGCTTTTACCGGATGATGTTTCCCGGGGCCCAAAGCTGTCTAAATTCTTGTCTTGTGTGTTGCGTCTCTCGTCCCGATCAACCCCTCTCAAGCTACCACATAGATGTGTTGGCCTCACGACTAAGTCCTCACACTAGGACATCTGCCGTGACAATTCCACGACAGTTGACGCCCACCGTGGGACTCGCGCATGATGGTTTGAGTTCTTGGAGGGATCTCTCCCAGGTATCGAGAAGCTTGTAATCCTTCGGATGAACCAGTTTGGAGGGATTTACATCAACTTTGCAAATCACTAGCCCAGATTCAAGATCTATGAGATTTAGGGTTCAAGAACAATTAAGGTTGCATCCGTGCGTCACCATAAGCCGCCGAAGAAAATCAGCCTCCGCTGTGCGCTGTGGTGCCGCTTTGTGGCGTACATTATTTATCACCTCTTGGCGTTTGTATAAACATAAACGCCTGATCATCTGCTAGGCTCATTCAACTACGTATGGCTGTGTATATGCACAAGTCCAAAGAAAATTCACTGCGGCGGCGGCAGACAAAACCAAGGCGTTTTGTGTTGGGATTTTTCTAGTCGAAGGCACAATTATCCAATCGGACTAGATGGAGTACTACTCCCTGGCGTAAAGACCGAGTTGTGCACTTTTTAAATACCTGTTTTGCTGCAAGGAGAGGCAAACCTACAAAGGCACGAGTTCCCTGGCCAATTATTGCCTCACGTGAAGGGCAAGACTGGTTCACTATTGCCAAAGCTGATGTACGTGGACAATACATCTACACTGCTGCCAAATTATCATCAATCTGAGAAGGGAAGGAGACCACGACAAGGGTTCGGACGGGAGTCAACCAAACTGACCGTGACCCGGAAACGAACGGGGACACGGCCTCTGTTGATGCACCGCAACAACTACGGCCGATGGCCGTTCCAACGCGAACCTGCCGTTTCACTAGTCGCAGGCCATCTTAAGCCGCCAAACTGCGTTGAGACGCCTCTGCCGTGTTAACGGGTCATCCGTTATCCGAACAAATCAGGTGATATCCATCCAAGTTTATTTTTCTTAACACATATTATTTTCATCAAAAAACAATTACTTGGTCTATGGTATTTTTTTGCAGGATTATTATTCGTTATAAAAAGGTATTGCAAAAGGGACGTGAGCGAATATTCTTTTTTGCACCGATGCTCGTTCTGCGCAAAGGGGCCGCCCCCGCTACATCAACACACACGATTGACTTATTGCCCATGCCCATGGCCGATTTGCCTACGTCCGGGCCGTTTACCACGCCACGGCCGACTCCCGTCCGCACCGGCTTACAACGCCACAGACGGCTCGCCCATCCGCTTTCGCGGCCGGTTCACGCGTCCACACCGGCTTACAACGAGGAGGATAACTACTAGCCTGACGTATCAGGACAATTGTTCACTGCAAGAGCTATGGTCATGTCATGGACATCATGCACTAGCATCTGACCCGCCATAATGATCAACGAATATCTATGCAAGCCACGGCCTCTGCGCCCAGCCCACATCAACACGACGCGGCTGGCTCACCCGCCTGCGCGGTTTACTGCGCCTGCGATTGACTCGCCCGTCCTCAACGGCTTACAATGCTGCGGCCTACTCATCTGTCTGTGCCACCTTTAATACTGTGGTCGTCTTTACCGTCTGTCTCTCGCGGTCTGGTCTATATCAACATACCGGGCCACACCTGTCTGCGTGAGCTGATTATTGAATATGAGCAAGTCACTGCTTGGGAAGCCCGGTTTTCTTCCAACAACTTGGAGGAAAATTATCATGTGTTATCAGCCGCCGTCTGCACTGGACGGCTCAATGGGCAGGCGCACAAGTCGCCGCCACTACGGTTTGGTTAACTTCAAAACATCCAGTTGGAAGGAACCATTGGCCGAGTTGCTGACACGGCTCATATGGGATCCTTTATAACCCGCCGCAGTCACCTCAACCTTATATGGATTTACATCGTGTTATCAACACCAATGATATACACCTTATGTTATGGTCAATATGGAGAATCTCAAAGCCAACTCCTCGAGTCATCTTGAGACTCGGGGGCTAAAATGATATAACTCGGCAGCATTGGTCGGTTTCAATGCATTCAAGAAATCCGGGTCATTGGAGGGAAAAAATAATTCGGTCCCGGAGGCTACCGCCATAATGGTGAAAAGTTTAAAGGCCGTCAGAAAATTTCCGGCTTAAAAAGAAGGATTCAGGTTTAGATCCGGCTCAAGAGAAGCACTGAAGCTCTTAATATCTGGTTTAAAATCCGGTTCAAGGGAAATTTATCTGCCACAAGATTTTGAAGCTCTCACATCCGGTTCAAGGTAAATTTGTCTATCACAAAGCTTTGAAACTCTCAATATCCGGTTTTTCCGGTTCAAAAAAATTGATCTCTCGCAAAGTTCGAGTTCTCAGGAAAAATTAAAGGGACCAAAAAGGAGTCTATTACAAAGCTCCACCCAAACATAGGTACCTTGCTTTAATAACCCTTTTTGTGTGACCCTGATCGTATTCGAATCAGCGTCGTTAAATACTCTCATGATCACTAGGGGGCTTCCTGTTCAAACATAGGTCATATTCGAACCAAAGAGAACATAGCTGTCGGTACCCTCTTGATCGGCACACTGCCGAGCTCACTAGGGGGCTTCTTGATCGTATTCGAATCATAGCTCAACCCCTTTTGAGAACCGACGTGGATCGTATTCGAATCAGCGTCATTAAACAACTCTCAAGGTCATTTGGGGGCTTCCTGTTCAAACATAGGTCGTATTCGAACCAAAGAGAACATAGCTGTCGGTACCCTCTTGTTCGGCAACGCCAAAGCCACTGGGGGTTATATGATCGTATTCGAATCTTAGCTTAACCCCTTTGGGACGGTTTTCTGATCATATTCGAATCAGAAGCCTCAAAATTTTTGAAGTCTCTTTTTGCAAACAATTTTTTGGATTTTATTTGAAGTTCTTTTGATCATATCTGAAGTGTATATGAGTGGTTTCTATTTAACCCGGTTTGATTTTTGATGATAAATCGCCAGCTTATGACAATCATCATCTATGTGGAAACATTGGCTTCTAAGGATTGGGTTATCGCCCTTACTGCACAGGTCATGTAAACCGGCAGTACAAATTCAATATCACAGTGGTTATATGTGAGATATTATGACCCGCCTTGCAGTAAACCGCCAAGGGATCTTGCGATATACTTGTGTGCAGGATAAGACTACATTTGGGTGGTTACCCGCCCTGGCTTTTGATATTAAGTCGCCAGGGCGTATGTTGTTTAAACTCTGTGCAGGATTTGCAAAACTGTGACTTATACAAATGCTTAAGTTCAAGCTCATCATTAAAATTGATGCTTCAAAATGATTATCCGTTCTGGATTTTCTCCAAGGCTATAAGCCGCCGGGTTCTAAAAATTCCGGCTTACAATGGAGGCGTATTAAATCGCCATCGGCCAAGAGCCGCCGGGTATTTAAACTCCTTATTTACTTATCAACAGATGAGGTATTCAAAGTCGCTTTGGCGCAATGGATATTATTTTATCAATGGATATGATTATTCTACAATGGAAGGAATAGTCCCGAGTCGCTGCAGGCTTACGACCTGGCACTTGGGGGCTACATTATTCAAATTGATATAACATCGAATATGCAAGTCCCATGTTACTGCCAGCATGTACCATGGCACTTGGGGGGCTAATGCAAAGTCATTTTTTGCTCAACTTATTGAAGACCCGACTCATCACATTCTAAATGAGCCGGCCCTTGGGGGTTACCAATTGCTCCTGTCAAAAAATTCAAGGTACTCAAATTTTCATATATTATTGAAGGATCCACTACTCAATTGGTAAAGCACAAAGCTCTTAACCTCGTGGACATGGGTTCAAGCCCCATGATGGGGATTATATTATATGGTGTTATTTTCAATAAAGTATTTATAAAGTCCCAGCTCAATATTATCTTCTACTGAGCCAGCCCTTGGGGGCTACACGTTGCTAATGACCCGGCCCTTGGGGGCTACACTGGTTGAAGTTTTTATGAGCATAAGGCAATTACAAGTCCCAGGTTGTTGCGAGCATGAAACCCGGCACTTGGGGGCTACATATGTGGAATATTCAGTTTGTGACTAATGATTGAGATGAATAACTCGGATTTCTTCAAGGTTGCAACACTTATATTGAAGCAAGTCTTAAGTTATCGCTATGTTCTCCTCTTAAGACTTGGGGGCTACAGGTGATATGTATATATGGGGGAGAAAATCTTTAAATTCTCAGTTTGGAGTAGACCAAATTCTCAGTTTGGGGCCGGGGGACTGACGACTCATGGATGGCCCCGATGGCGGGTCAGATAGAAGACAAGGCCCAAGGCCCAGAAGGCCGGCTCACGTTTATGATGGGCCAGCTTAATAAGAAAGGGATGACGAATGTTTCCTTTACGAGGAAGTAAGACCCGGACTAGTATTCAACTTGTAGGACTCCACAATCTTTAGGGCTAGACACAAAGAGTCGGCCAACCCGGCGACTCACTCATGAGCATAATGAGACCTAGCCACAAACAGCATGTAGGGCTTTTACCGGATGATGTTTCCCGGGGCCCAAAGCTGTCTAAATTCTTGTCTTGTGTGTTGCGTCTCTCGTCCCGATCAACCCCTCTCAAGCTACCACATAGATGCGTTGGCCTCACGACTAAGTCCTCACACTAGGAGATCTGCCGTGACAATTCCACGACAGTTTAAGTTTGTGATTTAGTTATAATTCTTAGTTTGACTGAGTTACGTTGCAAATTCAGTAGATATCTTTTTGTATCCATTTTTATGATCTGTTTCTAGTGAGACAGGGTATAATTAAGGGGTTTATGAAATTTGCAGTTCACCTCAAACTAGGATATCAATGTTTATACATGCAGTTAATCTCAAACTAGGGTATCATTTTGTACACATCTAAATTTAGTATTGGGTTCTTTCTTACAGTAGTTTCCATTTTTTCGTAGTATCATTTTTGTTTCAACGGTTTTTTGAATTTTTCGCTCTGATAAAGTGTGCGCAAGTATAGTATGATGATGATGCAAGTTCTTTTTTTGTAAATTTTGATTTTTTGTGGATTAGTTTTCTTTGTTGTAGTTATATTTTTTGTGAATTGAGTGTTGCTACGTTCATATATATACGTCCTGCAATATCAGTTTTGTTGTCGTGAAATGTGCGCAAATTTACTGTGATGAATGTGCAATTTTAGAATTTTAAGCATGCAAGTTTAGTTTTTAGATTGTATATCATTTTTTCTCTCTTTATAAAGTGTGTGCAAGTCTAGTAGTTTGAGGGTGCAAGTTTTATGAAGGTAAAAGATTATGAATTCAATCAGCTACCCTGTAATCCATGTAGGTTAAATGCTTTTTTACAAATTAATGTATCTACCTCCAGTAAACACTAAATTACGTTAACAAAATGGTTAATATCAGTCTTGCTGTTGTAAAATGTGCGCAAATTTTGTATGATGGAAGTGCAAATTTTGTTGTCCATCTTGTTCTTCAGGCAGTGAGCATCCCTTCTTATTTTTCCCCATTGCATGAATATGCATTTCTCCCTGTTTTTTTCATAGATCAAAAAGAATATGCAATCTGTGATCTGGGTATGAAATTGAGGATTATCCATTTTTCTAGCAGATCTGCTGCTGTTGGTTTGGTGGACGAAGGAGAAGGTAGTTGCCAGCAAGAATCGTCTGGAGAAGTTGGTCAGAAACATCAGAAGGCAACAAGAGATCTGAGCTTTTTTTCTCCTCCCATGGTGGCGGCTGTGTGGGTGTCGAGAAAGAAAAAAGAGGAGGCAAGGGGGAAGACCTAGTGAGCTGTACGTTAACTGGATCTTTAGCTTAGCGGGTTCAGGCCCGTTTTCTTTCTGGGCTAAAGAGACAATAGAAGAAATAAACAGAGAGTACTGAGCTTTTCTTTCTGTTGGGCTGACTGACTGACCATAGTTTTGGATCAGTCAGTTTTCTTTTAGGTTGCAATCTTTTTTCTTTGTTTAACAATCGATTGACCACTTTGTTGAGTCAGTCGATTGATCTGTAGCCGCTCCCATTCAACGTACACCCTCCCCCGTGCATGATTGTACACGTCGTAGGTCTGGCGACGAACGGCCATGCTGCAACGGAGGGAAGACGGATGGATGGGCAGTGTCTATCATAAACAGTAAGTGACAAAGTGCGATTAGCTTACTCACATGCTGTGGTTTACGTGTCCGCCAAATGCATGACACTGCTGTGTTCCCAGTCAATGTCGAGTCGGCCCCGCGCGCGCACGTCGTTGTTACGGGCATTTCTATATGCATGCATGGGTTTCAAAAGATAAAATTATTATTTTACCAAGAAACTTTGGGAGTATCATATTCTCAATGAAAGAATGTCATTTTCCACCAAGTGACCAAACACAACATGTTTAGCCATTTCTATATATATGCTAATATATAGAAGTCAGATCCTCATCAGTGTAAGCTGTTCTCCACTGTCATCGAAGGCAATTTGCGAGCGAGTGACGTAGAGGCCGCATTTGTTTACTCTGTCCCGATCTTATCTGGATATTGCTACATTTTAGGTCAGAAGAGGCCGATCTTCTAGTTGCTAATCACTTTGGCGATTGAGTTCATTGAACGGACACAGCTCTTCCGAGTATAAAATTAACATGGCTAAGCGTGTTCCAAATCACGTTCCACGTACGTAGTTAACACAGAGAAACTGGCTAGGTACATCCAAACTCTTAGCGTATGATTGCTTTTGTTTTATCTTCATGCATGGATGACACGTACCATTGATCAACAATATCACGCGGGTAACTTTTGTTCAAATGAAAAAGGCAAGCTTCAACTCCAAAAAAAAAAAGGCTGAGGATAACACTTGTGGAAAACCAACGAAGGAAGCCAGCTCGCAAGCAAACGCTTTACCATTTTCCCTCTCCACTGCTTTTCCGACCGAGGTGCATGTGTAGAGGAATAGGTTGCAACTCTCAATGTATTGATTGGGTGCATATGCACATGTATATATAGTACATAGGGCAGTCATATCCTCAACTATACACAAGGAGGAAGACTTGGAGTACAAGAATACACGTGCTAAATACATATACTCAACAGCATGCATACACAAGTTTCCACATGCTTGACTTTGCCGCCCGTCTCCGTACATAGCCAATCCGCACGCGGCGACGACGACAAAATCCTCCGAACGGCCGACCGATCGCCGACCGCCTCGTATCTCATCCTCTGCGCTTTGCGCTTTTGCTTTTGCGGGGATGGCATCTCGTCTGAAACACACTGATGATCCCGCACACACGATCGAGCAAGCATCCATCCATCCATCCATCGGCGATCTGACCTCGGAATCACTTCTCACCGGGCACTTGCACTCACAGAATATGTTTCCACCCATGGAGAATTGGGAATCTGCGGCTGCTTTTGAGGTTTCGCATAAACCGCACGAAGAAAGGGAGGCGCAACCGTGCAACCACTAGAGTGTGCGGCTGCCAGCAGCACAATGACTCACGTGCATATATCCTACATGTGCGGGAAGTTTCGAATTCGGTGACAAATTCAAACTCCTCCGCGAATAATTTGTAACGGTACAACTACATAACAGAACATGGTGACTTTGGAATTGTGCAATGAAATAGTGAGTATGTAAAGATAAAAATGCAAAACCTTTCCGCCCAATGCCGACCAATTGCTTAAACCATAGGCAACGGGAAGGTGCATGCATGTGTGTGTCTTTGTCACACACACAAAAAAAGGGCAAATCATGTAACGAACAAGCCCTCGACGTGGCACATGCATGCGAGAGGAAGAAAGGAAAGAGAAAGCTTCCGCTCTACCCAATCGATCTGGCCACCAGTGAGAGGCCTCCAGTTCAGTACTTAACCCAAAAAGAAGGCCTTAGGGCATCTCCAATGCACGGGCGCTTATTTGGGCGCTTGCGTTAAAAAGAAAATTAATTTAGGGGAAAGCACCGGTGTAAGCGACTGGGCTTGCAACGCACGAGCGCTTATCTGATTTTCTTTTCTTCTGGACGAACGTGTGAAGCGCCCGTCCCTCCAACGCACAAACCGAAGCGTCGACGCCACCGTCTGACCGAACAACGAACCAGCTCTGCCAGCCTGCTACCCACTCAGCTCAGTCCTCATTCAGCTAGCTCTCTCCTCTCGAACTCTCCACACCCTTCTGCACAAGACCATCTCTCGTCAGATCCAGCGAGTGGGACAAGACCTGCAGGCCGACCTCCCCCACCCTTAGATGGCAGCCACGGCGAACGGCGGCGCGCGGCCGGAGGAGGCAGCAGCCCGCCTCTTCCTCCATGGAGACGAGGCCGGATGGGATGGCGGCGAGGCTGACGGATAGGAAGAGGGCGCCGTGTGCACGGAGGAGGAAGCAGCCGCGCCGCATGGGCATGGGGACGAGGCCGGACGAGCTCGCGTCGAGGCTGATGGTCAGGAGGGGGGAGGAAGCAGTAGAGCAGAGCAGGCAGCAGCCGCGCCTTCCGGCATGGAGACGACTCAGACGAGGCCGGGGGAGCTCGCGGTGAGGCTGGCGGACTGGAAGGTGGGAGGAGGGAGCGGCACTCGAGCACGAGGCGTACAGGACGACCAACCTCACCCGGCAGCGCCATCACGTACGGCGTCGAGGTAATCTCCGTACCCCTTGCTGTACTAATCCCTGAATTATTGATTTGGTTGGTGCTGAGATGCACACATGAAACTATATATGGGGATCTGTAGGCGCCATGTTCTTTCTGGATAGAACAATACTTGCATGAAGGAAATTTTAATTATCATATGAGAACAATATTTGGTGATCTAAACTTTTGGCATATTCCAAACTGACTGATCTTTGATTTACATAGTCCTAAAAAGAAATTTGGGGAATCGCCAAAAAAAACTCGCAAAAAAAAAAAACAAATTTGGGGAGTACAACTTGGAATGAGAACAACAATTTATTATCTAAATCATGGCTTTTTGACTCGACAGTACATTGCATTCCACTGGGGATAGTTCCGTATGAACATCCACATGTTGAGAAATTTGAATGATTGATTTTGTTCTAACCTATACATCTCTAGAGATTTGGAAACCAAGTCCTGGTTATATTGTCCAGTAGCTGTGAATGCATCGTCAACCCTGCGCCACATGCCATCGAATAGCAGAATTTCTGAGCTCATCTTACTCCAACGGCGTTTGATTTGGATAGGTTGTCTTCTTCGATTATCGGCGGTATTTGAGTTATATTCTTCAGCGACTTGATTCCAAAAATCCCGTGCAGTGTTTTCATTGCCAATAACAAAATCAATGGGAACATTTAACCAAGCATTTACCTACTCAATTCAGAAAATGTTGTTAGGCCAAGCTTTTCATGATATAGTAACTACTAATAATTAAACAAATGACTTACCAGGCATAGATTATCCTCTTCGGTCCATTGTAAGTGTATGTCTCCGATGTTGGCATGGCCGATATCCATTGAAAGATGTGATGTGTATGAACAAATACTTGTACCAGATTTGAGTAGGATTGTGCTTGTGTATGAGCAGAAATTTTTGGGATGGGCGTGGAACTGGAACCTGCAACTAGGACTATATATAACGAGATAGCTTTACTGCATGCATGATTTAGTCAGCACTGCATGCATGATTTAGTTAGGCCGATTTAACCGTGTATGACTGAAAGAACGGTTGAAGTAACTTGGCATATATTTTTCTAACTTTATCTCACCGTGCTTTCAGGTTTTAAGATTGGGATCTTTGTCCCTGTTGGGCCAGCTTGGCAACCACAAGCATTTCATTTTTACACATTTATTTTGTATCAATTCAATTTTTATTGTAAGTATTCAGGTTTCATGTAGATTTGTAATAGATTGACAAGCTCTATAGTTTATTCTAGATTATTGTTGTGCGTGAAGAGGAAAGAAAAGAATTATTTGTCCAGCTGCAAAACGAAATCATCTAAGTTAGTTGAGTAGAGCTGGTTTTTAGTACAACGACCAGCTGAGTTAGTTGAGCGGTTGCCGATTTTCGGAACCAAATCGGACGGGAATCGAACCCTGTCGCCGATTGTAAGCGCCCCCGTCGTACATGCCCTTACTATTAGCGCACGCGGTGCTCAAAGATCAGATTAGTACAAGAGTACGCAGGGCTATGGGCTGGCTGGCTGCCTTTCCCACCAGTCCAGTGGCATGGCATGGCATGCACCCAAAGAAGAGAAAGAATCGTTGGGATTTCGCTTTGACGAAAGGATCATAAGATCTTCCACCTATGTTCCGATACCGATCTTGTTCCGCAGCACAACCCGTCTTTATATCCGTCCTTCTTGTCCTGTTTGTGATTTTCGGAACCACTCCTTAGTTTGGGCTAACAGATATTGGCATATTGTGGGGGTCTCTTCTCATGAAGGGCTGCTTGCTTGGACCGTGCAGAAGCTTCCTTGATCGTTGATGATGTCTGCACAAGAAACAAGAAAGTTAGAGCATCTCTAACAGAATTCTTATGTTGCGGACCTGTAAAATGAGTTTACAGTTTGCTTGCGGAATGCCTTGTATACGGGCCGAGCTTCACGTCCCGCGCCACATGGTGGATTGCGGCGCCACGTCCGGCAAGGGCATATGACAAACACGTGCTAGCTAGTCCTTCCAGGTTCCAGCGAAGACGAGAAAGAAAAGAGTACTACTAGTAGGCCTCTACGTGGCCCTTGGTTCGGCCGCTGGAAGCTGCTCCGCTCATCCTCCTCCTCGTCCTGCCAAGCACGCACTCCTGCCCCAGCTCCGTCCAGCTCACACCCAACTGCCCGCACCAGCAGAGAAAAAGACACCCGGAACTGTGCGGCGACGCCGAGACCTGACGCCGCACCTCCGACCGATCCACATCCATCCATCCACTCGGCATGGAGGGAGGGCCGGGCACCCACCAACACCACCATGCATGTTCCACTAGATAGCTCTCCCGGACAAGCCCATGGTGTGGCACTGTTCGGGGTCGATCCTATCCACTTTCTGGCCTCCGATCCAAAACAATATGTGCACGCAGGAACAGCTGGCAACCGGGATTCTCAACAACAAAAAAAGAAAAAAAGAAAGAGAAGGTGGCAACCAAGATTGGGACTTACGCTCGTACGTAGCTGCTGCTGCTGCTGCTAGTCAAGGCAGCTAGATAGATAGTGCATGCCACACCCAAAGCCAGCGACGAAACCCAAAAGTCCATCTCCACTTCTTGGTCGGCGCCGGGACCCTCCATACTGTCTTCGCATGGGTGGATATATAGGCAGGCTAGGTAGGTGGACGGATGGATCACATGGATGGACGTCCCTGTCCATGGAGGCTCCGGCTCCGGCCGGATAAGGCGGACAGGTACCCTGTTTCTCCAATCGACATGGTTTATTCCACAGAGATGAACGCATACGTGTCCGGTCGTAGACGTGTGATCGAGTTGCAGATCGAAGTGGTATGTATGTGCTCCTGTTTGAATCGATACTCCTACTAGCTAGTATCTACGACACCTTGGGTTTTGGCTTAGCTTGGGCCCTACCCCTAGCCGGCCGGCCCTTCGCTTTGCCGACCTTGGGTGAAAGCAAAAGGCTGAAAGCTGCACGCACCCGCGCATGCGGGCGGCGCGTGCAAGCGACCACTCGAACGCGCGCGAACCCTCCCGGCCAGCCGCAATGCTGGACACGACGTCGCTCTCCCCGCGATTCCCTGGCCGGAACAAAGCGCTCGTGATTGGAGCCCCTACGAGCGCTGCGCTGGGCCAGCGAGCGAGGGGGCGATCACCGGTGCTGCTCGCGTCGATCCGGCGTGCGGCCTCGTCCCAGCTGCGACGGCGACGCGAGCGGCGGTCGATCGACGTGGGAACGTACGCAAGTGGATGGCGTTGGCGCCGTGGAAAAGATCGCTTCACCGGGTTTCGAAGTTGGAGCCGGACCGGCAGCTAGCCACACGGAGCGCGAGAGAGCGACGTACGTACGGACAGGGGCCGGGAGGCCGGCCGGTCGCCGTCTTATCGGCGCGGATGAGGACGGAGCTATCACGTGGAGGTGGGGCTCGCGCGCCACGTCCGTCGCCGGCCAAGTCCTAGCTACGCGCTACGGTCGTTGTCGGCGTGGATGAGGTGATCCGTTCCTCTGCATGCCGTGGCTGAGCCCATCAGCAGCTGCCCGGGCGGAATTCATGGAATCTAGCTAGCACTTGTGTAGACGAAAGCGAGGTAAAAACAGCACCGTTTCCGTGGCGTGGAAATTCCCACGGACCACAGCTGGCGCGGGGCTGCGCCTGTGTGTGTCGATCCATCGCCAGTGGACACAAGGATATCAGCACGTACTGCGTAGGTACGGCGACGCGCACTCCACCGTGCATGCATGCATGTAGTACATGCTGTACGTCTGGCGATCGGGCAGTATCGTCGTCTCATTAATTCTTGCCCCCGGCCCAGAGGAACCAAACGATGAACTGACGGTCGAGAGCGAGCCAACGAAACGAACCCACATCCACGCAGAGCTCACCTGGCAAATGAACATATCAATGACATGTCGTCGATAGTTGTACCACACGTGAACCTGACCAACACATATGCATGCGCGTTGTCTGTGTTCTTGGTTATTTATTTATTTATTTATTTTATTTTTTACGAGAAAACTTCCGTTCTATTCATCTTCAATCTTGGCAGTACAACGAACACCAGAAATCATAAAAATTAAATTCAGATACGTAGACCACTTAGCGACGACTACAAGCACTGAAGCAAGCCGAACGCGCGCCGACATCATCATCCCTTCCTCGCTGGAGCCGGGCAAAACTTATTGTATAGACAGTCGGGAAGTCGTCCTGCTAAGGCCCCATAGGACTAGCACAGCAGATTAGCAACCGCCGCAAACGAAGAGTAGTATAGATCAGAAGGATCCAACCTGAAAACACACCAACATAGATGAACGACGACTAGATCCGAGCAAATCCACCAAGTACAGATCCGTCGAGGACACACCTCCACACGCCCACCGATGATGCTAGACACACCATCAGGCCGAGAGCTAGGCAGCGAGAACCTTATTCCATTTTCAGGGAGCCGCCGCCGTCTCGTCTTCGTGAACAGGAGACAAACCCAAACAAAGCTCAAAAAAACATTGAAAAATCAAGCCCTCTCGCTGTCAAGGGCCGGGATCCACCGCACCCCATGGCTCTAAGGCCACCGGAGACGCGGCGAACCAGCGGCGCGGCCGACGGGAGGCAGAGGAGCTTTTCTTAACATGCAAGATAGGACTCACGATGAGAAGGAAAGCGGCTCTCTCTTCATAGATTTATGATTTACTGGAAAGAAGATCTACACTAATAAAAATGTTGAGGATACACGTCTTATTCAAACAAGCTATGTTCTTGGTTATTTAATGAAGTATTTTGGAACGGAGGGAGTAACAAACGAGTCGAGCCTGCACTGCACACGCACGTTGTTTGGCTACACAGACTTACGCGCAAGCTTGTATTTTTAGTTTAAATTTAAACTGTTTTGGAACGGAGGGAGTAACAAACGAGTCAAGCCTGCACTGCACCCGCACGTTGTTTGGCTAAACAGATGTATGCGCAGGGCGGCACATGGGGTTTCTAAAAGTATTAGTACTTGTATTTTTTTCAGAAAACCTTTATGTGGAGTATCATATTCTGATTTTTAATGATCTCTCTATATGCTAGTAGAAGTCAGATCCTCGTCAGTGTAAACCTGTGATCCACTGTCATCTCCTAGTTACCGATGGAGTGACGTAGAATACACATTTGTTTTTTCTGCTCCGATCTTATCCGGATATCAATCTAAATTTACGCAGCAGAGGCTAATCTAGTTCCTTAGTAGCGATTGAGTATCTTTATTATCTTCATGCATGGATGACGTCAATCGTTCTAATTAAAAGGCAAGCTACAACACCAAATAAAAAAATCAAGCTAGGAAAAATTTGCCCTTGAAACAAAATGAAGTATGAGCGGTCCAAAATAATTTGGAAGCCAGCAGAGCTAGCTACTAGCAGCACCTATAGCAAGCAAGCAATCAAAGGCTTTACCCTTTCTCCTTTCCGAGCAAGGTGCGTGCATGCACAGCTGCACATGCACATGCGACTTCTTTGCCCGTCTCCGTACAATCCGCACGCGGCGCCGGCCACAAACAAAGTCCTCCGGCCGATGGATCGACCGCCGGCCGCCTCGTCGTATCCCATCCTCTGCGCGCGCTTTGCGCTTTTGCTCGCAGGAACCGCGTCCTCTGAAGCCCACTGATGATCCCAGCAAGCATCCATCCATCGGGCGATCTGACCTCGGAATCACTTCTCAGCAGGCAGGCAGGCACTTGCAGAATACTTCCGACTGATGGAATGGAATGGCAGGGAGAATTGGGAATCTGCGGCTGCTTTTGAGCTTTGGTTCATAAACATAAACGGATAAAGCGCACGACGAAACGGAGGCGCAACCGTACGTATAACCAGAATATGACTCGTCGTGAGATTGCCAACAAAGAAAGAAGCAAGCGCGTTCAATGAAAGTACGATGCGTTTGTCTTGTCCGATAGTACAAGTGTGGTCGAGTTGCAGATCCAAGTAGCAGGGCGGCACTCCTGTTTGAATTGCTACTCCTGTCTAGCTAGCTACACCTTGGTATCTTGCATCGGCTAGCTTGGCCCCTAGCTGGCCCTTTTCGTTTGCCGACCTCCGGCGAATGCAAAGGTCGAAAGCAGCACTCGTAAGGCGCAAGCGACTCGCGCGAACCCTCCCGCTCCAAGCCAGCTGCGCACGCCGTCGCTCTCCGCGATTCCTCTCCCGCTTTCTTTTCTCCAAGCCAGCTGCGCACGCCGTCGCTCTCCGCGAGTAGGGATCGATGATGGGCGATCACCTGCTCACATCCATCGGTCCCGCCCGCGGCCATGTCCTCCTTCCTTTGGCGCGACGGCGACGCCGGTCCATGGTGTAACGCAGCTTCTTTATGCGAGCCGAAGCACAGCGACATGGGGGTGGATCGTCGTCGCGGTGGACAGCGTTGGCGCCATGGAAAAGATCGCTAGGTTTTCAACGTTGGAGCAGGACCGGCAGCTAGCCACACGGAGCGAGGGAGAGCGACGTACGTAGGGGGGCGGGAGGCCGGCCGGTCGCCGTCTTATCGGCTCGGGTCAGATCACGTGGAGGTGGCGTTCGCGCGCCACGTCTGTCCCCGGCCGAGCCCTAGCCACCGTCGTTGTCGGCGTGGATGAGGTGATCGGATCCGCTGCATGCCGTGCGTACGTGGCTGAGCCAGAGCCGATCAGCAGCTGTCCAGGTGGAATTAGTGGAATCAAGGAGCTACTTCTGTAGATGAAAACGGAATAAAACGGAACCATGTTGTAGGTCTGGCGACGAACGGCCACGCTGTAACGGAGGGAGGACGGATGAATGGACAGTATCTGTCATAAACAGTAAAGTAACAGAGTGCACTTGCATTGGTTGATTGATTAGCGTAATCACAGGTTGTGGTTTACGTGTTCGCTGAATGCATGCCACCATGAAGTCAGATGTAGAGTCGAGCCCGCGCGCGCACGTCCTTGTTACGGCCATTTCTATATGCATGCATGGGTTTCAAATGATATTATTTTACCAAGACACTTTGGTATTCTCAATGGAAGAATGTCATTTTCCACTAAGTGGCCAAACACTACATGTTTAGCCATTTCTATATGCTAATATATATAAGTCAGATCCTCGTCAGTGTAAGCTGTTCTCCACTGTCATCGAAGACAATTTGCGAGCAAGTGACGTAGAAGCCGCATTTGTTTACTCTGGCCCGATCTTATCTTGATATTACCAGATCATACGTCAGAAGAGGCTGATCTAGTTGCTAATCACTTTGCGGGGATGGCATCTCGTCTGAAGCCCACTGATGATCCCCCACACATGATTAAGCAAGCATCTATCCATCGGCGATCTGACCTGGAATCACTTCTCACAGAATATGTTTTCACCAATGGAGAATTGGGAATCTGCGGCTGCTTTTGAGGTTTCGTTCATAAACCGCACGGCGAAAGGGAGGCGCAACCGTGTAACCACTATAGCATGCGGCTGCCAGCAGCACAACGGCTCACAGGCATATTCTGCATGGACGGGGAGTTTTGAATTCGGTGACAAATCCAAACTCATTCGCGAATAATTTGTAACCGTACAACTACAAAACAGAACACAGTGATGTTGGGAATATGCAATGAAATGTTGAGTATGAGTAGGAAGATAAAAATGCCAAACCTTTCCACCCAATGCCGACCAATTGCTTAAACCATAGGCAACAGGAAGGTGCATGCATGTGTGCGTCTTTGTCTCATACACAGACAAAGGGCAAATCGTGTGACGAACAAGCCCTCGACGTGGCACATGCATGCGAGAGGAAGAAAGGAAAGAGCAAGCTTCCGCTCTACCCAATCGATCTGGCCCTCCTCCTCCTCCTCCACCAGTGGGAGGCCTCCAGCTCAATACTTAACCCAAAAAGAAGGCGTCACTATTAACGCACGCGGTGCTCGAAGGTTAGATTAGTACTGCCTCCGTAAATTAATATAAAAATGTTTAGATTACTATTTTAAGTATCACGAAAGCATCGCAGGGATGTGGGCTGGCTGGGTGCCTTTCCCACCAGTCCAATGGCATGGCATGGCATGCACCCAAAGAAGAGAAAGAATCGTTGGGATTTTGCTTTGACAAGACGTAGCTGGGGTCGGAAGATCTTCCACCTATGTTCCGATGCCGATCTTGTTCCGGAGCAGAACCCGTTTTTCTATCCGTCCTTTTCATGTTTGCGATTTACGGAACCACTCCTTAAGTTTGGGGTAAACTCTGGGAGTCTGTTCTCGTGAAGGGGTTGTTTGCTTGGACCTTGCAAAAGTTTATTTGATCATTGATGACTGCACAAGAAACAAGTTAATTCGAGCATTCTGTAGCTAGCTATCAGATGGAATTCTTAATGGCGGGTGAACTTTCATGTGTCAGTTGTTAGAAGTTCATCTCATGTCAGATGTCAGTACTCGGTAGATCAAGATTGGAAAACCTGTTCTTGTGGTCAACCATGTGGATGCAAGGCAAAGGCGACAGTAGGAAGCAGGAGGAACCTGAGCAGTAGTACTCCCTCCGTAAATTAATATAAGAGTGTTTAGATCACTATTTTAGTTATCTAAACGTTTTTATATTAGTTTACACAAGGAGCAGCTTTCTAGTGTTGCTGTCTATTCGTTTAGTCCATTCGTATATAATTTTGGAGTGAGACCACCTTCACCATGATGAAATATACAGGGCAAAGGGCATATGGGAGCATCTACAACTGGACGCCCTATATCCGTCTAATACGCCCGGACAGGCCGTCCAAACACCGATCGATCACAAAATACCGACCCAACCGGAGCTCTCAAACGGATCTCAAACGCCCGGGCTGACCGGCACCCTTCATATCCGTCCCAAATGTAGGGCGGATATAGGACGGCCCGGGCGCGCCCGCCACGTCAGCCCGGCTGTCGGTGTCAAAACCGGAACCGGCGGATCTCGGGTAGGGGGTCCCGAACTGTGCGTCTAGGATCGATAGTAACAGGAGACGGGGGACAGGATGTTTACCCAAGTTCGATCCCTCTCTATGGAGGTAATACCCTACTTCCTGCTTGATTGATCTTGATGAATATGAGTATTACAAGAGTTGATCTACCATGAGATCGTAATGGCTAAACCCTAGAAGCCTAGCCTGTATGACTATGGTCATGAATCTTTCCTTTCCGGACTACCCCCTCCAGTTTATATAGGCACCGAGGGAATCTAGGGTTTACATAGAGTCGGTCACATAAGAAGGAATCTTCATAATCGGTCGCCAAGCTTGCCTTCCACGCCAAGGAGAGTCCAATCCGAACACGGGCACAGTCTTCGGCCTTCATGTCTTCACAGCCCATCAGTCCGGCCCATGGATAACAGGCCGGACGCCCGAGGACCCCTTAGTCCAGGACTCCCTCAGTAGCCCCTGAACCTGGCTTCAATGACGAGGAGTCCGGCGCGCAGATTGTCTTCGGCATTGCAAGGCGGGTTCCCTTCTATCAGAACTTCAATAGTCTTCGGATGCGATGATAGTATCCGGACCTATCACACACACACCATACATAACCGCAGAGAGAATATGTTTCTACACGAGTCTAATCTGCTGATAGCTTTTTACAACACGACATCACGTCTGTCCGGTCATAATTTCAAACCGTTTTTCGTCTGCCGCTCCACGTTTTGAGACGCGGCTGCCATTGGCACGTCTTGCCAAAGCAGAGATCGTGTCCCCTTATCGCGGGATTCTCATCAATGCGGGCATGGGTAACCCAACCGTGCCGTTTATACAGCCTTTGGGAATAGGCGAGTTTTTAGGGCGAGTGGGGAGGCGCTTGATATTCGCGGCCTTTATAAGGGGATAAGGATTCTCTTCACCCACACCCTTTCTCTCCTTCTGTCCTTCCGTCCTTGAGCTCTAGCGCCCAAGCTATAGCTTTTCCTCGTTCGAGAAAGCACTCCAAACATGTCCGGATCCGGAGCTGGAGGCAAGTGGATGACCTCCTCCGTCAAGAAGAAGGACATCACGGAGCTCCGGGAGGCCGGATATTTAGCCAAGGAGATTGCTCACCGACTCCCGGCAAAAGGGAAAATCGTCCCTACCCCCGAGCCCCATGAGAGGGTTGTGTTTCTCACACACTTTGTCCGCGGGCTTGGATTTCCTCTCCATCCATTTGTCCGCGGATTGATGTTTTACTATGGTCTGGACTTCCACGATCTAGCCCCCAATATTATCCTCAATATCTCGGCATTTATTGTCGTGTGCGAGGCCTTTCTCCGCATCCCACCTCACTTCGGCCTATGGCTGAAGACCTTCAATGTGAAACCGAAGGTGGTGAGCGGTCAACAAGCAGAGTGCGGAGGCGCCATGGTGGGCAAGATGCCCAATGTCACCTGTCCCGAAGGCTCCTTTGCGGAGACGGTGAAGGGCAATCGGGGTGGTTTTACATCACCGAGCCGCGTGACACCAACTGGGTAGCGGCCCCCGAATTCCGATCCGGAGTTCCGATGCGGCTCACTTCCTAGCAAGAGAAGGGCCTGACCTGGGGATCTTCGAATGAGATAACTGGGCTCCAGACGTGCGTCCATAACATGATAACCAAGAAGATCAAGCTTGTCAATGTGATCCAGGTTATGCTCATTCGCCGGATCCTTCCGTGCCAACGTCGGACTTGCTATCTGTGGGAGTACGACCCAGCCAAGCACCAGACGCTACTAGAGCTCGTTGGCGCAACGCACGAAGATATCTGGAAAGCGCTCTTTAAGGCCGGCGAGACGCCACCGCCCACGACCGAAGATCGCGGGCTTAGCTTAAAACGCCAGGCCAATTCGGTAAGTCTTTCAATGTTTTCAAGGTATATCCTTCACCGGCATATTTTGAGGATGGATTCTAAGCTCTCCCATCCACTTCACCAGGCCTGGATCGAGGTGGCGGGGCGGATTAACTGTCCAGCTCCGCTTCTTGAGGAGCAAGAATTCCCACTTCTGACGAAGATGTTGTTTCCGGCGCCTTATGACGTGCCGGAGAAGAAGGCCAAGAAAGCGGCCAAGGGGACCAGGAGTGGCCTTCGCCGAAAAGGAGCTTCGGACGTAATGTCCGAAGACGAGACTCACCCTTCGTTCGCCGAAGACGACGACGAAGAGGAGGAAGAAGAAGATGACTCCCCACCTGAGGCGGGGAGGAAGAAGAGGGCGGCCTCTAAGAACCTGGAGGCAAAGGCGCCCAAGAGGGGAAAAGGCTCCCCCGCGGATAACTCCGCGTGGGATGTCGATAGCAGTCCGGAGTGGCCTTTGTTGGGGAACGTAGTAATTTCAAAAAATTTCCTACGCACACGCAAGATCATGGTGATGCATAGCAACGAGAGGGGAGAGTGTTGTCCACGTACCCTCGTAGACCGACAGCGGAAGCGTTATCACAACGCGGTTGATGTAGTCGTACGTCTTCACGATCCGACCGATCAAGTACCGAACGTACGGCACCTCCGAGTTCTACACACGTTCAGCTCGACGACGTCCCTCGAACTCCGATCCAGCCGAGTGTTGAGGGAGAGTTTCGTCAGCACGACGGCGTGGTGACGATGATGATGTTCCACCGACGCAGGGCTTCGCCTAAGCTCCGCAACGATATTATCGAGGTGTAATATGGTGGAGGGGGGCACCGCACACGGCTAAGAGATCTCAAGGATCAATTGTTGTGTCTCTGGGGTGCCCCCCTGCCCCCGTATATAAAGGAGCAAGGGGGAGGCAGCCGGCCAAGGGGAGAGGCGCGCCATAGGGGGGAGTCCTACTCCCACCGGGAGTAGGACTCCTCCTTTCCTTGTGGGAGTAGGAGAAGGGAAGGGGGAAGGAGAAAGAAGGAAGGGTGCGCCCCCCTTCCCTAGTCCAATTCGGACCAGACCATGGGGAGGGGTGCGGCCACCTTTTGAGGCCTTTCTCTCCTTTCCCGTATGGCCCATTAAGGCCCAATACGAATTCCCGTAACTCTCCGGTACTCCGAAAAATACCCGAATCACTCGGAACCTTTCCGAAGTCCGAATATAGTCGTCCAATATATCGATCTTTACGTCTCGACCATTTCGAGACTCCTCGTCATATCCCCGATCTCATCCGGGACTCCGAACTCCTTCGGTACATCAAAACTCAATAAAACTGTCATCGTAACGTTAAGCGTGCGGACCCTACGGGTTCGAGAACTATGTAGACATGACCGAGACACGTCTCCGGTCAATAAACAATAGCGGGACCTGGATGCCCATATTGGCTCCCACATATTCTACGAAGGTCTTTATCGGTCAGATCGCATAACAACATACGTTGTTCCCTTTGTCACCGGTATGTTACTTGCCCGAGATTTGATCGTCGGTATCTCGATACCTAGTTCAATCTCGTTACCGGCAAGTCTCTTTACTCGTTCCGTAACACATCATCCCGCAACTAACTCATTAGTCACAATACTTGCAAGGCTTATAGTGATGTGCATTACCGAGTGGGCCCAGAGATACCTCTCCGACAATTGGAGTGAAAAATCCTAATCTCGAAATACGCCAACCCAACAAGTACCTTTGGAGACACCTGTAGAGC
This sequence comes from Aegilops tauschii subsp. strangulata, assembly GCF_002575655.3. Classification (NCBI taxonomy): domain Eukaryota; kingdom Viridiplantae; phylum Streptophyta; class Magnoliopsida; order Poales; family Poaceae; genus Aegilops; species Aegilops tauschii. The sequence continues at coordinate 67,341,948 of NC_053041.3, read as the reverse complement.
ACCTTTATAATCACCCATTTACGTTGTGACGTTTGGTAGCACACAAAGTGTTCCTCCGGTAAACGGGAGTTGCATAATCTCATAGTCATAGGAACATGTATAAGTCATGAAGAAAGCAATAGCAACATACTAAACGATCGAGTGCTAAGCTAACGGAATGGGTCAAGTCAATCACGTCATTCTCCTAATGAGGTGATCTCATTAATCAAATGACAACTCATGTCTATGGCTAGGAAACATAACCATCTTTGATTAACGAGCTAGTCAAGTAGAGGCATACTAGTGACACTCTGTTTGTCTATGTATTCACACATGTATTATGTTTCCGGTTAATACAATTCTAGCATGAATAATAAAAATTTATCATGATATAAGGAAATATATAATACTTTATTATTGCCTCTAGGGCATATTTCCTTCAGCCTTCTCGGGCCAAGCCTCGAGCCAAATCGTAAGTATCAAAAATCCTTATGCACGCCCGAACGTCCGTCCTTTCTGCCTTGCAATGTTTGAATCGTGTTATTGCAGTCCGGCTCGGGACAGCTCCCAAAGGAGAGGGCCAGCATGTCACCGCCGCCCGCTTACTCCCCTTCGGCCATGGGTGACGACGAGAAGGCGTCTCAAAGGGCCTCCTCGGACCGGGGGAAGATTCCGGAGATCGTCAGGGCGGCGCCCCAAGATGACTCCCAGACCGCCGGATACATGGGGGAAAAAGCCCCTACGGAGACGGATGGTGCGGGCCGAGCTCTATTCGACCCTCAGCCGGATTCTATTCCGGAGACCTATACGGCTCCGGAGTCCGGCAAACGGCCCTTCCCGAAAGGAGGGGGTGTGCTACCGGTGTCCTCCGTCCAACCAGAGGCGCTGGATCATCTACTGGAAGCGTTGCAAGGCACCTCCGTTGTTGATGAGCACCGTGCCCATATGGGTACGGTGATTGAAAAGGTTCAGTCCGTCAAAAATGGGCTGACCGAAGCCTGCACTAGCCTTCTAGCATGCTTTGAGGTCAGTACATAATTGTAAGAAGAATATCACAGCGTAGGCAGTAGCCCCTGATGCTTTGTTCGATGTCCAGAAAGAAAAGCCGAACAGAGGATCAAAATTAATTTTCGCAGGAGTCTAACATAAAGTGTCTATGTGAATAAGCAGGCCTCGTTGCGGGCTGCTACCGCTCAAACTGCGGAGGTCTCCGGACTGAAGCAGAAACTGGAGCGGGCCGAGGAAGAGCACGGCCGCGTGAAGAAGCAGCTGGAGGATAGCCAAGGTATGCAGTAACCTGCGTGTATATTGAAGAGTAAATTGTTCAAGCTGACTAAAGTGTCATGAACTTTATTAGGGGCCACGACCGAGGTGGCGGCCCTCAAAAAGGCGTTAGCCGAGGCCGAGGACAAAGCGGCCAAGGAACGCGCCGCGCGCAAGAAGCACGAGGCCCAGGTTGGCGAGGTGCAGCAACAGCTCCAGGGCATGATCGAGAGATTTGAGTCCTTGGAGCGCGATTGTAAGGCGCAAGAGTCCGAACTAGCGAAGGCCCGCCAGAGCGCACAGGATGCACGAGCCGAAGCCCAGAACGCCCTCCAGGAAATTCGGGTGGCCAAGAAGATTGCGGAGGGTTCCTTGTACTTATCCGAATTTGGGTTTTCCAGGGGCGTTTACGGATCTGCCGCGTAGTATATCAGATGCTACCGAGCATTATAGAGCCAAAGAAGGGATGTCTACGGAGAAGCTATTCTGGTCCCAATATTTTGGACCCGAACATCCGGTGCCCTTTAGCGACCAGCTAAAGCAGTTGGTCGAGCTGCACAGGTCGGCAGAGCTAGCCATGAGGGACCTGATAGTCCGGTTGTGGCCTGCCGAGCCTATACCTAGCAGCTACTTCGGTCTTGTTAAGCGGCTTGTAAGTGCCTGTCTGCGGCTCTAAGCCGTGAAGCGGTCGGTCTGTATTGAAGGTGCGCGCATGGCATTTGCCCGCGTCCAGACGCATTGGGCAAAGCTGGATGCCAAGAAGCTGATGACCGAGGGGCCGCCGGAGGGCAAGGAGCATCGTCGACCCGAGCTCTATTTTGATGGTGTCCTGGAGGGGTCCCGCCTTGTGGCGGAGCAATGTTCGAAGGCTGTCATATTCCCATGAGAACATTTGTATTATCCTGTCGTGTAATATGGAACAATGATGTTATGTATTATAATGTTTGCGATTTACATTTTACCTCATGTGCGGTCGTTTATGAAATCTGAGGGTTGACCAGTCGTCGGCTTCTGCCCCCACGTAGATAGTACGGGGGTGTTCGGGATAAATCTAAACACTCTTTGCTCCACATTCTGGTCCTTAAAGGAGGTGTTTAGCGCAACGAACAAGGCAATCAGACTATGCGGCCTTTACCGCCCTCACTTAGCCATAGGAGTTTGACAATTAAGAAAGTTGGCGAAGCTCCTGGTATTCGGAAGGCCGAACTAGGGGCGTTGTACACGCCTAATCGGAGGAACCGATTCTTCGCAAGAAGCGGAAAAAATCTCTAACGATTTGAAACCTCTCGAACAGCTGACCAGCTCTCGCCGCATCATGACAGTCAGTTTTCGGCTTTCTCTACTGAGGTGCTCGTCCGGAAGAACCGGGACACAATCGCAGTAGTTCTCCCTTTACTACCCTTGCCGATATAGCGGAACGTAAGGTAGTATGCACAGGAGCCGGGCAACCCAACTATTGACCAAAGACATGATTCAGAGCCGATGCATGTAATGCTATAAGTTCGGGGTGCCGAACTATACTGGAAAAGTGTTCGGACTTTTATTGCCGTGATGCGGGGTGTAATAAAGCCCCTAGCATAGTAATACGTACCTTGGTGTACGTGTGCAATAAGTAATATATATATACAAAGGTGAGGAAACACGAAAATTAAGTAATAAGCTGACGCCACCATTGTGATGTGATTAGTACGTCGAGGCGTACTTTGTGCAAGTAATGCGATAAGAAAGTAAAGTTATTTAACATGCCGCAACCAAGGGCGAGCTACGTGCGGGTATGTAAAACAAGTATGGCAATCGTTTAGTAGAGACCACCTGGGGATTCCCTTGTATGCCAGAGCTCCTTGCCTCCTTGGTGTGTTCTGCAGGCGGGTCGTCCGCATAGACCTCGAAAAGAGAAAAACCCGTAATAATAAAAAGAAAAAATAAAGGCGTGTGAATCCCAGGGTCGGTCAAGCCGCACTGTGGACCGCGAGCGAGTTATGCCTCCGTCGGTACCCATGGGGTTTTGAGTGCGTAGTTATGTACGTGTGATACGTCTCCAACGTATCTATAATTTTTTATTGTTCTATTCTATATTATATTCTGTTTTGGACATTAATGGGCTTTATTATACACTTTTATATTATTTTTGGGACTAACCTATTAACCGGAGGCCCAGCCCAGAATTGCTGTTTTTTTTTGCCTATTTCAGAGTTTCGAAGAACAAGAATATCAGACGGAGTCCAAACGGAATGAAACCTTCAGGAACGTGATTTTCGGAACGAACGTGATCCAGAGGACTTGGACCCTACGTCAAGACATCAACCAGGAGGGCACGAGGTAGGGTGCTTTTACTAAACATATCGTTGATGCTCTGATGCAATCTTATGAAGAAAAACTTGAGTTGGAAGTTTCTATCCCTAGAAAACTTTATGATGAGTGGGAACCTACTATTAAAATTAAAATTAAAGATCATGAATGCTATGCTTTGTGTGATTTGGGTGCTAGTGTTTCCATGATTCCAAAGACTTTGTGCGATTTGCTAGGTTTCCATGATTTTGATGATTGCTCTTTAAATTTGCACCTTGCGGATTCCACCATTAAGAAAACTATGGGAAGAATTAATGATGTTCTTATTATTGCAAATAGGAATTATGTGCTTGTAGATTTTATTGTTCTTGGTATAGATTGCAATCCTTCATGTCCTATTATCCTTGGTAGACCTTTCCTTAGAACGATTGGTGCAATTATTGATATGAAGGAAGGGAATATTAGATTCCAATTTCTGTTAAGGAAAGGCATGGAACACTTCCCTAGAAGGAAAATAAAATTACCTTATGAATCTTTTATGAGAGCCACTTATGGATTGCCTACCAAAGATGCCAATACCTAGATCTATCCTTGCTTTTATGCCTAGCTAGGGGCGTTAAACGATAGCGCTTGTTGGGAGGCAACCCAATTTTATTTTTATTTTTTTTGCTTTTTGCTTCTGTTTAGGAATAAATATTTGATCTAGCCTCTGGTTAGATGTGTTTTTATGTTTTAATTAGTGTTTGTGCCAAGTTTAACCTATAGGATCTTCTTGGATGATTGTTATTTGATCTTGCTGAAAATTGCAGAAACTTTCTGTTCACGAAAATAATTGTTAAAAATCACCAGAACGTGATAACATATTGATTCGAATTGATGCTGATCAATAAACAAATTTTCTAGGTCGTCCTATTTTGGCTGAATTTTTGGAGTTACAGAAATTTGCGTTAGTTACAGATTACTACAGACTGTTCTGTTTTTGACAGATTCTGTTTTTCATGTGTTGTTTGCTTATTTTGATGAATCTATGGCTAGTAAAATAGTTTATAAACCATAGAGAAGTTGGAATACAGTAGGTTTAACACCAATATAAATAAAGAATGAGTTCATTACAGTACCTTGAAGTGGTGTTTTGTTTTCTTTCGCTAACATAGCTCACGAGATTTTCTGTTAAGTTTTGTGTTGTGAAGTTTTCAAGTTTTGGGTGAAAGATTCTATGGATTATGTAACAAGGAGTGGCAGGATCCTAAGCTTGGGGATGCCCATGGCACCCCAAGATAATCTAAGGACACCAAAAAGCCAAAGCTTGGGGATGCCCCGGAAGGCATCCCCTCTTTCGTCTACTTCCATCGGTAACTTTACTTGGAGCTATATTTTTATTCACCACATGATATGTGTTTTGCTTGGAGCGTCTTGTATTATTTGAGTCTTTGCTTTTTAGTTTACCACAATCATCTTTGCTGTACACACCTTTTGAGAGAGACACACTTGATTCGGAAATTATTAGAATACTCTATGAGCTTCACTTATATCTTTTGAGTTATATAATTTTTGCTCTAGTGCTTCACTTATATCTTTTAGAGCACGGTGGTGATTTTGTTTTATAGAAACTATTGTTCTCTCATTCTTCACTTAGATTATTTTGAGAGTCCTACAAAACAGCATGGTAGTTTGCTTAGACAATGACATGTATTCAAGATTAGTTAAAAAAATTATGAGTGTGTTGAATATTATGAGAAGTTTGATACTAGATAATTGTTTTGAGATATGAAGATGGTGATATTAGAGTCATGCTAGTTGAGTAGTTTTGAATTTGATAAATACTTGTATTAAAGGTTGTGATTCCCGTAGCATGCACGTATGGTGAACCGTTATGTGATGAAATCGGAGCATGATTTATTTATTGATTGTCTTCCTTATGAGTGGCGGTCGGGGACAAGCGATGGTCTTTTCCTACCAATCTATCCCCCTAAGAGCATGCGCGTAATACTTTGCTTTGATAACTTGTAGATTTTTGCAATAAGTATATGAGTTCTTTATGACTAATGTTGAGTCCATGGATTATACGCACTTTTCCTCCTTCCACCTTTGCTAGCCTCTCTAATACCGCACACGTTTCGCCGGTATCATACACCCCCCATATACCTTCCTCACAACAGCCACCATACCTACCTATCATGGCATTTCCATAGCCATTCCGAGATATATTGCCATGCAACTTACCACCGTTTCGTTTATTATGACACGCTCCATCATTGTCATATTGCTTCGCATGATCATGTAGTTGACATCGTATTTGTGGCAAAGCCACCGTTCATAATTCTTTCATACATGTCACTCTTGATTCATTGCATATCCCGGTACACCGCCGGAGGCATTCACATAGAGTCAAATTTTGTTCTAAGTATTGAGTTGTAATTGTTGAGTTGTAAGTAAATAAAAGTGTGATGATCATCATTTTTTAGAGCATTGTCCCAAGTGAGGAAAGGATGATGGAGACTATGATTCCCCCACAAGTCGGGATGAGACTTCAAACGAAATAAAAAAATGAGAGAAAAAGAGAGAAGGGACAATGTTACTATCCTTTTACCACACTTGTGCTTCAAAGTAGCACCATGATCTTCATGATAAAGAGTCTCCTATGATATCACTTTCATATACTAGTGGAAAATTTTCATTATAGAACTTGGCTTGTATATTCCAATGATGGGCTTCCTCAAAATGCCCTAGGTCTTCGTGAGCAAGCGAATTGGATGCACACCCACTTAGTTCCTTTTGTTGAGCTTTCATATACTTATAGCTCTAAGTGCATCCGTTGCATGGCAATCCCTACTCACTCACATTGATATCTATTAATGGGCATCTCCATAGCCCGTTGATACGCCCAGTTGATGTGAGACTATCTTCTCCTTTTTGTCTTCTCCACAACCACCATTCTATTCCACATATAGTGCTATGTCCATGGCTCACGCTCATGTATTGCGTGAAGATTGACAAAGTTTGAGAACATTAAAAGTATGAAACAATTGCTTGGCTTGTCATCGGGGTTGTGCATGATTTAAATATTTTGTGTGGTGAAGATAGAGCATAGCCAGACTATATGATTTTGTAGGGATAACTTTCTTTGGCCATGTTATTTTGAGAAGACATAATTGCTTAGTTAGTATGCTTGAAGTATTATTATTTTTATGTCAATATTTAACTTTTGTCTTGAATCTTTCGGATCTGGATATTCATACCACAATTAAGAGAATTACATTGAAATTATGCCAAGTAGCATTCCACATCAAAAATTCTGTTTTTATCATTTACCTACTCGAGAACGAGCAGGAATTAAGCTTGGGGATGCTTAATACGTCTCCAACGTATCTATAATTTTTTATTGTTCCATGCTATATTATATTCTGTTTTGGACATTAATGGGCTTTATTATACACTTTTATATTAATTTTTGGGACTAACCTATTAACCGGAGGCCCAGCCCAGAATTGCTGTTTTTTTGCCTATTTCAGAGTTTCGCAGAAAAAGAATATCAAACGGAGTCCAAACGGAATGAAACCTTCGGGAACGTGATTTTTGGAACGAACGTGATCTAGAGGACTTGGACCCTACGTCAAGACATCAACCAGGAGGGCACGAGGTAGGGGGGCGTGCCCTCCACCCTCGTGGGCACCACGTTGGTCCACCGACGTACTTCTTCCTCCTATATATACCTATGTACCCCCAAACTACCAGATACGGAGCCAAAAACCTAATTCCACCGCCGCAACCTTCTGTACCCGTGAGATCCCATCTTGGGGCCTTTTCCGGAGCTCCGCCGGAGGGGGCATCGATCACAGAGGGCTTCTACATCAACACCATAGCCTCTCCGATGATGTGTGAGTAGTTTATCTCAGACCTTCGGGTCCATAGTTATTAGCTAGATGGCTTCTTCTCTCTTTTTGGATCTCAATACAATGTTCTCCCCCTCTCTTGTGGAGATCTATTCGATGTAATCTTCTTTTGCGGTGTGTTTGTTGAGACCGATGAATTGCGGGTTTATGATCAAGTTTATCTATGAACAATATTTGAATCTTCTCTGAATTCTTTTATGTATGATTGGTTATCTTTGCAAGTATCTTCAAATTATCTGTTTGGTTTGGCCTACTAGATTGATCTTTCTTGCAATGGGAGAAGTGCTTAGCTTTGGGTTCAATCTTGCGGTGTCCTTTCCCAGTGACAGTAGGGGCAGCAAGCCACTGATGTCTACTACACAACCTTCTTCTTCTAGACGTTGTTGGGCCTCCAAGTGCAGAGGTTTGTAGGACAGTAGCAAATTTCCCTCAAGTGGATGACCTAAGGTTTATCAATCCGTGGGAGGCGTAGGATGAAGATGGTCTCTCTCAAACAACCTTGCAACCAAATAACAATGAGTCTCCTGTGTCCCCAACACACCCAATACAATGGTAAATTGTATAGGTGCACTAGTTCGGCGAAGAGATGGTGATACAAGTGCAATATGGATAGTATATATAGGTTTTTGTAATCTGAAAATATAAAAACAGCAAGGTAACTAATGATAAAAGTGAGCGTAAACGGTAATGCAATGCTAGGAAACAAGGCCTAGGGTTCATACTTTCACTAGTGCAAGTTCTCTCAACAATAATAACATAATTGGATCATATAACTATCCCTCAACATGCAACAAAGAGTCACTCCAAAGTAACTAATAGCGGAGAACAAACGAAGAGATTATGGTAGGGTACGAAACCACCTCAAAGTTATTCTTTCCAATCAATCCGTTGGGCTATTCCTATAAGTGTCACAGACAGCCCTAGAGTTCGTACTAGAATAACACCTTAAGACAAAGATCAACCAAAACCCTAATGTCACCTAGATACTCCAATGTCACCTCAAATATCCATGGATATGATTATACGATATGCATCACACAATCTCAGATTCATCTATTCAACCAATACATAGAACCTCAAAGATTGCCCCAAAGTTTCTACCGGAGAATCAAGACGAAAACGTGTGCCAACCCCTATGCATAGGTTCATGGGCGGAACCCGCAAGTTGATCACCAAAACATACATCAAGTGAATCACGTGATATCCCATTGTCACCACAGATACGCACGGCAAGACATACATCAAGTGTTCTCAAATCATTAAAGACTCAATCCGATAAGATTCCTTCAAAGGGGAAACTCAATCCATTACAAGAGAGTAGAGGGGGAGAAGCAACCTAAGATCCAACTATAATAGCAAAGCTCGCGATACATCAAGATCGTGCCAAATCAAGACCACGAGAGAGAGAGAGAGATCAAACACATAGCTACTGGTACCTACCCTCAGCCCCGAGGGCGAACTACTCCCTCCTCGTCATGGAGAGCGCCGGGATGATGAAGATGGCCACCGGTGAGGGTTCCCCCCTCCGGCAGGGTGCCGGAACAGGGTCCCGATTGGTTTTTGGTGGCTACAGAGGCTTGCGGCGGCGGAACTCCCGATCTATTCTGTTCCCCGATCGTTTTATGGTATATTGATATATATATAGGTGGAAGAAATACATCAGGGGAGCCATGAGGGGCCCACGAGGGTGGAGGGCGCGCCCCCCTGCCTCGTGCCTCCCTCGTGTCTTTCCTGACGTGTACTCCAAGTCTCCCGGGTTGCTTTCCTTCCAAAAATAACTTCTCCAGAAGGTTTCATTCCGTTTCGACTCCGTTTGATATTCCTTTTCTTCGAAACACTGAAACAAGGGAAAAAACAGGAACTGGCACTGGGCTCTGGGTCAATAGGTTAGTCCCAAAAATAATATAAAAGTGTAAAATAAAGCCCATAAACATCCAAGATGGATAATGTAATAGCATGAATACTTCATGAATTATAGATACGTTGGAGACGTATCTGCATCCCCAAGCTTAATTCCTGCTCGTCCTCGAGTAGGTAAATGATAAAAGAAATAATTTATGAAGTGTGAATGCTAGCAGGTGCATAAGTTTGATCAATGATAATTTCAATCACCTTTTCTAGCATCATTATATGTCATAACAGTAGCTCAACTCATAGAACTTTTCATGATCAAGTAACAAACTATTCACATGTTAAAGTATAGACATTAAACTTTCTTGAAAACTAACAAACCGTGTTATTACTCATCAAACAATTACAATTCATCTTATTTTCAGGAAGAGTCTATGCCAGAGCTTTGATTCAGCAAACTTCACATACTCAACTATCTTTTAGTCTTCCATGATTGCTACCACTCAAAGCATATTTTTAGAACAAATAGCATCCATCGAACACAGAGAAAGATAGGGGCTTAATGTTTCGCCTCCCAACTCATTTATCATATAGATAACTGTCAACAATAATAATTCATGATCAAATATATTTGAATGGCCATATATGCTCAGATCTTTCCATCACATGATGCTTGCCAACTAAAGAGTAGGTTGGAATGAGAAGGAATACTACTGACTCTTGCATAAAAGTAAAAGATAGGCCCTTCGCAGAGGGAAGCAGGGATTTGTAGAGGTACCAGAGCTCGAAGCAAAAACAGAGATGAAAATAATTTTGAGAGGTATGCTTTCATTGTCAACATAACGACCAAGAGTTCCCAATATCTTCCATACTACATACATTATAGGCGGTTCCCAAACAGAAAGGTAAAGATTTTTACTCCCCCTCCACCAACAATCATCAATCCATGGCTTGCCCGAAAAAAAGGTGCCTCCAACTAACATCAATCCTGGGGGAGTTTTATTTGCAATTATTTTTTATTTGATTTCGATCTTTTGATCATGGGACTGGGCATCCCAGTTACCAGCCATTTTCTCGTGAATGATGAGCGGAGTCCACTCATCGTGAGAATAACCCACATAGCATGGAAGATACTGCTAGCCCCTAGTCGCTACATGAGCGATTCGGGCATACAAAACAGATTATTATTTGAAGGTTTAGAGTTTGGCACATGCAAATTTACTTGGAACGGCAGGTAAATACCGCATATAGGTAGATATGGTGGACACTCATGGAAGAAACTTGGTTCAAGGAGTTTGGATGCACAAGCAGTATTCCCACTTAGTACAAAAAATTTGGCTAGCAAAGGATTCTAAATAGCAAGCACCACATGTTAGAGGATCCATAACAATATAACTTCTACACAAATATACCCAAGCATAACTCATTATGTTGTCTTCCTTGTCCAACTTCAACTAATTTGCCCAGGTTTGAATATAATTAATGGGGCTCACAATCATAGAAGATGTCCAAGATAGTATATTTATATGTGAAATCTCTCTTCCTTCAATATTCTTTCATGAATTGTTCAAGTGACCAATACAACGTTTGCTAACCTTCAATAAATTTACCACCTCTACTTCTTATATGTGAAGGCATTACTCCCCAAGGGAAAGGCATATTAAACATATATAATTTCAGATTTATGACATTCAAATCATTCAACCATTTACTCATAGGATATAAGTGAAACACACGAGTAAATGACAAACTACTCCAAAAAGATATAAGTGAAGATCAATGAGTAGTTAAATAATTATGTAGCTATGTGAAGACTCTCTAACATTTAAGAATTTCAGATCTTGGTATTTTATTCAATCAGCAAGCAAAACAAAAGAAAATAAAATGACGCTCCAATAAAAACACATATCATGTGTGAATAAAAATATAGCTCCAAGTAAAGTTACCGATGAATGAAGACGAAAGAGGGGATGCCTTCCGGGGCATCCCCAAGCTTAGGCTCTTGGTTTTCCTTGAATATTACCTTGGGGTGCCTTGGGCATCCCCAAGCTTAGGCTCTTTCCACTCCTTATTCCATAGTCCATCGAATCTTTACCCAAAACTTGAAAACTTCACACACAAAACTTAACAGAAAACTCGTAAGCTCCGTTAGTATAAGAAAATAAATCACCACTTAGGTACTGTTGTGAACTCATTCTAAATTCATATTGGTGTAATATCTACTGTATTCAAAATTCTCTATGGTTCATACCCTCCGATACTATTCATAGATTCATCAAAATAAGCAAACAACACATAGAAAACATAATCTGTCAAAAACAGAACAGTCTGTAGTAATCTGTATCAAATGTATACTTCTGGAACTCCAAAAATTCTAAAATAAATTGGTGGGCCTGAGGAATTTGTCTAGTAATCATCTGCAAAAATAATCAACTAAATATCACTCTCCAGTAAAAAGTTTTAGCTAATCTTGTGAGCGCTAAAATTTCTGTTTTTTACAGCAAGATCATAAAGACTTCACCCAAGTCTTCCCAAAGGTTCTACTTGGCACAAACACTAATTAAAACATAAAACCACATCTAAACAGAGGCTAGATGGATTATTTATTACTAAACAGAACCAAAAAGCAAGAAACTAAAATAAAGTTAGGTTGCCTCCCAACAAGCGCTAACGTTTAACGCCCCTAGCTAGGCATGATGATTTCAATGATGCTCGCACAAAAGATAAGAATTGAAACATAAAGAGAGCATCATTAAGAATATGACTAGCACATTTAAGTATAACCCACTTCCTATGCATAGGGATTTTGTGAGCAAACAACTTATGGGAACAAGAATCAACTTGCATAGGAACGTAAAACAAGCATAACTTTAAGATTTTAAGCACATAGAGAGAGGAAACTTGATATTATTGCCATATGTAGAAGCACATGATCCTCTCTCATAATAATTTTCAGTAGCATCATGAATGAATTCAACAATATAACCAGCACCTAAAGCATTCTTTTCATGATCTACTTGCATAGAAATTTTATTACTCTCCACATAAGCAAAATTCTTTTCATTCTGAATAGTGGGAGTTTCATAAGAGACTTGAATACTATAAATTGTTTCCACATTAAAAGAGTAATGTTCAGAAAAAGGGTAATCATAATCATGACAAGTTTATAAGTATAGTCATCACTACTTTTTATAGCATAAGTTTCATCACAATAATCATTATAAGTAGCAACTTTGTTCTCATCATAATCGATTGAAACCTCTTCCGAAATAGTGGATACATCACTAAATAAAGTCATGACCTCTCCAAATCCACTTTCATAATTATCACAATAAGATTCAACATCCTCCAATATTGTGGGATCACTACTTCCTAAAGTTGACACTCTTCCAAACCCACTTTCATCAATATAATCATCATAAGTAGGAGGCATGCTATCATTATTATAAATTTGCATATCAAAACTTGGGAGACTAAAAATATCATCTTCATTAAACGTAGCATCCCCAAGCTTGGGACAAACATTAATTGCAGCAAATATATTCTCAAAAACATCATCTTCATCAAACATAGCATCCCCAAGCTTGGGCCTTTTCATATCATAAGCATAATCACTCTCATCATTAATAGTATGGATAGCGCCAATAGTATAGCAATTATCATATTCTTCCAAGCAAGTGCCAAAAAGATTTTCAAGATCATAAGAAGTATTATTATCTTCCCAATCATAATCATCACAACAAGCAATAGGCATAACGAGATCATCATCAAGTACATCATCTTCCACAATTATTTTTGATTCATTTTCATGAGGCACAACAATAATGGGAGCAGCTTTATTTGGGAGAGATATCTTTTTACCTCTCTTCCTTTTTCTTTTCTTCTTCTTCACCACATCATGTGTGGGTTCAATCCTCTTTTTGGAGCTCCTTATTAATGAGATTGGTTGAATAGAAGGCTCCTCCTTGTTACCTGATTCATCATAAGAAATAATAGGAGAATATTGGGAAGTCTCTTCCCTTTCGTTAGCATTCTCTTCATCCTATATTTGTTTTCTTTTCTTTATGTAATTGGCAATATAAGGTTTTTCAATGCAATTCACCGCACAATACATATAAATTTCCTCTAGATCAAAATCAAGAAATTTTATCGAGATTAAATTTTGGAATACCCTCAGTTATACGTTTCATTTCTTCATAACCCAATAGAAGACTAAGCTCGTGATGCTCAAGGGTAATCAAGTTATCACAATTTTTGGACACGACTTGATCATGAAACAAATAGCATTGGAGCTTCAAATGACCATGTTCATTGCAAAGTTCATAAGGGTGGCGATAAATATTGAATCTTTCAGCACAAACATCTAACCTTTCTTGCAACAATTTAGTTTCTAAATGCTTATGCCTCTTGCAATATCTATCTTCCCTATTTGGTGTGTACCTGCAAACCCAATGCACTCCACAAAAATTGACATGTTTATAGGAGACATTTTCATCATAACTAGTGCAATCATCATTAGTACTATGGATATTCAACGAGTTCATACTAACAACATTGCAATCATGCTCATCATTCAAAGATTTAGTGACAAACATTTTAATGCATTCTTTTTCTAAAACTTTGGCACAATTTTCCTTTCCATCATACTCACAAAAGATATTAAAAAGATGAAGCGTATGAGACAAACTCAATACCATTTTTTTGTAGTTTTCTTTTATAGACTAAACTAGTAATAAAACAAGAAACTAAAAGATTCAATTGCAAGATCTAAAGATATACCTTCAAGCACTCATCTCCCCGGCAACGGCACCAGAAAAGAGCTTAGTTTACGGGGTGTGAGTGCCGCTTACCTAGCCTCCCTGGCAACGGCGCCAGAAAAGAGCTTGGTGTCTACTACGCAACCTTCTTCTTGTAGACGTTATTGGGCCTCCAAGTGCATAGGTTTGTAGGACAGTAGCAAATTTCCCTCAAGTGGATGACCTAAGGTTTATCAATCTGTGGGAGGCGTAGGATGAAGATGTTCTGTCTCAAATAACCCTGCAACCAAATAACAAAGAGTCTTCTGTGTCCCCAACACACCCAATACAATGGTAAATTGTATAGGTGCACTAGTTCGGCGAAGAGATGGTGATACAAGTGCAATATGGATGGTAGATATAGGTTTTTGTAATCTGAAAATATAAAAACAGCAAGGTAGCGAGTGGTAAAAGTGAGCGTAAACGGTAATGCAATGCTAGGAGACAAGGCCTAGGATTCATACTTTCACTAGTGAAAGTTCTCTCAACAATAATAACATAAATGGATCATATAACTATCCCTCAACATGCAACAAAGAGTCACTCCAAAGTCACTAATAGCGGAGAACAAACGAAGAGATTATGGTAGGGTACGAAACCACCTCAAAGTTATTCTTTCCAATCAATCCGTTGGGCTATTCCTATAAGTGTCACAAACAGCCCTAGAGTTCGTACTAGAATAACACCTTAAGACACAAATCAACCAAAACCCTAATGTCACCTAGATACTCCAATGCCACCTCAAGTATCCGTGGGTATGATTATAAGATATGCATCACACAATCTCAGATTCATCTATTCAACCAACACATAGAACCTCAAAGAGTGCCCCAAAGTTTCTACCGGAGAATCAAGACGAAAACGTGTGCCAACCCCTATGCATAGGTTCATGGGCGGAACCCGCAAGTTGATCACCAAAACATACATCAAGTGAATCACGTGATATCCCATTGTCACCACAGATACGCACGGCAAGACATACATCAAGTGTTCTCAAATCATTAAAGACTCAATCCGATAAGATTCCTTCAAAGGGGAAACTCAATCCATTACAAGAGAGTAGAGGGGGAGAAGCAACATAAGATCCAACTATAATAGCAAAGCTCGCGATACATCAAGATCGTGCCAAATCAAGAACACGAGAGAGAGAGAGAGATCAAACACATAGCTACTGGTACATACCCTCAGCCCCGAGGGCGAACTACTCCCTCCTCATCATGGAGAGCGCCGGGAAGATGAAGATGGCCACCGGTGAGGGTTCCCCCCTCCGGCAGGGTGCCGGAAGAGGGTCCCGATTGGTTTTTGGTGGCTACAGAGGCTTGCGGCGGCGGAACTCCCGATCTATTCTGTTCTCCGATCGTTTTAGGGTATACGGATGTTGGAAATATGCCCTGGAGGCAATAATAAATTGGTTATTATTATATTTCCTTGTTCATGATAATCGTTTATTATCCATGCTAGAATTGTATTGATAGGAAACTCAGATACATGTGTGGATACATAGACAACACCATGTCCCTAGTAAGCCTCTAGTTGACTAGCTCGTTGATCAATAGATGGTTACGGTTTCCTGACCATGGACATTGGATGTCGTTGATAACGGGATCACATCATTAGGAGAATGATGTGATGGACGAGACCCAATCCTAAGCCTAGCACAAGATCGTGTAGTTCGTTTGCTCAGAGCTTTTCTAATGTCAAGTATCAGTTCCTTAGACCATGAGATTGTGCAACTCCCGGAACCGTAGGAATGCTTTGGGTGTACCAAACGTCAGAACGTAACTGGGTGGCTATAAAGGTGCACTACAGGTATCTCCGAAAGTGTCTGTTGGGTTGGCACGAATCAAGACTGGGATTTGTCACTCCGTGTAAACGGAGAGGTATCTCTGGGCCCACTCGGTAGGACATCATCATAATGTGCACAATGTGACCAAGGAGTTGATCACGGGATGATGTGAGTTACGGAACGAGTAAAGAGACTTGCCGGTAACGAGATTGAACAAGGTATCGGCATACCGACGATCGAATCTCGGGCAAGTACCATACCGATTGACAAAGGGAATTGGGTACGGGATTGATTGAATCCTCGACATCGTGGTTCATCCGATGAGATCATCGAGGAGCATGTGGGAGCCAACATGGGTATCCAGATCCCGCTGTTGGTTATTGACCGGAGAGTCGTCTCGGTCATGTCTGCATGTCTCCCGAACCCGTAGGGTCTACACGCTTAAGGTTCGGTGACGCTAGGGTTATAGAGATATTAGTATGAGGTAACCCGAAAGTTGCTCGGAGTCCCGGATGAGATCCCGGACGTCACGAGGAGTTCCGGAATGGTCCGGAGGTAAAGATTTATATATGGGAAGTCTTATTTTGGTCGCCGGAAAAGTTTCGCACTTTATCGGTATTGTACCGGGAGTGCCAAAAGGGGTCCGGGGGTCCACCAAGGGGGTCCACCAGCCCCGGGGGCCACATGGACTGTAGGGGGTGCGCCTTGGCCTATATGGGCCAAGGGCACCAGCCCCAAGAGGCCCATGCGCCAAGAGATAAGAAAAAAGGAAGAGTCCTAAAGGGGGAAGGCACCTCCGAGGTGCCTTGGGGAGGAAGGACTCCTCCCTGGCCGCACCCTTCCTTGGAGGAAGGGCCAAGGCTGCGTCCCCCCCCCCCCTCTCCCTTGGCCCTATATATAGTGGGGGAAGGGAGGGCAGCAATATCTAAGCCCTGGCGCTTCCCTCTCCCTCCCGTGACACCTCTTCCTCCCCGCTTGCGCTTGGCGAAGCCATGCCGGGATCCTGCTACTTCCACCACCACGCCGTTGTGCTGCTGGATCTCCATCAACCTCTCCTCCGCCTTTGCTGGATCAAGAAGGAGGAGACGTCCCTGCTCCGTACGTGTGTTGAACGCGGAGGTGCCGTCCGTTCGGCGCTAGGATCATCGGTGATTTGGATCACGACGAGTACGACTCCATCAACCCCGTTCTCTTGAACGCTTCCGCTCGCGATCTACAAGGGTATGTAGATGCACTCCCCTTCCCCTCGTTGCTAGATTACTCCATAGATTGATCTTGGTGATGCGTAGAAAATTTTGAATTTCTGCTACGTTCCCCAACAACGGATATATATATAGGCGGAAGAAATACGTCAGGGGAGCCACGAGGGGCCCACGAGGGTGGAGGGCGCGCCCCCCTGCCTCGTGCCTCCCTCGTTGCTTTCCTGACGTGCACTCCAAGTCTCCCGTGTTTCTTTCCTTCCAAAAATAACTTCTCCAGAAGGTTTCATTCCGTTTCAACTCCGTTTGATATTCCTTTTCTTCGAAACACTGAAACAAGGGAAAAAAACAGTAACTGGCACTGGGCTCTGGGTCAATAGGTTAGTCCCAAAAATAATATAAAAGTGTAAAATAAAGCCCATAAACATCCAAGATGGATAATATAATAGCATGAATACTTCATAAATTATAGATACGTTGGAGACGTATCAGGAACGTATTGTATTGTTGCCATCGAGGATAACAAGATGGGGTTTATATCATATTGCATGAGTTTATCCCTCTACATCATGTCATCTTGCTTAAAGCGTTACTCTGTTCTTATGAACTTAATACTCTAGATGCATGCTGGATAGCGGTCGATGTGTGGAGTAATAGTAGTAGATGCAGGCAGGAGTCGGTCTACTTGTCTCGGACGTGATGCCTATATACAAGATCATACCTAGATATTCTCATAACTATGCTCAACCTATCAATTGCTCAACAGTAATTTGTTCACCCATCGTAATACTTATGCTCTCGAGAGAAGCCTCTAGTGAAACCTATGGCCCCCGGGTCTATTTTCCATCATATTAATCTTCCAACACTTAGCTATTTTTATTACCTTTTATTTTACTTTGCATCTTTATCATAAAAATACCAAAAATATTATCTTATCATATCTATCAGATCTCACTCTCGTAAGTGACCTTGAAGGGATTGGCAACCCCTTTATTGCGTTGGTTGCGAGGATTTATTTGTTTGTGTAGGTGCGAGGGACTCGTGCGTGGTCTCCTACTGGATTGATACCTTGGTTCTCAAAAACTGAGGGAAATACTTACGCTACTTTGCTACATCACCCTTTCCTCTTCAAGGGAAAACTAACGCAGTGCTCAAGAGGTAGCAAAGCGCGGTACGGATGCCTTTTCCTCATCGGGGCTGGGACGGAGGACTAATTTACTAATTCAGCTCTTGACGAACCGAGCTGCCCCGTTGCAGTGTAGTCCGGACCTTCTTAACGATGTCCAGGGGCTCGGCGGCCGGATTATGGTGCCGCTTGAGAAGGCCGCTCTGTACTTCTGCTGCAAGGGCTGCGGTGTGCTCCTCTGTACGGAGGGAATGTTCCGTGTTTCCATTTACTGTAATGACGCCGCGAGGACCGGGCATCTTGAGCTTGAGATAGGCATAATGTGGCACCGCGTTGAATATAGCAAGCGCGGTTCGTCCGAGCAGTGCGTGGTAGCCGCTGCGGAAGGGGACGATATCGAAGATTAGATCTTCGTTTCGGAAGTTATCCGGGGAACCGAAGACCACCTCTAGCGTGATTGAGCCCGTACAACGGGCCTCTACGCCTGGTATAACTCCTTTAAAAGTAGTTATCGTGGGCTTGATTCGTGAGGGATTAATGCTCATTTTGCGTATTGTATCCTGATAGAGCAGGTTGAGGCTGCTACCACCGTCCATTAGGACTCGTGTCATGTGAAATCCGTCGATGATTGGGTCGAGTACCAATGCGGCCGAACCGCCATGACGGATGCTAGTTGGATGATCACGAGATCAAAGGTGAACGGGAATGACGACCATGGGTTGAATTTTGGGGCGACTCGCTCTACCGCATAGACGTCCCTGAGTGCGCGCTTGCGCTCCCTTTTGGGGATGTGTGTAGCATATATCATGTTCACCATTTTGACTTGAGGCGGGAATTTCTTCTGCCCCCCAGTGTTCGGCTGCCGGGGCTCCTCGTCATCGTCCTCGCTCTGCGATTCCCCTTCTTTGTTTCCGCTATTTACCTTGCTAGCTTGCTTAAAGACCCGGCATTCTCTGTTAGTATGGTTGGCTGGTTTGTCTGGGGTGCCATGTATCTGGCACGGACGATCGAGTATGCGGTCCAAGTTGGATGATCCTCCGCCGTTCCTTTTATAGGGCTTCTTCCGCTGGCTGGACTTGGAGCCACTGAATCCGGCGTGAAATATAGTGTCATCGGTGTTATCGCCATTGCTCCGGCGTTTGTGTCTGTTGCGCCGGAGCTTGCCGGTGCTATTTTTAGTCTCGGAGGGGCCTGCTTCGTTGGCTGTGTTTGTACTGCGAGCCAGCCAACTATCTTCTCCCATGCAAAAGCGGGTCATAAGTGCTGTGAGGGATGCCATGAACCTCGGTTTTTCTTGGCCGAGGTGGCGGGCGAGCCATTCATCACGGATGTTATGTTTAAAGGCCGCTAGGGTTTCGGCATCCGGACAGTCGACGGTCTGGTTCTTTTTGGTTAGGAACCTAGTCCAGAATTTTCTGGCGGACTCTCCAGGTTGTTGAACTATGTGACTTAAGTCATCAGCGTCAGGTGGGCGGACATAAGTGCCTTGGAAGTTGTCAAGAAAAGCTTCCTCCAAGTCCTCCTAGCTGCCGATGGAATTTTCAGGCAGACTGTTTAGCCAGTGTCGAGCTGGTCCTTTGAGCTTTGATGGGAGGTACTTGATAGCGTGGAGGTCATCTCCTCGGGCCATATGGATGTGGAGAATAAAATCTTCGATCTATACTGCGGGATCGCTTGTTCCGTCGTATGATTCCATATTGATGGGCTCGAACCCCTCGGGGAAGTCGTGATCCAGCACCTCATATGTGAAGCAGTGAGGGTGTGCGGCGCCTCTATAGCGGGCCGCGTCACGGTGCACCTCCGATGAAGTCCGTCTGCGGTTATCGGCCCGGGTATGATCAAGTTTGTCACGTCCGATTAGGTAGCTGTCATCCCGAGTAGGGAAGCGTCCTCGCTATCTGTAGATTGATCTGGTGTGTCCTGCTCTACTGTCCAGGCCCTATCGAAGGTCGTATGTATGGTCCCGAGCTGTTCTGTCCCTGTTTTTGCGAGGCGGTGGGGCGGGCTGTTGTTCGGCCTGAGTTGCCGTTTTACCCCGACCGCGGGGTGGTCGGTCTGCCGCACTATCCTGACCACGTGGTGGTCGGTCCAGATTGCGCGAGGGAGGTATACGATCTGGTGCCTCCTCATCAAACTGAGGTAGCAGTCTGCGCTTTGGGTAACTCCTGGTTGGGCGCTTGAGGCTGTATTCTTCGGCTGCCAGGACATCTATCCATCTGTCTATGAGTAGGTCTTGATCGACTTGGAGCTGCTGCTGCTTTTTATTCAGGCTTCTTGCAGTAGCTATTAGCTAGCGCTTGAAGTGCTCCTGCTCGAGGGGTGCCTCAGGCACGATGAAATCCTCGCTGCCGAGGCTCTCCTCATCCTCGGAGACTGGACGATAACTATCGTCATCCAGGTCATTGGGCATGGCCTGTTTATCAGGGTTATCTTGCCCATTGTCTTGTTCCTCCTGTTCGGATGCAGCTCCAACAGGGTCTTCATTGCTTTTGGCGTCGCCCGGAGTACTATTTTCTCCGGTGCCCGTGTTGCCATCTTCTGAGCGACGAGGCTTAGAGCGGCGTTTAGGGTGCCGGCGTTTGGACTGTTTCTCGGAAGGTTTATTCGCAACTGGATCTTCTTTGTCATCTTCGCTAGCTTTTTTAGGTGTGTCAACCATATACACATCGTACGAAGAGGTGGCCGTCCAACATCTAGTGAATGGCGGGTCTTGGCCTTGCTCCTTGTCGGCATCGTCGTCCATACCGTCGATGTCTTCGGAGCCATAATCAAGCACGTCGGTTAAGTCATCGACAGTGGCTATGAAGTGGGTGGCGGGTGGGAAGCGAAATTCCCCATCATCAGCCCCTAGCTCGAACCGAACATAGTTCGGCTGTGAGTCCTTCTCCAAGGACAAATTCTTTAAAGAGTTCATCACATCACCCAAAGGTGAGTGCTGGAAGATGTCTGCGGCGCTGAATTCGAAAATCGATAACCGATCCAGCTCGGTGACCGCAGGCTTACATGGTACGGAACTTATAGCCGGAGACGAGTCCGGAGTTTCGTTGACGCAAATATTGCGGGGTGCCGAGTCCGTGTGCGGCTCCAACGCCGCGGACTCTGTGGCCTTGGATGGCACGATCTGCTCCGGTTCTAAGGCCGTTGCAGCAACAGGAACCATCTCCTGGATGTGATCCGATGACAGATTTAAGTCATGTTCATCGGGGCGAGGGGGAGCGATCGTCGCGGTCTCGAATCCATCGAAGATCAGGTCTCCTCGGACGTCCGCGACGTAGTTCAAGCTTCCGAATCTGACCTGATGGCCAGGGGCATAGCTATCGATCTGCTCCAGATGGCCAAGCGAGTTGGCCCGCAGTACGAAGCCGCTGAACACAAAGATATGTCCGGGGAGGAAGGTTTCTCCTTGGACGGCGTCACTATCGATGCTTGAAGGGGCCATCGAACCTTTCGTCGACGGCACAGTGGAACTCTCAATGAAATAACCAATGTCGGAGTCAAAACCGGCGGATCTCGGGTAGGGGGTCCCGAACTGTGCGTCTAGGATCGATGGTAACAGGAGACGGGGGACACGATGTTTACCAGGGTTCAGGCCCTCTCTATGAAGGTAATACCCTACTTCCTGCTTGATTGATCTTGATGAATATGAGTATTACAAGAGTTGATCTACCATGAGATCGTAATGGCTAAACCCTAGAAGCCTAGCCTATATGACTATGGTCATGAATCTATCCTTTCCGGACTACCCCCTCCGGTTTATATAGGCACCGGGGGGATCTAGGGTTTACATAGAGTCGGTTACATAAGAAGGAATCTTCATAATCGGACGCCCAGCTTGCCTTCCACGCCAAGGAGAGTCCAATCCGGACACGGACAGTCTTCGGCCTTCATGTCTTCACAGCCCATCAGTCCGGCCCATGGATAACAGGCCGGACGCCCGAGGACCCCTTAGTCCAGGACTCCCTCACCGGCCCACCCCGATCCCACAAAAAACCCCGTCTGGCGGAAACCCTAACTCACTCCTCTCCGCTCCGCTCCGCTCCCCTTCCCGACGCTCCCATTCCCCCAATCTGCCAAAACCCTACCGCCGGCGAGCATGTCCAGCACTGGCAACCACTCCGATGGCAGCTCCGGAGACGAGGAGGAGCTGGCGCTTCGTATCGCGCTCGAGCGCTCGCAGGTAGATACGGGCGGCACCTCCGGGTCTGGTGCGACGCCACCTGTCGCCCGTCGTGGCAGCGCCGATGCCGGCACCGGCCCTTCCCGCCCCGCGCACAGATCTGCGGGGCCTGCCCGATCTGCCTCCTCCACCTCCGGCCGCTGCTCCGCGCGGGCAGCACTGGGTTCTAGTGCCGCTCAGCAGACGCCACGGATGCGGACTCCGGAGTCGGAGCACGAGCTGCTCGCCACGAGAGGCGGAGGGCAAGGGAGATGGCGGGCGGGTCTGCCGGGTCTGCGTAGTCCGCCCACCGCCACCGGGTGTCCAATAAGGAGGACCGTCTCTTCGAGTGGGCGTGCCGCCGGTCACTGACTGAGGCGGAGACAGTGGCCCGACGGCTCCGGAGGCTCAACGCCAAGCAGCTCCGGCTCGGCACTGAGCAATCCGAGCAGGAGGCGGCGGAGGCAGCGAGGGTGGCCAAGCTCAAGTGCAAGCAAGACCGCGTCGTCCGGCGCTTGCAAGGCTTCATCGTCATCTCCGATTCCTCCTCCTCCGACGGGTTCGATGTGGACCCACCTCCTGCCGCGGACTCCTACAGCTGCGCCGCGACCGAAAGGGCAAAGGGTCGACAAGAAAGTGGTGAAGATCCGTCTTTATTTCAAGTTTTTTGTTGTTGTTTGAACCTGTCCACTATATTATGTGTATTATGTGAATTTAAGCTATCTTTCAATGATCTGGCTGTGATCTTTTGATGAATCGATTGTGCATTCGTATGTCCCCTCATGATCTACGTAGTTTCTATCAACGTTGCATGATTTAGTATGAATATAAAGGATGAAATATGAGATACGTGGGTGTAAAGACGTGGATATAGGAAGTGTCCGATCAGTGCCCAGACGTGCCCGGACGTGTCCGCTGGCGTTTGAGGCGCCGAATTTGGTGAGTCTGGCTGTAGATGCTCTGACAAACATGGGCACCGATCGCATCCAGAACTGCGTGCTCCTTCCAGCGAAGACGAAAGAGAAAAGAGTAGTACGCCTCTAGGTGGCACTTGGTTCGCTGCTGGAAGCTGGTCCGCTTGTTAGAAGGGAGAGAGAGGGATTGTTGCGGAATATGATTGATGTATTATTGAGCCTTGAGGGCGAGTATATATTGAGTACAAGACTTGGAGGGCAAGACGCCTCTCCTGGAGATAAGGTAGCAGACGGATTACAAATCCTAGACTACCAAATACAAGTATCCCAAATATATCTCTAACATCCCCCCGCAGTCGTAGCGGTAGCGTTGCGAACAACAGGAGCGTCGCGGACGGTCAGACTAGAGAGAATAGCAGCCGACGGACTGACATCCCCCGCAGTCCTAGCGGGAGCCTCGTGGACGGTGTCGCGTCGCGGACGCGTTGACTGTAGAGGAAGCCGACGAGTTGCTCAAGCGGATGATAGCCCTTTGTGCTGATGTCGATGTAGCCGAGAGCGTAGGGTGGTGTAGCCGTGGTCGAGGTAGCCGTGCGAAGAACGCCGTGGTCGATGTCGAGTCGGGGTAGCCGGTGTCGAGGGAGTCACCGTGGAGCCGCAGGCGCAAGGAGGCGCCGAGTTAGTCATGGGCGCAGTGGTGTCGAAGAAGTGATGCGCCAGGAAGGAGAATGGTGTTGACGACGCATCGCGCCGGGTTTGCCAACCCCGGGGACACATCGTAGACGAAGGCACGCGTCGGTGTTGCCAGCACCGGGCATGCGTAGACGGTCGAAAACGAAGTTGACGAAGCGCCGCACCAGGCTTGCCAGGCCCGGGGACACGTCGTGGACGAAGGCACGCGGCGGTGTTGCCAGCACTGGGCATGCATAGACTGGGACCTGCACGAGCTGTACGCCATGTCGAAGAGGTCGGAGAGGCCAGCAGAGAAGGACTCGACGACGGTTGCAGCGCCAATCGGCGCGGGGCCAATGTCGCCCGCGGTTGTCGGAGTAGATGAAGCGGTCGGGGTAGATGACGGCGACGCTGGTGACGAGCTGGCGCTGGACGAAGACGAAGTGAGGTGGACGGGCGGCGGCGGCGGCTACGGGGGTAGCTGCGGCTGCGGCCAAAGAAGAGCGGCGGCGGCGGCTAAGTTAGGAGCGCGGCAGCGGTGCTCGAAGTAGGCGAGGAGAACCCAACAGCATGACGAAGACCGGCGCGGACAGTGGTGTTCCTGCGCCAAGGAAGGCGGCGCGACGCATACCAAGGGAAGTCGACGCGCAGCGACGGCGGTGGACCGCGGGCCGCGGCGCTACGACCCAAAGAGGCAACGCAGCGGCGGCAGGCGGGTCGGGGCGACGGTGGGAAGACCTCTGGGAGCGGCGGGGACCGCGGGCCGCGACGCTGTGGCCCGAAGGGGCGACACAACGGCGGTTCGCGAGTCGGTGCAACCGCGGGGACGGCCTCGGGGCGGCGGCGGGGACCGCGTATCGCGACACTACGCCCCGAAGGGGTGACGCAGCGGCAACGCACGAGCCGATGCAGCCGCGAGGAGAACCATGGGGTGGCGGCACTGTGGCCCGACGGGGCGACACAGCGGCAGCCCGATGCTCGATCAGTGGAGAGGCGCGCTGAACTCGGGGACGATCTTCACGGGACCTGCGGAGGCGCGCGTAACCGACGGGCCAGGTCGGTCGCGCGGCGTAGATGAGGCGGATCGCGGCGGCGAGCGGGTGATCAAGCCGATCGCGCGCGAGGTCGGGGACGCCGCTCGGTGGAGGCGTGGTGGCGGCGGAGTCCGAGATGAAGCCAGCGACGACGGACGTCGTGGGGACGAGCTTGTCAGCACCTGCACCCGGGCTGACAAAGCAACGCCGGCGCCCGGGCAGCGAGGCCCGAGCGACCAACGGAGCAGCGGCGCCCAAGTTGAGGCAGCCGACGAGCCTGACGCAGCCGTCCCGACGCAGCCGAGGACGAGGCCGGCGAGGTAGACCGCCGGGCCGCCGTGAAGCGCGGCGGAGGCGGGTGATGTGGATCGATGGGCGGGCCGGCGCGCGAGCGACGGCTATGATTGGCCGTCGCATGACGTCGCATGGCGCGAGGCCGCCGGGTCGTGCCGATGCAGGTGTCCCGGTCGGAGCAGGGCGGTGACGGCCGGCGCAGGGCGACGGGCGAACCGACGCGCGGACGGCGGCTGGCCCTGACGGGCCGCCTCGACCCGCGTGGCCGCAGGTCGGAGGAGAGGCCGGCTGGTCGCGCCGGGGTCGGAGTAGAGGCGCTCGGGGTCGACGGCGGCGGTGGGCGACGCAAACCGATCAAGAATAGATTGGAAAACCAAAAAGAAACCGCGCGATCAAGATGACCGGCGGGAGAGAGAAAACCCCCTGAGCAAGGCTCGGGGAAAAGACTTTCTAGGGCAGCCGGTCAACACGACCGGCGGACGAACCCTAGGTACGGGCGGCGCGGCCCCCGGCGGCGGTCATGGAGGCCGACCGCCCCGGGGGCGGCGCACGGGTGCGAAAGCGGCGGCGGCGGCTAGGGTTTAGGATTGACTTGCTCTGATACCATGTTAGAAGGGAGAGAGGGATTGTTGCGAAATATGATTGATGTATTATTGAGCCTCGAGGGCGATTATATATTGAGTACAAGACTTGAATGGCAAGACGCCTCTCCTGAAAATAAGGTAGGAGACGGATTACAAATCTTAAACTACCAAATACAGGTATCCCAAATATATCTTTTAACACCGCTCATCCTCCTCCTCGTCCTGCTGCCATGCATGCCCGACCTGCCCCTCCACCAACTGCCCGCACCCGCAGAGAAAAAGACACCGGAGACTATGCCGCGACGCTGAGACCTGATGCCGCACCTGCGATCCACATCCATCCATCCACTCGGGAGGGTGAGAGGAATGGGCACCCACCACCACCATGTTCCACTAGCTCTCCCTTCCGGACAAGCCCGACGGTGTGGCACTGTTTGGGGTCGATCCTATCCACAACGTGCGTGTTCCTGGCCTCCGATCGAAAAACAAGCTGTGCACGCAGGAACAGGTGGCAACCGGGATTCACAAAAAAAGAAAAGGTGGCAACCAAGATTGGGATTTCAGTTCGGGTCTGTCTAAGTATGTCACATCTAGTCTGATCTTCACTATATTTATGGTCTATTTTTTTCAATTTGTTTTAATCATTGTTGCTGCCTTATTTATGAGAGGTTAGATGTGACATTCTTAGAAAACATCTAGATGTAAATTAGATAAACTGTTTCAGTTAGGTACGCACGTACGTAGCTGCTGCTCGTCAAGGCAGCTACATGCGTGCCACACCCAAAGCCAACGACGAAAACCAAAAGTCCTTTATCCATATCTATCTCCCGTTCTTGGTCGGCGCCGGGACCCGAAGGCTTGGGCTTTGGTGTTTCCTCCCTCCCTCCATGCTGTCGTTGTATGGGTGCATAGGCAGGGTAGGTTACGTGGATGGACGGATCACATGGACGTCCCTGTCCGTGGAGGGTCTGGCCCCGGCTCCGGCTCCGGCCGGATAAGGCGGAGAGACGCCCTGTTTCTCCATTGTAGGACCCAATCGACATGGTTTATTCCACAGAGATAAATGCATATGTGTCCGATTGTAGACGTGTGATCGAGTTTCAGTTTGAAGTGGTATCTACTCCTGTTCGAATTGATGCTCCTACTAGCTAGCTACAGCTTGAGTCTTGGCTTGGCTTTGCCCCTAGCCGGCCCTTTATTTTGCCGACCTTGGGTGAAAGCAAATGGCTGAAAGCTGCACGCACCCATGCATGCGGGGCGACTACTCGAACGCGCGCGAACACTCCCGGCCAGCCGCAGTGCTGGACACGCCGTCGTTCTCGCCGCGATTCCCTGGCCGGAACAAAGTACTCCTGATTGTAGCCCCCAAGAGCACCCGGCCGGCGAGCGAAGGGGCGATCACCTGCGCTGCTCGCGCCGATCCCGCGCGCGGCCTCATACCGGCTGCGACGGCGACGTGCGCCATGGTCGATGCAGAGCCGATCGATCAACGTGGGAACGTACGCAAAGTAGTTGCGCGGAAGCAGCGCGAGAGGGGCCACGGTGGATGGCGTCGGCGCCGTGGATATAATTTTTGATGACATGCATTAGTATTTTGTCAGTTAAATTTGTAGTTAAAATTTGACACAAAATACTAGAGAGACTTATAAATCAGGATGAAGGTAGTACGTAGTTGCTACTGCTAGTCAAGTCAGCTGGTGCATGGCACAGAGCAAAGGCAACGACGACGAAACCCACATCCATATCCATGTCTATCTCCAGTTCTCGGTCGGGGCCGGGGCCCGGAGGTTTCGGCTTTGGTGTTGTCGCACAGGGAGTTAATTGCACAGAAGTACCACAATTGAGACATCACATGCAGATTGGTACCACGATTGCTAATTTTTACGTGTCAGTACCAGCATTGCTCCAGACTTTTGCAAAAAGGTCTAAACCGCGTATAAACACGTATTGACGGTGTATCTGACTGGCGGGGGCCACCTGTCAGGCGCCGATGTGGCAATTTTTTTACAGAAAACCCCCTTACTTTGCATAGACGGCGGAGGAGGCGGACTGGGTGGGGATCCGGAGCACGCCGTCGACGGTGGTGGCGATGGTGGGCACGGTGCCGGTGCCGGTGGCGGCGACGATGGCCGGCTCGGACTGCTGCAGCAGCCAGCGCACGGTCTCGCCGTCCGACTTGTGCCCTAGCTCGCGGGTGAGCTGGAAGATCCTGGCGGCGCAGGTGGCCGGCATGCGGATCCGGTGGCCACGGCCCTCGACCTTGGTGTGCCGGTCCCGGTTCCTCGGCGGCGGCTTGCGCACCACCATCCCGCCCCCGCCGGCCCGAAGAGCTCCACCGGCTCCGGCTTGGGCACCACCATGTACCCCCCGCGTACCAGCACCGGCACCGGCACCATCGCCATCGCCCCCGGCTCTTCCCCACTCGGTCGGACCACCACCTCGCCTCCCCCCAAATCTCGCCGGATTCCGCCGCCTGCACGCGCGCCGGAGGTGAGCCGCCCTCGGATCCGCGGCCGCCTGGGCCGCTCGCCGCCCGGAGGCCCCGCGTTCGGCGTCGCAGTGGCGAGGGCTGACTCCCGTTCCTCGCGTGGTTGCAGGTCCTGACAAAAATCGCCCGGAGCTCGCGCGCGTCTCCCCCGGGGTGGTCGCGCGGCGCGGCGCTGAGCCATGGACTACGGGCCCTCGGACAGCAGCGGTGAGTTGGGGCTTGGGCGGGGCAAATCTCGCCGGATTCCGCCGCCTGCACACGCGCCGGAGGTGAGCCGCCCTCGGATCCACGGCCGGGCAAATTCCCCGGCGCGCCGCGGCTGGTGGTGTTTTCGCGTGTCGCGGGAGATGGTGGGGTGGGGTGGGGGTGGGGGTTTATGTGATTACGTGCGAAGTAAGGGGGGTTTTCTATAAAAAAAATTGCCACGTCGGCGCCTGACAGGTGGCCCCCGCCAGTCAGATACGCCGTCAATACGTGTTTATACACGGTTTAGACCTTTTTGCAAAAGTCTGAAGCAATGCTGGTACTGACACGTAAAAATTAGCAATCGTGGTACCAATCTGCATGTGATGCCCCAATTGTGGTACTTCTGTGCAATTAACTCTCGCATAGGTGGATCCTTTGGGGTGGGAGGGCAGGGTAGGTGACAGAGTAAATAGCATAAAACTATCACTTTTCGTCCTATGGTTTCAAAAAACCGCCACTTTTTTGTTTGTGACTGATACCTACCACTTTTCTCGTCGGCTGTCTCAAAAAATCCAAATCGCCCGTTGCTAGCGTTTTAAACCGTTTTCTGACGGTCCGGGCCCGCCTGTCAGGCCACGTCAGCACCGCGCGTTTGTTTGACCGTTAACTTTACAAAAAAGCAATCGGGTCCCTGTGAACTTTACAAAAAAGCAATCGGGTCCCTGTGGCGGCGTGGCCGTGATCCCGCAGCCAAGCTCGCCGACCAGCAGCCGCCGTGACGAGCTCGCCGGCCAGCAGCCATGGTGCCACCGCGGAGGGGCGGTGAGGTCCCTCATGCGCCTGGCGGCGGGCGCGTCGTCCTTGGAGTCGTTGGGCGTCTTGCGCTTCCTGGGCGGCGGCGGCGGCGGGCAGGAGGGGGGCAGTGCCCTGGGGCGGAGGCGGAGGCGGGCCCGCTCAATGTCGAGGGCCTGGAGCACGGCGTCCTCCTTGCGGGCGTTCCTGGCGGTGCTGGCTGCAAGGAAGGGAGGAAGGGTGAGGCGGAGGCGGAGAGCGGAGGAGGAAGAAGGGAGGAGGGAGGAGGGCGGCGTACACGAAGGCGGGGCCGTCGCGGCGGCCGAGGAGCAGGATGGGGGTGGCCGGCGAGCAGGGCGGCGCTGGGCAGCCGTCGGGGAGCTCCAGGCGCGAGGCCGCCCTGCCGGGCCACCACGACCCGTTGGGGCGGCGCACCCACACCAGCGGTGCTGGCCGGCGAGCTCGTCACGTGGGCTGCTGGTCGGCGAGTTTTCATTAGAGTTTCTTAAATGTTCACAGGGACCCGATTGCGTTTCTTAAATGTTTGCAGGGATCTGCTTGCTTTTTTATGAGGAAGGGACACTGACATGTGGGCCCCACATGGCAGTTAACGGTCAAACAAACGGTCAAAGTGACGGTTCATTTAGCTGCGGGCTCCACCTGTCATAAACCCGATTAATTTTTTAGCAACGGGCATTTTGGGTTTTTTGAAACAGCCAACGCTGATTCTGGTAGTTATCAGTCACAAACAAAAAAGTGGTAGTTTTTTGAAACCATAGAACGAAAAGTGGTAATTTTATGCTATTTACTCTAGGTGACAGGATTGATCACATAGACGTTCCTCTCAGTGGGTGCTCTGGCCCGATAAGGCGGAGAAGATACCCCGTTTTGTTTACTCGTTAATTAAGTATGTCTTCACGTCACTTGTTGCCACCATGTACGGCCCCATCTAGGACGGTGTAATCCACACGAACAAATGTGCAAAGAAAGACAATTAGAAGAGACCCATGTGATATAGTACACACAAGACACAACGATATATTTATCTTGGGGAGCTATCTAAGTCCAAAATGTACAGCACATAATTCAGAAAATGAGAAAGCTATATATTATTTGAATGTTCGCTCCCTGATGAAGACCACGAAGCAAACACGTCATGAGAAGGCCAGCAAAGAAAGAAGCAAGCGCGTGACTTTGATTGCCTAGGGGCGTGTTTGGTTACATTACCAATCCAGCCTGGCCCGGCGAGTCTGGCTCTAGTGAGCCGGTTTGAGGGGATTCAGGCCAAAAAAACCCTAGATGCACATAGTTTGGTTGCCTGCATGCCCCTAATTGCATGAGACAACCATTTTTGACCCGGCGTTTGGTTGTCTGCATTGCATTAGGCGCACATATGACATGGTGTTTGGTTGCAACCTGCATAAGCTGTTGTCACCACTTTTAACTAGTGTTGAGCTTATCACACACAATCTGAACATGTAGCGTCAGCTAGTTAAACAAATGACAGTTCATCCTAACTACTATCAAATGACAATTCAAATTATTAAGAGCCATTGGCTAAATAGGGGATAGTTCATCGGTGTTGCTGCTACCAGATCTTCCTCTTCCTCTTCTTCTGCTGCTGCTTCTGCTACTGATGCTGCTGCTTCTTCTTCTTCCATCTTCTTCAAATCCCGCACTGACCTTTGTTAAGCAACATTGCCTCTGCACACTCCAACCTTTTGTTCTTCCAAGCGTCATTGTCAAATGCCTTCACGCCATGGCCGGAGCTAACAACATCATCAGGCTCGACCTCTTCCTCCTTAGTCCTCCTCAGGCATGTGTTCATCAAAGCCCCACTGGAGGATCCAGTTATGCAGAATGCAACAAGCAAGAACAAGCTTAACCTGAGTGGAGTATGGGTGGAATGGCTTCTGATCCAGGATCTTAAACCTATTCTTCAGAGCTCCAAATGCCCTCTCAACAGTTACTCTAAGGCTGGAGTGTCTGAGATTAAACAGCTCCTGTGGAATCCTAGGATAGTTCCTACCAGAGAACTCGTTTAGATGGTACCTGGTTTTCCTGAAGGGTGGAAGAATACCCGGCCGACGTGCATAGCCAACACCTCCAAGGTAGAACCTGCCGTCGGGGATGTTGATCCATCAGGTCGACTCACGCTGTCACTGAGAATGTTAGCATCATGCGCTGACCCCTCCCAGCCAGCCAGCACATATGCGAACTTCAGATCAAAGTCAACAGCAGCAAGCACATTCTGGCTTGTGTAGTGCTTTCCCCCCCCCCTGTCTGCTGCAGACTGTGACCTAGGAACTCTGGCATTGACATGAGTACTATTTATTGCCCCAATGCAATCCTGAAAATGGCATCACAAGCCTGTGTTAGTGCTCAACTTGAACAATACAAACATATCAAGCCAAGAAAAGTGTATATTGTCAATGCTCACCTTGAAGTATGGATATCATCTTGGGCTTCCGCGAATCTTGGGTGGAGTCTGACCAGATGGTCTCCTGATCATCTCTCCTCTAAGCTCCCCAATAGCAAAAGCACCTGCTTGAAGTACCTAGAGATGGTATCCATTGATCTCATGAACGTGTTGTGAATAACCCTGAACTTCTGGTTATGGCCAACAACATGGAGGAACATGGCCGGTGCATGCCCGTCTTCGTCCGTCTACGCATGCCCGGTGCTGCCAACACCGATGTGTGCCTTCGTCCATGATGTGTCCCCGGGCTTGGCAAACCAGGTGTGGCGCGTCGTCAACACCGTCTTCTTCCCGGCGCACCACTACTTCAACACCACTGCGCCTATGACTAACTCGGCGCCTCTTTGTGCCCGCGGCTGCACGACGACTTTCCTCGACACCGGCCACCCCGCCTCGACATCGACCACGACATTCTTCGCACGGCTATCTCGACCACGGCTACACCACCCATTCTCTCGGCTCCCTCGACAAATGGCACAAAGGGCTACCGCCTTGCTTGAGCAACCACGTCGGTTTCCACTCCAGTCACGCCTTCCGCGATGCATCGACCGTTACGACTGGGGGGGGGGGGGGGGGGGGGGGGAGGGTCCATCGACTTGCCTTCGGATTCTTCTTCAGTCTCGCCGTCTGCGTCGCTACCGTTGTGACTGCGGGGGGATGTTAAGTATATGACAGACTAGGATTTGTCCTGCCTTGTCTTGTATTTCAAGTTGGTCATTATACTTCTATATACATATGTCCATGATGCTCAAGCAATAAACATCCATCACACAATCATATTCCGCCAATCATCCTCTCTCTCCCTTCTAACAGGGACAGAGGGAGTAATTCTTTTCCGCGGGCGTGTATGCGAAAAATACACTGTTGCTAGCTCGTGCATGCTACTACCTAGGATCGACGGGATGCCGGCGATGATGCGTTTGCCTTGTCCGTCTGTAGACGTGTGATGGAGTTTCAGATCGAAGTGGTACGTACTCCTGTTTGAATTGATACTCCTCTATTAGGTACCACACCTTGAGTTCTGGATTAGCTTGGCCCCTAGCCGGCCTGCCCTTCTCTTTGCCGACCTTGGGTGAAAACAAAAGGCTGAAAGCACGCACCCGCGCATGCGGGCGAGACTACTCGAACGCGCGCCAACCCTTCCGACCAGCCGCCGTGCTGGACACGCCGTCGTTCTCCCGGCGATTCCCTGGCCGGAACAATCACAAAGTGATCGTGATTGGAGCCCCTACGAGCGCTGGGCCAGCGAGCGAGGGGGCGATCACCTGCTCGCGTCGACCCCGCGCACGGCGGCCAATGCCGATCAATCGACGTGGGGACGTACGCAAAGTAACTGCGCGGAAGCAGCGGGAGAGAGGGGTCAC
This sequence comes from Aegilops tauschii subsp. strangulata, assembly GCF_002575655.3. NCBI lineage: Eukaryota > Viridiplantae > Streptophyta > Magnoliopsida > Poales > Poaceae > Aegilops > Aegilops tauschii. The sequence continues at coordinate 67,308,803 of NC_053041.3, read as the reverse complement.
GGTGGATCGTCGTGGCGCGTCGCGGTGGATGGCGTTGGCTTGGCGCCGTGGAAAAGATCGCCCCGCGCGCCGGGTATCGACGTTGGAGCAGGACCGGCAGCCCGCCACACGGAGCGAGCGAGACAGCGACGTACGGGCCCGGGAGGCCGGCCGGTCGCCGTCTTATCGGCGCGGATGAGGACGGACCGACCACGTCCGTCCCCGGCCGAGTCCTAGCGAGCTACGGTCGCTGTCGGCGTGGATGAGGTGATCCGTTCATCTGCGTGCCGTGGCTGAGCCCATCAGCAGCTGCCCGCCCGGGTGGAGTTCATGGAATCTAGCTACTTCTGTAGAGGAAAACGGGGTAAAGACAGCACCGTCTCCGTGGCGTGGAAATTCCGTGCCAGAATAATTATCAGCACAGTTTACAGTGTTTCCACAGACCACAGCTGGGACGGACGGGGCTGCGCCTGTGTCCATCCATGTTCCAAAATAACTGGACACAGCACAAGGATATATATATCAGCACGTACGTGAGTACACCGTACGTAGTATGTTGGAGTACGTCCGGCGATCGACGACGAAGGGTGACGCTGCGGCCGGGCACGGTGGGAGGGCAGTATCGTCCTCTCATCAATCTGGTCCCGTCATGAGCAGTTATCTCCCTTTGTTTCTTTTTTTACTCCACATATAAAGATTTGTCTCGAGTCAAACATCATAAACTTTGACTAAATTTATGTCAAAAATAAAGTTGTACAATATGGAAGTTAATTTCATAATGCATCCAATGATGTTGATTTTGTATTGTGAATGTTGAATTGGTAAAACTTTACGAAAATTTACTTCGGGCCATTCCTATATACAGAGTAAAAAAATAAATGGATGAAGTACATGCCACTCCCTTCCGCTTGCAATTCATGTTTAAGTGTTAACCCATCCTAAACGAACCGAACGACGAACGGATGGTCGAGATCGAGCCAGTGAAATGAACTCACACCCACGACGAGGATCCACCTGGCAAATCTTTCATGCGTGTTTCTGTGTTAATTTGCCTCTGAAAATACTGTACTAATCTTTTCCCATAATCATACTAACAAAATGTGCTTGGTTAATTGGCCTATTCTCGCAATGAACATATCAATGGCATGGCTTCGATAGTTGTACTGCACGTGTACGTGGCTACCACGTATGCATGCATGCATGCCGATGTGTACGTTCCCAGTTCGTTTGGCTAAATAGACGTACGCGCAGTACGGCAGGGCGGCCCATGGGGTGTCCAAAAGTATTACAATTGTTCTAGAAAACCTGTATATAGAGTATCATACGAAAATTCCACATCTAGGAAAGAAACCTACGAAAATTGCCCTACGTGATTACCTGTCCAACTCTCATCAATCTCTCACCCTGAATTTCAGGGTGGGCCTCCCTCCCCTCTAATCAAAAATTTGCCACCTAATCCTCTACGTAACTATTGTTCGTAGGTGTAGCAAAGCTTCTGAAGAGAGGAGTGTCATTTTGCACTAAGCGATTTTTAGTACTCCCTCTGTCTCAAAATTCTTGATACATCCGTACAAATTTAAGACAAGAATTTTGGGACGAAAGAAGTATATGCTAGTACAAGTCAGATCCTCGTCAGTGTAAAGCTGTCATCACGGGCATGATCTCCCAGTTGCCGATGGCGTGACGTAGAATACACATTTGTTTTATCCATCCCGATCTTATCTGGATACCAAATTTTACGCAGCAGAGGCTAATCTAGTTCCTTCGTGCATGGATGCCATCGTCAATTGTTGTAATTAAAAGGCAAGCTACAACACCAAATAAACAAATAAATGGCAAGCTAGGAAAATTTTGCCCTTGGATCAAAATGAAGTAGCAGCGGCCCAAAATAATTTGGAAGCATCCCAAAAGCATCGTTCAAATCACGCTGAGGATAACACCAACGGAAAACCAAGCCAGCAGCTCTTTCTCCTTTCCGAGCAAGGTGCATGCATGCATACACAGCTGCACATGCACATGCTTTGCGCTTTTGCTGGCAGCATCGCCCGAACCCACGATCGAGCAAGCGTCCATCCATCGGCAAATCGATCTGACCTCGGAATCACTTGTCAGCAGGCAGGCAGGCACTTGCCGAATATTTCCGACTCATGGAATGGAATGGAATGGAATGGCATTGAGAATCTGCGGCTGCTTTTTGAGCTTTGGTTCATACACGGATGGATAAACCGCACGACAAAAGGGAGGCGCGACCCACCGTGCAACCTCTTGATCAGTACCGCAGCGTGCAACCGCCGCGGCGTTTCTTCTTCCACGGCGGCCTGGCATTCAACAAATCAACAGGGTAAGAACAAGTCATTAGCACGTCAAGTTCACATGTAGAGGAAACATATGAGGTGGAAATGCCCCTCGACGTGCCACATTGATGCAAGAGAGGAAGAAAGAAAAGAGGAAGCTTGTGCTCTACCCAATCGATCTGGCCCTTCCAGACGGCAGCCAGCTTTGCACTGAATTCTCTATACAGCACCAGCATCCTCCTCCTCCACTGAGGCGCCTCCAGCTTAAGTACTTAACCCCCCGAAAAGAAGGCATTAGTGTTAGCGCACGCGCTGCTCGCACATTAGATTGGGACAAACAGAGGCCTCTCTGTCACCAAGAGTACGCAGCCAGAGTGCTTGGCTGGGTGCCTTTCCCTCCAATGGCAGCAGCTCAAAGAGGAGAATCGTTGGGACCTCACTTTGACAAAACGCACCTGGGATCGGAGCTTGGAAGGGCGCGCGTCCATACGAGATCTTCTGCAATATGTTCTGATGCCCGATCTTGTTCCGCGGCACGCCTCTCCGTCCTGTCCTGTCCTCCTTGTCATGCTATGATTTGCGGAACCACTCCTCAGTTAGTTCGGGGCCTTTGGGTTAACAAGTACTCCTATCAGCAAATTGTGCTAGTCTGCTCTGATGATGGGCTGCTTGCTTGGACCTTGCAGAAGCTCCTTTGATCTTTGATGCCTGCATCAACAAGGAAGAAAGTTAATTTGAGCACTGTGTACTTCTGTAGTGGCGGGGCGATCAGACTGAATTCTTAATGGCGGGCTGAACTTTCTTCTGTCAGGTGTTACAAGTTCATCTCATTTCAGTACTTAGTATAGCAGCTTGTAAGCCTGTTTGCCATGCAGTTTGAACTCATGCTCAAACCTGTGGATGCAAGGCAAAGGAGACAGTAGTAAGCACAAGGACACAGCGACAAATTATAACTTCCCAGTGCTGCTACTATGTGCGCACCAGTTTCTCCATTCGTATAATTAAGCAGCAAATTTTGGAATGAGGCCATCTTCACAATGAGAGTGAAATGTGGCAGTTGAAGAACAAGGGCATATGACAAACAAGTGACTGCCGATTTTCTAATGTTTACAGAGCTCAAACATTACAATTTACCAGAATAATAACGCCAATTTCTCTTGCCGCAGTTCAACTGAGCTCAGCTTGAAAATAAATAAAAAACTTTTTCCCTTGACAAAATTCCCTCGAATGCTAACTTATCATCTTGCCTCCTGCAAATATGTCAACTCTGAGTCTCTCTCTTATTACACCAGAAAAACGAAAAAGGAATGCAAATAAAGATTCGATACCACTGTCACTTGATCAGGCATTGTCTTCTACTCTTATCATCAATGGACTCAGCAATTCCAGTTACTACACTCATACATGAGTAGCACTCTGGGTGACTATACAAGAGCAAGGGCTCTCTGTGTTGATGTATTCAACCTCGAAACACTGTAATGGTGCACCCAATTCAGCACTAATCAGGAATTTGCCGAAATTGCCAATTCAGCATCAATCAGGAATTTGCCGAAATTGCCGGTTGTTCAGCTGCTGCTCGAACCGGAGACAAGATTCAGCCCGCATCTCTGTGATCATCATGTCGTTCTCCGGTGCTGGATAGTAGTCCTCCCTTAGCTGCACGTCCCTCAAGTTTGGCATTTTCTGGAAGAAGCTCATGAAGTGCTCGTGTGTGGTGCCATGGATGAAGAGCTTCCTGAGTCCGATGGAGTGCTGGAACAATGCGACCGCTGGCAGTGACAGGCTCCGGTGGTTCACATCCTTGTCTTGGGGCGGCCAGTAGTCCAGTTCATACAAACTCAGCAATGACTCGATACCGCTCAGATAAAACCGCTCCCACTGTGAAAGATCCATATGCCCCGTTGGCGCGGTGAGTGCATAACCCACCGCTTCGCTGAGGTCCAGTTTCATCTTGGCCAACGCCTGGAAGGCTCCAAGGTCGCTTAAGCCAAAAGCTGACCCATGAAATGGACGCGGACAAGTCCGAAGATCGCCCTCCACCTTAATCGAGATCTTCTCAAGAACAGGGCAGCTATCGAGCCCGGCAGAAATGAGCGGGGAGAGCAGCTGACCAGCAGGGCACCAAAGGGAGAGTGAGCGGAGCATTTCCCAGCTTTCATAATTATCCATTTCCAAGTAGGAGAACCTGCATTTCTTGGGCGCGGACTGGTACGCCATTTCACTAGGCTCGTCATCCTCATGATCACTTCCGGTTGTGCCATTGGCCACGCAGCTGGAGCTGGGCTGTTCAACCTCCTCCCAGTCACAGTTGATCTCAAGGCTCTCAATCCGATCGCGGATCGGGTTCAGAGCAGCAAGGCATGCTGCAGTGTGCAGAAACCGGCAGTGCAGCACACTGACCTCCTTCAATGTCGGCCGGAGCGCCACAGCTAGCCTCCTGATCCCATCTGACGTGACAAGGTTACATCCTTGGATGGCAAACTTGGCAAGCCTCCCACAGCCACGGCCGATCGCCGCAAGGCTGGCGTCGGTGAGATCCTCGCAATTCTTGATGCAGAGCAACTCCAGCCCGCCGCACACGGCGACGCCGTCGAGATGCAACCAGGCGGCCTTGCACAGCCCCTGGAAGCACCCCAGCGTCAGGACCTTGATCCGCGGGCACCTGCGTGCGAGCTCCTCCATCGCCGGAGCTGCCTCGAGCACATTGTGCTGGAGGTCCAGCGTGAGGTCCTCCAGCCCAGGGAGCGCGGCAAAGAAGGCGACGAGCCCCACGGCGGTAATGCCCGCCTCCTCCCGCTGGCTGGTGGACGCCGGCTCGAAGGGCTCGCTGAGGCGCAGGACGGTGAGCCGGGGGCAGCTGACGGCGAGCGAGCGCAGCGCGTCGTCGCCGACGTGGTCGACGTAGCGGGGGTTGAAGACGCAGGGCGCGACGAGCCTCCGGAGGCCGGGGCAGGCGGTCGCGATGGCCCCGAGCTCGGCGGCGTGGAAGCCGTTGGAGGCGCCGGCGAGGCCGAGGTCGAGGTCGGTGAGCCTGGCGGCGGCGGCCGGGTGCGCGTCGAGCGCCGGCACGACGTCCTCCGTCCAGCAGTAGAACTCGGAGAGGTCGAGGGCCGCGAGTGCGGGGCAGGACCCGAGCAGCGGCTCGAGATCCGCGCCGCCGGGGAGGTCGAGCGGCCGCTGGTGCCAGCGCACGAGCTTGACGGCGCGGAGCGTGGCCCGCCAGCAGGGCGCGAGGCTGGCGAGCGTGGAGGGGTCGCGGCAGTAGACGGCGAGGCGGGCCACGGCGGGGAAGTAGGCGGCGAGGCGCGCCGCGACGAAGGCGTTGCGCTCGGCGGCCTCCTCCGGGCTGAGCGGGAGGTGGTTGGAGGAGGCGGAGGCCGGCGCCCCCGCGACGCGCGAGGCGGACGAGAGCAGCGGGTGGCCCCAGGGCGAGGCGAGGGAGAGGTCGAGCCGCTCGAGCGCCGGGAAGCAGAAGGCCGGCGGGAGCAGGAGGAAGTCGGGCGTCCTCGGGTCGCCGCGGAGCGCCATCGCGGCCCGCGTCGCCCGCTCCGCCGCCAGCAGCCGGCGGCAGGCCATGGAGGCCCGGTGCCGCGAGCGCGGGTCGTGGAGGGAGCCGAGGATGAGCAGCAGCAGCGGCTCCGGCAGGTCCAGCAGCGCCGACGCCGCCCCCGCCGCCGCCACGCCCGCCTCCGCCGCCTCCGCCATGCCGCAAAGCTTCCGGCTTTCTTCTCCTCCCGCCGCGGGGGCTCGTCGCCGCGGGCGGAGGACGAGGGGACGGATTTGGGGAGGGGACGGAGGAGGGAGGCGTGCACAGGGAAGTGATATACTCGACAGCTCCGCCTCCGCTTTCCTTTTCTTCCCCGCTTTGCCCTTTCTTTTTTCTCCCCTCCCTCCCTCGCCGGTTTTATCCTCTTATCCCCTTCGTATATTGTACTCCTCCTCCTGCTGCCATTGTTTTATCCTTTTCCGCTTTTTGTCGCCGCAAAGCGCGAAGCTTTCTCGCTCGCGCTCTCCCGGCTCGACAGCGCGGCGCGGCCGCGTCGTCGGATGCGCCACGTGCTGCCGGCCGTCCACCGGGCCGTCTCGCGCGGGGCGCGGGCGGCGGCGATGGGGTCGTCGGCGGGGGCGGGGGCGAGGGACCCGGGCGGGAACCCGACGGTGGGGAGGCTGCGGGAGATCTTCCGGGGCGGCGGCGACGCGGCAGGTGAGTGAGGTCGCGCGATCTCTGGATTGATTGGTTGGGTGCTGCGGGTCGCTGTTGGGTGGGTGGGGGAGTTGAATGAATGAATGAAGGGGGTGTGCTGCTGGTGGTTTCTCGTCCTCGTCGAGGTCCAGCGATCTCGTCTCGTCTCGTACCTGGTGGTTGGCGCGATCGGCTAGCTGTGTGTGGGCGGCTAGTTGGTTGGAGGCGGTGACCTATGCATGTTTGGTAGCCGATTAGGCAGGTGTCAATGTGTGAAAATTGGATTATGGTTGGAGAGTTTCTCAGATGGGGGTCGCAGGTCAGGGGAGAATCTTCACCCATTTCATTGAGAAGCAATTCAGAAATACGGAAATAATACGGTAGACCGATCGATGGAGGAATCAGCTACATGCTTCACCAAACAAAGTATGAAACCGGGCTAACCCATAACAGAATGAGGGGATTTTCACTTCACTAGAGGGTAAAGGGTGTATGATTGAGATGCTGCGTATAGTGGATCATTGCAAAGCAGAGAAATGCACTGTCGGCTTAATGTGTCATGGTGCCTAGTGCCATTGCTTGATTTGCTTTTCGGTCCGGCATTGTGTTAGTTTTCTGTCTTGTGGAGTAATTTCCCTTGCTCGTTTTTGGTTGTTCATTCTTGGCTGCTGCTGCTGGTCAGATGGCTGGGAGAAGTCCTGGGAGACTGGCGTAACCCCGTGGGATCTGGGGAAGCCGACGCCTATCATCGAGCATCTCGTTAAATCAGGAACTCTCCCTAAAGGAAGGGCGTTGGTCCCGGGATGTGGCATGGTATGTTAAACAGAGGACATTTATCATCTGCCTCTGTCCGAACACTTATGCCTTTCCCTTCAATCTGTACAATTTTCTGTCTACACCTACACCTACAAACCCAAGTGATATCCGTTATATGGAATGAGTCATCTAAGTCTTCACAAGATTTAAAAGAAATCTAATGGTAATACCAAGTTTCTTGCTAAGGAAAAATTTCAATAATAATGTGGTGATCAATTCCTCAAAAAAATTGGTCGCCAATTAAACATTCAGTTTTTTCACCATTTGATAAAATAAAAAAAGTCATCACTGCCCCTAACCACGTGTTCTACTTCTTTAGCCTACTAAACATATCAAATTTGTTTACACAAAGAGCAATTGTCGTATGCATGAACTAGTGGGGAGAATATATTTTTTTTCTATGGAGAGTCCTGGGTGCGTAATGTGGCAAATAAACCAATTTTTTTTAAGAATATGACAATTAAACCAAAATTTTCAACTTGTAATACAAAATACTTTTAAGTAGTTACCTGGTTCATGTCTATCTATAAGATCTTTTTGCAATACTAGTAGGAGGATTCTGCTCCAATTTCCCTTGCAACACCTTCCCATCAATCTTTTCTGATTGAGCTACTGTATAACAGGGTTATGATGTGGTTGCTCTGGCAAGCCCTGAGAGATTTGTCGTTGGCTTAGAGATTTCTAATATAGCTGCTGAGAAGGCTAAGCAGGTGAGATGTAACTGAGTAAGAGCTTGATTGGCAGCTAAGGTGAGCTTATAACACAATGTTAGTTGCTTCTTTTAATGTTTTTTTGGTCAATTTTTCTCTGCAGAATGATGAATTGTCATGTAAACATGCTTGATACCTTATCTAGAAAAAAGAATTATTTCCAAAGTGGTTCAGGTCCATTTTGTGCTGGGAAAGATTAACCGTGTTTCTTGGAAGCAAAAGCTTATATGCGGAGCATGGTTGTGTTTGATTTATGTCACGGGGCAAACTATCTTCAAAATAGGAAAAGGAAACCACGTGTGAAGCTAATTACAGCAGGCAACCATATATCTTCTAAAATGATGACTGGCTAAGGATGCTACCTCTAATTTTTACATTTTTACATTTGTACTCATGAATTCTAAATTTCTAATGCAATATTGATTATGATGCCAACTGAACTCAGCTCTTGGTATTTGGATTGAATTGGTGTTTTCATAAGTAATAATCATAACCGGGAATAAATATAATGTACTATTACCATTTATCTGAAAAAACATCTTGTTATCCTAGGTACCCTTTGTGGTGCTAAAACTTATATACATTTAATCGTTTTCCCTGTTGATGTACCAGTGGTCATCATCTTTGCCAAATGCAGATTGGTTTGCTTTTCTGGTTGCTGATTTCTTCAAGTGGAGACCAAGTGAACCATTTGACCTCATTTTCGATTATACGTACGTGTCAATTTATCTTGCTTATTTGTTGTTCTGGAGGCAGTTTAGATCACCTTTATTAATTCACACAGGTTCTTTTGTGCACTTGATCCGAGCATGAGGCTGGCTTGGGCAGAGACAGTTAGTCGCCTTCTGAAACCAGATGGAGAGCTTATTACCTTGATATATTTGGTGAGGACAGAATCTCTCTATGCTTCTTGTTTACTTTTGCAATAGAGATTTTATTCTACTTATCATATGATGTTATGATATGCTGAACTGAACTCTAAAAATGTGAACCGGTTGATTTACCTTTATAAGATTTCTATGCTGTTCTATGTTATAAGAATAGCCTAATCCTAGAGGATTGTGGTGGTATTGCTGTCCTTCTATCAAGGATCATGAGTAGATAGTGTAGTCATAGGTAACAACTGGAACTCGCTACTAAATTCACAGCAAGTCAGCAACTATGACTGCAGCAAGTTCTGAACTCCGAAGAAAGCAAATAGAATCTAGGTATCATAGTAGAGCCAAATTCTTATGAGTAATTACCTGTATAGTTTCCTGGACCTTTGTTCCGGAGAACTGCAAGATGCAACAATACGTATCAAAGGGCATTGGATGAATTGATTAATGTGGGGTCCATAGCTTGGTGTGAATCCGCAGCCAAGTCTGAGCACTTGACGCGCAAATCCACCAACCATCTTATCGCAGTTTCCTCATTTCCTATCCTTATGAAACCACATGTTTTCATGACCTTTGGTGTATACGACACCCTTTAAAAGAATCGGTATGCCTACTCTTCTTAAAGCTAATGCTGACATTTGATAAAGACATGCTAAAACCTCCCATGCTGTCGTTCCAATGTGTTTTGCTTTGACACTTCGGAGTCAGACAGACACTCAGTGCTCTTATAGAAAACACACACAAATTCGAGGTGCCTACTCCAATGTCCATCGTTGATTGAAACAAGGGGGAGTTGATGCACATATTTAATCAGTACTAAGCACCAAAATTAATCTGGATAGGTGCATGAACGTGACCGGCTTCTTCCGATGCCATCACATTACTTTGTTCACAACTGGAGGGCACTGCATATAATATTTCTTCTTACAGATCAGCGATCAAGAAGGGGGGCCGCCCTACAATAATACAGTTGCTGAGTAAGTATGCATGCATGTCCCGTCCCTATAGCGAAAGAATTAATTTCCAGTTGAAAAGCTCGGGTTTTTCTCGGTGATGACGCAGCTTTGTGTAGGACAGAAACCGAAATGTTATCCTGCCTTCATTATTGACCTGATAGCTGTTCTTTTGTGAAACTGCAGCTATCAGAAGGTGCTGGAGCCGCTGGGTTTCAAGGCTGTTTGTATGGAAGACAACGAGCTCGCTATTAAACCGCGCAAGGTACATCCTACACGCTACTGTTGCTTTTCCTATACCGAGTTATCTCCGGAAAAAAAAGAGTTATCTCCTGAACGCTTGCTCCCCTTGTCGGCAGCTATGTTGGAGCTATGGTCCCTTCTGTTCATGTCTTTGATCTTTCACATGCTTTCCATTCCAGGGTGTCGAGAAACTTGGAAGGTGGAAGAGATGCGGCAGGCCGCAATCTTCTTTGTGAGCATATATGAAGGCCTTGCTGTATAGTTTGTATACACTGTGTATTGTGTTGGCTGCTGTGCGCAGTTCGTGATGTGCACTTCCTGAATGATGCATGCGTGATGTGCGATTTACTGCCTCCGTCGGAGATGAATCGGCCGTGTGAAATTTCCGTGTGCTCTAAATGAGCACCGTATGGTATGGTGAGATGCTGTGTGTGTTTTAAGTATGCTGGCAACTTGGAGATCCTTTTGTTATCTGAAAGGGTGTGACTAGGTCTCAGTCGACTGACATTTAACCAAGTAAGTCTCAGTCAAGTGACATAACATGCTAGAGAGAAAAAGAAAAACTAAAATGAAAATTTTGCACGGATCTCAATGTAAGATCTAACGGATATAGCATCGATTGAGACTTAATGAAGTCTTAGTCACGTAGCAAGACACTTATCTGGAAAGGAAAATCGCAACAAATCAAAGAGCTCAGGAAATGGTGATAAATTATTTTTCTTCAGAGCTTCTTGAGAACATTTTGTTGTTGAGGGGGGCCAATTTGACCTCTCATGTTCTCTCTCCTCCTTTCAGCCTTGAGATGGTTATTGGAGCCGGTTAATCCCACCCGTTGGATCTGGATCCAATTGCGTGCTCGTTCGCGCTCTCACCGGTTTGTCCGTTATGTGCATCACTTCCCTTCTCCCTACCTCTCTCGTGCACGTTCGTCGCCGCTGTCATGACACGGGATGTAGGTGCCAGCGGATTCTGGCCGAAGCGGGCGTCCGATAGCGCCAATCGCTTGCATTCTTTCGCCCCCACAAGCGGCCCTCTTCTTGGTCCTGAGGGCGGGGAAGATCGGTCAAGCATGAGATTCGACTTGGGCTTTCCACTTCCATATGCAATGGAGATGTGACCCTCTTCTGGCTTGACCTTTGGTTGTGCAGATCCCCACTTTGCGTCGAGTGACCGGACTTTCTTGATGTCTGCTCGGATATGATGTTGTTGGTTGCCTCAGTCGTCCACAATGGGAATTGGAAGGTTCCGTTTCGATGAACATATCAGCCCCGAGGAAACCATTGCTTGGGCTAACCTTCGGGCAGCCCTTCCGCCGATGCGTCTCATAAAAAGACTATATGGGGGTCATATCTTGGCGTTTGGCCCCATCGGGGGATCTTGTATGTCGTCTCGGCACATCACGCTTTATATCGTGCACCGACTCTCACGTGGACAACGCCTTGTGGAAAGCACCTCTTCCTTTGAAGATCGAGATCTTTGTGTGGTAGGTTCTGCGTGATTGCCTCCCATCAGGGACGGAGGTTGTCAAGCAGCACGGGCCTGACGGTCAATTGTGCACTCTTTGTGGTGTCTCGGACACTGGGACCCACATCTACTTCGCCTGCCACGCTCCCCGTTTCTTTTGTACGCCACCTACTCTGACTAGCATTCTTTATTTTTGCATATAGAGGTGGTGTCCCTTATTTTGCAAGAGAGACCTGGAGTTTATATATTCGCTGGAGGTAAGATGATAAGTTAGCCTTTCATGAAATTTTGTCAAGGGAAAATGTTTATTTATTTATTTATTTATTTTCAAGCTTTGTTCGGTTGAACCGCGGCAAGAGAAATTTGTATTATTATTCTGGTGAATTGTAATGTTTGATATCTGTAAACGTTACGAAAATGGCCGTCACTTGTATTTCACATGCCCTTGTTCATGTAACACCTGACCCAAGAAACTTCACCCCGCCATTAAGAATTCAGTCTGATATCACCACAGAATGCTCAAATTAACTTTCCTCCTTGTTGATGCAGGCATTAAAGATCAAAGAAGCTTCTGCAAGGTCCAAGCAAGCAGCCCATCATCAGAGCAGACTCCCACAATTTGCTGATACTTGTTAACCCAAAGGCCACGAAGTCCCGAACCGAGAGCATCTCCAGCCGTTCGGCCCCCCATTCGGCCTCTCAGGGCGCCGAAAAAAAGCGGCCTGAGGGCGAGCCGGCGCCAGTTCGGCCCCTGGGGTTCGGTTCGCTCCCAGTCACACGCCCACGGTCGCCGCGGGTTCGGCGAAGTTCGTCTTTTTTTTTTTTCAAACTCGGCGACTTTTGCATGAACACGGCCATTTTCGTCCAAATTTGTACAAAAGCGTAAAACATGCGTGAACTAACTTAAAAACGAACTTAAAATGCCTAGCTAGTGCCGCCACCGTCGCCATCGCCGCCTTCTACATGTCGAGAAGCCTGTAGAAGCGGGTGTAGTCGCCGCCGCCGTCGTTGCGCGCCTCACCCGCGGCGTCCCTGTTGCACCCCTCGCCCGGGTCGCCGACAGCGCATGACGGCCCGGCCTCGACCTCGTTGTCACTGTCGATGACGATAACGCCGACCTCCTCGGCGCGGCTGCGGGCCTGGGTCTCCAGGTAAGCCCGACGCTGGCGGCGCACCTGCTTGCGGACGTAGTCCTCCCTCGCCCATTTGAGGGCGGACTCGTCGTCGGGTGCCACCATGCCGATGTGCTCCGGCTTCACGGGGGGCGTGTCCGGCTCGGGCTTCGCCCGGACAAGGCGAAGGGAGCGCCTCGTCGGTGCCGTCGCAGGCGACGGCTCGTTGATGACGAGGGCGCCGCTCCGCGCGCGACGCCTGAGCGGTGTCTCCTCCGGCTCGGGCTTGACGGGGCGGATGGCCGGTCAGCCAGAGCCCGACGAGGAGGACGACCCCGACTCCATTCGCCGCGGTATCCAGGAACTACCGCGGCGGCGAGAGAAGGAGGGGCGCGCCGGGTACTCCAGCCGCGGCACATTGCCCGGCTCGGGCTTGACGGGGCGGATGGCCGGCGAGCCGGAGCCCGACTAGGAGGACGACCCCGACTCCATTCGCCGCGGTATCCAGGAACTACCGCGGCGGCGAGAGAAGGAGGGGCGCGCCGGGTACTCCAGCCGCGGCACATTGCCGGTCTCGATGTGGTCGAGGACGGCGTCGAGTGTGCGGCCGGGCCGGGGACGCCCCACCACTCGCGCCGTCCTTCGGAGTTGTGGCGGCCGCGGGGGACGACGCCGTTGACGGAGGCGATCTGCTCCTCGCGGCGGCGCTCGAAGTACATCGTCCACAGCGTTTTGCTGTCGGGCGCGTACCTCGGCTCGTTCCGCTGCTCCTCCGTCAGCGACGAGCGGATGCGGGCGATCTCCGCCCGCCGTGCGGCTCCTTCGGGGACGGGCGGCACCGGGACGCCGCCGGCGCTCAGCCTCCACGCCCCCAGCACGCGCATGTCGGGCGGCGCCGGGTACTCGGCCTCGTACAGAAGGCGCGCCTCCGGCTCCTGGAGGTGTCAGCGGCCGAAGCCGTTCGCCGCTGCGCCGTGGCCTGGGTATCTCTCGTCCATTTCGCTCGTCGGCGGTGGAAGGCAGTGGGGGGAGAGCTCCTCGGCGGGAAGAAGGCTTTCGCGGGAGGGAGAGGGGGAGGGTGTGGTGCTCACCGGCGGGGAGGGGCGCCTTTTATAGCCGAAGCGGGGGTGGTGGTGGTGGGCGGCATGCGGGCGGACGCGTGGCGCGTGCGAGGGGACGCGCGTCGGCGGCGTCTTCACTGCGCCGCCCGTCAGGCATCAATGGAGGCTGACCGGCGCGGCAGCCTTCGCATTTGATTCACGCGGGAACCGAGGCGATGATGTCGACGAAGCAGCCGTCTCGCTGACTCGGCGGGCCCGCGACTGGTTCGCGCCACAACGCTTGCCCCGGCGCCCCCGAGTGCCACCCGGCGCGTCGGGTTCGGCCCGGGTCCGCCGGCGCTGATTTCGGCCCAAACCGGCGAAAAACGTGCTCCTGGGGGCGCGGCTGGGCCGTTTTTTCGGCGCCGGCGGAAAAAAAAACGCCTGGGGAGGCCGTTCTGGGGGCGCGGCTGGAGATGCTCTAAGGAATGGTTCCGCAAATCGCAGCATGTCAAGTAGGACAGGGCGGACAGGCGTGCCGTGGAACAAGATCGGCATCGGAACATATTGCACAAGATCTCGCGTGGGCGCGCGCCCTTCCAAGTTCCGATCCCAGGTGCGTTTTGTCAAAGCGAAGTCCCAACGATTCTTTCTCCTCTTTGGGTGCATGCTATTGGAGGCAAAGGTACCCAGCCAAGCACTCTGGCTGCGTACTGTCTCTGTTGTCCTAATCTAATGCGCGAGCAGCGCGTGCGCTAATAGGAATGCCTTCTCCTCTTTTGGGGGCTTAAGTACGTAGCTGGAGGCCTCTCAGTGGAGGAGAAGGATGCTGGTGCTGTATAGAATTCAGTGCAGAGCTGGCCGGCGTCTAGAAGGGCCAGATCGATTAGGTAGAGCAGAAGCTTCCTCTTTTCTTTCTTCCTCTCTTGCATCAATGTGCCACGTCGAGGGCTTGTTGGTCACACGATTGGCCCTTTGTGTGTGTGCGTGTGTGTGTGACAAAGACGCACACATGCATCGTCCCGTTGCCTCTGGTTTAAGCAACTGGTCGGCATTGGGCAGAAAGGGATTCTTGCAACCATTTTTACCCACATCTTTTGCGACCCCAGGGGCATTTCCATCTCTAGGCGCCCTGGTACCCTACTCTACAATGTGAACTTGCGCGGGTTTTTTATTTTTTCTGATTTTTATTTAATTTATTATGCTCATTTGAAATCTAGTCAAAGCTATGTTTGACTGCTCCAAACTCCTCCCAAACCCTGCTAACCCTAGCTCTGAACAAGGACCGTTCATCTAACCCTAGCGGCGATCAAGGGCCGTCGATCTAACCCTTCTAGAAGGAATCTGCGGGGAGGAGGGGGCGATCCGCGAGATGCAGTCTAATTGGCAGGGATATTGTTTTTTTAAACAAATACCGGGCGCGCTGGATGGACCGTTGGGCCGTCTCGTTGTCTGGGCCTGAGACCGCAGTAAATAGCCCGTCTCAGCCTTTCCAGGCCTTGCATGCATGGGAGGCGGCGACGTGGGTTTGCATGCGCGGGAGGCGGCGACGTGCATGCATGCGAGCGAGGCGAGCGAGGCGCGCTAGGCAAGCTAAGTGGTTCAGGGCAGTGGTTCAGGGCAGCGATTCAGATGCACCGCCCGGTCAAAGAGCTATGCAGTGATTCAGATGCATGCATGCGCCCCATGCATCGTTTTCGTGTAAAAATTTAAGAGTGCAAAACGTAACGGATACACACACGCGTCCGGATTCACACACGCACCGTTCTCATCCTTTCTCTCTTCCTCTCCCACCCACAGGCCTATAAATGGGGTGCCTCTCTTCCTCTCCCACCCACAAGCCAGATCCGATCCATTCTCTCCAACTTCAAACACCCAAGCGACTGAGCCCTCCCCAAACGAGACCAAGTGAAGATGCAGTTCAACGGGCCGACCTTCAACCGTCCGCCTGTCGTGCCGGAGCTGCGCTACCCACCGGGCGTGCTCGTGGAGAGGGAGCTCCGTGTGTGGGCTATTTCAAGGTGGAGGGGTTCCGTCGAACTCACCCGTGCCTTCCTCAGAGCCGGCTATGCCCACCTCCCACGGGGCTCGCCGAGGATGTTCACCCTCAACGAGGTTCGTGACCGCGGTGACATCCTCCTACTGCTCATGGTCACCTTCACCAACCCGCTTGACGCACGCGAGCTCCTCGGCCAAGTCTTTTGGTGCGGCTGCGAGGCCATCTTCTTCACCGTCTACAACATCTACACCAACTACGAGCGCATCTTCCCCGCTCCAGGCCAGGTGCACTCTCTTTCCTACGAGGAGGAGGAGGAGGTGTGAAGACGAAGACGGTGTTGAAGGGGCGCGCGCGGCCAAGGTGGAAGAAGGAGGTCAAGATGAAGATGTCCAAGCCCGGAGTCAAGCTCGTCATGTTTCGTTTTTTATTTTGTTGCTTTTCTATGTCGTGTCGTGTCATGTTTCGTCATGTGTCCGTGAACTGTCCGTGAACTTATTATTATAATGGTACGGTATGTTGCAACTTATCTAAGTTATTAGGGTTTATTATGTGTGTTAAAAAATGTCCGTGCCCAAACATATCATTTCTTCCCTAAACCGAGTCATGAAGTTCGAGAACTTGTGGTTTTTATTAATGAAAATCGGAGGGGTTGAGAAGCCCTCTGTTTCAATCAAAACAAAATAAGTCATGAACTAACATGCAAATTTATTCCCTTTAATCCTAAACCAAGTGCCACTCTAACCCTAAACCAAGTGCCACTCTAACCAAAATCATGTGGCAGTGCAAACATACGTTTTCAACCTTCCAACCCTCCAAAATTTCAGTGCAAAACAAAGGAAAACCACTCTCACGCGTGTGCAAACATTCACGGTCTCACTTTTTTTTTGACAAATTTCACAGTCTCACTATGTATACCTTCCTTCCCTATCCATGTCAAAGTCTTGCCATCTGTCCTAGCGGTTACCGGCGCGGCCCTAAACACCACAAACCCACGCGGTCCTGGGTTCGAGCCCCAGCCGCACAATTTTTTGTGCATTTTCCACCCTTCATTTTTTCAGACAAATTATTTTTTTCTCAAGGTAATGCCCTTAAAAAATGTTCATTTATTTTGGCACCAGGTGTAAACCTCTACTAGAGCTGAGGCACATTTTCCATGGCATTTTGTTCTTTGATTTAAATCACGGTGTATTTGAATTGGATTAATTAACAGCTCCAAAAAAATTCTAACCTTAATTGTTTGGCTCTGGAATAATTCAATTAGCTTCCACAAAAAGTTTTAGCATTATGATTTACTGCCTAAATTAAATCAGAACAGAAAACAGAAAAATACGCAAGAGAACCCCCGAATGGGCCTAATTGGATGCAGTTGGCCCATTAGTCTAGCCTGCACTTGGCTCTACGCTTTGAATTTGGCCCAAGAGCAACCTTTTTTTGATAGAAAGGCAGAGCAGAGAGCTGCATTTCATTGATCAAAAGTTTCTGAATTCCTCATTTCTTCTCCTTTCTTTCAACATATTTAAATGTTGGTCACTTCTTCTCTTTTTTTCAACATTTAAACAACTTTGACCAACATTTGAACTAGGTGAATTTCTCATACAATTTCAAGATTACAAATTCCTCCATAGTTCATGTCTTTCCATACATTTTCAACATTACAACCAGTGCGATTACCATACCTACAGATGCCCAAAAGTATTTGCAAATGGGTATTGGTAGTGCTTGATCTTCAAGCTTCCTAACCTTCTTCTTCAACATCCTAAGCTCAACAGCTAGCTCTCTGTCAGTGCGTGCTTCGCCCTCCATCTGTTCTTCCGGAGCTCGTGGTGCGGCCACTGCCGTTCGTGGCAACATGCGCAACCATTCTTCATGCTCTTCTTGCAGTTCATTCATCAGAGTCTTGGCCAGATCATCGACCCAAAGAAAGAACCATGTCACCTGCATGAACACCAAACAGATCAACCCATTGCTCAAAGATCCCGACCACAAAAATGGTGCAATTGCCCCGATTCTTACCCCATTCTCGCTGCACACGTAGAACGGACGATTCTGGTTCCTCGGTGTGTGAGAAACCCTCCGATCAACGCCCGCCCGGCACCGCGGACAGACGAAGACAGGCATGTCCACACGCGCCCGGCTCTGCATCCGCGAGGTGGCGCGGGAGCTTGAGGAAGACATGGAGCTCGGAGCCGAAGGGGATCTCAACGCCGCGGCGCCCTCCACAGCTAGCTTCCCACCGCCGTGCACTCTCTCTCTCGCCGTGGTCACCGCCGTGCTCTCTGTCGCCGTGGTCACCGCCGCTGTCGCCCGCTTATATAGCACACCCGCAACGGCTCTCTGCTCAACGGCTCTCTCCTGGGTCCCACAAGCCACGCGTGCAACGGTCTGAATAAAATTGGCCGTCTCTGCCGCCTGGTCCCACCTGTAAGGGCCGAGTCAAAAGGTTGACCTGACGGAGACGGCAGAGTTCACGGAACGAGTCGGTGCGCACGGACTAGGGGCAAAACTGAGCACAATTCGCATCTGAGGGCAAAACTGAGCAGATGGACACCACTGAGGGCAAAAGGATAATTAACCCTTAAGCAACTGGTCGGCATTGGGCAGAAAGGGCGTTGGATGGAGCTGAAAAGGTTCGCCGCGGCATTTTATCCTTTTATATCTCATCTCATGTTCAGTTAGCAGCACCATTACAAATTATTCGTCCTTTTAATATTGAGATCCACAGACTGAATTTGTAACCGAAAATTTCCATCATGTAGAAATAGAATATGCCCATCGTAGAAGTGCAAAATGTTGTAGACTTGTATGGGATTCTTGCAACCATTTTTACCCACATCTTTTGCGACCCCAGGGGCATTTCCATCTCTAGGCGCCCTGGTACCCTACTCTACAATGTGAACTTGCCGTGATTCTTACCTTTTGTTGAATGCCAGGTCGCCATGGAAGCTAGGCTGGTGACCTGCAGGGAGAAGAACAAACGTCGCGACGAGTTACTCTGCTGCTGGCGGTTCCACGCTGCAGTACTGATCTAGAGGTTGCGCCTCCCTTTCGTCGTGCGGTTTATCATCCGTTCATCAACCAAAGCTCAAAAGCAGCCGCAGATGCCCAATTCTCCATGCCATTCCATCAGCCGCAGATGCCCAATTCTCCGTGCCATTCAATTCCAAAAGTGCCTGCCTGATGAGAAGTGATTCCGAGGTCAGAATCGCCCGGTGGATGGATGCTTGCTCGATCGTGGGCCTCAGGCGATGCGCTTCCTGCGAGCGAAAGCGCAAAGCGCGTGCAGAGGATGGGATACGAGGCGGCCGGCGGTCGACTGATCCGCCGGAGGATTTTGTGGGCGTCGCCGCGTGCGGTACGGAGACGGGCAGCCAAGTCAAGCATGCATGTGCAGCTGTGTATGCATGCACCTAGCTCGCTTGGAAAGCAGAAAGGGAAAAGGGTAAAGCGTTTCCTTGCTTGCTGTAGTACCTATCTCTGCTGGCTTCCTACCTTGATTTTCTGAAAGTGTTATCCTCAGCGTGATGTGAATTACTAGTAGTCTCTCCATGGAGAAATATAAGAGCATTTAGATCGCTATAAAATTCTTATATTTTTTTTTACGAAGGGAGTAGTTGGTTGAGTTGGATCGGGTTGCTTTTGCGACGCTTCCAGACCAATCTGGACCGGTCATAGTTATTTCATTTTGATTCAAGGGCCAACATAACCTAGTTTGCAAAGGGCATCTGTGAGAAATATGCGCCTGCCTCTAAGGCCTTAGCTGCCGCCTCTAAACACTGCACAAGCTGTCTTCACGTCAAAAATGATTAGCGTCGCCTCTAAGCATGGAGGTTGCCTCTATCCTTTTCTAATCATTAAAAAATAGTCCAGGCCCACTGTAAGATTGCGTTTTTAGCTTCTGCACCACCGTATGAATGGTCAAACAATATTTTTTCTAATAATAGGGGGCGGGCTCAACTATAGAGGCAGCAAGCATTCAACACATTTCGGCTCTTTGGGCGACAAATTTGAATGTGAATTGTGACATCTTTGGGTGAATAGTAGTTTGACACTATTTACATCTGATTTTGTCTTTTTTTTTGGTTTCCATTAATGTAAGTTGAATTAGGAGTTCAACCTTTTTAAGGTTGTACATATGAGTTTGAACATGTATTTACTTTTTCAAAAAAAAAAACGATCTCGGTGAGATCTCACACAAGTCGCCCTGGTTAGAGGCGGACCATGGGGCCCAGCTTAGAGGCAGGCCTGCCTCTAACACACTACGGATGCTCTAAGGGCATGTACAATTGTGCTATTTTAGAAGTGTCACGTAGGATAAACGTTGAAGTTGAAGAGAGAGAAATTATAAGAATCTTCTCTTATTTAAGAGATGATCTCTTAGCACAATATGTTTCACCATGTTTTTAGTAATAGCTAGTTATTGAAGATAAGACTAAGAAATAACCCATTGTAGACATACTTTTATTGTCATCTTAAATTACATAAGATTATCTTATCAAACACTGTACTTGCCCTAACTAGATCAGACTCCTTTTACGAAAAATGTACTCCCTCTGTAAAGAAATACTACCTTTGTATCAAAATATAAAACATCTTTGTGGGCTAAGCTGGTCTAAAAACGTCTTAGATTTTAATAAGGAGGGAGTATAAGATCGCTCATATCATTAAAGTATTGATATAGAAGATCTTATATTTCGTTACGGATGAAGTAATGTCCAGATAAGATCGGGGCAGCGAGAAACAGATGTGGCTTCTACAAGAGGTCACTCCTTTTCCTTTTTCTTTCTGCATGGAGCTTCTACGTCATTCGATCGCATATTATCCTTGATGACAGTGGATAACAGCTGACACTGACGAGATCTGACTTGTATTAGCGTATAGAAAATGGCTAAACGTGTTGTGTTTGATCACTTAGTGAAGAATGACATTCTTCGATAGTTGACAATATGATGCTTCCGAAGTCGCCTGCTAAAATAATAGCACCTCTGTACACTAATATAAAGGGAAATATATGCAGGTGGGAGAACTTTCCTCCTGTGATTCCTAAAAAATACTCCCTCCATTCCAAATTACTCGTCGCTGAAATGGATGTATCTAGAACTAAAATACATTTAGGTACATCCATACGTGCGACAAGTAATTCGAAACGGAGGGAGTACTACTTTCCAGGCCTCATTTGGTTTCAAGGGATCCCCGCTATTTTCCCGGGTCGGACAACCACGGGCCGATCTGGCCCAGGGATATCGATCGCGTCATTTGGTCCGCGTCCGTCGAGGGGTAACCCTGCCCGACCCCCGTCCTTTCCACGGGAAGGAAAGGCACGACCCAAGAGGTCGGGGAGGATATCCACGGCTCGACCGAGACGAGCAAACTCCAGCGCCCCCGGCCGCCTCCTAGCTCCACTCGGCGACAGAAGTGACGCTCCCGACCCCCTCCCTCTGGTGCTCACGATCCAACTCCACCCTCCAGCGACGGCGACGGACCGCGGCCGTCACTGTTCTCCTTCCCCGGATCTACCCTCCCCCTCGAAGCTCCGATCCCCTCCGGCGACGGCGACGGCGTCGGTTCCACGGACGTATTTTTCTTCAGTTTATTTATGCCTTCACCGTCCCTGATGTCGTTTGTATTTTCTTGTGTGCCTATGAGTTGTATTTTCTTGTGTGCTGCCCGCCTGCCCTACGAGTTGTTTCTATGTAGCATACTATGTTTTCCCATACGAATTGTGAAAAGTAGTCTGAAGCTTGATGATGCATATAGTTGCTCATATATTTGATAAAACTTTGCACTTTCATGCACCAGACCAGTGGGTCAGTTGGTTCAATTTCATAACTATGTATCTGTTCGTAGTTGACATCAGATCTCATATGTTATAGGAGGTACACAACACTTTTATTTACCAGATCTTGAAAGCAAACTTTCTTATTTATTTACTTTGCCACATTCTTGCCAAGTTCCTGCTTTTTAAATTGGCTGCATGCCTAGTGTTTTTGTGCTGAACTAGATACATGCCTAGTGTTTCTGTTTCTACACGAGAGATCTTTTTCAGCTGCAAAATCATATATATTTCATACTAAATTCTGACATTTGTGTATTGCTGTTCTTATTCTAGCACATGAAGATGGTCACATGATGTTCTTGTATGTAATGGTCACAACTTGATTGCAGCGAGAGATATTTTCCTAGCCACAGAATCATATCTTTCATACTAAATTATGACTGTACGCTGGAGCGCCCTTCCCCTGGTTACCAAACTGCCACAGGGAAAGGGAGTGAAATCCCCGTCGGAGATGAGGATCACCTGTGCTGGTGAAAATGCCCCGTAGGGGCCTTTCACCCTGGGTTATCCTACCCTTGCAACCAAACAAAGCCCAGAGGGAAATTAACACAGGTGGTGCTGGTCACACGTACGTACTATAGCAGTTAAACATGAAAGCGAAACGGGACGACACGTACGTACGTTGGGTCGATGACAGACAACGGATCATGACGGGTCGAGATTGATGAGATTGATCGATAGTTCGATACTGCCACATGTACGTCTGTCCGTCCGTTGGTTTTCCCTCCGCTGCAGGCCGCGGCGTCGATCGCCAGACGTACAACATGTACTGCAAGAACGCATGCATGGTGGAGGGCGCACGTCGACTAGTCTGCGTGCGCGTCGCCATATGCAGTGACGTCCACTGATCACTGATGGATCGACACATACAGGTGCATGCAGCCAGGCCCCAGCTATGCTTAGCTATTATTTCTGCCACAGAATGCCCACTCTGCGGATGGTGCCGTTTTGATACCCCGTTTTCATCTACAGAGGTTGAGAAGTAGCTAGCTAGACTCCTTTCCACCCGGACAGCTGCTGATCTGTCGATCGATTAATTGACCAGCTAGCTCAGCCACGCACACGGCATGCAGCGGATCCGATCGCCTCATCCATGCCGACAACGACCGGCCGGGGACGGAGGTGGCGCGCGAGCCCCACCTCCACGTGATCGGCCCGCCCTCATCCGTGCCGATAAGACAGCGACCGGCGCCGTACGTCGCTCTCTCTCGCGCTCGCTCTGTATGGCTAGCTGCCGGTCCTTCTCGGACGTCGATACCCGGCGGGGCGATCTTTTCCGCGGCGCCAACGCCATCCACCGCGACGATCCATCCATGCCCCTCGCGCGCTGCGTTCATGCCGATCGGCGCGCGCGTCACCGTCGCGGCGAGGACAAAGGCCGCGCGCGGGCGGGACCGGTAGATGGATATGTGAGCAGGTGATCGCCCCCTGGCCTGGCCTGGGTCGCTCGCTGCATGCCCCGTCATCGATCCCTCGCTGGCGCAGGGATCGGCTCTCCAATCACGGCGCAGGGACATTTCCACCTCGTATGCTTCCTCTAGGCGCCGTGGTAGTCTACTCTACAATGTGAACTTGACGTGCTAATGACTTGTCCTTACCCTGTTGAATGCCAGGTCGCCGTGGAAGCTAGGGAGAAGAAGAAACGTCGCGATACGAGGTCAGATCGCCCGGTGGATGGATGCTTGCTCGGTCGTGGGTTTCAGGCGATGCGCTTCCTGCGAGCGAAAGCACAAAGCGCAGAGGATGGGATACGAGGCGGCCGGCGGTCGATACATCGGCTGGAGGACTTTTTTGTACGTCGTCGCCGCGTGCGGTACAGAGACGGGCAGCGAAGTCAAGGATGGATGTGCAGCTGCGTATGCATGCACGGATGCACCGGACTGGGATCAGGTGACATGCCTCTTGGCAGTCACCGGGTAACATGCGGCTACTCATCCAGCGTTCCTTCTTCATCCAACGGCTACAAACGACCAAAGTGAAAAAAGCCAATACTTAGCAGTTTTTAGCCTGAACAGGCAACAGCGGAGAACTGAAAACTGATTTATATGAGATGTTTTTGTACAGGAACAACTAGACTCAACGTGCAGAGACATCAAAGAACTGAAAACTAAACAATTTAGTAACACTTGTCATTACAATTTACAAGTAATTAGCATAGAAATTTCTATTGCCAGATCAAAAGCGCGCCCACACACACACACATGCACATATCAGCCCTAAACCTATGCATAACATGGCCCGCGGCGTTCAACTCGACCCGCCATACGTTCCACCACCCCCGGTGGTGGCGCGGGAGGAGCAGAAGGTGGATGCAGCCTACCGGGCCGCACTAGAGGAGGCGCTCCAGCGCGCCCTGGAGGAGAGTCAGGCTTGGAGTAGGTCCTTGCTTTGTCGGCGGCGGGAAGACTGCGTCTATCCCCCGGCGCCGCCACCGCCGCAGGAGACCAAGGTCGAGCACGCCTCCACACCCACGCCTTCGCCGGCGGACCTCGGCGAGCGATACAAGTGGCAGGGCTGCCTTCGCAAGTAGGTGAGCGCCCCGCCCGTGTGGCTGGGGGCGACGCCGGAGCAGGAGGCGGCGTACCTCGAGCAATGGAGGGCCCGCGTGCTGGCAGAGGAGCAGGAGGACGACGAGCGACACATGCAACCATAGAGTGAGGAGGAGGAGAGTGCGCGCAGCGCTAGGCACGCAAGGAGGAGGAGCGCGTGCCGTGCAGCCGATCCATCGGCGCCGCAGACCGCTGAAGAGGCGGCACGGGCGACGTGCCAGACAAAATTCGCGTCCATTTGCGCCGGCGCGTTGGAGTTACCCTAACAACCCCTCGTCCCCTTTTTTCACTTTGATCGCTTATTGACCTGAACGAGCCCGCCTATTCCTCTTTTTCACCACGTCGTTAACGTTGCTCTGAAATTGCTAAGTGTTGGCTTATTTCGCTTTGCTTGCTGACGGCCGTTGGATGGAGAAAGAACGCTGGATGGCTAGCCGCATGTTACCCGGTGACTGCCAAAGAGGCATATCACCTGATCCCAGTCCGCATGCACCTCGCTCGCTCGGAAAGTGTAGAAAGGGGAAAGGGTAAAGCGTTTGCTTGCTTGCTGGGTGCTACTGGTAGCTAGCTCTGCTGGCTTCCTTCCTTGGTTTTCTCAAAGTGTTATCCTCAGCGTGATGTGAATTCAAAAAAAAAATCGAGACCAATCCAAGGGCAAAACCGCGTTGGCACTTTTTTACAGGAGATACTCCGCGGGCGCCGCGTGCCAGAACCGAAGCTCGAACGCGGGCGAGCTGGCAGCTACCCTTGCTGGTTGGGTTGGATCAGGTTGCCTTTGCGACACTTCCAGACCAATTTGGACCGTTCATAGTTATTTCATTTGGCAAATTTTAACCCGCTCCCTTTTACCTCTCATGTGAAAAGAGAAGGTAAAAAGGAGCATGTTAAAACTGCTCATTTCATTTTGATTCAAGGGCCAACATAACCTAGCTTGCTTTTTTATTTTTGAGCTGCGGCTTGCCTTTTCATTAGAAGAAAAGTAACCCGCGTGATATTGTTTACCAATAATAATAACGTCAGCCATGCATGAAGATAACAAAAAAGTGATTTGGAACACTAGCTTAGCCATGTTGACGTACACTGCGCCTAATCTTGCTCGCTATGTTGAAATATGCAATCGCAATGTGATTGCTAACTAGATCAGCCTGTTCTTATGTACTCACTCCGGTCCTTTTTAGTTTGCATATAAAATTTGTCTCAAATCAAGCCACATAAAGTTTGCCTAATTTTATAGAAAGATACCAACATTTACAATGTGAAATCAATATCAGTAGATACGTCATATGACTTAAATTTTCATATTGTATAATTTTAGCATGGTAGATATTGATATTTTTTTCATATAAATATGATTAAACTTTGTGAAATTTGAGTTCAGAAAATTTTTATATGTAAAGTAAAATGGACCGGAGGGAGTAAAATGTGTTGGGGAACGTAGCAATAATTTAAAAAAATTCTACGTGTCACCAAGATCAATCTAGGAGATGCTAGCAACGAGAGAGAGGGAGTGCATCTTCATACCCTTGAAGATCGCTAAGCGGAAGCGTTACAAGAACGCGGTTGATGGAGTCGTACTCGCGGCGATTCAAATCGCGCAAGATCCGATCTAGCGCCGAACGGACGGCGCCTCCGCGTTCAACACACGTACAGCCCGGGGACGTCTCCTCCTTCTTGATCTAGCAAGGGGAGAGGAGAAGTTGAGGAAGAACTCCAGCAGCACGACGGCGTGGTGGCGATGGAGCTCGTGGTTCTCCGGCAGAGCTTCGCTAAGCACTACGGAGGAGGAGGAGGAGTTGGAGGAGGAGAGGGCTGCGCCAGGAAAGGGGTGCGGCTGCCCTCTCTCTCCCTCACTATATATAGGGGGAAGGGGGTGGAGAAGGGGCCCTAGGGTTCCCTAGGGGAGGGGCGGCGGCCACAGGGGAAACCCTAGATGGGTTTGGGCGCCCCCACCCCTGGGAAACTTGCCCCCCAAGCTGGGAGGGGTGGCTGCCATAGGGGAGGGGCCCCCACCTCTCCACGTTACGTGAGAGGGGTTGGGAGGGGCGCACAGCCCCTTAGTGGGCTGGTGTACCCCCTCCCCTTGGCCCATAAGGCCCCCCAACGCTTGTCGGGGCCTTCGAAACATCTTTCGGTCACGCTAGTCGTCACCCGGTACTCCCAGAACAATTCCGGACTCCAATACCCTTTGTCCAATATATCGATCTTCACCTTCGGACCACTCCGGAGTTCCTCGTCACGTCCGGGATCTCATCCGGGACTCCGAACAACCTTCGGTAACCACATACTATTTCCCATAACAACTCTAGCGTCACCGAACCTTAAGTATGTAGACCCTACGGGTTCGGGAACCATGTAGACATGACCGAGACGTTCTCCGGCCAATAACCAACAGCGGGATCTGGATACCCATGTTGGCTCCCACATGTTCCACGATGATCTCATCGGATGAACCACGATGTCGGGGATTCAATCAATCCCGTATACAATTCCCTTTGTCCATTGGTATGTTACTTGCCCGAGATTCGATCGTCGGTATCCCAATACCTCATTCAATCTCGTCACCGGCAAGTCTCTTTACTCATTCCGTAACGCATGATCCCATGGCTAACTCCTTAGTCACATTGAGCTCATTATGATGATGCATTACCGAGTGGGCCCAGAGATACCTCTCCGTCATACGGAGTGACAAATCCCAGTCTTGATTCGTGCCAACCCAACAGACACTTTCGGAGATACCTGTAGTGCACCTTTATAGCCACCTAGTTACGTTGTGACGTTTGGTACACCCAAAGCATTCCTACAGTATCCGGGAGTTGCACAATCTCATGGTCTAAGGAAACGATACTTGACATTAGAAAAGCTCTTAGCAAACGAACTACACGATCTTGTGCTATGCTTAGGATTGGGTCTTGTACATCACATCATTCTCCTAATGATGTGATCCCGTTATCAATGACATCCAATGTCCATGGTCAGGAAACCATAACCATCTATTGATCAACGAGCTAGTCAACTAGAGGCTTACTAGGGACATGTTGTGGTCTATGTATTCACACATGTATTGCGGTTTCCAGTTAATACAATTATAGCATGAACAATAGACAATTATCATGAACAAGGAAATACAATAATAACAATTTTATTATTGCCTCTAGGGCATATTTCCAACAGTCTCCCACTTGCACTAGAGTCAATAATCTAGTTCATATCACTATGTGATTGTAATGAATCCAACACCCATGGGGTTTGTTCATATTGTTGGAAATATGCCCTAGAGGCAATAATAAATAGGTTATTATTATATTTCCTTGTTCATGATAATCGTTTATTATCCATGCTA
This sequence comes from Aegilops tauschii subsp. strangulata, assembly GCF_002575655.3. NCBI lineage: Eukaryota > Viridiplantae > Streptophyta > Magnoliopsida > Poales > Poaceae > Aegilops > Aegilops tauschii. The sequence goes on along the minus strand of NC_053041.3, from coordinate 67,281,410 downwards.
GAATTGTATTGATAGGAAACTCAGATACATGTGTGGATACATAGACAACACCATGTCCCTAGTAAGCCTCTAGTTGACTAGCTCGTTGATCAATAGATGGTTACGGTTTCCTGACCATGGACATTGGATGTCGTTGATAACGGGATCACATCATTAGGAGAATGATGTGATGGACAAGACCCAATCCTAAGCCTAGCACAAGATCGTGTAGTTCGTTTGCTCAGAGCTTTTCTAATGTCAAGTATCAGTTCCTTAGACCATGAGATTGTGCAACTCCCGGATACCGTAGGAATGCTTTGGGTGTACCAAACGTCACAACGTAACTGGGTGGCTATAAAGGTGCACTACAGGTATCTTCGAAAGTGTCTGTTGGGTTGGCACGAATCGAGACTGGGATTTGTCACTCCGTGTAAACGGAGAGGTATCTCTGGGCCCACTCGGTAGGACATCATCATAATGTGCACAATGTGACCAAGGAGTTGATCACGGGATGATGTGAGTTACGGAACGAGTAAAGAGACTTGCCGGTAACGAGATTGAACAAGGTATACGGATACCGACGATCGAATCTCGGGCAAGTAACATATCGATAGACAAAGGGAATTGCATACGGGATTGATTGAATCCCCGACATCGTGGTTCATCCGATGAGATCATCGTGGAACATGTGGGAGCCAACATGGGTATCCAGATCCCGCTGTTGGTTATTGACCGGAGAACGTCTCGGTCATGTCTGCATGGTTCCCGAACCCGTAGGGTCTACACGCTTAAGGTTCGATGACGCTAGGGTTATAGGGAAAGTATGTACGTGGTTACCGAATGTTGTTCGGAGTCCCGGATGAGATCCCGGACGTCACGAGGAGTTCCGGAATGGTCCGGAGGTAAAGATTTATATATGGGAAGTCCTGTTTTGGTCACCGGAAAAGTTTCGGGTGAAATCGGTAATGTACCGGGACCACCGGGAGGGTCCCGGGGGTCCACCAAGTGGGGCCACCAGCCCCAGAAGGCTGCGTGGGCCAAGTGTGGGAGGGGACCAGCCCCAGGTGGGCTGGTGCGCCCCCCACCAAGGCCCAAGGCGCATGGGAGAGTGGGAGGGGGCAAACCCTAGGTCCAGATGGGCCTTAGGGCCCATCTAGTGGGGCACCCCCCCTCTCCTCCCCTTGGCCGCCCCCCCTTGATGGGATCTAGGGCTGGCCGCCTCCTCTTGGGGGTGGAAACCCTAAGGGGGGCGCAGCCCCCTCCCCCCCTATATATAGTTGAGGTTTGGGCTGCCCAAGACACACGAGAAAGTCTCTCTTTCGGTGCAGCCCTACCCCTCTTCTTCCTCCTCCTCTCCCGCGGTGCTTGGCGAAGCCCTGCGGGATTGCCACGCTCCTCCATCAGCACCACGCCGTCGTGTTGCTGTTGGATGGAGTCTTCTCCAACCTCTCCCTCTCTCCTTGCTGGATCAAGGCGTGGGAGACGTCACCGGGCTGCACGTGTGTTGAACGCGGAGGCACCGTTCTTCGGTGCTCAGATCGGAATCAACCGCGATCTGAATCGCTACGAGTACGACTCCCTCATCCGCGTTCTTGCAACGCTTCCGCTTAGCGATCTACAAGGGTATGTAGATGCACCCCCCTTCCCCTCGTTGCTAGATTACTCCATAGATTGATCTTGGTGATGCGTAGAAAATTTTGAATTTCTGCTACGTTCCCCAACACATATCTCGCTTGTGAGAGAGGTTATTAGTCAACGGGGCTGAACCTTTCAGATCCGTGTGTGTTTTACAAATCTCTATGTCATCTTGTAGATGAAGCTACCACGCGCTACTTGGAGCTACTCCAAATAACTGCTCTACTATATGAATCAGGTTTACTACTCAGAGTCATCCGGATTAGTGTCAAAATTTGCATCGACGCAACCCTTTACGACGAACTCTTTTTCCACCTCCATAATCGAGAAACTTCCTTAGTCCACTAGATACTAAGGATAAGTTCGACCGCTGTCATGTGATCCATTCCTGGATCACTCTTTTACCCCTTGACTGACTCATGGCAAGGCACACTTCAGGTGCGGTACACAGCATAGCATACTGTAGAGCCTACGTCTAAAGCATAGGGGACAACCTTCGTCCTTTCTCTCTCTTCTGCCGTGGTCATGTTTTGAGTCTTACTCAATACTCACACCTTGTAACACAGCCAAGAACTCCTTCTTTGCTGGTCTATTTTGAACTCCTTCAAAATCTTGTCACGGTATGTATTCATTTGAAAGTACTATTAAGCGTTTTTTATCTATCCTTATAGATCTTGATGCTCAATGTTCAAGTAGCTTAATCCAGGTTTTTCATTGAAAAACACTTTTCAAATAATCCTGTATGCTTTCCAGAAATTCTACATCATTTCTGATCAACAATATGTTAACAACATATACTCATCAAAAATATAGTGCTCCCACTCACTTCTTTGGAAATACAAGTTTCTCATAAACTTTGTAAAAACCCAAAATCTTTGATCATCTCATCAAAGCGTACATTTCATCTCCGAGATGCTTACTCCAGTCCTTAGAAGGATTGTTGGAGCTTTGCATACTTGTTAGCATATTTCAGGATTGACAAAACCTTCTGGTTGTATCACATACAACCTTTCCTCAAGAAAATCGTCGAGGAAACAATGTTTTTGACATCCTATCTGCAAGATTTCATAAATAATGCAGTAACTGCTAATATAATTCCAACAGACTCTTAGCATCGCTACGAGTGAGAAAGTCTCATCGCAGTCAACTCCTTGAACTTGTCGGAAAACATCTTAACGACAAGTTGAGCTTTCTTAATGGTGACACTTACCATCATTGTCCGTCTTCCTTTTAAAATCCATCTGCACCCAACAGCCTTACGACCATCAAGTAGTTCTTCCAAAGTCTATACTTTGTTTTTATACATGGATCCTCTCTCGGATTTTATGGCCTCGAGCCATTCGTCGGAATCTGGGCCCACCATCGCTTCTCCATAGCTCGTAGGTTCATTGTTGTCTAGCAACATGACTTCCAAGACAGGATTACGTACCACTCTGAAGTAGTACGCATCCTTGTCGTCCTACGAGGTTTGGTAGTGACTTGACCCGAAGTTTCATGATCACTATCATAAGCTTCCACTTCAATTGGTGTAGGTGCCACAGGAACAACTTCTTGTGCCCTGCTACACACTAGTTGAAGTGACGGTTCAATAACCTCATCAAGTCTCCACCATCCTCCCACTCAATTCTTTCGAGAGAAACTTTTTCTCGAGAAAGGATCCGTTTCTAGAAACAATCACTTTTGCTTTCAGATCTGAAATAGGAGGTATACCCAACTGTTTTGGGTATTCTATGAAGATGCATTTATCCGCTTTGGGTTCGAGCTTATCAGCCTGAAACTTTTTCACATAAGCGTCGCAGCCCCAAACTTTTAAGAAACGACAGCTTAGGTTTCTCTAAACCATAGTTCATACGGTGTCGTCTCAAACGGAATTGCGTGGTGCCCTATTTAAAGTGAATGCGGTTGTCTCTAATGCCTAACCCATAAACGATAGCGTTAATTTGATAAGACACATCATGGTATGCACCATATCCAATAGGGAGCAGTTATGTTGAGTGTGTGTAAATGTATACATGTACAAATTACATTAGAGTATGGAAACTTCACTCTTATATGTTTATCCTATATATTATAAAAAGTGCATTATTTGTGCTAATTGTGCGGAAAATTTTGCTTTTTTCATTTTCTTTTCTCTTTAAGTGTAATAACAATGCTAATTGTTTTGTGCTAGTATTTTTTTGCTAATTAAGGACAGTTTTCCATTATTATGTGTATGTATGCGTGCAATTACTATAAAATATTTGTGTAAATTATACTAGACTGCTAAAGTTGCTGTATTAAATTTGTATTTACTGCATATTATAAAAAGTGCAATTTCACTACAAAGTTGTGTGCATGTTTTTTTATTTTCTTTCTTCTGAAGAATAAAACCAATGTCACTAATTTACTCTCTTTAAGAAAACTTTATTTGTTTTATTATGTTTAGTTCATAATTTATTTCCTATTTTTAAGGAAGATACCAATGCCATAATTCATTCCTTGTTTAAAAACTTTGTTTTTATGTAAAATTCACTATTATATGTTTATTCTTACATAACCAAAAAAGTGCAATTTACGTGTAAATTGTGTGCAAATTGTATTATTATTATTTTTTACTTTCTTTCTTCTTAAAGGGTGTGCAAATTTTCCGGTACCAATGCCGCTATACTTGATTTCTTCTCAGATTATTTTTTGTGTGTTTGTAAGTAAGTATACACGCAAGTATGATACATCATGGGTGTAAATTATAGTAGAGAGCAAAAATTGCACTGTAGATGCTTATTTTTTGCATATTGCAAAAGTGCAATTTCAGGGCATACTTGTGTGCAAGTTATTTTTTAATTTTCTTTCTTCTTAAAGGGTTTCATTTTTCCTTAGAAAAAATCATTATTTCATTTTTGTTTTTGTTTTTATATTTTATTTATTCTTAAAGGGTTTCATTCTTACCTAGAAAACTTCATTATTTTGTTTTAGTGTTAGTTTTTGTAATATTTTCTTAAAGGGTTTCGTTATTCCATAGAAAAGTTCATTATTTTCTTTTTTATTTTCTTTCTTCTTAAAGGGTTTCATTCTTCCCTAGAAAACTCTATTATTTTGTTTTTCTAATATTTTATTAGTGACTTTTACATTTCATTTTCTTTCTTTTTTAAGAATAATACCAATTCCACTAATTCATCCCTTATTTGGAAACTTCTATTTTGTGTAAATTCCACAATTATATGCTTATTCTTGCATATTATAGAAGGCGTAATTATTGTGTAAATTGTGTGCAAATTTTTACATTTGTTGTTTTAGATATTTTTGATTTGCAAAGGGTAATATAAATGTCACTAATTCATTCTTCGTTGGAAAACATCATAGTTTGTTTTTGTTTTGGTGTTTATTTCACTTTCTTTCTTCTTAAAGGGCAGTAGCATTGTCACTTATTCATTCGTTCAAATTTTTTCTGGACGTTGTGAAAAAGCGCAATTTAAGTGTAAATTGTGTGCAAAAGCATAATTTAAGTGTAATATATGCTTATTGTTGCATATTGTGAAAAAGCGCAATTTAAGTGTAAATTGTGTGCAAATTTTGTCGTTGTTTATTTAGTTTTGTTTCATTTTTATTCTTCCTAAAGGGTAATACAAATGCCACTAATTCATTTTTTCCTAGAAAACTTCTTTATTTTAATTTTATTTCATGTTATATTTTATTTTCTTTCTAGTTTAAGAGTAATGCTAACGCCACTAATTCATTTTTTTCTTAGCAATCTACCTTTTGGCGAAACTTCGCCGTTATATGCTTATTATTGCATATTATAAAAAAGCATAATTATGTGTAAATTGTGTGCATATTTTATCACAATTAGTGTTGTAGCTTTGCGAGAGATTCATGCCAGACTTTTTCTCAGGTAATTGTCTATAAATAACACTGCATTTAGACGGCAGGTATACTATAGCAAATTGTGGGACAGAGATACTTTATTTTGGATGCATTTGAACCGTCACGGTCAAAAAAGAAAATTACCTCGCACTCTTACTCCCTCTCTTATTAAATTTCTATGCCATGCATGCATTCTCTCTCTCATTTTTTTCACATGCATGCACACATCACAAATCTCTTAGCGCTCTCTCTCTCTCTCTCTCAAAGACATGCATGTCTGTGCACAGCAGACAGCACCTCTCTCTCTCTCATTTTCTTGGGACACAGTCCAAATCTCACATGCATAGTTGCATGCCGGCCTTTTTTTTGGGTGTGGCTGCGCATGTTCACACCTACACAAAAAAGTGACTGGCCGAATGCAATCTTCAGTCGATTGACACCTAGCCGGTCCCAAACATGAAAGCGAAACGGGACGACACGTACCGTACGTTGGGTCGATGACAGACAACGGAGGGATCAGGACGGGACGAGATTGATGAGATTGATCGATACTGCCACATGTACGTCCGACCGTCCGTCCGTTGGTTTTCCCTCCGCTGCAGGCCGCGGCGTGACCGGTCGATGGCCAGACGTACAAGATGTACTGCAAGAATGCATGCATGGTGGAGGGCACGCGCACGACGACTAGTCTACTTGCGCGTCGCCGTATGCAGTGACGTCACCATACTACGTACGTTACGTGCTGTCCACTGATCACTGATGGATCGACACATACAGGTGCATGCAGCCAGGCCCCAGCTATGCTTAGCTATTATTTCTGCCACAGAATGCCCACTCTGCGGATGGTGCCGTTCTGATACCCCGTTTTCATCTACAGAAGTTGAGAAGTAGCTAGCTAGACTCCTTTCCACCCGGACAGCTGCTGATCTTGTGATCGCTCCGTCCTGTAATCTTCATCACGCCAGCGCTGTCGCAGTACCGACTTTGCAATGCAATCCGTCATATAACTTCCGGCGAACGCTCCCGCATTTTCCTCGAAGCAACGGCTTTAGAAGTCAACCAGTCTAAAAATGTGAGTAGTTTTGGGTTGGGTGGGTAGCTTCGAGCAACTTTGTGTGCCCTAGCTAGGGCGTCCCCTTGGCAAGTTTCCTTCCACCTTGCCGAGTGTTTTCTTCATCGACTAGCTATATCCTGGTTTTGTTTCTCCCTGTGGCTAGTCCTATTCGTTAGAGCATCTACAGTCGCGCGCCCGAAATCCACCTCAAACATTCAGATTGACGGCCCGGTCATAGAAATTTAAGCAAGACATGCTTCTTAGACGGGCGTCAAACGCCCGGGCTGACCGACACCTCTCATATTCAGCCTAAATATGGGGCATATATGGAGATGCCTAGGCACGTCCGCCACGTTGGACCCGATAGCCCTACCCTACCATAATTTGCACCAAATCCTTCCTCCTCCTCCTCCTCCTCCTCCTCCTGCCTCCCTCCTAACTTTCCTGCGCCCGAGCCCTCATCGTCCGCCACCCTTGCTCCCAATCCTCACCACTGGTCCCGATCCGCTGTCCTAGATGTCGTCCAGGCCGTCCCCGACCGCCGTGATGGAGACTGCGTCCACCTCATCCATCGGCGTTCCGTCCTCGGCTCTGCCGTGCAAGGCGGAGAACGTCGCCTGGAGGATGTGGCGATGCCGTCAGCGAGAGAGGGAAGCGGCGGCAACGTCATAGGGAGATGCGGACATGGAAGAGCAGTTGTCCCCCTCCCCCTCCCCCCGCCGCGCCCGAAACCCTGGCCCCATCCCTCCATTTGCCAATGCGGATTGCGTTGTCGGACCATGTTGGGACAGAGGAGGTTCCGATGGCCGGTTGGGGCATTCCGGAGAGCTTTTCATCAACGCGGATGTCGGCCGGTTGGGGCATTCCGGAGAGCTATCCGCCCAAGCAAGAGGCGACGATCAAATGGGAGATCGAGAAGACCAAGACATTTGAAAAGATTGAGCTTGAGAATGAGAGGTTGTAACTCACACAGGACGCGAAGGATGCAAAGATCATGTTGGCGGACGAAATCCTCTTGTATGAGCATGCAAAGAAGTGGCTTGCGAAGCAGAAGAAGGAGATCAACGAGTGTAGGGAGTACGAGGCGGCAAGGGCGGCTGCGGCAGCAGCAGAGCATGCGGCAAGGATGCAGGCGGAGCAAGACGCAAGGATGGCCTCGGAGCAGGCGACATGGATGGCGTCCGGCGAGTGATCCGGCCAGCAAGCAAGGCATCCATCACGCATGGATAACTTCATTTTGGCATGCCCCGATTGTTGAACTATGATTTTCTTTGCTTTTGTTTCGAACTATTGAATTCGGACAATTTGTATCGTATGATCGACGTGCATGGATTGCATGGATCTGAGGCTCCGTATTTGAGGTATGTGGATGTGCGTTAGTCCATATGAGGGGCCGGACGGCGCTGTCCGTGGGCGTATAGGGACCGGATTTACCAAGTCCGGTTGTAGATGCCCTTAATACACATTACATTTGTCTACGTGAATTACACCGTCTTCGGTTGGGTCCTACAATGATGGCATGTGACATACTAATAGACAGAGATTACAAGTAAACAAAACGGGGTATCTTGTCCGCCTTATCCGGGCGGAGCATCCACTGAGAGGGACGTCCATGTGATCAACCCAGTCACCTACTCTGCCCTACTAGTACCCCTGTGGATCCACCCATACAACGACAGCACGGAGGGAGGAAACACCAAGAACTGGAGATAGACATGGACATGGATGTGGGTTTCGTCGTTGGCTTTGCGCGTGCCACGCACTATCTATCCAGCTGACTTGACCAGCAGCAGAGGCAGCTAGTACGTACGAAGCACTATACCATACCTAACTAAATTTGCAATCCAGTTGATGCCAACTGCTCCTGCGTACGTGCACAGCCACCTTTCGATCGAAGGCCAGAAACACGCACGTTATTTGTGGTCGTGGATACGATCGTGCCGCTGGGCGCTAGCTAGCCTTCGTGGACGGACAGCAGTACCACACCATGGGCTTGTCCGGGAGAGCTAGCTAGTGCCTAGTGGAACATGGTGCGTTGGTGTTGGTGGGTGCCCATCCCAACTCCGGAGTAGATGGATGGACGTGGATCGGTCGGATGAAGGTGCGGCGTCAGGTCTCGGCGTCGCGGCACAGTGCTGGCTTGCTCCTTTTTTCCTTTTCTTTGCGTGTGCATGGCAGGACGAGGATGAGTGGAGGCCATGGACGAGGATGGCAGCTTCCAGCGGCGAACCAGGGGCCACGTAGAGGGGAGGCCTATCCTTCCTTTTTTTTTTATTTCTCCTTTGGATGGAACGGGCACCAACACCATGACCATGCATCGTCACCTTTTTTAGTTTTCCTCGGGAGCGCGCACTACAAGGATACTCCCTATAAAGCAACAAATATTCTACAACGTTTTGACTATATGTTGCAAAATTCACAAGAGATACGCATATAAGCATTGTAGCATATGCGTTGCAGACTTGTAACAGGTGACCCCATTTTAGTACATAGATTGGAACCGGCCACAACTCCAAGTAAAGCCCCATGTAGCCTCTTGTCTAGCCCAGCCCAAGTTGGCTTTAAGGATAATCTTAGGTCGTTCCCAGTCCCCAGCCTCCCCTGTTCCTCTCCTAACCTCCCACGCCGGCCGCCGCCCCTCGTCAGTTGCCGCACATGAGCACTCCCCTGCGATCCTCTCTCCCGGCGTGCCGTCCCTCACCACTCCCCTGAGAACCTCTGTCCAGGCGCGCCGCCCCTCAACACTCCCCTGCGAACCTCCATCCAGGCGCGCCGTCCCTCATCTCCACTCCCCGGCGACCCTGCATCCCGGCACGCCATCCCTCGTCACTGCTCCCCTGCACGCGACCAACGGTGAATCCAAGGTACGACACGCCGCCCTTCTTCAACACTCCCCTATCACCCTGCATCCCGACGCGCTACCCGTCGTTACCGCTCCCCTGTGACCCTGCATCCCAGCGCGCTGCCCCTCGTCACCGCTCCCCTGCAACAACGGTGAATCCAACGTACGACCATGAACATGCTCAGATTCTCCTTTTGCCCAGCTGTATATCCTATCATTGATCGTGAAGAGCAGAGAGACCAAGGATGAGATTAATTCTGCTAGGGATCCAATTGCGAGATAATTACTATGGGAGATTCTGATTGTGTGACGACTTTCTTTGAAACATAAACGTGACGCATAGGCATGTGTTCTCACACAACAGGTCTCAAACAACCGGCTTAGCCCTCTTTTCATCGGATTAAGTTTGTTTCCATGTCTATTTTTGTTTTGTGGTGTTTAATTTCGTTTACAATTTGGGCATACTGAAAAAAGTCCAGAATTCCATGGCAAAAAAAAAGAGTCGAGATTCATGCTATTGTAGTTATGGTTGATACACTAGAAGAAAATGAATTTGAACCTTCACACACTTTGTGAATTATCTGACTTTTATAAACAAGACTCCTAATCCATCTAAGCGCTGGCAAATGTTTTTCAGGTGGCTTATACAGCGTCAGTGGATATGGTGTCAACAAGAGGTTTATTGTGTTGTTTGGCAGTAGGTTTTATTGTTGTCCGTGTTCCTGCTCTTCGATTCAAACAATCTTCTCGATTATTGGATGACTCAAGAATTGAGTCCTGGTTGCACTTATGATGTGGGCTGATATGGTTGTGTGTGTAGCCCTGACCAAACTCTGGCCCCTCCAAAGTTAGGTGCAGGAGTTCAGGTTCATTCTTCATCAGTTTTAATGCCAAGGATTCATATTTGGATGATACTTCCTGATCAACGGGTGAGTTATTTGGTGCATACTATTAATGGATCAGCATTTGGATTGTTGGATTGTGATCTGGACATATTATTGAATCGGTCCAATATATAAAAATAGGAGTAAGCATAAGAGCATTGCCTACAGGTTTATATTCGGTCAGAACATGCATATACACCATTTACACCAATTGCTTTCTTCATGCAATTATGCAACTGTTAACATTTCACTGATGTTGCAATATTATAAGGGAATTTAACTGAATTTAATCTACTTGTCAGATTTATGTCGATATTGTTTTTTAAGATGGAGCTACATAATTGTTCGTTGGTGATCGACCTCAATAATCTGGCGTTTCCAATATGTTGGTGTTTGATCGAGGTACAAACAGAATTTTGATTGTGTAGTTTCAGCAGCCTTACTTAGGACTATTCTCATTTCATCTTCCATATGGAGGGACTATAACAGCATTTATGAAAGTTTTGTAATTCCTTTACGAGTTCTTTCCTTTTGATCCATTGATAACTTTGATTCTCTCTAACATGCATGAACTAAAGTATTCTTGAAAAAGCCTGGAAAAGCATAACGGAGACATATCTCTTGCTACAGTTGTAAGTTGTGTTCTTAAATTTAAACTTGATGGTGTTGAACTTACAAATGAATTCTGGGAAGTGCATGTCGATATGGCACTTGTGAAGACTTGCCATTTGGTACGGAGTTGCAAACTGCATTACTCTCGGTAATGCAGACAAAACAAAGATTGCATGGCCTTCAACCTTTGTACGTGACTAATATCCTGCCTCTATCACTACTTGCATCATGTCAATGCATTCTGTGTTAACAATTCATTTTGTTTTTGTGTTTGTAGATTCAAAAGATAAATGGATGATTATATGGGTGCCTGGCAAGTATACTGCAATGAAGATGATGATGTTCCTGATCATGATGAGAAGATGGATGCTTAGAGTTTTAGTTAAGTTGTAGGGACGATGTTCTTCGGTTATGTTTTAGTTAAGTTGTACGGATGTTGATGGATGCTTTCAGTTTAACTTTTGCTGTCAGGAAAATAGTTGGATTATGCATCACATCTCGATGATGTTCCTCCTGTAATATCCACTATTGTAATCCAACATATTTATCTAATATATGATTTGTTCCTCCCATGAGTATATTATGTTATTTTTGTCCACTTGAAATAAATAATGATCACCATTGCATCGAGCATTAACTTAATTGTTAGCAATATAATTGTTAACTCTTCAAGCGTTGGAAATTCCTCATTGCCAAGCAATTAAGATTTTGGTTCCTGTACATTAAGCACCAACGTATAAAAGTGTTGTAGAAGTCCGTTTTATGTGTTGTAGTCTTGCAACGGTCCTTTTACCAACGAAAATATAAGCGTTGCATTACGCGCTAGCAATGCTGGATAAGGCTACGCATCCCAATCCGTTGGTAAAGACACTAGCAACGCATATATTGACTTTTAGATACGGAAAATTGCGTTGCTATAGTGGGGGTCATGTTGTAGTGGCGGGTGGAACCGTGGTGGTGGCGGGCAAGGCAAAGCGTGTGCTCGGACGCACGCACGTTGCTCTTCTCGACCATCTCGTTGCCGTTTAAAGGCAACAGTGCCACTACATGCATGCATGTAGGTGGATCCACCGTATATGTAGGGAGTGTCTGATTTTGATTACGTGTAGCCATTTTGGCCGTATTGCATCTGTCGATCGCTGGAGCCTGGCTGAAATGCAATCTCTATCTGCACTTCATTTAGTAGCCCACAAAACTCCAAGCTGCATTACAGCAGAAATACTAACATGGCGTCTGGTTGTAAACATGTACTCCTCAGATGCAACATCAGTTGTTTGGTTACATGCAAAACATGCATGTGCCAATCTTTTTTCGAGTGGTGAGGTACTGAGGCTACCACACAGTGATAAGCACAACACCAATGAACATGTACATGCATTAGGCGACTTTAACACACGTATATCAGACAACGGTCTAGCGAATCATGCATAATAGTATCACATGGACGACCACACATGAACAAACATGGCAGTAGAACACAAAACAACCACAAAACAGTTCAGGACCGACACGCCGACCAACAGACATTAATCTCTAATCATTGAAGGGTTGGGTTGTGCTTATCGCGCTTGACCACCACATCGGAGCAGGAAAGGTCGAACACAATCGTGTTCGAAGTCACGAAAATCACAACCTTAAAAGGTGAGCATGTAGCCAATCTTTAGCTGGGATGGCGAAGCCGTCCGCCCTTGATCAATGGCAAGCCTCCCGTTGACATCTCGAACCTTTACCCACCTATTGTAGCCGTTTTCTTATCCTAATGACGACCTTCGGAGGGATGGTGGTCATGTGCTTACGAAAACCATTAGAGATCAAAAGTAACGCCAATACATGTGTTAAAATTATCTTCCATAGGGTTGGACCTACGCTCTCGTGGAAATAGCCGACATTCGTCGGCCTTCCTCGATGCCTCTTCGAGGCGCTGCCCTCTTCTACATCCTTGCCGACTATGACATGAGTGCACAGTGCTCAGTGTACTGCCTGTCGGGAAACGTAGTATAAAACAAAAAAAAAACACCCTACTATCACCCAGAAATTTTTTGAAGATTCATATAAGGTTTGGATCACGTCCGTGCGTTCGTTTTCCCTCCGCTGCAGGCCGCGGCGTGACCGGTCGATGGCCAGACGTACAAGATGTACTGCAGGAATGCATGCATGGTGGAGGGCGCCCGCACGACGACTAGTCTACTTGCGCGTCGCCGTATGCAGTGACGTCACCATACTACGTACGTACGTACGTGCTGTTCACTGATCAATGATGGATCGACACGTACAGGTGCATTCGGCCCGGCCCCAGGTGTGACTCGTCTGCGCCTGGCTATTCAGCGACACAGGATTTCCACTCTACGGATGGTGCCGCTTTTGCCCCGTTTTCATCCACGGAAGTAGCTAAGGCAGCTCTCGATCTTGACCAGCTAGCTCAGCCACGCACGGGTCCGATCGCCTCATCCATGCCGATCGACAACGACCGGCCGGGGACGGGCGTGGCGCGCGACCCCCACCTCCACGCCGATAAGACGGCGACCGGCCCCGTACGTCGCCCTCTCGCGCTCCGTATGGCTAGCCGGTACTGCTGGAACGTACGTCGAGACCCGGCGGGGCGATCTTTTCCACGGCGCCAACGCCATCCACCGCGGCGTACGGGCCACGGCAGATAGACGTGAGCATGCAGGTGATGGGCCCCTGTGCTGGCTCTCTCACTGCATGCAGCATGCCCGTCACCGATCCCTCCCTGGCGTAGGGATCGATCGGTTCTCCATTCACTGCGCGCTTTGTTATCCATCCACGAAGAAAGAAAGATAGCGGGAGAGGAATCGCGGCGGAGAGCGACGGCGTGCCGTAGCATCACGGCTATCGCGGAGGAGGAACGCGCGCGTTCGAGTAGTATCTTGCGCCGCATGCTGCTTTGAGCCTTTGCTTTCGCCCAAGGTCGGCAAAAGCAAATGGCCGGCTAGGGCCAAGCTAAGCCAAAACCCCAGGGGTAGTAGCTAGCCAGTAGCCGTATCAATTCAAACAGGGGTACGTACATACCACTTCGATCTGCAACTCGATCGGACAAGGCAAGTGCATCATCGTCGGCATTCCGTACGTCCATCAGGCTAGGGCACATCCAAGATCGTGTGTGGACCGCGGACAGGCTTGGTCTAGCGCACATCAACTTGGACAAATTGGATCCATTTTTGACTCGATCGAAGATTGGTGGCACTCCATGGTATGGTAAATGCCAACGGTAATGTGAGGAAAGGTGTCTCGTCCATGGTTATGTTGGCTTCATGGAAGATTTGAAACGAGAGAAATGCAAGAGTTTTTTGGGAACGTGGCATCCATGCCCGCTGTAATAGCAGGCAGGATTAAGGCCGAGTCCGCACTTGAGGGATTAGCGGGCGCTAAACATTTGAGATCCTCGATGCCGTGAGATTCGGCTTACGAGCTTTTTGGCCGCTCTCGATCGTTTTGGTAACTTGTAAAACTCTTCTTAATTAATGAGACGAGACAAGGCTTTTGCCATTATTTAAAGAAAATACTATGCATGTATATTTGGCATATGTACCAGCCGGGTCGGCCCGCGGGAAAGAACTAGAAGCCATAAATCGCACCAACCAGTTGCCTAAACCTAGATTTTCAGTAGCAGTTTGGGACAACCTTGTCCGTTTTTCTTTTCGATCAGTCGATTTTCGTAGCTGTTTAATTCACATCCAATGGTTCTCGTTCATCTTCCTCGTCCCTTATCCATCCTGCCCGTGCCCAACCACCCGGCGCCCCGCCCTGTCCAAGCCGCTTCCTCCACCATGTCGCCGCCCTGAACTCCAATGTCGATGACCTTCCAGCACCCCCCACCACCTATCAACCTCCGACTCCTCTCCTCAGGCGACGCCATTGTCGTGCCGTCCTCGGCTCCTGGTCACTCCTTGCCCGGCCTCGCTACCACTATCCGCAGCATCCCCGTATTTGCCTTGGAGCAACGCCTTTAGAAATCGACCAGTTTGAAAAGGTTTTTCAGGCAAATTAAGAACAACAATTGTGATTAGTTTTGGTTGGGTGCATAGCTTCGAGCAAGTTTGTGCGTCCTAGCTAGGCCTGTTGGGGATCGTAGCAGAATTTTAACATTTCCTACGCATCACCAAGATCCATCTATGGAGTATACTAGCAACGAGGGGAAAGGAGTGCATCTACATACCCTTGTAGATCGCGAGCGGAAGCGTTCTAATGAACGGGGTTGATGGAGTCGTACTCGCCGTGATCCAAATCACCGATGACCGAGTGCCGAACGGACGGCACCTCCGCGTTCAACACACGTACGGAGCAGCGACGTCTCCTCCTTCTTGATCCAGCAAGGGGGAAGGAGAGGTTGATGGAGATCCAGCAGCACGACGGCGTGGTGGTGGAAGTAGCGGGGATCCCGGCAGGGCTTCGCCAAGCGCAAGCGGGAGGGAGAGGTGTTGCAGGGGAGAGGGAGGCGCCAAGGGCTGTGGTGCTGCTGCCCTCCCTCCCCCCACTATATATAGGCCCCCTGGAGGGGGGCGCCGGCCCTGGAACCCATCTACAAGGGGGGGGGGGGGGGCGGCGGCCGGGGGGGAAATTCCCCCCCCCCCCCCACCAAGTCAAGTGGGGCTCCCCCCACCCCCAGGGTTTCCAACCCTAGGCGCAGGGGGAGGCCCATGGGGGGCGCCCCAGCCCACTAAGGGCTGGTTCCCTTCCCACTTCAGCCCATGGGGCCCTCCGGGATAGGTGGCCCCACCCGGTGGACCCCCGGGACCCTTCCGGTGGTCCTGGTACAATACCGATAACCCCCGAAACTTTCCCGGTGGCCGAAACTGGACTTCCTATATATAATTCTTCACCTCCGGACCATTCCGGAACTCCTCGTGACGTCCGGGATCTCATCCGGGACTCTGAACAACTTTCGGGTTTCCGCATACTAATATCTCTACAACCCTAGCGTCACCGAACCTTAAGTGTGTAGACCCTACGGGTTCGGGAGACATGCAGACATGACCGAGACGCCTCTCCGGTCAATAACCAACAGCGGGATCTGGATACCCATGTTGGCTCCCACATGTTCCACGATGATCTCATCGGATGAACCACGATGTCGAGGATTCAATCAATCCCGTATACAATTCCCTTTGTCAATCGGTACGTTACTTGCCCGAGATTCGATCGTCGGTATCCCAATACCTTGTCCAATCTCGTTACCGGCAAGTCACTTTACTCGTACCGTAATGCATGATCCCGTGGCTAACTCCTTAGTCACATTGAGCTCATTATGATGATGCATTACCGAGTGGGCCCAGAGATACCTCTCCGTCATACGGAGTGACAAATCCCAGTCTCGATCCCTGTCAACCCAACAGACACTTTCAGAGATACCCGTAGTGTACCTTTATAGTCACCCAGTTATGTTGTGACGTTGGGTACACCCAAAGCACTCCTACAGCATCCGGGAGTTACACGATCTCATGGTCTAAGGAAAAGATACTTGACATTGGAAAAGCTCTAGCAAACGAACTACACGATCTTTTATGCTATGCTTAGGCTTGGGTCTTGTTCATCACATCATTCTCCTAATGATGTGATCCCGTTATCAATGACATCCAACGTCCATAGTCAGGAAACCTTGACTATCTGTTGATCAACGAGCTAGTCAACTAGAGGCTTACTAGGGACACGTTGTGGTCTATATATTCACACATGTATTACGATTTCCGGATAACACAATTATAGCATGAACAATAGACAATTATCATGAACAAAGAAATATAATAATAACCATTTATTATTGCCTCTAGGGCATATTTCCAACAGTCTCCCAGTTGCACTAGAGTCAATAATCTAGTTACATTGTGATGAATCGAACACCCATAGCGTTCTGGTGTTGATCATGTTTTGCTCTAGGGAGAGGTTTAGTCAACGGATCTGCTACATTCAGGTCCGTATGTACTTTACAAATATCTATGTCTCCATTTTGAACACTTTCACGAATGGAGTTGAAGCGACGCTTGATATGCCTGGTCTTCCTGTGAAACCTGGGCTCCTTAGCAAGGGCAATAGCTCCAGTGTTGTCACAGAAGAGAGTCATCGGACCCGACGCATTGGGAATCACCCCTAGGTCGGTAATGAACTCCTTCATCCAGATTGCTTCTTGCGCTGCCTCTGAGGCTGCCATGTACTCCGCTTCACATGTAGATCCCGCCACGATGCTTTGCTTGCAAGTGCACCAGCTTACTGCTCCTCCATTCAAAATATACACGTATCCGGTTTGTGACTTCGAGTCATCCAGATCTGTGTCGAAGCTAGCATCGACGTAACCCTTTACGACGAGCTCTTCGTCACCTCCATAAACGAGAAACATATCCTTAGTCCTCTTCAGGTACTTCAGGATATTCTTGACCGCTGTCCAGTGTTCCATGCCGGGATTAATTTGGTACCTACCTACCAAACTTACGGCAAGGTTTACATCAGGTCTGGTACACAGCATGGCATACATAATAGACCCTATGGCCGAGGCATAGGGGATGACACTCATCTTTTCTCTATCTTCTGCCATGGTCGGGCATTGAGCCGTGCTCAATTGCACACCTTGCAATACAGGCAAGAACCCCTTCTTGAACTGATCCATATTGAACTTCTTCAATATCTTGTCAAGGTACGTACTCTGTGAAAGACCAATGACGCGTCTTGATCTATCTCTATAGATTTTGATGCCCAATATATAAGCAGCTTCTCCAAGGTCCTTCATTGAAAAACACTTATTTAAATAGGCCTTTATACTTTCCAAGAATTCTATATCATTTCCCATCAATAGTATGTCATCCACATATAATAAGAGAAATGCTACAGAGCTCCCACTCACTTTCTTGTAAACACATGCTTCTCCATAAGTCTGTGTAAACCCAAATGCTTTGATCATCTCATCAAAACGAATGTTCCAACTCCGAGATGCTTGCACCAGTCCATAGATGGAGCGCTGGAGCTTGCATACCTTGTTAGCATTCTTAGGATCGACAAAACCTTCCGGCTGCATCATATACAATTCTTCCTTAAGAAAGCCGTTAAGGAATGCCGTTTTGACGTCCATTTGCCATATCTCATAATCGTAGAATGCGGCAATTGCTAATATGATTCGGACGGACTTCAGCTTCGCTACGGGTGAGAAAGTCTCATCGTAGTCAACCCCTTGAACTTGTCGATAACCCTTAGCGACAAGTCGAGCCTTATAGATGGTCACGTTACCATCCGCGTCTATCTTCTTCTTAAAGATCCATTTATTTTCTATGGCTCGCCGATCATCGGGCAAGTCAGTCAAAGTCCATACTTCATTTTCATACATGGATCCTATCTCGGATTTCATGGCTTCTAGCCATTTGTCGGAATCCGGGCCCGCCATCACTTCTTCATAGTTCGAAGGTTCACCGTTGTCTAACAACATGATTTCCAGGACAGGGTTGCCGTACCACTCTAGTGCGGAACGTGTCCTTGTGGACCTACGAAGTTCAGCGGTAACTTGATCTGAAGCTTCATGATCATCATCATTAACTTCCTCCCCAGTCGGTGTAGGCACCACAGGAACATCTTCCTGCGCTGCGCTACTTTCCGGTTCGGAAGGAGTGACTATCACCTCATCAAGTTCCACTTTCCTCCCACTTAATTCTTTCGAGAGAAACTCTTTCTCCAGAAAGGACCCATTCTTGGCAACAAAGATCTTGCCTTCAGATCTGAGGTAGAAGGTATACCCAATGGTTTCCTTAGGGTATCCTATGAAGACGCATTTTTCCGACTTGGGTTCGAGCTTTTCAGGTTGAAGTTTCTTGACATAAGCATCGCATCCCCAAACTTTTAGAAACGACAGCTTAGGTTTCTTCCCAAACCATAATTCATACGGTGTCGTCTCAACGGATTTCGACGGAGCCCTATTTAAAGTGAATGCGGCAGTCTCTAAAGCATAGCCCCAAAATGAGAGCGGTAGATCGGTAAGAGACATCATAGATCGCACCATATCCAATAGAGTGCGATTACGACGTTCGGACACACCGTTTCACTGAGGTGTTCCAGGCGGCGTGAGTTGTGAAACGATTCCACATTTCCTTAAGTGCGTACTAAATTCGTGACTGAAATATTCTCCACCACGATCTGATCGTAAGAACTTTATTTTCCTGTCACGTTGATTCTCAACCTCACTCTGAAATTCCTTGAACTTTTCAAAGGTTTCAGACTTGTGTTTCATTAGGTAGACATACCCATATCTACTTAAGTCATCAGTGAGAGTGAGAACATAACGATATCCTCCGCGAGCCTCAACACTCATTGGACCACACACATCGGTATGTATGATTTCCAATAAGTTGGTTGCTCGCTCCATTGTTCCGGAGAACGGAGTCTTGGTCATCTTACCCATGAGGCATGGTTCGCACGTGTCAAATGATTCGTAATCAAGAGACTCCAAAAGTCCATCTGCATGGAGCTTCTTCATGCGTTTGACACCAATGTGACCAAGGCGGCAGTGCCACAAGTATGTGGGACTATCGTTATCAACTTTACATCTTTTGGTATTCACACTATGAATATGTGTAACATCACGTTCGAGATTCATCAAGAATAAACCATTGACCAGCGGGGCATGACCATAAAACATATCTCTCATATAAATAGAACAACCATTATTCTTGGATTTAAATGAGTAGCCATCTTGAATTAAACGAGATCCAGATACAATGTTCATGCTCAAAGCTGGCACTAAATAACAATTATTGAGGTTTAAAACTAATCCCGTAGGTAGATGCAGAGGTAGCGTGCCGACGGCGATCACATCGACCTTGGAACCATTCCCGACGCGCATCGTCACCTCGTCCTTTGCCAGTCTCCGCTTATTCCGTAGTTCCTGTTTTGAGTTTCAAATATGAGCAACCGCACCGGTATCAAATACCCAGGAGCTACTACGAGTACTAGTAAGGTACACATCAATTACATGTATATCACATATACCTTTGGTGTTGCCGGCCTTCTTGTCCGCTAAGTATTTGGGGCAGTTCCGCTTCCAGTGACCACTTCCCTTGCAATAAAAGCACTCAGTCTCAGGCTTGGGTCCATTCCTTGACTTCTTCCCGGCAACTGGTTTACCGGGCGCGGCAACTCCCTTGCCGTCTTTCTTGAAGTTCTTCTTACCCTTGCCTTTCTTGAACTTAGTGGTTTTATTCACCATCAACACTTGATGTTCCTTTTTGATCTCCACCTCCGCTGATTTCAGCATCGAATATACCTCAGGAATGGTCTTTTCCACCCCCTGCATATTGAAGTTCATCACAAAGCTCTTGTAGCTCGGTGGAAGCGACTGAAGGATTCTGTCAATGACCGCGTCATCCGGGAGATTAACTCCCAGCTGAGACAAGCGGTTGTGTAACCCAGACATTCTGAGTATGTGCTCACTAACAGAACTATTTTCCTCCATTTTACAGCTGAAGAACTTGTCAGAGACTTCATATCTCTCGACCCGGGCATGAGCTTGGAAAACCATTTTCAGCTCTTCGAACATCTCATATGCTCCATGTTTCTCAAAACGCTTTTGGAGACCCGGTTCTAAGCTGTAAAGCATGCTGCACTGAACGAGGGAGTAATCATCAGCACGTGATTGCCAAGCGTTCATAACGTCTTGGTTCTCTGGGATTGGTGCTTCACCTAGCGGTGCTTCTAGTACATAATCTTTCTTGGCAGCTATGAGGATGATCCTCAGGTTCCGGACCCAGTCCGTATAGTTGCTGCCATCATCTTTCAGCTTGGTTTTCTCTAGGAACGCGTTGAAGTTGAGGACAACGTGGGCCATTTGATCTACAAGACATATTGTAAAGATTTTGGACTAAGTTCATGATAATTAAGTTCATATAATCAAATTATTCAATGAACTCCCACTCAGATAGACATCCCTCTAGTCATCTAAGTGAAACATGATCCGAGTTAACTAGGCCGTGTCCGATCATCACGTGAGACGGACTAGTCAAGATCGGTGAACATCTCCATGTTGATCGTATCTTCTATACGACTCATGCTCGACCTTTCGGTCCTCCGTGTTCCGAGGCCATGTCTGTACATGCTAGGCTCGTCAAGTCAACCTAAGTGTATTGCGTGTGTTCCGAGGCCATGCCTGTACATGCTAGGCTCGTCAACACCCGTTGTATGCGAACGTTAGAATCTATCACACCCGATCATCATGTGGTGCTTCGAAACAACGAACCTTCGCAACGGAGCACAGTTAGGGGGAACACTTTCTTGAAATTATTATAAGGGATCATCTTACTTACTACCATCGTTCTAAGCAAATAAGATGCAAAACATGATAAACATCACATGCAATCAAATAGTGACATGATATGGCCAATATCATTTTGCTCCTTTGATCTCCATCTTCGGGGCACCATGATCATCTTCGTCACCGGCATGACACCATGATCTCCATCATCATGATCTCCATCATTGTGTCTTCATGAAGTTGTCACGCCAACGATTACTTCTACTTCTATGGCTAACGCGTTTAGCAATAAAGTAAAGTAATTTGCATGGCGTTATTCAATGACACACAGGTCATACAAAAAATAAAGACAACTCCTATGGCTCCTGCCGGTTGTCATACTCATCGACATGCAAGTCGTGATTCCTATTACAAGAATATGATCAATCTCATACATCACATATATCATTCATCACATCTTCTGGCCATATCACATCACATAGCACATGCTGCAAAAACAAGTTAGACGTCCTCTAATTGTTGTTGCAAGTTTTTACGTGGCTTGTATAGGTTTCTAGCAAGAACGTTTCTTACCTACGTAAAACCACAACGTGATATGCCAATTTCTATTTACCCTTCATAAGGACCCTTTTCATCGAATCCGTTCCGACTAAAGTGGGAGAGACAGACACCCGCTAGCCACCTTATGCAACTAGTGCATGTCAGTCGGTGGAACCTGTCTCACGTAAGCGTACGTGTAAGGTCGGTCCGGGCCGCTTCATCCCACAATACCGCCGAAACAAGATAAGACTAGTAGCGGCAAGAAGAATTGGCAACATCTACGCCCACAACTGCTTTGTGTTCTACTCGTGCATAGTAACTACGCATAGGCCTGGCTCATCATGCCACTGTTGGGGATCGTAGCAGAATTTTAAAATTTCCTACGCATCACCAAGATCCATCTATGGAGTACACTAGCAACGAGGGGAAAGGAGTGCATCTACATACCCTTGTAGATCGCGAGCGGAAGCGTTCTAATGAACGGGGTTGATGGAGTCGTACTCGCCGTGATCCAAATCACCGATGACCGAGTGCCGAACGGACGGCACCTCCGCGTTCAACACATGTACGGAGCAGCGACGTCTCCTCCTTCTTGATCCAGCAAGGGGGAAGGAGAGGTTGATGGAGATCCAGCAGCACGACGGCGTGGTGGTGGAAGTAGCGGGGATCCCGGCAGGGCTTCGCCAAGCGCAAGCGGGAGGGAGAGGTGTTGCAGGGGAGAGGGAGGCGCCAAGGGCTGTGGTGCTGCTGCCCTCCCTCCCCCCCACTATATATAGGCCCCCTGGAGGGGGGCGCCGGCCCTGGAACCCATCTACACGGGGGGCGGCGGCCAGGGGGGAAACTTCCCCCCAAGTCAAGTGGGGCGCCCCCCACCCCCAGGGTTTCCAACCCTAGGCGCAGGGGGAGGCCCATGTGGGGCGCCCCAGCCCACTAAGGGCTGGTTCCCTTCCCACTTCAGCCCATGGGGCCCTCCGGGATAGGTGGCCCCACCCGGTGGACCCCCGGGACCCTTCCGGTGGTCCCGGTACAATACCGATAACCCCCGAAACTTTCCCGGTGGCCGAAACTGGACTTCCTATATATAATTCTTCACCTCCGGACCATTCCGGAACTCCTCGTGATGTCCGGGATCTCATTCGGGACTCCGAACAACTTTCGGGTTTCCGCATACTAATATCTCTACAACCCTAGCGTCACCGAACCTTAAGTGTGTAGACCCTACGGGTTCGGGAGACATGCAGACATGACCGAGACGCCTCTCCGGTCAATAACCAACAGCGGGATATGGATACCCATGTTGGCTCCCACATGTTCCACGATGATCTCATCGGATGAACCACGATGTCGAGGATTCAATCAATCCCGTATGCAATTCCCTTTGTCAATCGGTACGTTACTTGCCCGAGATTCGATCGTCGGTATCCCAATACCTTGTTCAATCTCGTTACCGGCAAGTCACTTTACTCGTACCGTAATGCATGATCCCGTGGCTAACTCCTTAGTCACATTGAGCTCATTATGATGATGCATTACCGAGTGGGCCCAGAGATACCTCTCCGTCATACGGAGTGACAAATCCCAGTCTCGATCCCTGTCAACCCAACAGACACTTTCAGAGATACCCATAGTGTACCTTTATAGTCACCCAATTACGTTGTGACGTTGGGTACACCCAAAGCACTCCTACAGCATCCGGGAGTTACACGATCTCATGGTCTAAGGAAAAGATACTTGACATTGGAAAAGCTCTAGCAAACGAACTACACGATCTTTTATGCTATGCTTAGGCTTGGGTCTTGTTCATCACATCATTCTCCTAATGATGTGATCCCGTTATCAATGACATCCAATGTCCATAGTAAGGAAACCATGACTATCTGTTGATCAACGAGCTAGTCAACTAGATGCTTACTAGGGACACGTTGTGGTCTATATATTCACACATGTATTACGATTTCCGGATAACACAATTATAGCATGAACAATAGATAATTATCATGAACAAAGAAATATAATAATAACCATTTATTATTGCCTCTAGGGCATATTTCCAACAAGGCCGTCCCCTTGGCTAGTTTTCTTCCACCTTGCCTAGTCTTTTTCATCATCAAGCATCGTGCCATTCTACTAACCGGAGTATATCCTGTTTTTTTTTCTCCCTGTGGCTCATCCTATTCGTTAATACTCCCCCCGTTTCTAAATATAAGTCTTTTTAGAGATTTCAAATGAATTACAACATACAGATGCATATAGACATATTTTTTTAGTGTATATTCACTCATTTTGCTTTGTATGTAGTTCCATGTTGAAATCTAAGACTTATATTTAGAACGGATGGAGTACACGTTACATCTGTCGATGTTATAATTAATTAAACCGTCTTCTATTGGGTCCTACACTGATAGCACGAGTAATAAATAAGGATCACAAGTAGTAGTACTAAACAAAATGTGGTATCTTCTCCGGCTTATCCGGGCGGAGCATCCAATGACAGGGACGTCCATGTGATCAACCCAGTCACCTACCCTGCCCTGCTATCCGGAGCATCCAACCATGCGACGACAGCATGGAGGGAGGGAGGGAGGGAGGGAGGGAGGTTGGGAGGAAACACCAAAGCCCAAACCTCCGGGTCCCGGCCCCGACCGAGAACTGGAGATAGACATGGACATGTGAGTGGGATTGGGTTTCGTTTCGTCGTTGGCTTTGCGTGTGGCATGCACTATCTATCGAGCTGACTTGACTAGCAGGAGCAGCTACGTACTACGTGCGTACCTAACTAAATCCCAATCCCAGTTGCCACCTGCTGCGTGCATGCTTTGGATCATGCGCCGGAAACACGCATGCACGTTGTGGATAGAATCGACATGGACTAGCTAGCTAGCTAGCTTTCATGGACGGAACATGAACATGGTGGTGGTGGGTGCCCAGCCTTCCTGACTCCCGAGTTGATGGATGGATGGATGTGGATCGCAGGCGCGGCGTCAGGTCTCGGCATCGCGGCACAGTGCTGGCCTGTCTGGGTCCTTCTTCCTTTTCTCTGCGGGTGCGGTGACCGATCGATCGGGCTGGACGGAGCCTTCCGCGGTGAACCAAAGGCCACGTAGAGGCGTTTCCGTTTATACTGCTCACACAGTGTCATTTTATCGCCTTGTGCGTGTCCCGTGCACTGCCATACATCCTCTAGCCGCGTGCTATCTGAAACCCCGAGTGTCTCCTCTAGCCATGTGCACATGCAACGGAAAGCCGCCGTTTCGTCGGCCAGGCCAAAGATTCAGCACGCGGCTCTGGAGAGATGCATGGAATCACTACGCCCACCATGCGTACGTCTTCTTTTCCACCCATCTGTCGTGCGGCGTCTCGTCTCATCGTCGCGCCACAACTGTCTGTGGAATCGATCGCCGGGTGCAAAGCGTGTGCTCGCAGGCAGGCAGGCAGGCACGTTGCTCTTCCCGACCACCCCTTCGCCGTTCAAGGGCAACGTTGCTGCTTGTAGCTAGGTGGATCCACTGTATCTCTAGCTAGGGAGTGTTTGTTTGATCACCCGTAGCCGTAGCCATTTTGGCCTTGTTGCATCTGTCAATCGCTGCAGCCTGGCTGCTCATGCGGTCTCTGTTCGCGCTTCATTTAGACGCCCACCAAACTCCTAGCTGCATTTTTTTACACCACAAATACTAGTAACACGACGTTTCGTTGCAAACATGTACTCCCCGTATACAAGACGCGGCTGATTGGTTACATGCAAAACGTGGGTGTAACAACGGTCTAACAAACATGCATAATAGTAGTATCACACAGACAACAAACATCAACAGACATGATAGGATGACACAAACAACCACACATAGTTGAGGACCGACATACCGGCGAGCAAACATTGATCTCTGATCATTCGCACTTGACCACCATCGCAAAGTCGGAAAGGTCAAACACGATCACCTTGAAAGTCGCGCAAGTCACAACTTTAAAAGGTGGGCATGTAGCCGATCCTCAGGTGAGTGGTGAGTGGTGAGTGGTGAGTGATGGTGAAGTCAACCGCCCTTGATCAATGGAATGACTCCTGTGACATCCCGAAGCATCACCCTCCAGAGGCTCCAGTTGCAGGCCGGTGTTTGTCCCGAGGGCGATCTTTGGAGGGATGGTCGTCATGTGCTCACGGAAACCATCCGAGATATATCAGAAATGATGCCAACACGGGTTTTAAAGTCACCTTGGACGTACATTCGTCGGCCTTCCTTGACGCCTCTTCGGGGCGCTGCCCTCTGCTACCTCCTTGCCCTTGGAGCGCTACAATGACTGTGACATGAGTGCACAGTCTTCAATCTACACATGCTATGACATTGAAGGTGAGCATGTGACCAAACTGCCCGTTTCCAAAAAAACATTTCTGTAACGAAATTTTTTATTTGAATTTTTTGTAAACACATGCATACTATGTATGTGCAAAATTTCATAGGAACATTTTATTTTCACACATGGCGTACAAAAAAACAAATATATATTTCCAAATAGGCCGCTTTTTTTGTTGTTGGGCCAGAATTTTGTTTTTTTGTACAGCTTACGAAATACATTTTTACAAAACAAAAAAAATCATGTATCCGTAGTGAACACATACACGTTTCCACATAATTTTTTTGGGACTTCTAAATATGGTTTCTGATCTTTTTTCCAAAAAAAAAGGGCACCAAGGTGCCCGAGCACCATAACTTCGCACTCTTGTTGCCACCTGCTATATTGCTCATGAATAGGACCGACAGAATGCTAGCTATACCAGTCACATCAGTTCGTCGGCGAGCCCAAGTGGAACAGTAGTGGGGATCGATCAGTGTTCAGGTGAGGCGTCAGGTCTCGGTGTCGCGGTAGAATGCTAGTTGTTTTTTCTCTTTACCGGGGCGGGTCTTTGGGTCCGATGGTGTTGGGTAGGAGCGAAAAATGCTAAACATAAAAGGGAAAAATTATTACGAGCTGGATTACTCCTCCCCTCCACCAGCATGTCACTAATTTTTACTATTCCCCTTCAAAACATATTGTCCAGTATTTTTACATTAATTTGGGCTTTGGAATGAACTGCCGCGAGCTTGAATTCGAGGCTTTCTCCGGTGCACCCCTAACTCAATTTCCTAGGGGTATTCTTGACCCCCGCCATCTATTTTTTCTCCGGCCCGCCGCTGCCCATATCCAAGCCCCGTAGCCCATATCCAAGCCCCGTATAACCCGTATGACCCATACGTATGTATACGGTGACATCCCGAAAAAAAGGATGACACGACCCCACGACGGCCGATCCATCAATCACGCAGCTCAATCAATCACGCAGCTCCTCCATCATTCTGGTGAGTTTCTGTAGGAATATCGGCGGCAGCGATCTTATCGCCGGTGATCTCGTCCGAGAGCGCGCGCGGCACCGTCGTCAACCTCCAGCGCTCGCAGGTACCGCATCCCGTTTCCCCACGTTTGTCTCGCTCGCGGCAACATCAAACGAACTGCCGCTGTTTTCGTCGTAGTGGTTAACCTAGCGGGGCGGGCAACCTAGCTTTCTGGCGGTCCAGGCCATCGCAGATCTTGTTCTGGTAGTGCTGCTCGTCGTGATATACACAGTGATCATGCGGGCTAAAGTGGGTTTCTTCTTTCTAGGGTTAACCTAGCGTTGGTTGCCGTCGGTTGTGTGCACGACGGCTCCGTTATTTGATGCGGCGGCTTACCTAGGTATCCGGCGATCCAAAATAATCACGACTGGTGCCGTGGGCTAGGAATCCGGCGGTGCATGTTATCACGGGTAGCGCTGCTTCTCGTGATCCAAAGTGATCACGTACTGGATTCATGGGACGTACCTTAACGCCGCTTGGTGTGGAGAGGGGGGAGGATCCATGGCCGATCAGAGGTCGTTGGCGTCGGTTGTGTGCACGATCTGAACGCCCTCGGTTGGGGCGCTCTCCGGTTGGTGTAGTTTATTTAACATCCGTGATCGTGCGCTAGGTGTTGTATATGTCAGCATTGATAATGTTTGCACATGTGATGATACATATTAATTGTTGTAGGAAATGGCGGACGATGAGTTAACTGATATGATGTATGACATGGAGTTTGGAGAACTGATGAAAGACTGGATAGAAGATTGGTCAGATGATGAAAATTCAGATCGTGGAGATAGGTCAGAGAATGGGAACGTATTGGAAGATCTTAATGTGAGTGGCATTATCATGTTGTAATTTTTTGGTGGCATCCGACAATATTATATTTTGAAAATTTATAGATGGATGAACATGATGATAGTCAGGAAAACAATGAGCATGATGATGGTGAGGAAAACAACTCGGAGATCTCGAATGAAGATTACATTAGTCAGGTATGGAAGTGGAATTTTTTGTTGGCATGCATGCAAATTGAATTAATCCTGGAATATTATATGATAAGTACTTATGTGTTTGTGTTATATTTTTCAGCTCATTTCCGAATGTCATAATGCGTACGACTATTACGGTGAATCCGACGCGGAGACAGGCCTTGATGTCGAATCATTAGCTGCATCTGATTCTGGGGAGTCGCAATCGTCGGTCATCATGAGTGAGGTATGTATGTAATCAATGTTGTATGGAAGTAATGTTATACCATAGAAAACTGTTTTCATGGCTATGTTATGATTGTGTAGGTGACAGAAGTTGAGGGGAAAAAGAATGTCCAAGATACTGCTAGTGCAGATGATAAGAGGGATATGTTCATGCAGATAATACAAATGACTTTTACGTCTCACGAGGCTGCGTATGATTTCTACAACAGCTATGCTAGAGATAATGGTTTCAGCATTAGAAAGAATAGGGTCAGGTATAGCAAAACCGAGTCACGTCATATGCGCTATAGGCGGTTTGTTTGTTCCAGACAAGGAAAACGTGACAGCAGGTTGCTAACCGAGGAAGGACACAGCCGTAGGCTCAGACCCGAGACACGCTGCCACTGCGAAGCGCACCTGACCGTGAAGCTTGACCAAAAGCATGGGGTTTGGTATGTTGATAGTTTTGAGGACAAGCATAGCCATATCTTGGCAGGACCGGACGAGGTACCTTTTCTTTGGTCCCACAGAAAAATCAAAGAGTACCAGAGAGCTGAGATACTGTCCATGGGAGCTGCAGGGATTAGAATTCACGACATGATGGATACCTTCATCAGCAAACATGTATGGTATGGCGGTGTTGGTTTTACCAGGCGTGAAATATACAACCTTTGCGCCAGGGAGAAGAGGAAGCTGCTTTCAAAAGGTGATGCTGCCATAGTCATAGGCATCATGGTCAGTAGGAAACAGAGGGATCCTAGCTTCTTTTTCGAGTACAAGCTAGACAAGGAAGGACATATGAATAGGATGTTCTGGTGTGACTCCCAGTCTCGTCATGACTATGAGGACTTCGGCGACGTGCTTGTATTTGACAGCACGTACAAGATGAACCGGTATGGTATGCCATTCATACCCTTTGTTGGTCTTAACAATCACCGGAAGACCACTGTTTTTGCTTGTGCCATAGTTTCGGACGAGACCGAAGAGACATATGTGTGGCTGCTGGAGACTTTTTTGAGGTCCATGTGTCAAAAGATGCCTATGAGTGTTCTCACGGATGCCGATGCTGCGATGATCAAGGCAATTCGCCAAGTCTTGCCAGACGTGTGGCACCGTATATGTACGTGGCATATAGAAAAAAATATGAAGATTCACCTCAGTCACAAGTCCTTGAAGGAGTTCCGAACTCTTCTGTACTACAGCACGTCCACGGCCACGTTTGAGGAGAGATGGCACGCGTTTTCCAAAAGATGGCAGTCGGAAAAAACAGTAACATGGTTGAGACGGATGTATAAGAAGAGGAGACTGTGGGCCGCGGCTTATCTGACAGAGGGTTTTTGGCTTGGCATGAAAAGCAACCAGAGGAGTGAAAGTCTAAACTCATGCCTTCACCTCCACCTAGACGGTGAAATGACCCTGGTGGATATGATTTTGCACTATGAGAACGCCGTTGTACGTATCCGTGAGAATGAGGCACAAGATGATTGCACGGCCTCACAGAGTTTACCGGTGCCAGTTACTAGCTCGAGGGAACTTGAGATAGCTGCTTCTCACGTCTTCACTCCAGCAAACTTCTATATGTTGCAAGCTGATCTTAGGAAAATTGGTGGCATGGAGATTGTAGAAATAAAGCTCGGAGACGGATCACAGTAGTACATCGTGGCCTGGAAGAATAACCGGAAGAGCCGTTTTTGGGTGGAGTACACTCCAGTAAATTCCGCAGAAACTATAAGGTGTAGCTGCAGAAGAATGATTCGAAAGGGTCTACCTTGCAAGCACATATTCCATGTACTGAAGTACTTGAATATATCTGAAATACCAAAGTGTTTAGTTCTTGTGCGGTTCACGAAAGACGCAAGGTTGGGACTGCCCGCCAGGCGCACAAGCGATCTGTTGGGATTTGGATGGACTGGAGCAGCTGAAAGAATGAAATATAGCCAGGTCAGTGTGTTGGCTTCAGAAGCTATGCATGCAGCATGCAAACACCCAACTTTGTGGGATCAGTTACAGGAGAGTTTGAAGGTCGTGATAGCTAAGAGCCATGAGTATGATCAGCTAAAGGAAAATTTGAGTAAGAAAACGGCTGATCTTAGTACTTGTGCAATTGAATATGTAGATGATGGTGAAGGCAACATAGTTGAAGTTCATGATCCTATTAAAGTATCAACGAAAGGTGAACCTAAAGTAGATGAGAAGCGCCCTATGTCGAAAAATGGTAGGCCACTTTCGTACGACGAGATCAGAATCACGTGCGGCGCATGCAAATTGCTAGGGCACACTAAACGCAGCAAGAAATGCAAACTAAATAAGAAGTAAGTTTTTGTATGCATTGTAGGTTATAATTGTTTTTAACTTGTCATTCATTAACTTTTCCTGTTATCGTGTGCAGAAGCGTGGTGGGCGAAGAAGAGTAGAACAGTTGCTAAAGTTATGTTAGGATGAATCCAGTGATCTAATAGTGAGGTGTTTACAATGTGTTACTGCATACATGATACATGATATATACTATTGCAAGAGGCCAGTACCTTGAGATAGTGCTTGTAGCATATATGGACTAAACAGGAGGCGGTCACTAGGGACTTTAATCATGGAAAATGGATAGCATTTTAGCCATTGTAATGATGGCATCTTTTGTGTTGTCCACTGTAGTTATATTATATTAGAAAACTAGACGATACCTGGCATGTTGTTGCGGGAATGTTTTGCAATATATTCATAGAGAAATGGTTACGTGTAACATGTATATGTTGTTGCGGGAATATTTTGTTTGCATGTTGTGGTGGACCTTTCTCCATACATGTTGAATGACGAGGTGGCAAACTTGCATGTTAAGAGAAATAGGTTAGTGGTGGCTAGTTGTTTAGATATAGAAAATGTAATTATGTGAGGTAATAATTAAAAAAATTTCACTCCTTTGGTTCACCACCATTTAGATATAGAAGATACCAGCTCACTTTGGTCTATAGTATAGACTTCGTACCAAAAACCCACCATTTTCCCCTTATAAAGAAAAGAAAAACCCACCATTTTATGGCTTGTAGTGTAACTCGGGCCGCTTGTCGCGATGACGTGGAGGGGGGGGGGGGGGGGGTGACGGATGCCGTAAGACGGCGCGACACACGGCCGCTCCCATTGCCGAGCCCATTTAACAATTTTTATTTTGATTACAGCCCGTTTAAATGGGCCGCGCTGGCCACCTGGTCGGGGCGGTTCTTCCCTCGCGATCTCCACGCGCGTTCTATCTATCCACTGCAACCGCCGCCGCCGCTGCCGCCATCGATCCACGTCTTGCCGCCGGTCACGTTACGCCATGGTTTCGTGGAGCGACGAGTCGAGCTCTTCTTCGGATGGCGAATCCGTGACTAGCCTACAGGTACGCTCCTACTATATAATCTCCAAATAGTGCTAGGCTTAGGGTTAGAGTTCTTCATTTCCGGTATTTAACGCAGGGCGTTGATTTGTGCATTATCTCTGTTGTTTCGTTTAGCTTCCTACGACTATCCCTTGCTATGAATGGAGTGGCATTGCTCACGATCTGTCTTCTCGTTGTCTGCATCGAGAACCTTGCGTCAGGCTAGTTGCTTTTGATTCCTTGGACACTGGCAGACGTTTTCTTGCCTGTGGTCAGAAGGTATGTTGTTCCGTACTGTAAATATATGTTTAAATTACCTCGTGCTCGATTTACTTCGCGGTAATCCATTGTTCTGCCCAAAATTGCATACATTTCAATTAATTTGTGCATTTACAAAGTCCGTATTTATGTTTTTTTTACGGTCTAATATTTGTTTTAGCACATAATAGCATATACTTGTAGTTAATTGATCCATATATATATATGTATATCATTGCATGCTACATTTTGTGTTTATATGATTGAGACCATATTTTTAGTGCATTGCATGTAATTGTATTGCATTTGTGCATATATGATTGAGACCATATTTTTTCATACTGTAGGAAGAAGTGAAATGTAACTATGTGGAATGGGTAGACCCGGAGTGGTCAGTGGCTACGAAGTTCTGCCTGAGAGAACTGTGGAGCATGTATGACGAGAAGCTGAGACAGAATATTAAGAATGCTGAAGAAAAATGCATGTTAATTGGAGAAAAGAGGAGGACGGAGGAAGAGCTGAGATTTTTCAAAATGGACTTTGCTAAACTGGTGGCTGATAAGGAGGATGCTCTCACGCAGTTGGGCAATGCAAGATTGTCACTTAGCGATCTCAAAGAGGAGCTGGAGAAGAATAAGATGGCAGATCATGGTTGTGCCAATCTACATCAGGTCTGAGGGTAAAGGCAGAGAAAGACCGGGACCGGGTGGTGCTAGAGAGAGAACAAGTGATGAGAGAGAGGGACCAGCTGAAGCAAGAGAAGAAAAAACTTGAGTATATTATTGCAGATTTTCTCAAACAGAAACATGGGTACGTTGATAAGATCAAGAAGCTGAAGGAGATTTGTGATGAATTTTAAGTATGTTTTGTGGTTTATTGTTGAACAGAATGATCAAGTCCTATCTGCATTGTGGCCAGTTCATTTGTGTAAGGTCTAAGTATATTATATTAACCAATAAATCATATCACTTTCGAAATAGTTTGCCCTTGTTTGACCTGCATCCTAATGCGGGTTCTTGGCTAAGCACTGAAATTATTTTGCTTCCACCGGAGCTCTAAATCGTACTGATCAAGGGGGCGAAATAGTAGTTGATCATGTGATTGATGGTGCTACCGATCCTGATCTTCATGATGCAGAAAAGGAAAAGGCTAACAAAAATGCAGCAAAAAAACTGTGCAACGAGATTTGAAGCAACACATAACGCCAAGGGAGTCTGGCGCAAGACACGAGGAAGATCCACCTGTGGACGCCGATCCCGAGAGATCCAGCGGCAATCATGCGCACGGGATCCCAGGCGGATCTGCCTACTCCACCAACCGCAGGATCCACGGGTGGCCCATCTGCGTCCGACACGCGGGCTGTCTCCACCGAGCGGTCGGGCGGGACCGGACCTGGCGCGTCCCCCCCCGCCAACTGGCGCTCGTCGACTGGGTCGCCCGCGCTGGGACCGGATCTGTCGTTGTCTCGGGCGCGGGATCCCACACCGGATGGCACGACAGCCGAGGTTGATTCTCAGGCAAACAAAAAGGAATTTATCAACTTTTTTTCTTATTGTTGAATAATGCCAAATCAAATCAAAAAAATATGCAAAAGTAAAAAGGAAATGAATTACTCTTCCATGGAAGAAAAGAATGAACACATCAGCAAAAAACATTAAGGTAGAACAAATGAAGGGAAGCAAAAATTTATTGGTACGAAACGTATAGTCTGACTGCATTACACATACACAAGTATGTATGAGCGACCAAAAATCCACAAAAAATCCATGGTATCGTGCTTATTACATGAATGATAGAAAATCAAAGTTGTCCATGCCGGGAAACGTGCTTCCGGACTTAAAACAAACGACTGAAACTAGAATCTTGAATCATGTATGATGTCTTCACGCCTTGCGTTTCTTTGCGATGTCGCGGATTTTGTTCTTCACACATTCGAGCGTGTTGGTAGGTGAGAGAACCAACTCGGCGATGAGACGCCTTCTCCTTGCATTAACCGTGCCCTGCAATTTTTAGAACAAGGTTTAATGAATAGAAGTTGGTATTATATGACAATTGTACAAGTGTATGAGCAGAGAGGACAAATTACCTGGGTAAAATCGGCGGTCCATCGATCCCCGTCCCAATGCTCCATAATTTCAATCACAAAAAGGCCACAAGAGTTCCTAATATATATGCAAACATTAGTCACCGTGCACACAAACATGTCTTTCGTAAGTAGAAAATGATGAACCATAACTCACCCGTCCTCTTGTAGTGGCATGTCGATCTGAGGTATGATAGGCCACTTAGTGACGTCTGGATATTTGCCAGGTGTAATACGGTTTGCCTCTTCCATATCAATTGCTATTGCTAGTCGCTACTTGAAAGAAAGTAGTAGTGAGAAACCATATGACATTTCATATGAAGAATGCTCAATGTCGGGGAGAGTACCAGTGCTTTCACAGTGTCGAGAGAGAACTCGAGAGGATAGAGCGAATCAAAAACTCGGAATTCTTTCTTGCGGTTGTGCATCACCACGGTGATCCAGTGTGTATTGCCGACGTTCAACGGGATAAACGACTGAAATGTGGAACACATTTGTAATCAGATGCAATTATGCTTGTTGAAATGAGTGTTAATGAACTAGTAAGAACATATCGTACCTTATCACGGACGGTATACTCGTCCAGAACCCTACGTACTGCTCCAGCTCTGCTCAGCGCACTATCCATGTTGTATTTCGACGGTTTAGGGTTGTCTCGTGCCTTAGCATGATCAACAAGGTATTTGGACCTCCAGGCTGGACAGAGGTGCCGATCATGACCAACGCGCAGAGCCAAATGTGTCTGATAAGCATCGATAATCTGCGTAAAATAATAGAACATTTTATTTTCATAGGTGACACCTAGATTATGCACTTAAATAGCAGGACATGGTAATAGATCTTACGTCATCCGCCAGCCATGTATGCTGAAGTACCGGTCGTATACTCTCCACAGTCACAGAGGTGCCACGTTCATTGTAGTAAACTCTTTTTGTCATATTCTTCTCAGACCGAGCAGCTGCCTCCACAAACGCAACAGCAGCATCAATGAGTTCCGGTGTCAAATCGTCCTTAACAGAGCCTTCCATGTCATTGTCACTAAACAGAGCTGCATGATAAATTACGAACGTCACGAACGGTGAGTACATGAAATGGTAGTAAATTAAGCACTAAGATAGCTACTAACGGTACCTCTAGTTGCGGTAGTGTTGCCGGATGGCTTAGTACCACGAGCGCTTCGCTTGCCGGGCTTGTCAAGTTTAAAGGGGGATTCAAATTTCTTGGGAACAGTCCGTCGGCGCTTCCCGGATATAACATCGTCTTCTTTTGCGGTTGCTGCAGACTTTTTCCCCTTGCTCTTACCCACCATCCTATCGATAGAACTTGCAGAAATGTCAATGTCGGACGATTCTGCTCGAGGAGAATTACCTACAATCCAAGGGTTCTCCGGTGTTGCGCCGCACTCATCAGTAGGCTTCGTTGTCTTGTCAACATTTAACTTGGCAGGTATTTTCTAGTTAACAAAAAAATAATGTGATACGTTCAGTTAACGAAAATGAAGATGCATAATTGAGATAAATGAAGTCAAATAAATGAAAACATACTTCCTCATCATCGTTGTTCTGGTTTCCAACAGGCTCGTCAGGCTGTGTCAAATCAATCACCGGCTCTAGACCGTCAGAGTCATCCTTGTACACGAATTCTTTTTTTGCTGGCGGACCATTCTCAAAGGAATCCACTTCTAGGTCGGCATCGTTGTTGCCGGAAGCCGCAGCAGCCGCTGGCTTGTACATCACACCATTTTGGTTCAACTTCTCTAACAATCTCTGCATTACATAAAAAATATTAATTAATGTCGGCACAGTTTTGCAACTTCAAAAATGTTGTAAACATAGAATTAAGGGTGTGTCACCTCGGCTACTTGTTCTGGTATTTCCTTCATTTGGCTGCGTATGTAATCCATACACCGCTTCATGATGAGGTTCATCATCTCGTCCGCGTTTGAGGTTAACTTGGACTTCTTTGCCGCACCAACGGCGTGCTTCATTTTTGGCTTTTCTGGTTCAGGTACTTTGCGCTCCTGCGCCCTATACTCCTTGGTTATGTTGTCTTCAATCTGCATGTGAAATACAAGTATATGTGATCAATAAAAATATTAATACAACTAATTATGTTATATAAAAGTTAAGAAGTACCCAACGTAATGAATTACCTTGATGTTACCACGGCCACAGCGTTGGTCATAATCAAACTTGTCTCTCCTTGAGGCTGCAGCTTCAGTCCAATTCCTCATTAGAGGTTCCATGGACAAGCGAGGATTGAATGCGCATTCACCTTCCAGAGGCTGAACCTTCTCCCAGTACAGGTACTGCATGAATATGAAAAATTACAATTAGTACTATACAGCAGGTAAATTAGCAATCATATTTTTTTTTTGCAATGGTACAAGTCTGAAAGGTGTACCTGCAGGAGAGCTAAGTTCCCTCTCGGCCATTGGCGGAGGTGTTTGCCTTTCCTCACGTTGCGAAGGCAGTCCAGCAGAACCCGGAGGGTGAATGCATTCCAATTAATCTTGGATATACGCTTCACATCGTCCACCAATGCGTAATATTGCTTTGGTACAGTCTTGCTCGACATGGGAGCAAGAACTGTTCCAAGCAACACGAGGACAACTCTCCGAAGGAAATCGTCGTCGGCAGATTTATTTTTTGTGATGTCCACAATCAGATCGTCGATGACTATGTTACCTGTGGTCTTGCTCAGGAATTGAGGCGGCACTCGATCTTTAACATCCTCACCTTCCTCACCGAGAATACCTTCTGCCGACAGTCCGTGGTTCTCCAAGGCCAAGATGCACTCAACATCCACGGCACCGAGAGACACTTTGCCAACCAAGTCTTGTACAATGAATCTGCCCTTGCTAGGATCAAATATCTCAACCATGTACCGGATCAACAGTGTACGCATCTTCAGCGAAGGTATCTGAAGCATGCTACGGAGTGGTGTTTCGGCAAGTGCGGCCCGTTGACCGGAAGATAGACCGGCAATAAGTTTGCACCATTTTTCTACGGCGCAAACAATTTCTCCGTTGAGTTCATCCATCCTGTTAAAAAATATACTTGGTTATAGTACCATAAATTATGTAATCAACTTTTTTCCTAACATATTGTTGCATAAAACATAATAATGGAATACACTATCCCACAGTAGATAGAAAACTATACAACATAATTTATTCATACTAAAACATTCAGCAGAGACACGTGCAGCACATAAAATGACAGTTTAACAAGTACTTATTTAACCAATTAGTTTCATAATAAAAAGCAACATAATTTATCTAATCATTTATTTTCATATGGTACTGTACAAATAGATATAAGAATCGGTGACAGTGCCTAATTAACAGTAAATTGAAAGGAAAAAAACGAAATTATGCATACTGGAACATGCATCAAACAAACGTGCATCACATACAATATTAGTCGGCGTCTCATAGTTGCAACATGCATGTCTTAGGGCATTGCTATAACTTAAAGTGACTATGCTATAACTAACACTGATAAAAAATTGTTGTTTATTCATCAATCCAACCTACAAGTGAAAGACAACAAACAAGATGCAGAAACTAATTTGCAATCGTAGGGCTATCTAATCAAATACACGCACAAACAAATCTAGTGTCATAGGCCTATCTAATCTAATACACGCACAAACAAAAAACATCTACTCCAACAGATGTAATGCGAAGATTATGCCCTAATTAATCTTAGTCCTATCCAATCTAACACACGCACAAAGAAAAGCATCATGGATGCGGTACGGTTGCCAACATACTGGATCGCTCGATGAAGATGGAAGTTGTCGGCGTTGTAACGTGGACGCAGTTCGTCCACGACGGCCAGCACGCGCTGACGACCTGGATGTTCTCGACGATCTTGCTGGGGTTGGGCCGATGCTAGGGACGCAGCTGTCATCGACTCGGCGGTAGGAGCCGTCGTAGACGACATGAAAGACGATGCGAGACTAAATAGGAGGAGGAGGATCTCCTAGGTCGTCGTAACCACCAGGGATATAACGCCCGTGATCTTTGCCTTCCTTAGTTGAGGAGAGGCGGTACGTGCCCCTAAATTAAAGGGATAGGCTTCCCACGCTCGAGTTTTTTTTTGTAGATTCCGATCCGGGAATTGTGTAACAAATCGCAGCTGCTCCTCTCTTTGAGCGATGAGGGGCTCGTTTCATGTACTTTTTTCTTTTCTTTTTCATATTAGAAAATTTTGATATCAAATAATTATTTCAACTCAACCAAATGGCCCCAAAAACATTTCACACAATGGGATGACCATGGACATCATGCATGCCAATTCTCATCGATTTCCGACACTCGATGCATTTACTAGGATTTTGCCGGCGAAAAGAACCCGAAACGTTGCCCGGACGTGACGCAACGTTCGTTCGGTGTCAGGAATGGCTCACATGTTGCATGGGGGCCTACATTGGGCATCCTCACATGGTGCCAAAGTTGGGTGTCATTTCATGCAAGCCAGCACATAGCACATGTGCAATCACCATCATTCTGGTCTGCCGTAGGGGGAGCCCGAAGGACGTTGTTTTTCTGGACTCAAACAAATGGCCCCAAAAATTTTTCACGCAATGGGATGACCATGGACATCATGCATGCCAATTCTCATCAATTTCCGACACTCGATGCATTTACTAGGATTTTGCCGGCGAAAAGAACCCGAAACGCTGCCCGGACGTGACGCAACGTTCGTTCGGTGTCAGGAATGGCTCACATGTTGCATGGGGGCCTACATTGGGCATCCTCACATGGTGCCAAAGTTTGGTGTCGTTTCATGCAGGCCAGCACATAGCACATGTGCAATCACCATCATTCGGGTCTGCCGTAGGGGGAGCCCGAAGGACGTTGTTTTTCTGGACTCAACCAAATGGCCCCAAATTTTTTTCACACAATGGGATGACCATGGACATCATGCATGCCAATTCTCATCGATTTCCGACACTCGATGCATTTACTAGGATTTTAAAAAACAATTCAAATGTAAAAAAGATAAGATCTATTAGAATGAAGAAGTGAAATAAAAGATAACATATTATCTTACATTTTGAAAATATTTCAAATATAAAGAAGAGAGCAAATATTAGAATGAAGAAGTGAAATAAAACAGAACATTTTATTTTACAAACTAAAAACATTTCAAATATAATAAAGATAAGAAATATTAGAATGAAGAATTGAAATAAAACACACCATTTTAGTTTATATTTCGTAAATATTATCAATATAAAAACGAGAACGAACAAATGAAATAAAACACAACAAAATTTGGCATTTTTTTTATTTTAGTAAACACTGTTAGAAATAATATAGAAAAAAGAGATTTGATTTTATATATTAGAAATATAAACAAGAAAATAAATTTTGGAGTTAAGAAGTGAAAAACAAAGAGAATATAAAACAGATCAGTGTGCGGGTAAGGCTGCCCTGGGCCAGCCCGCCCGAATTGGGCCCAAGGCAGAGCCGCGCAAGGCACAGCGCAGCGCACAGCCGTGGGGTGGTGGGAGTTTAGTCCCACCTCGCCAAGCGAGAGAGCGCCGCACCGGTTTATATACCCGGCTGCGACTCCCCTCCCAAGCTCCTATCATATGCAGGCAGTACATTGCCTAACTCTCGGCCCCTCTGCCCCGTGGGGCCTACTAGCAGCAGAGATATTCTGCACCACGGGCCTGCATCCTGGCCCATGAACGGCTGGGTTCCTAGTCGTATGCAGGCCGTGGTGTATGAATTCTCCTGCTCTGGTAGGTGGGCACTTTTTTTTGGCATATTGCCATGTGTTTTGATCTTCAAATCACACACTAAATT
This sequence comes from Aegilops tauschii subsp. strangulata, assembly GCF_002575655.3. Classification (NCBI taxonomy): domain Eukaryota; kingdom Viridiplantae; phylum Streptophyta; class Magnoliopsida; order Poales; family Poaceae; genus Aegilops; species Aegilops tauschii. Next base: position 67,241,723 of record NC_053041.3, on the reverse strand, counting down.
ATACACATGCTCACTTGCATTCAATACACATTTTTTTTGCATATATGACAAGTTAATGTTTTGACCTTCAAATCACCTAATAAATTTTACACATGCTCACTTACATGTAATACACATGGCTATTAATGGGATTTCAACAAAAATGAGGCCGTGGTGTATGAATTCTGCTCCCACATGCATGCCATGGTCATGGTAGGGTGTGCATAAAGTTTGGGATCATTTGCTGGGACCGGCAAGGAAAACCTCTTTCAAACTTGCTCTCCGGCAAACCCGAATGGTCCGGCTTGTACATGGTTCATGTGGAGGCATGCATGAGATGACCCCAACTTTTTCGGAGCATGTGGGCATGGCCAATGTGGTCCCCCAGGCAAGGTGTGCACGAATTCGGACACAATACACACGTTGCGTCATGTCGGGGCACTGTTCTAGGGTTTTATCGCTAACCATGCAGGGTTAAGCTATGTATTTGAATCTAGAACCAAATTAACGCAACCTTAGAGTTGAAGAACTGGCTGATCCATATATCATTAATAATGCTCTATTTCCACTTCAAGCCAGCATAAACCTATATAACCAAAAGCCAGCATGGCCTGCAGTCTGCCTAACCCATCATCCTAGGCTTACAAAGTTCATGAGCACCGCAAAATAACAGCAACAACTACTAAAACATCGCAACAAAGTAAAGGCCACATCTTCAGCAGGAAGTAGAGTCTTCTTTTTTATCCTTCCAGTCTTGCCGCGTTGATTCTCCACCCCTGCTTCGCTGTGTACACTTCACTTGCTACTCGCTCTAGCAGTCTTGCTCCCACCTCCAACACCTTTTTTGTGGCTCCTTTGTCTGCAAAATAGATCAATCAACAATCCTATTAGGGGCTACATTTTTCATGCAGAGAAATAACTATAGTTTTCCCAATACTGCAGTACTAAAATCACATTTATTATGGCAGGCAACCAAACAGCTCACTGTAAATAAAACTAACATAATCTCAAATACTGAAGTATTCTCAAAGAACTTAAAACATAGTATGCTATCAAACGGGTCCAAACTGACTCACACAGATAGACTAACTGAAGACACTGACATGCCATCACTCTGTTTTCTTGTCCTTCAACTTGCTGATGCGCTCTGAGTGACGAATGCCCATACGGATGTAGGTCTCCGCTTCAATTGGCATGGTCCTGTCTCCGAGCTGCGGGATCCCTGGACCCACAATCTGCACGTCCGCCGGCTGCTCCTGGACAACATCATCCTGCTCCTCCTCTCCAGCACTGTCGTCCAGCAGCAGAACAACCTCCTCTTCCCCGCTCTCATCCTTGCTCTGCTCCACATCTTCGCTATCACTCTCATCCTCGCTATGCTCCACATCTTCACTATCACTGTCATCCTTTCTTTGCTCCACATCACTATCAGAGTGAACATTGGACTGATCAACCGGAGCAGGCACCGCGAGCAACACTCCGACAAGATCTGGCACTGGAATAGGAGGGGCGCGGCGGCGGGAGCGGTACATGTACCACCTCGCACGCTGACGCGGATCCGGGGAGTTCTCCGCTTCGTTCATAGCCCAGAGGAAAACCTGGACTAGAACAACTCCTCGAGCAGGACCAAACAACGATTTCTTCTCATTGCCCGTAAGCACTTTGATGAGACCCCTACCGTGGTCGATGAACATCTGCAAGCTGGGAAACCAGCTGCAGATCTCCTCCACATTCGCCCTCTTCTCCAGATCTCCCTGACAGAACTTCCCAACTGCCTCCTCCCACTTTTCTTGAGCGCGGCGGCAATCACTTGCCGACCGCGACCTCCTTCCCTTCTTGTCCCCCATCGCCGGCGACGCCAGATGTGAGATTTGAGCACATGGAGTGAATGGGGAACAGAAGCAAAGACCTAGGGTTCGTATCTGCCAGATGAAATGGGGAATTTTTCCCCTCTCCAGCTGATAACCGCGTGTGAGGCCGGCCTGGAACGGCCCACCCAAATTAGGCCCAAATCAAAGCCGCGGCAGGCACTATCTCGGGGTGGTGGGAGTTTATCCCACCTAGCCAACGGAGAGGAGCTCGCACCGGTTTATAAACCCACCTGAGCTAATCATCTCAAGTTCCTATCTAAAGCAGGCAGCTCATTGCCTAACCAGTCTCTCTCTGCCCCGTTGGGCCTACCGGCAACTTATATACATTCACCGCGGGCCTGCATCCTGGCCCAATGGGTTACTAGTCGTATGCAGGCTGTGGGGTTTCATATAAATGCTGTTGGTAGGCTGGCATTTTTTATTATTTATTTAATTTTTTGCATATGTCACATGTCAAATTTTGCAAACAAGTTTGAATCATTAAATTTTCAAATTATAAATTAAATTTAAAATTTAAAAATATTAAAAATATTTGGACCAAACATTTCCACCATGTGAGGATACCCAAAGTAAATTTTTAAATTTGTATTCAATTTTTTGCATATGTCAAATGTCTAATTTTGCACACAAGTTTGAAACAAAATATGTCCTCTAGACTGACTGGTCAAAACATCGGTCTATACCTCAAGGGGGCATTGTAAAGTATTATTTTTCCAATTTTTTTTCATAGCCATGTTTGGCACATGTGGGTCACCATGTACAAGAAAATTTGGGTGATTTGGAGGTGGTGGAAAAAATCACGTATGTTCAAAAACTGGCTTAAGTTAGACCAAATGGTCCCTCAGGATCGATGTTGGGTTGATTTACATGTACATGTACAGGGACCGGAAATGCGCGTGTCAGAGATCGTACTTGCGTGTACATGTACTAATGATCCCAAACTTTCTTCATGGCATCCCATGACCCCATAGAGAATTCATGCATAATGGTTTCCATGTGGGGCAAAATTTTGAATGTTTTTACGGTTTTGTGTGTGTGGGGGGGGGGGGGGTTCGGGTTCAGGGTACATGCCACATTGTTCACATTGTCCAATTAACACTTTGTATAGATTTTTTGGGTAAAAAATGAACGAAATAATGCAACTAATCTGAACGTAACGTTTGGCATGTATCAAACCAAGTAGCCCCTATTCCTAAAAAAACCCAGTTAGCCACTAATTTGGCATGCATCGAAGCGCATTACTTCAAAATAACTAATTAACCCTACAATCACGGATATATACGTTCCCATTCTACCGCATATCAACCCTATCCTAACCACCCCCATCTACCTTGTTTCTCCTCACATAGCCATCGCCGGGATCGCGCCATCGCTTCTCAAGCGACCACGCCGACGCCGGATTAAAAAGGTCTCCTCCACGGCTCCTCCCATCTTCGATTGCAGTGCTGATTATTTTTTCCATTGATTCGACCAAGAAGTCATTTCCGAAGAGATTAGAAAATACAGCCTTTGCCATAGTTGAGTAGTTCTGGTGTAATTGGAGTACAGGATGTCATGCAAGAGCTTTTTGATTGATAGTTTGTAGTAGTTGTTCGTACGAACTGGTTATGAATATATTTTCTCGATGGTATTGTTAGGAATTAGTTGGATGAGGTTGTGGATACAGTTTTCATACTATGGGTATATTTGTTGTTGTAGGGACCATGGTCTCAGAGGCGCATAACAACCGTGCGGAGTACGACAAGTCTTTGCATGAAGCGCGCCGGGAGATCGACTTGAAGGTGCAAAAGGATCGCGCTGAGGTAGATAAGAAACTCAAAAAAGAACGTTCATACGTGGACAGGATGATAAAGGAGGAGCGTGAGGAGTTTTCCCGTAAGATGGCGAAGATGCGTCTTGAGATTGAAGAAAAGTATAAGCGGGACTGTGAGGACATGGAAAAAAAGTTTTTCCTTGGCTACAAGGAAATGCATCAAACGTTGCAGAAGGACCGGAAGCTTGTGGATAGTATTATACAGACAGAGCGAGTCAGGATGGATGCCTATGTGTTGCAGGCACGTTCCGATATGGACAGCAAGCTGCTACAGGAGCGGTGGGACATGGATTATAAGGCCATGCTGGAGAAGGTCCGTTTGGAAGGACATATGTTAGAAGCCCGTGCGATCTCACGGCCACCCCGACAACATGTCTTCAATTTTTCTCCCCCTGTAAGTATCTCGCACCGATTGTATATATTAAGGACCTACGTATTCTATGATAAAAACATCTTCAATTTGTGGCAACCTTATGTCGGCGATTGTATGTAGGCTAAGCATCATGAGACGGCACAGTCGCCATCCACTCGAGACATTGCGATAGAGTCACCCGTTCAATGCCACATCACTCCACCCCAACAACATATCTTCAATTCTCCCCTTGTAAGTACCTCGCAACGATGCCATACCCAAGATATGGTATGACCTTTTAAAATTTGTGTGTAAACCCACTGTCGACGGTTCATACGCAGGATAAGAAACCTGTGATGGCAGAGTCCCCAGTCACACCACATGAAGGATACATTCCACATAACAAGGTCAGAAGGTTTGAGATGGCACAATCCACAGTCACTCCACGTGAAGGATACATTCCACAAAAGCAGGTAACAACACCGCAATGTTGCTATGCACATAAAAAATTATGTTTGCCCCTTTACTCATTGAATGTATTAACTCTGATGTGAGATACTAGGTGCTGGTCATGGAATTTTTTGTTAGTAGGGATGATGAGATGTCACATGTCCCGAGAGCATACTTTGATGAACACCCGGTAGAAGTCAGAATTTTTGAACCTGCCAAAGTGACCTACGATCTCATTATGAGTGAAATGAGAGATACTTTTGGTTGCCAACTGGGAGCAGAACTGTACTACTTCTTACCTGGGTCTGCGTGGAAGCTGCCAGAAGGAATGTTCTTGATTGCAGGACCAGATGATGTAGAAAAAATGCTTTCTGATCTGAATGGCAGCAAGACATGTCACCTGTACATTGTGTACAATAGAACTACGGGTTGTTTTCCCGAGGATGACATTGATCCAGAGGTTCAAATTTTACATGTTACATGCATCTAGTTTATGGCTACGTCATTTTTAAGTTCTTCCTAATACAATTCCTATGGTTTTCTACAGCATGTGAGAATCCAAGAAATGGAGGGTCTTGCTAGAGAGTTGGCGGAGAAAGAACAAGAACAACTTCAGTTGTATGGTTACATTGATGTTAAAGAGAAAAAGATTGAAGCACATGGGTCGTCGCCAAGCCCGACACAATCTCCAACGTCGCAACGCAAGAGGTCACTGGATTTTGGCAGTGCAGAAGACCATATGGAGTAGGCTCAATTGTTTTTCAACCAGTTTAAGCTTCAAACCAGGATTATTTTGTTGCAAACAAACATTTTTTTTCTGTTTCACACTATGTTCGCAATTATGGTACAATTTATTCATGAGACAGTTCTTTGAACAACAATGCATGTGTTTTATGATCAATCATACAGTTGTTTCTGAGTTGTTTGTGAGATGGCATTGCATCTAAAGAAGTTTCCATCTATAAAACTTGTAAAAAATCATTTATGTTGTCTTTGTTGAAACTGTTTTTTCATGCCTTTCATCTACACGTGTAATCATTATAGCCTACAAAACCATACAACGTCGCAAAACAATTTCCAGTTGGCATGGATGCTTGTCATCTTGGTACAAGGGTTTCAAAAAAAAATTCGGTCCTTTTCAAGCATGCCGAAAAAATCCGTCTTCCCAGACGGAACATCCCCTGCTACCCGAACGGCTAAGTTGAATGACACCAATTTTTTCCATCAAGCGTGCAAGCACACCCCCGTGGGCCGCGTGAAATCTGAGCTAACCCCAAAACTTGCTGGTTTTGACGTCAAATAAGATAGAAATATCAAGGGAAGAAGATAGAAATAGCAAGCAAAACACAGATAACCAACAACATATCAAATAGACTGGTAGAAATCATAACATAGTTCGGATAGATAAAGTTCACGGTAGAACCAACAACATGATTTAATAGAAATATTTAAAAGATAAAAAACTTGCCCTAACACGCTAGGGCAAGACAAGCTGACGAGACCGGGCCTTCACCACCATCTTCACTGCGCCTCCTCTCCAGTGCTCCTCTCCATCCCGTCCTCGCCGATGTAGTAGGGGAGGGTGTGCATACCGTCGCGGGTGGGGAAGACGCAGTCGAAGTTTGTGAAGATGTTGTGGGTTGTGAATGGGATGAATTCGCATCCACACCAAAACACCTTGCCGAGGAGGTAGTACGCATCAAATCTGTTGGTGAAGGTGACGGTGAGCCCTATCGGCGGAGACCAGGAGTTTGGACGCACTTCATCCAGTCGGAACATCACCGGCGAGCCCGCCGGGAGGTGGGCGAAGCCCGCACGGAGGAACCACTGGGCAAAGCCCCTTGCACCCCTCCAGCGTGAGAACGCCCACACGCGAAGCGTGCTCTCCACGACGACGCCGGCCGGATACTGTCTCTCCGGCACGGTCGGTGGGAGCCGGTAGGTGGGGCCGTTGTACTGCATCCTCGCGGCTCGCTCAGAGAGTGCTCTGGGTCTGGGGAAGAAGAGAAGGACGGCGCAAATGGATGTGTGCAGAAGGTGAGGGCGGTGGTTTAAATAGGGAAAGGGGAGGTCAAACGATCCATATGCCACTTTAATTGCCTCGTTGAATAGATGCGGGTGGATCAAAAAAGTGTGAACCCAAGGCTTTAATTGCCACGTTGAATACATGCGGGTGGATCAAAAAAGTGTGAAACCAAGGTTTTAATTGCCACGTTGAATCGAAAAGTGTGAAAACAAGGTTTTAATCGCCTCACTCGCATGCATGCACGTCCGCCACCCGCGCATGCAAACCCACGTCGCCGCCCTTCCCATGCATGCAGGCCTCAGGCGCAGACAACGAGATGGCCCAACGGTCCATCCAGCGACCCAGCGGGTGAGGCTGGCGTGGGACGGCCCACCCAAATTAGGCCCAAGCGAGCTTCGCGTCGGGCACATCCCAAGGCTGCAGGGAGTTTAGTCCCACCTCGCCGAGCGAGGGGAGCTAGCACCGGTTTATATAGCGGGCTGAGCTTTCCCTCTCAAGTTCCTTTCTAAAGCGGGCAGCACATTGCCTAACCGTCTCTGTCCCTGCCCTGTGGGGCCTACTTGCTACCTGTTTTCACAATCTGGCGGGCCACTGCATCCTGGCCCAATAAATGATTGGGTTACTAGTCGTATGCATGCCGTTGAATTGTGAAAGCGGGCAAGTAGGCGGGCTTTTTTTGTCTATTTCATTTTTTTCATTTGTCACCATTATTTCCATTGCAGCCTGTCCATCATGCTGCATTTTGGCAAGAACAAGCTAGAGTTGTACACACCCGGATTTAATGCTCAAAACGTCGGTCTATACCTCAAGGGGACATTGTAAAATAATTGTTTTCAAAAATTTCTTTCATAGACATGTTGCACACATGATCTCTTCCACAAACAAAACTAGGTTTTCAAGTTTTTGTATTTTTTGAATTTTTTTTGAATTTATAATGCCCTCTAGACTGACTACTAAAAACATCGGTCTATGCCTCAAGGGGGCATTGTAAAATAATTTTTTTTAAAATTTCTTTCATAGACATGTTTGGCACATGTGGGTCACCATGTACAAGAAAATTTGGGTGATTTGGAGGTGGTGGAAAAAATCACGTATGTTCAAAAACTGGCTTAAGTTACCAAATGGCCCCTCCGGAATGCGATGATTTTTTCGACCACCTCCAAATCACCTCAGTTTTGGCACACATGATCTCTTGCACAAACAAAGCTAGTTTTCCAAGGTTTTACTTTTTTTGAATTTTTTATTAATTTATAATGCCCTCTAGACTGACTGGTCAAAACATCGGTCTATACCTCAAGGGGCATTGTAAAGTATTATTTTTCCAAAATTTCTTTCATAGCCATGTTTGGCACATGTGGGTCACCATGTACAAGAAAATTTGGGTGATTTGGAGGTGGTGGAAAAAATCACGTATGTTCAAAAACTGGCTTAAGTTACCAAATGGCCCCTCCGGAATGCGATGATTTTTTCGACCACCTCCAAATCACCTCAGTTTTGGCACACATGATCTCTTGCACAAACAAAGCTAGTTTTCCAAGGTTTTACTTTTTTTGAATTTTTTTATTAATTTATAATGCCCTCTAGACTGACTGGTCAAAACATCGGTCTATACCTCAAGAGGGCATTGTAAAGTATTATTTTTCCAAAATTTCTTTCATAGCCATGTTTGGCACATGTGGGTCACCATGTACAAGAAAATTTGGGTGATTTGGAGGTGGTGGAAAAAAACACGTATGTTCAAAAACTGGCTTAAGTTAGACCAAATGGCCCCTCCGGAATGCGATGATTTTTTCGACCACCTCCAAATCACCTCAGTTTTGGCACACATGATCTCTTGCACAAACAAAGCTAGTTTCCAAGGTTTTATTTTTTTGAATTTTTTATTAATTTATAATGCCCTCTAGACTGACTGGTCAAAATATCGGTCTATACCTCAAGGGGGCATTGTAAAATATATATTTTCAAATTTTTTCTTTCATAGCCATGTTTGGCACATGTGGGTCACCAAGTACAAGAAAATTTGCGTGATTTGGAGGTGGTGGAAAAAATCACCTATGCTCAAAAACTGGCTTAAGTTAGACCAAATGGCCCCGTCGGAATGCGGTGATTTTTTCGACCACCTTCAAATCACCTCAATTTGGGCACACATGATCTCTTGCACAAACAAAGCTAGGTTTCCAAGGTTTTATATTAGTTTTTTTTTTAATTTATACTGCCCTATAGACTGACTGCAAAAAATCACCATGTAAGTTTGACCAAATGGTCCCTCCAGAAGGCGGTGATTTTATCGACGACCTCCAAAATTTCCACTTTTTAAAATATATTAGAAATGGAAGATTCAATCTTGCTAACTTATGAACATTGACAAAAAAAGATTTTCAAAATTTTCTAATTCTTATAATATATTTCAAATGGAAGTTTCAATCACGCTAACTTATGAACATTGACAAAAAAGATTTTCAACATTTTCTAATTTTAAAAACATATTTCAAATGGAATATTCAATCATGCTCACTTATGAACATTGACAAAAAAGGATTTTCAACATTTTCTCATTTTAAATATATATTTGAAATGGAATATTCAATCATGCTCACTTATGAACATTGACAAAAAAGGATTTTCAACATTTTCCAATTTTTATAATATATTTGAAATGGAATATTCAATCATGCTAACTTAACAACATTGACAAAAAATGATTTTCAACATTTTCTAAATTTAATAATATATTTGTAATGGAAGATTCGATCATGCTAACTTATGAAAACCTGAAGTCAATGTTTTTTACTATCTATCCTATGTAGATAAGGCTTGTTATTTGCACACACCATTACCAAGCACATGCCCACTGTATGCAGCATGTCTCATCAGTCAAGCAACATTGAAGCACCTACTGTGATCATTGCAGCATCAGAATATAAACACTGCAACAAAGCATAGCTGACCTGCATCTAGACAGTTGATATACTTCAGAGACATACTAGATTAAGTAAGTCTCTGCCATACTTAAGAGTCTGCCATACTACTTAAGAGTCTGCCATACTACTTAACAGTTCACAAACACTTCCACCTTCCAGATTCACAGTTCACAACCATACTAGCGCAAAAGTTAAACATCATCAACTATATTGATGATGAGTACCACTACCAGCTTCACAGAGGGTGACTAGATGGGACCCATAGCCTTTAGGAGGGCTGCATGCTCTGCCCTGATCTTCACGTCGTTCCCACTCGTCGCTACACCGCGTGCATGCGACATAAGGTGCTCATACAACCCATCCTTGGGAATTGGCTTAGTGGTGCAGTATGGGCACCTGAACTTGCCCCACTTGTAGTACGCCGCCTTCCCCTTCTCCCTGATCTTGTTGGCTTCATGCTCAATGAAGGACTTGTGGTTCCACTCTTCCACCTCATCTCCAGAGTTGTACTGCACATACAAATAATTTGCATAAATACATACTTCCCATTTAGAGTAATGTAATTAACAAACATCAAATGATTGCCATTTACTTGCCCGTTAATGAACAAACAAACATAATATCCCATTTACAGCTAATTAATGCACAGACAACAGAATAGTTCCATCTAGAAGATTTTAATGGACAAACAACAGAATAGTTCCATTTATATGCATTCATATATGGTTTCATGAAAAAACATCACACATATCCCATTTACAGCTAATTAATGCACAAACAACACAACTTTCAGAGGAATTAATTGAAAGTACAACAAAACTTTCCATTTTAGAATAATTCAATGGACAAACAACACAATATTTCCATTTATGTGCATTCAGATATGGTTTCATGATCAAAGACCACAAATATGCCATTTAGAGCTAATTAATGACCAAACAACACAACTTTATGATATCAATGAATAAACTATATAACATTCCAATTTAGAGGCATTCATATAGGGCATCATCAACAAAGAACATCTCACACAGATTAATAAACAGACCAAAAACAACTTGGGGTTACCTCCTCGTCGTCGTCAGACTCAGACGGGTCGTCGAACCCAGCGATGTCCAGCTTCCTCTTGTTGCCAGCAGCTTCCTCATTCTGCAATACAAGTAATTAATTCAATTATACTACTAACTACATATAACATAGTATGCAAAGGTCAAGCAATCTGCAATGTGCTTCTAATAACCTAAAATGTTACTTTGACCTAAAATTATCCAAAGGTCAAGCATTCTACAATGATAGCTTGGACAAACTAAAATTTTAGATCATACTGACTGTGGTCCTTCAAACTATAATGCCAGACTGGGCACCAACAATAATTTTGTGAGTGCTCAGGTCTGCCAATTAATGGAGGTAGTACATTGGTTGACAACAAGTAATTGCATTTACTTCATCTGGCTCATGTAATGTACATAGTGGTGCATCAGCTGCCCTATAATCTGAACCTTATATTGGATAGTATATTGTAATGCCATGAGCTTCAGGAAAGGAAATCTTAGTGCAATTTTTGGTGCTAGGTGTGAAACTATTTCATGTGACATTCATTCATGGAGTTATGCAACATAAATTTAATATGACCTGGTCATCTGGCATAGTTGCATGTCTAGCAAATCTACTTATGGTTTACTTTATAAGTACAGCAATCCTACAGATCAAAAATAAAACCTACCTACAATTTTAGTTTATGGATAATGAAGTGAAGCTCCTAACTATTTTGAAATTGTGCACTAGTTAAACGTACTGTGTTCATTTCAACAATTAATTGATAGACATCAAATGAACAAAGTAGGATTTTAACCTCATTTGTACAATATCAACTTTAATAGATACACTGGGTGGCGGCTCAGCCCCTGCCGTGGCCCACTGAGGGAATATGCAAAACAAATCTAACAACATATACAGCATAGAACAAAATCTGAGCACATGAGGCAATCCAGATTCTAATATAAAAAACCTAACTCTCATTATGATCTCTCTAGCATTCAACCACGAATCAACTACAAAAAACCCTAACTCTCAAATGGGGTTCCCCATTCAATCAAAAAACCCTAACAAGCAGAAGGGGGTGCCGCATTCAATCACAAATCTACAATAAAAAACACTATCTACTAAATCTTCTGCTTAACAACTACAACTAAGAGAGGAGGGGAACGAGAAGGATTACCACATCCACCACCTGCTTGTCGCTCGCCTCCGCACCTGCATCCAGTGCGCCGTCAGACGCCGTCACCACCAGGTCCGGCACGACGGAGTCCGAGCCCACCACCCCCTGCTCCAACAGATCCGCCGCCGCAGCGACCGATCCAGCGACCGCGGGTGCAGCATCTCCCGCACTGCCGACGACGGCCACTTCTTGGACGGCATCTGCCACGGTGTTCGCGGTCTCGACCGCAACTCCGTGCGCAGTGGCGGCAGCGCCACCACCTTGCGCCATCAAAGCCTAAGAGAACCCACCGGAGAGAGGGAGGCGGTGGGGTTGAGCGAGTAGGTGCAGTGGCGGGGCGATGGAGACGAGGGGGAGACGATGCGGCAAGGAGGGAGGGAGTGAGCCGATTTGGGGGGAAATGGTGGGGGCGATGCGGCCGGTGGTGGTTCCCCTCCCTCTTTATAGGATGTGACGTTTTTGGAAGTTTTCGTGCGCCGCGTGGCCGCGTGGCTAGCCCACGACCGCCGCCGCCCACGCCCACGACCGCCGCACGTGACAAGGGAAAACGAATCACCCACGTACAATACATGTATACCCCCAGTGTACAAAAGTAATCGGGCCGGTGCAGGCTTGTACAGGGCTGTACGCGCGCTCTCCGCGGGCATAAAAAGACGATCGTGCCCCTCTTCACGAATCATTTTTGACAGATCTCAGCCATCCTTGTGTTTCTCCCCCTCGCGTTCAGCCCAGGGGGGAGCACCGGAGCAGAAACCCTTGAATTCAATATTGTATCAAAGTTAAAGAGGTTTTAAGTTCAATGCCTAGCTCCACCACTCGAACTTTTGAATTGATTGTCCGAATTTATAAAGCTACACAAATTTAGTTCATACCATGATGAGACTAGAGTACTATTCTTGTCATATTCAAATGTCCACCTAACTAGGCCTCATGCTCAACTAACTCAACACACCCCAAGACACGGTGAAAGGGCAAGGGGTGCCAAACTAGTTTTTCTTCGAAGGAGTGTTTCCGCTGACGAGAACTTTCAGTATCTCTCGTCTTGGTGGTTTTTTGGCTCTAGAGGGATCCTGAATCTAAAGGAAATATGCCCTAGAGGCAATAATAAAGACATTATTTATATTTCCTTATATCATGATAAATGTTTATTATTCGTGCTAGAATTGTATTAACCAAAAACTTAGTACATGTGTGAATATATAGACAAACAAAGTGTCACTAGTATGCCTCTACTTGACTAGCTCATTGAATCAAAGATGGTTAAGTTTCCTAGCCATAGACACGAGTTGTCATTTGATTAACGGGATCACATCATTAGAAGAATGATGTGATTGACTTGACCCATTCCGTTAGCTTAGCACTTGATCGTTTAGTATATTGCTATTGCTTTCTTCATGACTTATACATGTTCCTATGACTTTGAGATTATGCAACTCCCGAATACCGAAGGAACACTTTGTGTGCTACCAAACATCACAACGTAATTGAGTGATTATAAAGTTGCTCTACAGGTGTCTCCGATGGTGCTTGTTGAGTTGGCATAGATCGAGATTACGATTTGTCACTCCGATTGTCGTAGAGGTATCTCTGGGCCCTCTCGGTAATGCACATCACTATAAGCCTTGCAAACAATGTGACTAATGAGTTAGTTGCGGGATAATGCATTACGGTACGAGTAAAGAGACTTGCCGGTAACAAGATTGAACTAGGTATTGAGATACCGACGATCGAATCTCGGGCAAGTAACATACCGATGACAAATGGAACAACGTATGTTGTTATGCGGTTTGACCGATAAAGATCTTTGTACAATATGTGGGAGCCAATATGAACATCCAGGTTCCGCTATTGGTTATTAACCGGAGACGTGTCTCGGTCATGTCTACATAGTTCTCGAACCCGTAGGGTCTGCACGCTTAACGTTCGGTGATGATCGGTATTATGAGTTTATGTGTTTTGATGTACCGAAGATAGTTCGGAGTCCCGGATGTGATCACGGACATGACGAGGAGTCTCGAAATGGTGGAGACATAATGATTGATATATTGGACGGCTATATTCGGACACCGGAAGTGTTCCGGGTGATTTCCAAGAAAATCGGAGTGCCGGAGGGTTACCGGAACCCCCCCCCCCGGAGAACTAATGGGCCACATGGGCCTTAGTGGAGAGAGAGGGCAGGCCGCGCGCCCCCTCCCTCTCTGGTCCGAATTGGACTAGGGAAGGGGGCGGCTCCCCCCTTTCCTTCTCCCTCTCCTCCTTCCTTTCCCCCTCCTAGTAGGAGTAGGAAAGGGCAGTCCTACTCCTACTAGGAGGAGGACTCCTCCTCTCCTGGCGCGCCACAAGGGCCGGCCGGCCTCCCCCCTTTCTCCTTTATATACGGGGGCAGGGGGCACCCTAGAACACACAAGTTGATTGTTTCCAGCCGTGTGCGGTGCCCTCCTCCACAATAATCCACCTCAGTCATATCGTCGTAGTACCATGCTTTACGGCTTAGAACCGGGACTTCAAAAATGTTTTGAGCACCATGGAGCATATAATATGTTCCAAGAGTTGAAATTGGTATTTCATACTCACGTCCGTGTCGAGAGGTATGAGACCTCTGACAGTACTTTGCCTACAAGATGGAGGAGAATAGCTCAACCAGTGAGCATGTGCTCAGATTGTCTGGGTACTACAATTGCTTGAATCAAGTGGGAGTTAATCTTCCAGATAAGATAGTAATTGACAAAGTTCTCTAGTCACTATCACCAAGTTACTAGAACTTCGTGATGAACTATAATATGCAAGGGATAACAAAAGTAATTCCCGAGCTCTTCGCGATGCTGAAATTGACGAAGGTAGAAATCAAGAAAAACATCAAGTGTTGATGGTTGACAAGACCACTAGTTTCAAGAAAAGGGCAAAGGGAAGAAGTGGAACTTCAAGAAGAACGGCAAGCAAGTTGCTAACTCAAGTGAAGAAGCCCAATTCTATACCTAAGCCTGAGACTAAGTGCTTCTACTGCAATGGGACTGGTCACTAGAAGCGGAACTGCCCCAAGTATTTGGCGGATAAGAAGGATGGCAAAGTGAACAAAGGTATATTGGATATACATGTTATTAATGTGTACTTTACTAGTGTTTATAGAAACCCCTCGGCATTTGATACTGGTTCAGTTGCTAAGAGTAGTAACTCGAAACGGGAGTTGCAGAATAAAACAGAAACTAGTAAAGGGCGAGGTGACGATGTGTGTTGGAAGTAGTTCCAAGACTGATATGATCATCATCGCACACTCCCTATACTTTCGGGATTAGTGTTGATACTAAATAAGTGTTATTTGGTGTTTGCGTTGAGCATGAATATGATTTGATCATGTTTGTTGCAATACGATTATTCATTTAAATTAGAGAATAATTGTTGTTCTGTTTACATGAATAAAACCTTCTATGGTCATACACCCAATAAAATGGTTTGTTGGATCTCGATCGTAGTGATACACATATTCATAATATTGAAGCCAAAAGATGCAAAGTTAATGATGATACTGCAACTTATTTGTGGCACTGCCGTTTAGGTCATATTGGTGTAAAGCGCATGAAGAAACTCCATGCTGATGAGATTTTGGAATCACTTGATTATGAATCACTTGATGCTTGCGAACCATGCCTTATGAGCAAGATGACTAAGACTCCGTTCTCCGGAACAATGGAGCGAGCAACTGACTTATTGGAAATAATACATACTGATTATGCGATCCGATGAGTGTTGAGGCTCGCGGCGGGTATCGTTATTTTCTCACCTTCACAGATGATTTGAGCAGATATGGGTATATCTACTTGATGAAACATAAATCTGAAACATTTGAAAAGTTCAAATAATTTCAGAGTGAAGTGGAAAATCATCGTAACAAGAAAATAAAGTTTCTACGATCTGATCGTGGAAGAGAATATTTGAGTTACGAGTTTGGTCTTCATTTGAAACAATGCGGAATAGTTTCACAACTCACGCCACCTGGAACACCACAGCGTAATGGTGTGTCTAAACGTCGTAATCGCACTTTACTAGATATGGCGCAATCTATGATGTCTCTTACTGATTTACCGCTATCGTTTTGGGGTTATGCATTAGAGACAATTGCATTCACATTAAAAAGGGCACCATATAAATCCGTTGACACGACACCGTATGAACTGTGTTTTAGCAAGAAACCTAAGCTGTCGTTTCTTAAAGTTTGGGGCGGCGATGCTTATGTGAAAAGGTTTCAAACTGATAAGCTCGAACCCAAATCGGAGAAGTGCATCTTCATAGGATACCCAAACGAAATTGTTGGGCACACCTTCTATCACAGATCCGAAGGCAAATTCGTTACTGAGAATGGATCCTTTCTAGAGAAGGAGTTTCTCTCGAAAGAAGTGAGTGGGAGGAAAGTAGAACTTGATGAGGTAATTGTAACTTCTCTCGAATTGAAAAGTAGCTCATCACTGAAATCAGTTCCAGTGATGCCTACACGAATTAGTGAGGAAGTTAATGATGATGATCATGAAACTTCAGATCAAGTTACTACCGAACCTCGTAGGTCAACAAGAGTAAGATCCGCACCAGAGTGGTACGTAATCCTGTTCTGGAGGTCATGTTACTAGACC
The DNA here is from genome assembly GCF_002575655.3 of Aegilops tauschii subsp. strangulata. NCBI lineage: Eukaryota > Viridiplantae > Streptophyta > Magnoliopsida > Poales > Poaceae > Aegilops > Aegilops tauschii. The sequence goes on along the minus strand of NC_053041.3, from coordinate 67,225,471 downwards.
ATGACGAACCTACGAACTATGAGGAAGCGATGATGAGCCCAGATTCCGCGAAATGGTTTGAGGCCATGAAATCTGAGATAGGATCCATGTATGAGAACAAAGTATGGACTTTGGTTGACTTGCCCGATGATCGGCAAGCCATAGGAAATAAATGGATCTTCAAGAGGAAGACGGACGCTGATAGTAGTGTTACTATCTACAAAGCTAGACTTGTCGAAAAAGGTTTCTTGACAAAGTTCAAGGTGTTGACTACGATGAGATTTTCTCACTCGTATCGATGCTTAAAGTCTGTCCGAATCATGTTAGCAATTGCCGTATTTTATGAAATCTGGCAAATGGATAACAAAACTGCAATCCTTAGTGGACTTATTAAAGAAGAGTTGTATATGATGCAACCAGAAGCTTTTGTCAATCCTAAAGGTGCTAACAAAATGTGCAAGCTCCAGCGATCCATCTGTGGACTGGTGCAAGCATCTCGGAGTTGGAATATGCGCTTTAATGAGATTATCAAAGCATATAGTTTTATACAGACTTGCGATGAAGTCTGTATTTACAAGAAAGTGAGTGGGAGCACTACAACATCTCTGATAAGTATATGTGGATGACATATTGATGATCAAAAATAATGTAGAATTATTCTGGAAAGCATAAAGGAGTGTTTGAAAGGAGTTTTTTCAAAGAAAGACCTCGATGAAGCTTCTTACATATTGAGCATCAAGATCTATAGAGATAGATCAAGACGCTTGATAAGTTTTTCAATGAGTACATACCTTGACAAGATTTTGAAGTAGTTCAAAATGAAACAGTCAAAGAAAGAGTTCTTGCTTGTGTTACAAGGTGTGAAATTGAGTAAGACTCAAAGCCCGACCACGGCAGAAGATAGAAAGAGAATGAAAGTCATTCCCTATGCCTTGGCCATAGGTTCTATAAAGTATGCCATGCTGTGTACCAGATCTATTGTATACCCTACACTGATTTTGGCAAGGGAGTACAATAGTGATCTAGGAGTAGATCACTGGACAACGGTCAAAGTTATCCTTAGTGGAATAAGGATATGTTTCTCAATTATGGAGGTGAAAAAAAGGTTCGTCGTAAAGGGTTACGTCGATGCAAATTTTGACACTGATCCAGATGACTCTAAGTCTCAATCTGGATACATATTGATAGTGGGAGCAATTAGCTAGAGTAGCTCCGTGCAGAGCATTGTTGACATAGAAATTTGCAAATTACATACGGATCTGAATGTGGCAGACCCGTTGTCTAAACTTCTCTCACAAGCAAAACATGATCACACCTTAAGTACTCTTTGGGTGTTAATCACATAAGCGATGTGAACTAGATTATTGACTCTAGTAAACCCTTTGGGTGTTCGTCACATGACGATGTGAACTATGGGTGTTAATCACATGGCGATGTGAACTATTGGTATTAAATCACACGGTGATGTGAACTAGATTATTGACTCTAGTGCAAGTGGGAGACTGAAGGAAATATGCCCTAGAGGCAATAATAAAGTTATTACTTATTTCCTTATATCATGATAAATGTTTATTATTCATGCTAGAATTGTATTAACCGGAAACATAATACATGTGTGAATACATAGACAAACAGAGTGTCACTAGTATGCCTCTACTTGACTATCTCGTTAATTAAAGATGGTTATGTTTCCTAACCATAGACATGAGTTGTCATTTGATTAACGGGATCACATCATTAGGAGAATGATGTGATTGACTTGACCCATTCCGTTAGCTTAGCATTTGATCGTTTACTATGTTGCTATTGCTTTCTTCATGACTTATACATGTTCCTATGACTATGAGATTATGCAACTCCCGTTTACCGGAGGAACACTTTGTGTGCTACCAAACGTCACAACGTAACTGGGTGATTATAAAGGTGCTCTACAGGTGTCTCCGAAGGTACTTGTTGGGTTGGCATATTTCGAGATTAGGATTCGTCACTCCGATTGTCGGAGAGGTATCTCTGGGCCCACTCGGTAATGCACATCACTATAAGCCTTGCAAGCATTGCAACTAATGAGTTAGTTGCGGGATGATGTATTACGGAACGAGTAAAGAGACTTGCCAGTAACGAGATTGAACTAGGTATTGAGATACCGACGATCGAATCTCGGGCAAGTAACATACCGATGACAAAGGGAACAACGAATGTTGTTATGCGGTTTGACCGATAAAGATTTTCGTAGAATATGTAGGAGCCAATATGAGCATCCAGGTTCCGCTATTGGTTATTGACCGGAGACGTGTCTCGGTTATGTCTACATAGTTCTCGAACCCGTAGGGTCCGCACGCTTAAAATTCGATGACGGTTATATTATGAGTTTATGTGTTTTGATGTACCGAAGGTAGTTCGGAGTCCCAGATGAGATCGGGGACATGACGAGGAGTCTCGAAATGGTCGAGACGTAAAGATCGATATATTGGACGACTATATTCGGACATCGGAATGGTTCCGAGTGATTTAGGTATTCTCGGGGGTACCGGGGAGTTATGGGAATACGAGGAAGAAGCAATGGGCCTCATGGGCCAAGTGGTGGAAGAGAGGAGGCAGGGCGCGCGGCCCCCCTAGCCCAAACCGAATTGGACTAGGGGGCCAGCCCCCCTTTCCGCCCTTTCCTCCCTCTCCTTCCTTCTCCTTCTCCTTCCCTTCCTTCCCCTCTCCTACTTGGACTAGGAAAGAAGGGGGAATCCTACTTGGAGTAGGATTGCCCCCCTTGGGCGCGCCTCTCCCCTTGGTCGGCCCTCTCCTCCTCCCCCCCTTTATATACGGAGGGGGGGCACCCCATAGACACAACAATTGATCATTGATCTTTTAGCCGTGTGCGGTGCCCCCCTCCACCATAGTCCACCTCGATAATACTGTAGCGGTGCTTAGGCGAAGCCCTGCATCGGTAGAACATCATCATCGTCACCACGCCGTCGTGCTGACAAAACTCTCCCTCAACACTCGGCTGGATCGGAGTTCGAGGGACGTCATCGAGTTGAACATGTGCAGAACTCGGAGGTGCCGTGCGTTCGGTACTTGATCGGTCAGATCGTGAAGACGTACGACTACATCAACCGCGTTGTGCTAACGATTCTGCTTTCAGTCTACGAGGGTACGTGGACAACACTCTCCCCTCTCGTTGCTATGCAGCACCATGATCTTGCGTGTGAGTAGGAATTTTTTTGAAATTACTACGTTCCCCAACAAGTAGAACACAAGTGAGTTGTTGTGGGCGATAATAGTCATACTGCTTACCAGCATGTCATACTTTGATTCGGTGGTATTGTTGGATGAAGCGACCCAGACCGACATTACGCGCACGCTTACACAAGACTGGTTCTACCGATGTGCTTCGCACATAGGTGGCTGGCGGGTGTCAGTTTCTTCAACTTTAGTTGAATCGAGTGTGGCTACGCTTGGTCCTTGTTGAACGTTAAAACAACACATACTTGACGAAAAATCGTTGTCGTTTTGATGCGTAGTTAAGAACGGTTCTTGCTCAGCCCATAGCAGCCACGTAAAACTTGCAACAACAAAGTAGAGGACGTCTAACTTGTTTTTGCAGGGCATGTTGTGATGTGATATGGTCAAGACATGATGCTAAATTTTATTGTATGAGATGATCATGTTTTGTAACGGAGTTATCGGCAACTGGCAGGAGCCATATGGTTGTCGCTTTATTGTATGAAATGCAATCGCCATGTAATTGCTTTACTTTATCACTAAGCGGTAGCGATAGTCGTAGAAGCAATAGTTGGCGAGACGACAACGATGCTTCGATGGAGATCAAGGTGTCAAGCCGGTGACGATGGTGATCATGACAGTGCTTTGGAGATGGAGATCAAAGGCACAAGATGATGATGGCCATATCATATCACTTATCTTGATTGCATGTGATGTTTATCCTTTATGCACATTATTTTGCTTAGTTCGACGGTAGCATTATAAGATGATCTCTCACTAAATTTCAAGGTACAAGTGTTCTCCCTAAGTATGCATCGTTGCGGAAGTTCGTCGTGCCGAGACACCACGTGATGATCGGGTGTGATAAGCTCTACGTTCACATACAACGGGTGCAAACCAGCTTTGCACACGCAGAATACTCGGGTTAAACTTGACGAGCCTAGCATATGCAGATATGGCCTCGAAACACTGAGACCGAAAGGTCGAGCGTGAATCATATAGTAGATATGATCAACATAGTGATGTTCACCATTGAAAACTACTCCATCTCACGTGATGATCGGACATGGTTTGGTTGATATGGATCACGTGATCACTTAGATGATTAGAGGGATGTCTATCTAAGTGGGAGTTCTTAAGTAATTTGATTAATTGTACTTTAAATTTATCATGAACTTAGTCCTGATAGTATTTGCATATCTATGTTGTAGATCAATAGCTCACAAATAGCTTCCCCGTTTTATTTATGATATGTTCCTAGAGGAAACTAAGTTGAAAGATGATAGTAGCAATGATGCAGACTTGGTCTGTAATCTGAGGATTATCCTCATTGCTGCACAGAAGAATTATGTCCTTGATGCACCGCTAGATGACAGACCTATTGCAGGAGCAGATACAGATGTTATGAACGTTTGACAAAGCTCGGTATGATGACTACTTGATAGTTTAGTGCATCATGCTTTACGGCTTAGAACCGGGACTTCAAAAATGTTTTGAATGCCATGGAGCATATAAAATGTTCCAAGAGTTGAAACGGGTATTTCATACTCATGCCCGTGTCGAGAGGTATAAGACCTCTGACAGTACTTTGCCCACAAAATGGAAGAGAATGGCTCAACCAGTGAGCATGTGCTCAGATTGTCTGGGTACTACAATTGCTTGAATCAAGTGGGAGTTAATCTTTCAGATAAGATAGTAATTGACAAAGTTCTCTAGTCACTATCACCAAGTTACTAGAACTTCGTGATGAACTATAATATGCAAGGGATGACGAAAGTAATTTCCGAGCTCTTCGCGATGTTGAAATTGGCGAAGGTAGAAATTAAGAAAGAGCATCAAGTGTTGATGGTTTACAAGACCACTAGTTTCAAGAAAATGGGCAAACTAATAGAAGGGGAACTTCAAGAAGAACGACAAGCAAGTTACTGCTCAAGTGAAGAAACTCTAGTCTGGACCTAAGCCTGAGACTGAGTGCTTCTACTGCAAAGGAAATGGTCACTAGAAGTGGAACTGCCCCTAGATACTTGGCGGATAAGAAGGATGGCAAAATGAACAAAGGTATATTTGATATACATGTTATTGATGTGTACTTTACTAGTGTTTATAGCAACCCCTCGGTATTTGATACTAGTTCAGTTGCTAAGAGTAGTAACTCAAAATGGGAGTTGCAAAATAAACAGAGACTAGTTAAGGGGGCCATAGGTTTCACTAGTGGCTTCTCTCAAGAGCATAAGTATTACGGTGGGTGAACGAATTACTGTCGAGCAATTGATAGAATTGAGCATAGTTATGAGAATATCTAGGTATGATCATGTATATAGGCATCACGTCCGCGACAAGTAGACCGAAACGATTCTGCATCTACTACTATTACTCCACACATCGACCGCTATCCAGCATGCATCTAGAGTATTAAGTTCATAAGAACAGAGTAATGCTTTAAGTAAGATGACATGATGTAGAGGGGTAAAGTCATGCAATATGATATAAACCCCATCTTTTTATCCTCGATGACAACAATACAATACGTGTCGTTTCCTTTACTGTCACTGGGATCGAGCACCGCAAGATTGAACCCAAAGCTAAGCACTTCTCCCATTGCAAGAAAGATCAATCTAGTAGGCCAAACCAAACTGATAATTCGAAGAGACTTGCAAAGATAACCAATCATACATAAAAGAATTCAGTGGAGATTCAAATATTGTTCATAGATAATCTTGATCATAAACCCACAATTCATCGGATCTCAACAAACACACCGCAAAAGAAGATTACATCGAATAGATCTCCAAGAAGATCGAGGAGAACTTTGTATTGAGATCCAAATAGAGAGAAGAAGCCATCTAGCTAATAACTATGGACCCGAAGGTCTGAGGTAAACTAATCACACATCATCGGAGAGGCTATGGTGTTGATGTAGAAGCCCTCCGTGATCAATGCCCCCTCCGGTGGAGCGCCGGAAATGGCCCCAAGATGGGATCTCACGGGTACAGAAGGTAGCGGCGGTGGAAATAGGTTTTTGGCTCCGTATCTGGTAGTTTGGGGGTACGTAGGTATATATAGGAGGAAGAAGTACGTCAGTGGAGCAACATGGGCCCCACGAGGGTGGAGGGCGCGCCTGGGGGGTAGGCGCGCCCCCTGCCTCGTGCTCTCCACGTTGATTGCTTTGCGTAGACTCCAAGTCCTCTGGATCACGTTTGTTCCGAAAATCACGTTCCCGAAGGTTTCATTCCGTTTGGACTCTGTTTGATATTCTTTTTCTGCGAAACACTGAAATAGGCAAAAAACAGCAATTCGGGCTGGGCCTCCGGTTAATAGGTTAGTCCCGAAAATAATATAAAAGTGTATAATAAAGCCCATTAATGTCCAAAACAGAATATAATATAGCATGGAACAATCAAAAATTATAGATATGTTGGAGACGTATCAAGCATCCCCAAGCTTAATTCCTGCTCGTCCTCGAGTAGGTAAATGATAAAAATATAATTTTTGATGAGGAATGCTACTTAGCATAATTTTCAATGTAATTCTCTTATTTGTCGTATGAACATTCAGATCCGAAAGATTGAAGATAAAAGTTTAATATTGACATAAAAATAATAATGCTTCAAGCATACTAAGTAAGCAATTATGTCTTCTCAAAATAACATGGCCAAAGAAGGTTATCCCTACAAAATCATATAGTCTGGCTATGCTCTATCTTCACCACACAAAGTATTTAAATCATGCACAACCCCGATGACAAGCCAAGCAATTGTTTCATACTTTTGGTGTTCTCAACCTTTTTCAATCTTCACGCAATACATGAGCGTGAGCCATGGATATAGCACTATATGTGGAATGGAATGGTGGTTGTGGAGAAGACAAAAAAGGAGAAGATAGTCTCACATCAACTAGGCGTATCAACGGGCTATGGAGATGCCCATCAATAGATATCAATGTGAGTGAGTAGGGATTTCCATGCAACGGATGCACTAGAGCTATAAGTATATGAAAGCTCAACAAAAGAAACTAAGTGGGTGTGCATCCAACTCGCTTGCTCACGAAGACCTAGGGCATTTTGAGGAAGCCCGTCATTGGAATATACAAGCCAAGGTCTATAATAAAAAATTCCCACTAGTATATAAAAGTGATATCATAGGAGACTCTCTATCATGAAGATCATGGTGCTACTTTGAAGCACAAGTGTGGTAAAAGGATAGTAACATTGTCCCTTCTCTCTTTTTCTCTCTCTTTTTTTATTTGGGCCTTTTCTCCTTTTTTATGGCCTCTTTTTTTCTTTTTCTTTTATTTTTTGTCCGGTGTCTCATCCCGACTTGTGGGGGAATCATAGTCTCCACCATCCTTTCCTCACTTGGGACAATGCTCTAATAATGATGATCATCACACTTTTGTTTACTTACAACTCAAGAATTACAACTCAATACTTAGAACAAAATATGACTCTATGTGAATGCCTCCGGCGGTGTACCGGGATATGCAATGAATCAAGAGTGACATGTATGAAAGAATTATGAACGGTGGCTTTGCCACAAATACGATGTCAACTACATGATCATGCGAAGCAATATGACAATGATGGAGTGTCTCATAGTAAACGGAACGGTGGTAAGTTTCATGGCAATACATCTCGGAATGGCTACGGAAATGCCATGATAGGTAGGTATGGTGGCTATTTTGAGGAAGGTATATGGTGGGTGTATGATACTGGCGAAAAGTGCGCGGTATTAGAGAGGCTAGCAATGGTGGAAAGATGAAAAGTGCGTATAATCCATGGACTCAACATTAGTATAAAGAACTCATATACTTATTGGAAAAATCTACAAGTTATCAAAGCAAAGTATTACGCGCATGCTCCTAGGGGGATAGATTGGTAGGAAAAGACCATCGCTCGTCCCCGACCGCCACTCATAAGGAAGACAATCAATAAATAAATCATGCTCCGACTTCATCACATAACGGTTCACCATACGTGCATGCTACGGGAATCGCAAACTTTAACATAAGTATTCCTTAAATCCACAACTACTCAACTAGCATAACTCTAATATCACCATCTTCATATCTCAATACAATTATCAAGCATCAAACTTCTCATAGTATTCAACACACTCATAAGAATTTTTTTACTAATCTTGGATGCCTATCACTTTAGGACTAATTTCTCAATTTAAGCAAATTACCATGCTGTTTTGTAGGACTCTCAAAATAATATAAGCGAAGCATGAGAGAACAATAGTTTCTATAAAACAAATCCACCACCGTGCTCTAAAAGATATAAGTGAAGCACTAGAGCAAAAACTATATGGCTCAAAAGATATAAGTGAAGCACATAGAATATTCTAATAAATTCCGAACCATGTGTCTCTCTCTCAAAAGGTGTGTACAGCAAGGATGATTGTGGTAAACTAAAAAGCAAAGACTCAAATCATACAAGACGCTCCAAGCAAAACACATATCATGTGGTGAATAAAAATATAGCTCCAAGTAAAGTTACCGATGGACGAAGACGAAAGAGGGGATGCCTTCCGGGGTATCCCCAAGCTTTGGCTTTTTGGTGTCCTTAGATTATCTTGGGGTGCCATGGGCATCCCCAATCTTAGGCTCTTGCCACTCCTTGTTCCATAATCCATCAAATCTTTTACCCAAAACTTGAAAACTTCACAACACAAAACTTAGCAGAAAATCTCGTGAGCTCCGTTAGCAAAAGAAAACAAAACACCACTTCAAGGTACTGTAATGAACTCACTATTTATTTATATTGGTGTTAAACCTACTGTATTCCAACTTCTCTATGGTTTATAAACTATTTTACTAGCCATAGATTCATCAAAATAAGCAAACAACACACGAAAAACATAACAGTCTGTAGTAATCTGTAACTAACGCACACTTCTGGAACTCAAAAAAATCTACCAAAATAGGACGACCTAGACAATTTATTTATTGATCTGCTGCAATTGGAATCAATATTTTATCACGCTCTGGTGATTTTTAACAATTGTTTTCGTGAACAGAAAGTTTCTGGAATTTTCAGCAAGATCAAATAACTATCATCCAATAAGATCCTATAGGTTTAACTTGGCACAAACACTAATTAAAACATAAAAACAAATCTAACCAGAGGCTAGATAAAATATTTATTCCTAAACAGAATCAAAAATAAAAAAACTAAAATAAAATTGGGTTGCCTCCCAACAAGCGCTGTCGTTTAACGCCCCTAGCTAGGCAATGAGATTTCGATGATGCTCACATGAAAGACAAGAATTGAAGCGCAAAGAGAGCATCATAAAACACGTGACAAACACATCTAAGTCTAACATACTTCCTATGCATAGGCATTTTATAAGCAAACAAATTATCAAGACAAGCAAAAGCTAGCATATGCAAGGAAGAAGAAAGAGACGATAGCAATCTCAACATGAAGAGAGGTAATTTAGTAACATGAAAATTTCTACAACCATATTTTCCTCTCTCATAATAATTGCATGCAGGATCATAAGCAAATTCAACAATATAGCTATCACATAACATATCAACACGATCCACATGCATGCGAAGTTGACACTCTTCCAAAATAGTGGGATTAACATTAACTAAAGTCATGACCTCTCCAAACCCACTTTTATCAAAAATTTCATAAGATTGAACATGCTCCAAATATGTGGGATCTAAAGTTGACACTCTTCCAAACCCACTTTCAATAATATTGCAAACACTATTATCAATCTCATATTCATCATGGGGCATAAATAAATTTTCAAGATCATAAGAAGAATCACCCCAATCATGATCATTGCAACAAGTAGTAGACATAGCAAAACTAGCATCCCCAAGCTTAGGGTTTTGCATATTTTTAGCACAATTTACATCAAGAAAATTTATAGTAAAATCATCGCAATCATGCTTTTTATTCAAAGATCTATCGTGAATCGCTTCATAAAGTACTTCATCACAATTTTCAGATTCACGAATTTCAAGCAAAACCTCATAAAGATAATCTAGTGCACTTAAATCACTAGCAATAGGTTCATCATAATTGGATCTCTTAAAGAGATTAGCAAGTGGATGAGGATCCATAAACTTTTAGCAAGCGAAGATGCAAGCAAAAAGAAGGTACATGGTAACACAAGATCGAACGGAAGGAGGGCGAAGAAAAGGAAAAGGTGAAGTGGGGGAGAGGAAAATGAGAGGAAAATGGAAAATAATGTAATGCGAGGGATAAGAGTTTGTGATGGGTACTTGGTATGTCTTGACTTGTGCATAGACTCCCCGGCAACGGCGCCAGAAATCCTTCTTGCTACCTCTTGAGCACTGCGTTGGTTTTCCCTTGAAGAGGAAAGGGTGATGCAGTAAAGTAGCGTAAGTATTTCCCTCAGTTTTTGAGAACCAAGGTATCAATCCAGTAGGAGATCACGCACGAGTCCCTCACACCTACACAAAAAAATAAGAACCTTGCAACCAACGCGATAAAGGGGTTGTCAATCCCTCAACGGTCACTTACGAGAGTGAGATCTGATAGATATGATAAGATAATATTTTTTGTATTTTTATGATAAAGATGCACAGTAAAACAAACGGCAATAAAAAATAGCTAAGTGTTAGAAGATTAATATGATGGAAAATAGACCCGGGGGCCATAGGTTTCACTAGTGGCTTCTCTCAAGAGCATAAGTATTACGGTGGGTGAACGAATTACTGTCGAGCAATTGATAGAATTGAGCATAGTTATGAGAATATCTAGGTATGATCATGTATATAGGCATCATGTCCGCGACAAGTAGACCGGAACGATTCTGCATCTACTACTATTACTCCACACATTGACCGCTATCCAGCATGCATCTAGAGTATTAAGTTCATAAGAACAGAGTAATGCTTTAAGTAAGATGACATGATGTAGAGGGATAAACTCATGCAATATGATATAAACCCCATCTTTTTATCCTCGATGGCAAAAATATAATACTTGTCGTTTCCCTTACTATCACTGGGATCGAGCACCGCAAGATTGAACCCAAAGCTAAGAACTTCTCCCATTGCCAGAAAGATCAATCTAGTAGGCCAAACCAAACTGATAATTCGAAGAGACTTGCAAAGACAACCAATCATACATAAAAGAATTCAGAGGAGATTCAAATATTATTCATAGATAATCTTGATCATAAACCCACAATTCATCGGATCTCGACAAACACACCGCAAAAGAAGATTACATCGAATAGATCTCCAAGAAGATCGAGGAGAACTTTGTATTGAGATCCAAATAGAGAGAACAAGCCATCTAGCTAATAACTGTGGACCCGAAGGTCTGAGGTAAACTACTCACACATCATCGGAGAGGCTATGGTGTTGATGTAGAAGCCCTCCATGATCAATGCCCCCTCCGGCGGAGCGCCGGAAAAGGCCCCAAGAAGGGATCTCACGGGTACAGAAGGTTGCGGCGGTGGAAATAGGTTTTGCTCCGTATCTGGTAGTTTGGGGGTACGTAGGTATATATAGGAGGAGGAAGTACGTCGGTGGAGCAACATGGGCCCCACAAGGGTGGAGGGCGCGCCTAGGGGTAGGCGCTCCCCCCTGCCTCGTGCTCTCCACGTTGATTGCTTTGCGTAGACTCCAAGTCCTTTGCATCACGTTTGTTCCGAAAATCATGTTCCCGAAGGTTTCAATACATTTGGACTCCGTTTGATATTCTTTTTCTGCGAAACACTGAAATAGGTTAAAAAACAGCAATTCGGGCTGGGCCTCCGGTTAATAGGTTAGTCCCAAAAATAATATAAAAGTGTATAATAAAGCCCGTTGAACATCCAAAACAGAATATAATATAGCATGGAACAATCAAAAATTATAGATACGTTGGAGACTTATCAGCTCACGGCGGGTATCATGTTTTTCTGACCTTCATAGATGATTTGAGTAGATATGTGTATATCTACTTGATGAAACACAAGTCTGAAACACTTGAAAAGTTCAAAGATTTTCAGAGTGAAGTAGAAAATAAAGTTTCTACGATCTGATCGTAGAGGCAAATATTTGAGTTACGAGTTTGGCCTTCAATTAAAACAATGTGAAATAGTTTCACAAACTCATGCCACCTGGAACACCACATCATAATGGTGTGTCCGAACGTCATAACCGTACTTTATTGGATATAGTGCAATCTATGATGTCTCTTACCGATTTACCACTATCGTTTTGGGGTTATGCATTAGAGACAGCTGCATTCACGTTAAATAGGGCACCATCTAAATCAGTTGAGACGACACCTTATGAACTGTGGTTTGGCAAGAAACCCAAGTTGTCGTTTCTTAAAGTTTGAGGCTGCGATGCTTATGTGAAAAAGCTTCACCCTGATAAGCTCGAGTCCAAATCGGAGAAATGTGTCTTCATAGGATACCCAAAAGAGACTATTGGGTACACCTTCTATCACAGATCCGAAAGCAAGATGCTTGTTACTAAGAATGGATCCTTTCTGGAGAAGGAGTTTCTCTCGAAAGAAGTGAGTGGGAGGAAGGTAGAACTTGATGAGATAATTGTACCTTCTCCCGAATAGGAAAGTATTTCTTCACTGAAATCAGTTCAAGTGATGATTACACCAATTAGTGAGGAAGTTAATGATGATGATCATGAAGCTTCGGATCAAGTTACTACCGAACCTCATAGGTCAACCAGAGTACGTTCCGCACCAGGGTGGTATGGTAATCCTATTCTGGAGTTCATGTTACTTGACCATGACGAACCTACGAACTATGAGGAAGCGATGATGAGCCCAGATTCCGCGAAATGGCTTGAGGCCATGAAATCTGAGATGGGATCCATGTATGAGAATAAAGTGTGGACTTTGGTTGACTTGCCCGATGATTGGCAAGCCATAGAAAATAAATGGATCTTCAAGAGGAAGACGGACGCTGATAGTAGTGTTACTATCTACAAAGCTAGACTTGTCGATAAAGGTTTTTGACAAAGTTCAAGGTGTTGACTACGATGAGATTTTTCTCACTCGTAGCGATGCTTAAGTCTGTCCGAATCATGTTAGCAAATTGCCACATTTTATGAAATCTGGCAAATGGATGTCCAAACTACATTCCTTAATGGATTTCTTAAAGAAGAGTTGTATATGATGCAACCAGAAGGTTTTGTCAATCCTAAAGGTGCTAACAAAATGTGCAAGCTCCGGCGATCCATCCATGGACTGGTGCAAAGCATCTCAGAGTTGGAATATACGCTTTGATGAGTTGATCAAAGCATATAGTTTTATACAAATTTGCGATGAAGCCTATATTTATAAGAAAGTGAGTGGGAGCACTACAACCTTTCTGATAAGTATATGTGAATGACATATTGTTGATCGGAAATGATGTAGAATTTTCTGGAAAGCATAAAAGGAGTGTTTGAAAGGAGTTTTTCAAAGAAAGACCTCGATGAAGCTGCTTACATATTGAGCATCAAGATCTATAGAGATAGATCAAGACGCTTGATGAGTTTTTTCAATGAGTACATACCTTGGCAAATTTTTGAAGTAGTTCAAAATGGAACAGTCAAAGAAGGAGTTCTTGCTTGTATTGCAAGGTGTGAAATTGAGTAAGACTCAAAGCCCGACCACGGCAGAAGATAGAAAGAGAATGAAAGTCATTCCCTATGCCTCAGCCATAGGTTCCATAAAGTATGCCATGCTATGTACCAGATCTATTGTATACCCTACACTGAGTTTGGCGAGGGAGTAAAATAGTGATCTAGGAGTAGATCACTGGACAGCGGTCAAAATTATCCTTAGTGGAATAAGGATATGTTTCTCGATTATGGAGGTGACAAAAGGTTCGTCGTAAAGGGTTACGTCGATGCAAGTTTTGACACTGATCCAGATGACTCCAAGTCTCAATCTAGATACATATTGAAAGTGGGAGCAATTAGCTAGAGTAGCTCCGTGCAGAGCATTGTTGACATAGAAATTTGCAAAATACATACGGATCTGAATATGGCAGACCCGTTGACTAAACTTCTCTCACAAGCAAATCATGATCACACCTTAGTACTCTTTGGGTGTTAATCATATGGCGATGTGAACTAAGATTACTGACTCTAGTAAACCCTTTGAGTGTTGGTCACATGGCGATGTGAACTATGGGTGTTAATGACATGGTGATGTGAACTATTGGTGTTAAATCACATGGCTATGTGAACTAGATTATTGACTCTAGTGCAAGTGGGAGACTGAAGGAAATATGCCCTAGAGGCAATAATAAAGTTATTATTTATTTCCTTATTTCATGATAAATATTAATCATGCTAGAATTGTATTAACCAGAAACTTAGTACATGTGTGAATACATAGACAAAACAAAGTGTCCCTAGTATGCCTCTACTTGACTAGCTCGTTTATCAAAGATGGTTATGTTTCCTAACCATAGACATGTGTTGTCATTTGGTGAACAGGGATCACATCATTAGGAGAATGATGTGATGGACAAGACCCATTCGTTAGCTTAGCATTATGATCGTTACAGTTTCATTGCTACTGCTTTCTTCATGACTTATACATGTTCCTCACACTATGAGATTATGCAACTCCCGAATACCGGAGGAACACCTTGTGTGCTATCTGTTGGGGAACGTAGTAATTTCAAAAAATTCCTACGCACACACATGATCATGGTGATGCATAGCAACGAGAGGGGAGAGTGTGTCCACGTACCCTTGTAGACTGAAAGCGGAAGCGTTAGCACAACGCGGTTGATGTAGTCGTACGTCTACACGATCTGACCGATCCAAGTACTGAACGCACGGCACATCCGAGTTCAGCACACGTTCAACTCGATGACGTCCCGCGAGCTCCGATCCAGAAAAGCTTCGCCGGAGAGTTTTGTCAGCATGACGGCGTGATAACGGTGATGATGATGCTACCGACGCAGGGCTTCGCCTAAGCACCGCTACGATATGATCGAGGTGGATTATGGTGGAGGGGGGCACTGCACACGGCTGGGAGATCAACAGATCAACTTGTGTGTCTAGAGGTGCCCCCTGCCCCCGTATATAAAGGAGCAAGGGGGGAGGCCGGCCGGCCCCTGTAGGCGCGCCAGGAGGAGGAGTCCTCCTCCTAGTAGGAGTAGGACTCCCCTCTTTCCTACTCCTACTGGGTGGGGAAAAGGAAGGGGGAGAGGGAGAAGGAAAGGGGGCGCCGCCCCCCTCTCCTAGTCCAATTCGGACCAGAGGGGGAGGGGCGCGCGGCCTGCCCTAGGCCAGCCCTCTCTCTCCACTAAGGCCCATAAGGCCCACTATTTCTCCCAGGGGGTTCCGGTAACCCTCCGGCACTCCGGTTTTCTCCGAAACCACCCGGAACACTTCCGGTGTCCGAATATAGTCGTCCAATATATCGATCTTTACGTCTCGACCATTTAGAGACTCCTCGTCATGTCCGTGATCATATCCGGGACTCTGAACTACCTTCGGTACATCAAAACACAAAAACTCATAATACCGATCGTCACCGAACTTTAAGCGTGCGGACCCTACGGGTTCGAGAACTATGTAGACATGACCGAGACACGTCTCCGGTCAATAACCAATAGTGGAACCTGGATGCTCATATTGGCTCCCACATATTCTACGAAGATCTTTATCGGTCAAACCGCATAACAACATATGTTGTTCCCTTTGTCATTGGTATGTAACTTGTCCGAGATTCGATCGTCGGTATCTCAATACCTAGCTCAATATCATTACCGGCAAGTCTCTTTACTCGTTACGTAATGCATCATCCCGCAACTAACTCATTAGTCACATTGCTTGCAAGGCTTATTGTGATGTGCATTACCGAGAGGGTCCAGAGATACCTCTCCGACAATCGGAGTGACAAATCCTAATCTTGAACTATGCCAACTCAACAAGTACCATCAGAGACACCTGTAGAGCACCTTTATAATCACCCAGTTATGTTGTGATGTTTGGTAGCACACAAAGTGTTCCTCCGGTAATCGGGAGTTGCATAATCTCATAGTCATAGGAACATGTATAAGTCATGAAGAAAGCAATAGCAGTAAACTAAACGATCAAGTGCTAAGCTAACGGAATGGGTCAAGTCAATCACATCATTCTCCTAATGATGTGATCCCATTAATCAAATGACAACTCATGTCTATGGCTAGGAAACTTAACCATCTTTGATTCAACGAGCTAGTCAAGTAGAGGCATACTAGTGACACTTTGTTTGTCTATATATTCACACATGTACTAAGTTTCCGGTTAATACAATTCTAGCATGAATAATAAACATTTATCATGATATAAGAAAATATAAATAACAACTTTATTATTGCCTCTAGGGCATATTTCCTTCACTATCAAACGTCACAACGTAACTGGGTGATTATAAAGATGCTCTACAGGTATCTCCGATGGTGTTTGTTGAGTTGGCATAGATCGAGATTAGGATTTGTCACTCCGTGTATCGCAGAGGTATCTCTGGGCCCTCTCAGTAATGCACATCACTATAAGCCATGCAAGCATTGTGACTAATGAGTTAGTTGCGGGATGATGCATTATGGAACGAGTAAAGAGACTTGCCGGTAACGAGATTGAACTAGGTATGAGGATACCGACGATCGAATCTCGGGCAAGTAACATACCGATGACAAAGGGAACAACGTATGTTGTTATGTGGTTTGACCGATAAAGATCTTCGTAGAATATGTAGGAGCCAATATGAGCATCCAGATTCCGCTATTGGTTATTGGCCGGAGATGTGTCTCGGTCATGTCTACATAGTTCTCGAACCCGTAGGGTCCGCACGCTTAACGTTCAATGACGATTTGTACTATGAGTTATGTGATTTGATGACCGAAGTTTGTTCAGAGTCCCGGATGAGATCGGGGACATGACGAGGAGTCTCGAAATGGTCGAGAGGTAAAGATCGATATATTCGAAGGGTATATTCGGACATCGGAAAGGTTCTGAGTGATTCGGTTATTTTTCGGAGTACCGGAGAGTTACGGGAATTCGTTGGGAGAAGTATTGGGCCTTATTGGGCCATACGGGAATAGAGGAGGCAGGCCAAAGGGAAGGAGGCGCCCCCCCCCCATGGGTCCTAATTGGACTAGGGGAAAGGGAGCGCCCCCCCCCCCCCTTTGCCCTTTCCTACTCCCTCTCTCTTTCCCTCTTTCTTCTCTCCTACTCCGGAAAGGAAAAGGGGAATCCTACTAGGACTTGGGAGTCCTAGTAGGACTCCCCACACTTGGCGCGCCCCCTCTAGGGCCGGCCTCCTCCTCCTCCCTCCTTTATATACGTGGGCAGGGGACACCCCAAAGACACAACAGACAATCTCTTAGCCGTGTGAGGTGCTCCCCTCCATAGTTACACACCTTGGTCATATCGTCGTGGTGCTTAGGCGAAGCCCTGCGCCGGTAACTTCATCATCACCGTCGCCACGCCTTCATGCTGACGGAACTCTACCTCGGCCTCAACTGGATCAAGAGTACGAGGGACGTCATCGAGCTGAGCACACAGAGGTGCCGTACGTTCGGTGCTAGGATCGGTCGGATCGTGAAGACGTACGACTACATCAACTGCGTTAATAAAATGCTTCCGCTTACGGTCTACGAGGGTACGTGGACTACACTCTCCCCTCTCGTTGCTATGCATAACCATGATCTTGCGTGTGCGTAGGAATTTTTTTGAAATTACTGCGTTCCCCAACACGAGCAGGCTTCTCTCGGTATTTATGTTTTGCCAACGGTGTTGGAGGAGTGACAAAATAAAAGTTGTGACTGGAAGTTTCTTCTTCTCTAACATTTTCCATTGGTGCCTTCAGTCTTGATTTTTGGACACGTAGGGAATATTTCTGGCCTATTTTTTGGGTTGAGACTAGTTCGATGAGCTGTAGATGTGCTATTATTCCATCTCGTGCTTAGTGAGGTTTCCACACTAACGCATACTGAATCAGCCGTTGTATAAGTCCTAGAGTGGAGTCGACAATCTCATGTTGATGGATGATCGACCACATCTTTTCCCATGAAAAGACCTTCTAAATGCGAATTAAGACATCACATCTTATTTTGTGAAATTGAATGGTTGGAACTCAACGGTAAGCATATTTTTCTTTCATTTTCTCTCCCCCCCCACCCCCCCACCCCCCCCCCACCCCCCCCCACCCCCCCCCCCCCCCCCCCCCACCCCAAAAAAATGTAACTCCTTTCATTTTCATGTATTTTTTATCAAGGAAACATAATTTTTATGTCAGTAAAACACTCTTATATTTCTTTACAGATAGAGTAGTCAATAAACAAAAAAACTTTATGTGAGAAGTGCATCAAAGTTCTTTTCAGAATCCACGAAAGAGTTACTTTGGCCTGGGGCATGCCCTGATCCCGACACAGTGGCGATCCACTGTACGCATGTCCGTGTTGCACATTATATGTGCAGACTGCAGACCTTTATTCGTGTGTATATGATATGACAGTTTCTATCCACCGTAAGTGTATCCTTGTGAGAATCACATATACTCCCTCCGTTCCTAAATATAAGTCTTTGAAGAGATTTCACTATGAACCATATACGGATGTATATAGATGTATTTTAGAGTGTAGATTCATCCATTTTGCTCCGTATGTAGTCCATAGTGAAATCTCTATAAAGACTTATATTTAGGAACGGAGGGAATAGTTTTTCTGTTTTATAGTTTTTTTGGAGGGGGGGGGGGGGGGGGGGGGGGGGGAGGTGGCATATGTACCCTAGTTGTGATGTAGGTGTGCCCGTGCGTTAGACAAGGCCGTCTTAGGTTTCACGCTGTAGGTTTTTTAGGGCTAAAGTTCAAACATTCACTGGAATGCAAATAATGTATAGTGTGAGCCAAAAGTGGCGACCACAGACTAACATAGTAGCGGCATTTGCAATCACATGAGCTTCAGTATTATGATCACGTGGATAACTTCCACGGACGAAATTAGTAGTAATTTCGACTTCATTTCTTCCACCACACCCATACTTGGAGGCTGTTTGGTTCACAGCCGAGAGCTGCCACGCCAAATTATTGGCGCTGACCAGATGTCTTGGCCAGCGTTTGGATAGACGCCAATCTTTTGGACATGCGCCAACTTTTTGGCTCCCCGTTCAGTTTTCTGCGCCAACTCCCGGCGAGGCAGCGGCGGCGAATTTGTTCGCCAAATATTTGGCTAGCCCCGCGTTGGTAAGGCTGGCATGGGCGCAAGCCAAACAGGCCCTTAGTCCTAAGAATAGCTCCTGAACGTGTTTAACTGTTGCAGAACAATCAGTAGCAATCTGTACTTTGTGGACATTAAGATCAAGTGCCAACGAGATGCTTTCGCTGCATGCCATTGCCTCAAGCGTTTCCGGCTCAGCCAGATCATCTACTATCATTGCCGATACACCCAGGAACATTCCAGCGTGGTCTCGACAGATTGCAGCAAAGGTTCCCCTATCCAGATTTCACGCTATAGGTGGGACGATATGCGGAGGACAGTGGTATCCCGGCCCACCAAATCCTGATGCTCGCATTTATCCTGTATTTGTTTCTGAATTGCCGGCGATGCATGTTCAATGAGAGGAGACGTTCTTGTCCACCTAGGCGCCGGACGCCTCATCCGTTTTCTTCCTGTGATCCGTTTTCTTCCAGTGATGCAGACCCTATAGATATTCTTTATGTAGAAAATTAAAAGAATTAAACACAATACAGACGCAAGCGCTCATATACACGCAGACTGAGCCAGCGTATCATCTTGAAATTTACGAAGTCACCGTAAGCACCTCGTCGTCGACAGGAACGTTTCCTCCCACTGAATGCGCATCGCCGGTGTCCTAAAACCTCCAACCATCCAACTACAGGTTGGCTCGCGTAGAAAATTAATTTTGTTAGCGCTCAAACAATCGCTCCTGCATCGGAGGAGTGGACTCCTACATGGGCGCCATTTCCTTAGTTAATTTTTTTTATTTTCTAAGTGCACAGATAAGCGACTCTCCATTCGAGATGCCCTGAAGCGTCTATGCTTAAGATGGCGTGCCGGTTCAGTCATTCGGATGTGCTCATAGGAGTAAGGGGTGCGCGTCTGAACTGAGGTGTGTTAAAAAAATCCATGAACAGTGGTCCGATGTAGAGCCGTTTGAGCCGCCGGCCGTCCGCGGCGAATCCAACGGACGGCGGCGACGCCGTATCCCACCCGAGCGCCGGAACCGCCGCGTCGTCCGCACGCGCGTCAGCCCCTCGTCGGCCGCCGCATTTCCTCGATTCGCGAGCGTCGGCGGCGATAACTCCCGCTTACGCGCGCGCGGGATGGCGTCAACGCTTTGCTCTCCCCGCCACCACCACCGCTCGTATATCTGCCGTCGCCGCCTGCGCCCCTCCCCTCCCAGCCACGCCCGTCCCCGGAGCGGCGCCGGCGGCCCACCAGGTACGTTCCGCTCCCAGGATCCGTTCCACATAGTTCCTGCCGTAGCTTTACCGCTCCGTTGAAGAAAAATCTGTCGCCTTGGTTCGGGATCGAATCGAGGGAAAATATTGAGATTTTCGAAATTCGGGGTCGCGGTTGGGGTGTGCCGGATCATTTCGTAGCCGCAGTGCTAAAATTCGGCAGTTCTTCAAGTGCCCAAGCGACCGGTGCTCTGATGGGATTCGTTTCGGTAGTTTGTTTCCCACGAGCACAGAGGATTCTTGGATCCAACCCATGGTGCCAATTTAGTTTCAGTTTTTTGGAATGAATGGAGCCGATGCCTGGGGCAGATTAATGGGGGATGGAGTCTTTCGCTGAAACTCTGCTGTCAAAAAAGAAAGTGTGCTGAAACTCTGTCATTACTTTGTGTTGTGCAGGATTGAACACCACGAAATATCTTTGTTCCCACCCAATGTCCACCGGCAGGGGTTCTCCTGTATCGTGTTCATCCATGGAAGCATCCAAAAGCAAGCCAGGACCGGAACATCTCATTGTTCTGGTTCATGGTATCATGGCAAGGTAACAGCCTAGTCCTACCATACTACTCCATCATGCAGCTAAGTATACCAGATAAAATTAGGCATTACTCTGTGCCTCTTTCTCGAGAACTTAATTTCATTGTTACCGGTTAGTTGGTTACAAATTTCTCAAGAACTTAATTTCATTAGTTAAATCACATGACATACATCTGTACTTAACTGTCAGAACTCAAAGTACACACCTGTATTTGTAAAATCCATATAAGCAATAGTAAGGGCTTTGCAAAATGCTAAAGGTATATTTACGTTTGCCACAGTTTACTTAATAATGTTATAGCTGTATTTATTGCTGATAGTTTTTCTTCGTTCTCTGTTGATTATAGCCCCAGTGACTGGACATATGGGGAAGCAGTGCTGAAAAAGAGGCTTGGTGACAATTTCTTCATCTATGGTATGCGTGCATTTTAACTCTTCATCTATATAGAGAAAGGACATTGTAGTTAGAGATGAAATTAGCATCCACTGCTTTACTGCAGCACAAAAAATTGTCAGCCATAAAATAGCAAACTATTTCCTTGCAGCTAGTTCATCAAACATCTACGCCAAATCTTTTGACGGGATCAATGTAGCTGGAAGGAGGTTAGCGAAAGAAGTATGTGGTAGAGACTGTTCTCTGCTGTTCATGTATTGATTGCTTAGAAGCTTGCGTAATATTGCCCTATGGAAGCAGGTCTTGGACGTGGTTCAGAAGATGGCCGGCTTGAAAAAGATTTCCTTCATAGCACATTCTTTGGGTGGTTTGTTTGCTAGATATGCTATTTCTATACTATATTCACAGCAAGCAAAAGAAACAGGAAGTGGTGCTAGTGTCATGCTGACAAGTGGAGGATCTGAAATATCACGCACTTCAGGATTAGGTGCCATTGCTGGGTTGGAGCCAACTAATTTTATTACATTGGCAACCCCACATCTTGGTGTTAGAGGAAAAAATCAGGTGGGTGTCCAACATGCATTAAATTATATTTGTGAACCTTTTTTAACTTCCCATCTAATCTTGGTTGCCTTGGAAGCAAAAGCTTTGTTTTGGTGCTTGACCAATTTTTAACGATGTATTAAGGATTTTGTGAGGTACCCAACACATCGTGGTATATCATTAATTGGTGCCAAAGCCATATAAGTAAACTTCTGGTGAAACATACAAGCGATTGCTTGCTGAGAAAATAGTGATATTACTGTGGCTTTTTAATATCGAGAATGCATTGATTTCATGCGAGTTTACCCCCTTTGGTGATTATCAGCTTCCATTTCTTCAAGGGCTGTCAATTCTAGAGAAACTTGCAGCACCTTTGGCGCCCTTCATTGTCGGACGCACTGGTGCTCAGCTCTTTCTCACTGATGGTGAACCTACCAAGCCGCCTCTCCTTCTACTAATGACATCTGACCATGAAGACAAAAAGTTCATGTAGGTGAGGAGGACAGATCACTTGGAGGCTAATTTATTCAACTAGAAAAATAATGTTTCTTCATCACTCAACAGATCTGCACTAGCAGCTTTTAAGAACCGCATTTTGTATGCTAATGTTTCATATGACCGTATCCTCCATACAAAATTATTTCTTGAACTTGATCTGCAACATATGTTCAAACGGGATATTTCTGTTTTCTTGTTTTCCTGAGCCTCGAATGCCAGATATGGTTGGTTGGAAAACATCTTCAATAAGGAGAGAATTGGACCTTAGAAAGGTACCTTACTTCCACTAGGATTCAGTGGCAGCCACTAAAGTGGGGTTCTGGGGTAGTGATATTTTGAGTAACTCCTTACTTGCTCCCTATACACAGCCCTTGCGTCGTTCACTTGATGGCTACAAGTACATTGTGAATGTGGAGTACTGTTCGCCTGTGTCGTCCGATGGTCCCCATTTTCCTTCGCGGGCTGCCAGAGCCAAGGAAGCTGCACAGAGTACACCGAATGTGGAAAATACCGAGGAATATCACCAGATGATGGAAGGCAAGTAGGAGCTTTGTGCTACCTCTATGTACTAGATTTGTTCCTTTTCACACGGAGAAAATGAATTCTTTGTACCAAAACAGAGGAGATGATTCGTGGGTTGCAGAGAGTGGGTTGGAAGAAAGTAGATGTGAACTTCCATGCATCAATGTGGCCTTACTCTGCTCACAACAACATGCATGTATGTACATGTGCACCCCCAAGAGTCCCCTGAGGACATACATTTTTTCTGCTCGATAAATTATCTTCAAGATACATGGTATGTATCAATGCAGGTTAAGAATGAGTGGCTTCATAACGCGGGTGCCGGTGTGATCGCCCACGTCGCAGACAGCATGAAACAGACATGTCTGCCCTCCAGCCTGTGAGATTTACACCTGGGATGCTGACTTTCGCCACGGTTAGGTAAGTACCCTATTGGTAAACTTTTGAGCAACTTGTGCTTCCCAGCTTTTCCTAACCAACACAAAGGTTGTTTTGCCAATATTCGAAGATACCGTAAGCCATAAATCCATTGCTAAAGGTTGATTGCTTGCCAGCTTGTTGCTTCGATGCCTGTATATATTTTCATCTCACACGAAGTATTATATTTGCGTCGCAGATCTACAAGGAATTAGTGATACATTTTGTTGCAGACGGTTCGCAAGTCAGTTGCAGAGGCAGGTGCCGGCACAAACTGGAAATGAAAAAAGAAGAAACGGGATGATATTTCTCATTCGGAAGATGATTGCCTCGACTTGTGCTGGAAGCAAATGGTATTTTATATGATATTACACCACAGATAGGTGTGAAGTGTTCGTAGCTATGGTGGATTATGCTAATATTGAGAGAGGGCGTACTGGAAATGTAACACCGCGGTTGACCTGGAAAACCCAGGCATTTTAACACTGAGGCCTGTTTTTGCTGGTGTCCCGTCCAACAAGAATGAACATATGGTGGTAAAAAATCGGATTTAAAGTAGACCATTCTAGAGAAGAGTAGGAACCACAGATGGCATGCATATTGTAGAACTAATAGGGGAAGCAAGGAGTTGTAAGAAAATAAACATGGGGGATGGATTGTAGGCTTGAAAATACAGTTTGGTTATTCTTTGCTGTATTCCGTACATTGTAAAACATGTGTCCTTTTCTTGGTTTTCCTTTTATTTATTTCTCAGAACAGTGCTTCTCATCTGCCCCTTCTCCAAACCTTGTGTATTAATAATACAGTTTGTAGATATATTATTAAGTTTGGAATATCTGGTTTTGTCTCCAACTGTTTTTGCAAAAAATAAAAAATAAAAATTCACACGTTCGCGGAGGCTGCTGCCGCTGACGCGCAGACACACGAGACGGCCGCAAGTCTTCCCGGGTGCACGCAATAGTTTCCGCTACTTCCTCTCTGCTTCTTTCCTTTGTCTCTGGTTCTCCGAGGAATGATACCACGGTGTGGTCGCGCCGGTGGTACTCTTCCTTCTACTCGTCTCCGTCCTCCCCCTCCTCCTCTCTTCCTTCTACTCGTCTACGGCGATCTAGTCAGCGCACACCTCTCTTCTTCTTTTTTGTCCATTCTCTGTGGCCTCCACGTTGCAGAGTTGAGTCCGTTCAGCTCAGCAGAGGTGGGGAGTTGCCGCTCGGTGTTCTTCAGGACGATGCTCTTCTCCAGCTCGCGCTCTCGATCCACCCAAGCCAGGTGATGCCTTTTTTTTTCTGCCGTCCGCCACAAGTTCAGCTTTTGCTCATCCTGAAACCGATTGCCTCCCCTCCTTATTAACCTCTTGTTTGCTGTATATGCTATTTTTATTTCTGGGACGCGCAAACAGCAAAATCTGGTTCCCGGGTATTTTTATTTTTACTCTGTAATTGTATTAGATAGAGTGAAAGTGTTAAATATGTAGTACATACATCAGGAAAAGAAAAAGATACGAGTAAGATGAAATAAAGCAAAGAGAATAAATGGTCAGTGGTCAGCGCTTAGCATCTATCCAAGCTCGCAGGGATGCTGCATTTTATTTTTTCTAAACAAAACCAGATCATGCTTTTCCAAACAAAATTAGTACCGCGAGCTGTTACTTTCACGAAACACAAATGTCCAGCTTTTGCTCATCCGGTGGTCCTCTGAAAGCAACTAGTAGGATTTTTGGTTTTGCTGATGTTGAATTTGTGATGTGCAGAACCGGATCTTTTCTTCACTAGTTCACCTTGGGTTACTGTTGCAAAGGACTCTGCCAATTGGATTTGAAGGAGCTGTTATTCAAGGTGCCCTTCTGCTTCTGCTTCTGCTTTGGAAGGAAGCGATGCATATGCGCATAGTGTACTGTTGCTTTCACCGACCAATCAAGTTCAGGTTTTCCTCATTCTGTCTTCTGAAAACCATCATGTTTTCATTGCAGAATTTCAAGCCAAGGACAATGCTATAGTCGTCTGTAGATCAGAGTGCAAAGACAAAAAAGAAGGGTCGAGGTATGGAGGTCGCCGCTGGGGCGATGATCCCTGTGCTCCGTAAGCTCGGTGAGCTGCTCGCTGGAGAATACAACCTAGAGAAACGAGTAAAGAAAGGTGTACGATCGCTCCTTACAGAGCTGGAGATGATGCATGCCGTGCTCCGTAAGGTTGGCGAGGTGCCACCGGACCAACTCGAGGAGCCGGTCCGTATTTGGGCCGGCAAGGTTAGAGACGTCTCTTGCGACATGGAAGACGTTGTTGACGACTTCCTGGTGTGTGTGGATGAGGGTTCAAGTAGCAAGCCAATGAACATGAGGAATCAAGTCAAGAAGTTCCTCAAAAAGACCACCAAACTGTATGGTAAGGGCAAAGCACTTCATCAAATCTGTGATGCCATTGAAGAAGCTCAGGATCTTGCCAAGGAGTTGGCGGACCTGCGTAAAAGGTACGAGCTTGACGTTCATAGCACTAGCAATCATGCTACCATTGACCCTCGGGTGTTAGCTCTACACAAAAATGTAGAGGAGCTTGTTGGGGTTGACCGCACAAGGGATGAGCTTATCAAAACACTGATTTGTGAGGACGGGAGTTCTAAGGACCAATTGAAGACAATCTCTATTGTTGGTGTTGGTGGGCTGGGCAAGACTACACTCACCAAAGCAATTTATGAGAAGATCAAAGCCCAGTTTGAATGTGCGGCTTTTGTCCCCGTAGGTCAGAACGCAGATATCAAGAAAGTTTTCAAGGACTTACTCTATGGACTTGACAAAGAAAAGTTCAATGACATTCATAATACAGCAAAGGATGAAAATCTACTCATCAAGGAAATCAATGAATTCCTTATGGATAAGAGGTATGCATCACATAGTTCTTGGCTTTGTTTTTATATTTCGAGATTGTATGAAGTAGCCACATGTATACTGAATTCCATATCTTCAGTTACATTTTTTGTTATATTTTTATATTTGTAGCATGTTTCTTATTTTAAGCAAATTCTAGTTAATTTTTGTGTGTGTACCTTATTTTTTTTTTGTTAGTATTGTAGACCTTTAAGAAATTTCTGCTGTATTTCTTAACATTTCTGCATGCATATCTTTAGTGGGTCACATAATTCCTGTGGTTAGCTTTAGTACCATACAATTTATCCTTGTTACAAAACTCAGCTGTATATATATGACTTGCCAGCTAATGATATCAAAATAATTGGCATAGGTACCTCATTGTAATTGATGATATATGGGGAAAAGACATATGGAAATATATAGATTGTGCTTTGTATAAAAACAAACTCCATAGTCGGGTAATCACAACTACCCGCAATGTGAGTTTGTCTGAAGCATGTCTCTCTTCCAGTGATGACATGATTCATAGAATGAAACCTCTTTCTGATGAAGACTCGCGAATACTCTTCCATAGAAGAATATTTCAAAGCGAGGACAAATGTCCAAAAGTTGCAGGTAGTATCAAGAGAGATCTTGAAGAAATGTGGTGGTGTACCATTAGCCATCATTACAATAGCTAGCCTACTTGCTAGTAATCAACGGGTAAAGCAAAAATATGAGTGGATGCATTTGCACAATTCGATTGGCCGTGGAGTTACACAAGGTGATATTGTGAAGGAGATGAACAGGATATTATCACTCAGCTATTATGATTTGCCATCTCATCTGAAGCCTTGTTTATTATATCTAAGCATCTTTCCTGAAGACTTTGAGATTAATAGAGATTGGCTGATATGGAGGTGGCTTGCTGAAGGGTTTATCCAATGTGACAAAGAAGAAACCAGGCTGTTTGAGATCGGAGAGAGCTACTTCAATGAGCTCATGAACAGGAGCTTGATCCAGCCAGCGGAAATCAATGATGAAGGAACGGTAGTAACTTGCCGTATACATGATATGGTGCTTCACCTTATATGCTCACTGTCAAGTGCGGAAAATTTTATCTCCATATTGAATAATGCTGAGTGGCATGCACCTAATCTGCAAAGGAAGTTTCGCAGATTATCACTTCATAATATCAAGGCAAAGGTTCAGAACCATCAGTTTGATAGCACTAGCCTGTCAAAAGTGAGGACCTTTGCTGTTTTTTCTCCCGTTGCTTGTGATTGGTTGCCATCTCTCTCAAGCTTCCAATTTTTACGTGTGCTGGATCTTGGAAATTGTGGCAGCCGTGAAAGTAGCTCTGGTCTCAACCTCAAGTATGTTGGGAATTTGATTCACCTAAGGTACTTAGGGCTCAAGGGTGCAGATGTTCACGAACTCCCAGTGGACATAAGCAAGCTGCAGCTTTTGCAGATACTGGACATACAAGGAACTAGAATAAATGAGTTACCTGCAAGTATTGTTCAACTAAGAAATTTGATATGCCTATCTGTCGATAGTGGCTTGAGGCTGCCAAAAGGAATGGGGAACTTGATGTCCCTTGAAGTGCTGGAACGAGTAGGCTTATCCTCATCTCCTCACATTGTGGAAGAGTTGAGGCATCTGACAGAGGTTATGACACTCAGTATTAACTGTGATAACATGGACGAGGATCTGATTGATATATTAATCAAGTCTCTAGGCAACCTGCACAAATTGCAAAATCTGCATATTGATGATGGTGGCAGATTGATAGATTGCATGTGTGAAAGTTGGGTGCCCCCTCCAAACCTTCGTAGTTTTGATTCATGGGACCCCTTCTTTTTCTTTTCGTCGTTATGCAGACTTCCAAAGTGGGTCAATTCAAGGTCGCTTCCCCACCTCTCCAGCCTGGCCATAGATGTGGAAGAACTGCAAGGGGATGACGTTCAGATCATTGGGATGCTGCCTGCTCTTCGGTCTCTGCGACTTGCTGCAAAACGAGTGATGGGAAGGTTGGTTGTGAGGGCCGATGCATTCCCATCTGCGAGATGCTGCAAGTTCTACGGGTTTCTGACTTGGCCATGCCTTTTTCCACCTGGAGCTATGCCAAGGGTTCAACACCTTGAGTTCTGGGTATCTTATTGGTCGATCGCGATTGGTGAGGTTGACTGTGGCATGAACCACCTCCCTTCTCTCGAGCATGTCAAGGTTACTCTGCAGCGTGATAGGTTCACCGTTAACGGGGTCGATGAAGAGGTGGATATAGCCAAGGCTTTGCTGAGGCGCGCAACAGAAGCCCATCCAAAACGTCCCACCATTGAAATCTATTCGACATAAGTGCTCACATTCCTTGCCGCCGGTAAGTCACGTTTACTCATCTGAGGAACCATGAATAAATCTCTTTGCCTGAATATGCTCGTTATCATACTGTTTGATTTGTCCCTCTTACTTTCTGAATTTCAGGCCTTGAATAAAATCTTGGGAGCCAAATACTAGTAATTCGATCAGTTGCCTTTCGATAGGCAACAAACAATTCATTGCGCCGTGGCAGGCACCAGCATCTCGTTTGATTGGTGTACCGCTGCAGCTCCCGATAAGCAAGGATCATTCTCTCCAACGTATGTTCAGGCTCTGTCTTCCGCGTGTTGTTCTTGTTCAGGATGAACTATTTTATTTTTTCTGCGTATGCTTTCAGAAATGCAGCACCTCATTTCCTTCATTCAGTCAAGACTCGGCACAATGTAAGGTTGCATTCAGTTGGCACTTATTCAGTGTTGTTTTGTAACAGTACTACCTCTACGTTTGCAGCTTATTCACATACAGTGTTGTTTTGTTTTTATCGTCTTATAGCGAAGAGTTAATTGAACTCGGCTTGTTGGCTTCTCTTGTCACTTATTCAGTCAAGACTCGTACAATAAAAAGCAGTTGGTTGAACTCCTGTTGTGCATGGCCCCAGATTTGCTTGATGTTGTTCGTCAAGTTTTCTCTTCTTACTGCAACTCTTGTTTTGGAGCTCGTGATAGAGAACCACAAACGGACATGCTTGTTCTTCTTGGGTGTAAACTAAGAGCCCACCAAATGGTAAGTATGAATGAACTGCGCCGGATTGCTTTGCTGTTTTCGCTTGTTCGTGTATTCTTTTCACAGATGATTGCCTTGCCTTGTGTTGCAAGCAAATGCGATTCACAAACTGAAACCGCTTTCCGATGAAGACTCACAAATACTCTTCCATAGAAGAATATATCAAAGCAAGGGGAAATGTCCACAAGATTTGCAGGTAGTATCAAGAGATATATCTTGAGTTCCCGCGAAAAAAACAAAAGAGATATCTTGAGAATATGTGGTGGTTTACCATTAGCAAATTGAGAAAAGTTTGCAAATTTGAAAAAAGTTCACCAATTTGGAAAAAAGTTTGCGGTTTTTAAAAATAAAGATTTGCAGGGAGTAACGAACAAAAACCTGCCAAAAAACGGACAGAAACAAAACACAAAAAACCGGCCAGGCAGCCACCAGAAAAAACCCCGGAGAAGAACCACATAGCTACAGTTCTAAGTGGGCCGGCCCGTTCGGTCGGGGGTGGGTACGTTTCGGCCTATTCGGCGGTACAGTTTACAAGTCGGCGGGCGCGCACGCTGCCCGGCCCAAATCCTCTACAAGCGGGCCCGCAGGCCCGCGACCAGGCCTCCTCTCTTCATCTTCTTAGGCCGCAAGAAAGGAAGAGGAGAGAGAGAGAGAGAGACCGAAGAAGAGGAAAATCCCGAGAGGCCAAAGAGAGAAAAGCTCACTTCATCGCCTCCGTCCCCCAGCACCCCCACGCCGACGACGCGATGATTCCCAACCTCTCCGCCCTCGAGAACCACTTCGGCGCCGCCGCCGCCGGCAGCGACGACCTCGGCGCCCTCTTCTCCGCCGACGCCGCCGACCAGCTTGCCCTCGAGTTCCCCACCTGCAACGACGTGCGTGAGCCACCCCCCCGATCCCCTTCTCCCTCGCCCCGATCCGCCGGCCTCTGATCCCGTTTGTTGTTTTTTCCCCGGTCGCAGTTCGATGGGTTCCAGAAGGCGACCAAGGAGATGGTGAACAACAAGAAGGGAACCACCACGCTCTCCTTCATCTTCGACAAGGGCGTCATCGTCGCCGCCGACTCCCGGGCCAGCATGGGCGGCTACATATGTGAGTCCCCCTCCTCCTTCCTTCCCCTGGGCCCGCGTCCCGGTGCTAGCTAGGGTTTGGTCGCGCGGGGGCTCGATTCGCGGCCTGGATGCGTGATTTAGGGTCCTGGAGTTTAGATCTAGCTCCTCTGTTGGTCGATTGTTTCTGGGAGGATGCTTTTGTGATTATTAGTAATGTTGGGATGTTTTTGGGGTGTAGGTTTTTATATCTAGCAATTCAGGGAACTGATTCATATTTTTGTAAAATCTCAAAGCAACCTGAGTAGGGTGTGAAGAACTTCTGCTTAGGTTTAGTGTACCGCAAAGAAAAATGGGCACAACCTCACAGCAGCTGAGCTGCGAAGTGCAGTGCCATAACCACACAACAGTTGTGGCGACTCTGCTTGGCTATGGGGATTCATTTGGGTTACATGATGGATACAAAGATACTGGTTGAGTATAGATGCTAACTATCTGTAGGAACTAAGAAGAGATATACTCTGTAGTTGAAGCGGTGAGTGCTGAGAACTACTCCCTCCGTCCCAAAATAAGTGGTCGATTTGGTTTTAGTTCAAAATTGATGACAAGAGTTGGGACGGAGGGAGTATTTAATGATAAGAGTTGTGATCGATGTCATGTAGAGATATACTAACATCAGGCAAAAAATTGTTAGTTTTGCTAATACTTGCCAACATTTGTGCATACTGATTTGTGTCCTTCGTGGTTTTGGAAAAAGACAATAGAAAGCTGCGATTACTGTATAATGTCTATTTTTCCACAAGCGATGATCCTTCTGTAAACTTGCCTTCCCTGTTTCTTATCGTTGAGAAGACTTTTCTGAAAGAACTATTTGTCGTTTTAGAAGGCTTTTGCTTGATGCAAGGATTATCACTTAAACATTCATCAGATTGTATTTCTGTTTCTTACATGATCGCGTGTTTCTTTTCCTGCAGCTTCGCAAACTGTGAGGAAAATCATCGAGATTAATCCCTACATGCTGGGAACCATGGCTGGAGGTGCTGCTGATTGCCAGTTTTGGCATAGAAACTTGGGGGTCAAGGTAAAATGACACCTGCTTGTCTACTTGCATCTCATCTTTGCATAGTAAGACTAACAATAGATTCTTCTTTCAGTGCCGGCTCCATGAGCTTGCCAACAAGCGAAGGATCTCTATTGCTGGTTCTTCAAAGACGTTAGCTAATATCCTTTACTCGTACCGCGGGATGGGACTTTCAATCGGTACAATGATTGCTGGATTTGATGAAACTGTGAGTCGCCCTTTGCCAGATTTTAGTTTTGTTAAGCTGTATATAGGTCTAAGCTTAACAATTCTGCTCTTGATCTAGGGTCCGGGATTGTACTATGTTGACAGTGAGGGTGCAAGGCTCAAGGGAAGCCGGTTCTCTGTTGGTTCTGGCTCTCTATATGCTTATGGTATCTTGGATGAGGGGTATGTTTCCTCCACTATTTTCCTTCGCTTACTGCTCATATTATCTTGAAGTTGCATGCCCTTATGTTTGTGCTTCACATTTCAGTTACAAATTCAACATGTCAGTTGAGGAAGCTGCTGAGTTAGCACGGCGGGCTATTTATCATGCAACATTCCGTGACGGAGCCAGTGGTGGCTGTGTTAGTGGTATGCATTCTGTTTCTTATTATCTGTCCTGATATTTGTTTTATAATTTTGTACATTACCCTGTTTTGCACAACTGTCTACTTATGCTGTTATGAAGCAATAAGTAATAACAATTAACAGCAAACAACCTTTATGACAATATAATCTGGACGTACTGTTCTCATTATTACAGTTTTAAACCAAGCTGCCTTGGTTGATATGTTTATGTTGCATCCATGATCTAATAAAGCATTGAACAAGTAATGCTGAAGCCCTGATCCATTCTTGAATCTTGATAGGCCTGTAGGACAGCGGGACTTGTGATCTTCTTGAACATCTGCTCCTGCCTGAGTTCACGTATTGTGCCTGACAATTACCTCTTTTGCTTCGATTTCAGTCTACTACGTTGGCCCTGACGGCTGGAAGAAGCTGTCTGGAGATGATGTTGGGGAGCTGCACTACCACTACTACCCAGTCCAGGCGGCTCCCGTCGAGCAAGAGATGGCCGAGGCCCCTTCTGCGTCAACCTGATTGATGTCGTACGAAATTCCGTGAACTGTGCTGAAGCACCTTGTTTTATGGACTGGGGGCTTGTTTGTCTCCTCCTCGACATTAGAGTGTTCTCTTCTGAGACCTGCTGATGTTCGACTTACGCATCTGGTATGGCAGTGTGGTTGTAGACTGATGAATGTTATAGATGTTTCCATTGAAGTTTCATTTGAATTCGCTCGCTTGCCTGTTGTTATGACTTTTGTGTTTGCTGCTGGATAGTCTGGGCCTAGGGTGGGCAAATGAAGATGCTTTTTAAATCAACGGCGAACTGAGAAGTGCACGTTTCTTTGGTGAAACTGATGGTCCGACGGATGCTGAACAATCGTGCTGTAAACATTAGGCGAAAAAATCTCATATTCAAACCTCACTTTTTTCATGCAGAGGTATAAAGATGGACTCGTTCGTTTCCTGTAGAACAGGCGGCACTGCAGATTTCGAGCATTTCGTTCCTCTCTGAATTTTACTACTCTGACGTTTATCGGAGTAGTAAAAGTATCTTTTTTTAGACAATGTAAAATATCTTCTCAAATGATAAGTGTCACACATGTGGCACGAAGTAACAATGGTCTGGCGTTTTTATAACTAAAATTGCCATAAAAAAAGAAAATCTAAAAAAACATTGAAATGTCTTTTTTTAGACAATGTAGATAAGTGCCACATATGTGGCACGAAGTAACAATGCCCTGACGTTTTTATAACTAAAATTGCCATAAAAAGAAAATCTAAAAAAACACTGAAACTTGCCATCCAAACAGAACGTTGTCATACTTCATAACTAAAGTTGCCATCCTCATGGTCTAATATCTTTTCGTGAGATATTCTCTTGATGATTTTTTCTATGGTACTACAGTATTTCCGCAACCAAAATAGGAACGCACGCGCCGCCGCCCCTTTCTCTTCTTCCCTTCCCATAGTGCAACCGTCGACCCAAATCCTCCGCTTGCTAGGAGGAACCGCCGCCTGCGATGACGCGACGAAGCCGGGAACGACGCGGTGCCGCCAGCGAGGGAAACTAGGCGGCAGCGCGTGCCGCCGCCGCCCCCCCCCCCCCCCCCCCCCCGGCATACGACGCCTACGAGGAACGCTGCCACGCCGAGGAGGTGCTCTACCTCCATTCCCTCTGGTGCATCGGCCCGCCCCGCCCCTGCCCCCGCCGGAGGCTCCCGCCCCACCCGCGCCGCCTCGCTGAGGAGGATGTGGCTATGAGGATGGGCAGGTGGAAGACTCATATCCCACCCAGTTTGACAACTAACAACAGCAGCAGTCCTACACCAGACGGTCAACCAACAGTCCTACACCCAGACCAGCGTGGGCGCACAGCAAGAGTAGCATTGGGCCATCGGACAACAGCAGTAGGAGGGGAAGGAGGAGGAGGGTGAGGATGATGATATCCGGATGATACAGCTGGTGATCTAAAGAAGAAGGGTAGAGGGAGAAAGCTTCAACATGCAGGAGGGCGAGCTGTTGTGCGATGCATGATTAGCCACTGGCCTCAATCCAATCCATGGCACGAAGCAAAAGGGCACAACATTTTGGAAAAACATTCACATTTGGTTCCACGAACACCAGCATTTCAGTGCTTACTCCGGCGCGGCCATCCGCAACCATGAGTCAAAGTCCCTCAATCATAGATGGTACACCATCAAGAGGACGTGTCCAAGTATTGCGGGCACATGAAGCATCTCATCGCACGGTGGCCTAGCGGTGCACAAATCATCAAGCAAGTAAGTTGATCACTAGCCGGATGTGCTTAGTTTTGTTGCTCACTAGATGGATATGCATTGTTCACAATGTGTCACTTTGTAGCCTTCTCGTGCTTGTTTGGTGTACAAGAAGTTGGAGAAGAAGAACTTCACCGTCACGCATTGTTGGTTGAAGTTGAATGGACAACCGAAGTGGAACCTTTTCATAGCCAAGACCGCCACCCAAGCCACAGAGGGAGAAACTGGTGACCCTACCGACCCAACCCAAGAACCGCCAAAAAAGGTTAGAAGATTTTTACGGGGGAAGAAGTTGGAGGAGGAGAGAGCGAAGCGAGAAGGTGCGGTGGTCAACCCGATGGAGAGGTTCGAGGACATCTTGTCAAAGAAGGAGGCATGCGTGAAGCGCTCAGACCTCAAGGAGGATAAAAAGGCGGAGAGGTTCAAATTGTTGATGAAGGCGACAGACAAAAAGTTCAAGCTCGAAGAGAGGAGGACCATGATCGAAGAGAGGAAAGCCGCGCTCAAGGAAAAGAAGTTGAAGATCACAACCAATGCGGATGATGCCAAGATGTTGACCTTGAATTTGGATGCTTTGGATGCCGACGCAAGAATGATCGTGCAATCCGTCCGCTACCAGATGTTGCAGTGGCAGAAAAATGAGTTGATAGCGGCGGACAATGAGGCAGAGGTGGACGGGGGCGCGGAGGTTGCCTACGCGCCGACGATGACACCTTGATCGGTGAGCAGATGGCTGGGATTGCCGGTCCGGCAGGGCATACATTTGCACGGACTGCCGAACTGATGTTCTTTTAGATCCAGGCATGTAAAAACTAAGCATACTTGCCTCCTTTTAGTTGTGATTGGGCATGCGATCCAGCGCTGGTGTGACCCGGCGCGCTGTATGGATCAGACTACATTTGAATTTTAAATTGACCTTGACTGACGGCATTGGATGGCCGGCTCTGCATCCTTGTTCGGAGGAATGCCGGAGAAAATTTGCGCGTTGCTGTCGAAGATGCCATAACAGATTTTTTTTAGCCATAATAGGGGTGTTTGCAGTAAATATATTTTTTAGTCTAAGTAGTAAGGGAGTATCTTTTTGTGAGATATTCTTTTGATGGTTTTTCGGCGGCCCACGCGGTCGGGCTCCCTCTCGCAACCAAAATAGAAACTCAGCCGCCGCCGCGGCGCCGCCCCTTTCTCTTCTTCTCCCTCCCACCCAAATCCCCCGCTCGCCACGACGAACCGCCGCCTGCGATGACGCGCCGAAGCCGGGAACGCCGCGCGGCCGCCGGCGACGGAGACCCCGCCGGCCCCCCGCATTACGCCCCCGACGAGGAGCGCCGCCTCGCCGAGGAGGTGCTCTACCTCCACTCCCTCTGGCGCAGGGGCCCGCCCGCCCCCGCCCCCGCCGGGCCTCCCGCGCCACCCGCCGGAGGCTCCCGCGCCAGCGCCGGAGGCTCCCGCCCCAACCAGCGGAAGCGCCGCAGGACCGAGCGCACCGCCGCGGAGCCCGAGGAACCCGGCGCCGACTGGCCCCTCGCGCCCTCCCCGCCCGCCTCCCCATCCCCCGCCTCCTGGCCCGACGCCGCCCCCTCCTCCCCCGCTCCCAGGCCGCCGCCGCAGCAGCAACCTTCCCCCGCCTCGCTCGCGCAGCGGGACGCCCTCCGCGCCGCCGAGGAGTTCTTCTCCGCGCGCGGCTCCTCGGGCGAGGACGGCGACGGCGAGTCCGAGGGGTCCGAGTCGGAGGACGGCGGGGACGCGGCGGCGGGGTTCTTCCTCGGGCTGTTCGAGCGGGACGCCGCGCTGCGGGGGTACTACGAGCGGTGCCACGAGGAGGGGGAGTTCCGGTGCATGGGGTGCGTGGGGAGGAAGAGGAAGGGCAGGGGCCAGGCCAGGAGGTTCCGGGACTGCAAAAGCCTCGTGCACCACGCGCGCGACGCCACGCGCTGCGGGAGGCCGCTGGCGCACCGCGCGCTCGCCGCCGCCGTCTGCCGCGTTCTCGGCTGGGACGTCAAGCGGCTGCCCAGCATCGTCATCGACCCCTGCGGCACGCTCGGCCAGGCGCTGCTCGCCAGGGAGGGGGCGAGTGCCGCCGCTTCCACCGCCCAGGAGGCAAAGGTTCTCAGCCCATTCGTTGCCGCAGGTCGCTCACTGATGAGACTTTGTGCTGTAACTTAATTTGATTTAATTGTTGATTGCAGGAGAATGTTGATAGTGTGGACAATGATGGCATGGATGCAGTGAAGGTGTGCGCCTTGTTACGTTAAAATGGTGGTTATTGATGGTTGGCGAGATTGCTAGTCAGTTAATCTGGTTTCGTTATTGATTTCAGGAGGATGTTGGTTTGGACAAGAACGGCTCCTTGAATGATGACAGGAAGGTAACGCTGGCGTGCAAAGTTGATCACTGACGAGATCACGAGACTACTGGTTGTTATTCTGATTTAGTTGTTGATTGCAGGAGGATGTTGATAGTAGAATGAATGAGGCCGCATTAAGTGATGGGGATGGAGCAAAGGTCTGCAACATACAACATAAATGATTACTGATCGATCATGAGATTGTTGCTTGGTTATGTTCTGATTTGGTTGTGACTTTCAGGACGGTGTTGATACAGGGAAGATTGGCTCTCCAAGTAATGACAATGATGGAGAGGTTCATGGGCAAGACAATGATACAAGAACTGTTGAAAAGGTCTGTATCAGTGATAATTAGCCATATATAAAGGTTAAAACTCCAATATGATGTACAGCAGTATTTTTATGATTTTGGTTGTTCAGTATTTTCTTATAACATGCGGTTTAATGCTTTCTTACACAATCTGACATAACTGTTGTTTGGCATGCAGGAAGGTGCTATTGGCAATAAACAGGAGCATCCTAAGAGTGCAGATGCTATGGGGGGCACTTGTGATGTCAGACCAGAAAACAATTCATCAAAGGTGCGTCTCTAACCTTCACATTTGCTTAACGTGATTGTTTTCTTCTGCTTATTGTAATTTTGGCATGCAGGAAGAAGCTGCTACAGAGAATAAGGAGGAGCATACTGACGGTGTTGTTGACTCCGGAGATGATATTGGTAACTTGGGAGACAATTTAGTGGACTCATCAAAGGTATTGTCTCTCTCTTAACTCGTCGCATACCAGCATGCTTGAAATCAATCTGTTTTAAACTTGATGTATTGTGTGCAATCACTACCTTAGGTGTACTCGTGCACTCATGACATCTGGACATCACGAAAGGAGATTCTAGATTGACAAGCCACTCACTGAACGTGTTATCGTCCACCTGCCCATCCTACCCTCGCCAGTTTACAGCCCTCTCATCCAACCAAAAACCTTAACCCATGACTGAGCAGGGCCAACGATGAACGGGCATAATGCCACAACAATAACGACGGCCCATTTCTGCCTGCCAACTCAAAGCCTTGTCCGCAACTGTCTTTGGCCATCCAACCTCCGCTCCCATGTCTCCTGCCTCCCTAACAAACCTCTGACCCTCTCGCAGCCTGATCTGGTCACATGGCTCGTGCCACCGATGGGGCCATCATCATGGGTAGTTGGGTACTCCCACCGACTTCACAGCTTGCACAATGTTGTCAGATCTGCTGCATCTGCATTTTAAGGATTACACGCAATCCCACGATTCATTTTGGCATTACCCGACCTCATGTATATCTTTCTTATGCATTTTTGGGACATTATATTGCCAAGACACTGTTTAGATAATGGAAGCAAACACTGTTCCGGCCTCCTTCAAAAGATACACATGTTTGGTGCATTATTTTATATTTTTCTGTTTTGCATTTTTGTACTGGTTTGTAATTGTATATTTTGTTGAAAAAGTAGTATGTCAAACAATATATTTGTGGGTTGCATTGGCGTACATAGATATTTTTCTAATGCAGTTTTGTGATAGGCAAACATATTTGTCATACATTTTTTTTCATTCAACTTATAAAATTGGATGTGAGGAAGTGAGTCTCAGCCAAATTTGTGGAGGGTTGACGTGAAGATATACTAAGTGGCATGATATTTGATGTCCACCAGTCCTGATTTGGATTCTCGACCACACGTTCTTATCGAACTATCCAGATCTCTTTTTTTAGCATGATATCCAGATCTCATTAGTGCTGGAGTCCACCAGAAATGGTAATTGAAGAACAATATACTCCTTCGCACATGCATTTCAAAACTCAATTTTGACCATTAATTTGACTAAACCAGACGTGGGTTATGTTCCACAAAAATTGTTTTATCGGATTCGTGTTTGTACAAAGTTTCCAATGGTATAATTCTTTGACATAGGAGTACAAGACATTGTTAATCAAATTTGTGGTCAAAGTTAAATCATGCAAAACAAGGACACCATGTAAAAGGGGGCAGAGGGAGTATGCCTTTTCTTTACATGCATTTGGCCAAAATCAATTGAAATGTGCGCTGTGATGGTAAACTATTGTGATGGTGTAGATTTTCTGTTCCAGATGAAGATTAGGTAAAATAATACTCCGTCCCGAATTACATGTCTTAGATTTGTCTAGATATGGATGTGACACGTCTTAGTGTTAGATTCATCTGTATCTGACAAATCTAAGACAAGTAATTTGGGACGGAGGTAATAGGAAGGTAGACTTAAAAGGTTCTGAAGAGAAACTGCTCGGCTGACCAGCTAGCTATCTTACGAACGAACAATAGAAGTTTCTGAAGAGAAGTCCTGGATGTATATAATTGGATGAAGTATGTATGAAACTCCAAAATTTGAAGGATCAAATATCATCCCACAATGTACATCCAGTAATTTATTTGACTCCTTTGAGGGAGTGTTTGTGTGTGTGTGTGTGTGTAGAGTCTGCAGATGTGAACCGAGATCATCCGAACATTCTCCTAGCTGGCTGTTGTGATGGCACCCACATACTTTTCGATGACATCAGTATTTGGCTACTTGCTGATGCTAACTTCATTTTATCTGGAATGCAGAGTTGAAAGTTGAGATTGTGCTGTGTACACATGAACTGAAGGAGCACATCCTGGCATCTATCCAATCCGACCATGTGGAGAACGCAGGCGACCATTTCGTATTCTGTTTCGTGAATTCTACCCGAGCATTTCTCTATTTTGCATTTGTGTAGTTAATCAACTGTTCTTCTTTGGCCTAACTGAGCATATATAGCTCGTTCTCCCACTGGAGCACTCTCATGTTAAGAGAGAAGTTTCTGTTGTGGCCAGTTAGATTCAGTAGCAATTTCTTGAAATGAATGAAGCGATGTGGTCCTTCTTTTCCTCCAAATCAAAAGGTTTTTGAGCGTTGTTGTGATCTTGCTTTCGACAAAATATCGGTGGAGTAAAGAATCCCTTCTCCAACCGTGAGTCTCTTGAGCAATTTTTCAATCAAGGAATTTCAAACACCCTACTCGGAAGCCTTAGTCAAACTTACGCAAGTATGACAATTTATATATAGAAAAATACTTGTCCTTAAAAGACACCAATTGCCAAGATTTGAAGGGAGTCAACAGATGCCCTTCGTCGGTGCAGGATCGAATGTCGTCGAGGTAGCAAGAGCCCGGGGAGACCTTATTCCAACATGCCCTGGCCACTACCACTTTATCATGTCGCCATAGAAACAAAACCTAAGGAAAAGGAAACAAGATGTGTGTGTCCCCACTCTTGCCGTTGATGAGGCCGCCGATCGAGGAAGAGAAGGGGTACCGAGGCAGCAACATGTAGAAAACTCTACAAGGCCTTTTCTTCACCGACGAGGACTCCGCCAAGGCGACCCGTTGTTTCTGCTCGTATGGAAGTTCTTAATGCCATCTTGAAGAAGGCGGAAGCGGATGGAGTGCTATCTCCACTGCTTTGCAGGGGTGTCCGGTTCCGCACCTCCATGTATGCTCACGACGTCGTCATCTTCCTCGAGCCATGGCCCAGGGACCTCACCTTCATGCGCGATGCCCTTGATGTCTTTGGTAGCGCCTCGGGGCTTCACACCAACTTCCACAAATGTTCTCTGTCCCCGATCCATTAGACGGAGGAGCACCTCACCATTACCGCCAAGCACTTCCCCTGCGCCATCTCGTGTTTCCCCTGCACACACCTTGGGTTGCCGCTGTCATACAAGCAACGTCTCCCCAGGGCTTGCTTGCAGCCCATTGTGGACACAGTTCGTCGACGCTTACAACCATGGATTGCCGGGATGATCACGATGGTGGGGCGCCTTGTGTTTATCAAATCGGTGCTCATGTCCATCCTGGTATACCACGCCATCACCATTCAGGACATCGAGAGGCGGATCCAAGATTTCTTTTGTAACGGCAGAAAAGTAGCATGCATCGCGAGGAACTGAGGAACAAGGGCAAAGCATGATTAGAGAGAAAAACATAAAGCTTGTAAAATATCCCCTCTGTAAAGAAATATAAGAGCGTTTAGATCACGACTTTAGTAATCTAAACGCTCTTATATTTCTTTACGGAGGGAGTACTTGTAATTATGCAATGTGTCTCCATGAGACAGGATTGTGTCAACCACAAATATAGCCCTGCTCGAATCCTGGTTTAACCTACTCACTCGTTAATGCAGTGCTTACTGATTGGTATGTGAAAAAAGGGAAGAAGAAAAAAAAAGACATGGTGGCATCCTTAGCAATAGTGTATCGTGTGTGAGTGCTCG
Organism: Aegilops tauschii subsp. strangulata; assembly: GCF_002575655.3. NCBI lineage: Eukaryota > Viridiplantae > Streptophyta > Magnoliopsida > Poales > Poaceae > Aegilops > Aegilops tauschii. Next base: position 67,184,404 of record NC_053041.3, on the reverse strand, counting down.
AAATTTAGTTTTGGGGTGTGCACACGTTCATGCGTGATAGTGTCATGTCTGCACACCTAAATGATACTGTACATACATAGATTTAGTGTTATGAGTTGGTTTAGCAACCCTAGCAAGGTTCCGCTTACAGGCTGAGTTTCTTAATGCTTTCACTCTAGTTTGAAGTGAAAAGAAGAGGAAATTAAAATGGTGTGATGACTAACACAGTTGTGCCAATAGTCGCCCACGAAGTAGGTCCAGGTGTCCTGCAGGGAAACAAAAAGAGGTTAATCCGTCGGATGGTGCTTGGAAATGGCATCGTCAACGACAGAGAAGAAACAAGAAATCACGAATCAAAAGTTTTGTGGAGGAAGTGCAGATCAAAAGAGAAAATTGCGAATCCGGATGGTGTCTCGAATAGCAGCTTGCATGCCCCAGAAATCTTCTTTTTATTTATTGCTGGTAAATGAATGAAGAAAAACACAAATCAAGCAAACGTAAGTAAGTAAGCTGTGGATCTGGGACTTTGGATATAATAAATCCAACTTTAGAAAGGTAGGTGAATAAACAAAGATCTGCCGGCCCTAGCTAGCAAACGCATCGGAATGCAAATCGGGCCCTCGCCGGTCCGCCTCACAACCGAATCCGCATGTACAACGAGGCAAAGGCTCGGATCTACAGTAGGTTTCATTGCTTGCCCTAACGATTCCAGCTTTGCTCCGGCACAGCGTTGGAGAGAGAGACGCGGGGCGCGGGGGTAGAGGAGATAGTTGAGGCGACTTACGAAAGTTGGTGACGGGCGGAAAAATAGGAGAAGCCATGGTGGTCGTGAGCATCTGCAGGCAGAACGAACGATGTGCGGCGGGGTGGGGAATCCAATCGAGTTATATTAGGGAGGGAAATTGGTATTTGGTAATTGGAGCGGAGGGCTAAACCTTCCCTTCTCTCGCGAGGAGTCCCAGAGAAGGAACGCTCGATCGAATTTTTTTCCTTTCCTTTTTCTTTTTCTATTTTCTGTTTGTTTGTTTCTTCCCTCTATTTTTCCTTTATTTTTGTGAGATTTGGCTAGAACTCTTCCTCGTACTCCCACGCGTTACGTGCCCATTCACCATTTTATTCTCAACTATTCTGATTATTCTAGCAAACAAGGGCCGTTGAAGGTAAGATGAAGGGTCTTCGACATAAGGGCGGATTAGTAATACTCTAGAAGGTAGACAAACGATGGGTTTGACCAAGGCAAAAACTATCCAAATGCCTCTAACTCCTTATGTGCTTCGTAGGTGCTGTTTCTTTCTAGGGCTTCCAACACAACAGAATTGCTTCTAATCTTTTGCGTTATCTTTTGTCATGGAAGTAGCTATGTGCTGCTTCAGTGTGTAGTTAAGTTGTGCATTATGGCTTAAATAAGAATCTCAGAAAAAAATTGTAGCACATTGGCATCGACATGTACCGCATTGTTTTTCCGTGTCATTCTTCTGAAGAATCTGAAGTTTCTGAATCTCGCTTGTGGTGGCGACGCTAACGGTCGTCGAGAGGTTCGTGGACTGCATGGTGTCGTGGCTGCCGATGGATTCCTTCGTCCGCTGGTGGTGAGGCACGAGCACGACATCGATCGAGGCCTGCTGTAGCTGAGGGTCAGGGCAAGGGACGTGACGGCGTCACAACTCAAGGCGGCGGCCGCCGTCGGACAGGTGTGGCTCGCGAGGCTGCTCGGTGTGTTTCGTCGCAGCTGCAGGCCACGTGATCAGGCCGGGCAGGCTTCGCACATTGACTAGGCACACAACACTATGTGATAGGAATTATACATGAGTTGCCGCTAGCTACAATGAGAAATTGTGTGATGGAATGGAATTGCTTCATTTTATTTTTTTAATTCCTCACAAGTTAATAGTAGCGTGGGGAGGAAACTGGGCGCTACTAGTATATAGGATACTAGTAGCGTTTGTAGTTTACCAATGCTACTACTATTTCATTACTGGTAGCGCGTGTACGTAATAGCAGTAGCGTGGGTGGAACACGCTACTAGTAACTTTTTTAGCTGTAGCGTGGGGTAAAAAACGCGCTACTGCTAAAATTTAGCTGTAGCGCCGTAGCAGTAGCGCGGGTGTACGCGCTACTGGTATGCAAAAAACCTACGCTACTGGTAGTGTTTTTTCTAGTAGTGACCACTTGGGCCTCGCCAACGCCTCAGACGGCGAGTCGCTTTCGGCCGCAATCCTGTGCTGCTCTCTCTGCAAAAGGAACAAGAATCGTTTACAAATATGACTAAACATGCAGTCGAATTGACTAGAAGCTAAAATTACCAGCAGTCTCATGAACTCCGTCGTGACCACGTCCGTCTCGAAAACCTTCTTCACTAGGTCCCAACGTACCGGGCCCTGAGGACGTCACGCTCCTGCGGGACGGTGAACTCCGCCAAGGGGTTCCGCCAAGGGGTCTGGGATGCCCAGACTTTCGCGTTCCGCGTCCTCCTTGGCCCATATGGACCTCTTCCCCGCGTAACCACGGCTTCCTTGTGGTGACACCCCATGTTCCTCTCTTGAAGCCCCTTCATGTACTTCGACTTTTTTTTGGCAGCTTCGGCGATGCAAGCCGCCTTGAATATTTCAAACCGCGCTTCCGTAATTGTCTAATTATCCTTTACAATCTCGGAGTAGGGTTCCTTTTTGTCGATGATCCTTGCTTTCACCCTTACTTTCCAGGCGGCCAACACGTCGCTAAACTTGCTCATGGCGCGTTTGTTTGTCTTCTTCATTGCCGGGTCTTTATTTGGATCAGTATATTTCTTTTCTTCCCGGTCTGAAAACAAGAATACCTAGTGCAGCTTCGTTAGGAGGAAGTGCTTCATATTTTCTATCTTCTTTAGTTTCTCATCGTTGATGGTGGCGGTTGTCCGTACGATGCAGCCTATTTAATTGCTGTAACACGCTCGCGCTTCCGCAGGCGCTTTTGGCTCAAAATTGCCGTCGTCCACCTCCGTGACCACCAGTCTAGTAGTGATGAGCTGGTTTGGGCGTAGACATCTCCTCTTCGGTTTCGGTTCTATACCGGCTTCGCCAGTCTCGGTGTCGGGCTAGGTCTCATGCTCAAGTCATGCCAAAATTCATGAAAAATTTCGGCATGACCTTTGCTAAAAAGTGGACAAATCGAGCACCTGAAATTTGCCGGAACGGAAATGAATCAACATTCCGACAAAACATAGCCCACTCGGCTTCATTCCCTGGAAACAAATAAAGGCCACTTGGGCACAATCGAACCACTTCAATGTTGCATATAACGGGACCACTTAAGAACATGTACATGAGCAACTACAACAGTAGATAAACATGAGCAAACACTATTGAGGAATTTGCATATAACATGACCACTTCAAATTTAAATCTTCTAGTGTTTGACACATCAAGAAAATCTACACAAATCTCATGCTCTCTCAAACTCAATTCAAAAACCAAATATAGATGGATGAACCCTAGAAACCTAAAATCTTTACATATTTATGTCCTAAATTGTTGTCCTAATAAAAATTATGTTCTAATATAAATTTTGAACCATAGAAATCAATTTCTGTCCTAAATTTCAAATTATGAACCCTAGAACTCAATTCAAATTATGTCCTAAATTTCTGTCCTAATAAAAAATCAGTAAAAATTAAGAACCTACTAGACTTGCATCACTAATAGAAATTTATATTTTTATACTAACTTTTTTCTCTAAACTAAACCCTACTTCCCTAATTAGCATTAAACCCTACTGCCCTAACATTTCTAGTTAAACCTACTGCCCTAACCGTACCCTACTACCCTAGTACTTAAGCATCTACAAGTTTGTCCTAAAAATTGTATTTAGTCAACTATTTAAGCATATACAATTTTTTCCTAAAAATTATATTTAGTTAACTACTTAAGAATATACAAATTTTCCCCTAAAATTTATATTTAGTTAACTACATTGGGTGCACAACAACTATACAACTACTTAAGCATCTACAAGTACTAGCTAATTTGATGAACCCTAACTAATTAGATGAACCCTAAAATTTGATGAACCCTAGGAACCCTAGCTAGGCAGAGGTAGGGGAGGAGGAGGAGGACGTGTCCGTAGGCGTGCTTACCTCGGGCGCCGGCGGAGTTAGGGAGCAGGAGGAGGCAGAGCGGCCGAGGGAGGGGGCGCGCAGCGAGGGCGGGGTCGGGGCTCAGGCGCGCGGCGATGGGCAACAGGCGGCCACGGACGGCAGCAGACGGCGTGCGGAGGGCGACGACGTGCGGAAGGCGACGGCGGCGACGACATCAGAGGTGAGTGGGGATTTGGGGGAAGTGGCGGGGGGGGGGGGGGGGGGGGGGGAACCGCGCGGGCCGGTTAAGTCAAACATAGCAGTAGCGCTTGTGCGGAAAAGCGCTATAGCTAATTTAGCTATAGCTCTTTCTACCAAAACACGCTACGGCTATAGGAAGTAGTTATTTATTTTCCTTTTTCTTTTCTTTTTATCTAAGGAATGTAGCTATAGCGCGGGCCTATGAAACGCGCTACTGCTATAGTAACTACAACGCTTTGCGGCAACAAGCGCTACTGCTATGCATTTCTCCTTTATTTTTATTTTTATTTTTCTTTTTATTTATCTTTATATTTTGTTTTTTCATTTCTCCTTTTTCTACTTCTTTCATATTCATTTACTTTTCTACTTCTTTTCCATTTTATTTTCTTCTTTTAGCAGTAGCGCTCTATACAGGAAACACGCTACTAGAAGGAACTTAGCGGTAGCGTGCTTTTTGCAGCCGCACTACTACTATTCCTAGCCTACCGACAACAGTGTGAGAATTATAGTAGTAGCGTTTTTTTTCTCGCAGATGCGCTACTGCTACAACTATAGTTGTAGCGGGCTTTTCTGACGCGCGCTACTACTAAGTAGCAGTAGCGCTCTGTTCTAACCAGCCCTACTGCTATACCTCTGTGTATAAGGATTTTCCTAGTAGTGAGAGGAAAGAAAAATAAGCTAGCTGATGAGTAACCATGCCAACATTAGCAACATCCAGTACAAAATAATTAATACACAGAGAGAGATGAAATAGACAAGTGAGATGCAAATTAATTAATAGTACATGTGAATCAGATTAGAACATGTTTTAGTAGAAGTGACAAGGGAGAATAGACCGCGGAAGACGGCACCATTGCATGACCATGTCAGCATCTTTGCCGCAGTGATCTTCTCCTCGGATATATGGAAAATTCGAAACTATCTTATGTGTGATGATATCGATAACCACCACCGAAACATCATCAATCTCGTTCTTCTTCCTCGGCTCGGAGACGAGGAAGTGCACAAGATGCGGCTTGTCCATACTCACAAGAGGGAATGTGGTCATGGCGTGGTCGGGCATAAGCCACTTCTGACGGGCGTTAAGATACCATAGATCTTCAGAATCAATGAGCGCATCCCTGTGCCACCTGTGATCTGTTGTGCAGAAAGTATGGCATGCGATTTTGTAAAAAGAACTGACTCTGATCTGTCCACAGCAGACACCGACCCTACGGACCACGTCGACGAACTTAAGCTGCTCGTTGCCCCTTGCGCCGGTGACACACAGGCTGCGGTACTACTCGAGTAATTGGTCGGTTCGTGATAAAGTCTTGGGACGGTTGTCGACGGGCAGTCGGATGTATGAGATGCTGCTGCTGCTTTCTGCTATTATTCCTGCTAGAGGAGGTGGTGTATACCGGAGGATGCCTCCTTGGTGGTAATCAAACCAGCATATGGATTTGCCAAATGTGACAGCACCATCGGCTGACCAACCCTTGAGGTCAAAGAATTCCTCCTCGGCATGCTGGATCGACAGCTCCAGAACCTCCCACTCGCCCTCAGCAACGCCATCATCATCGTCATCTTGAGTGTTGGTGTTGGATTTGGAAGAAGAAGAGGGCAGACGGGAGCAGAACACACATAGCTCAGCTCCCATCTTGGGGGCGCTGCCCGGAATATGCACAAACTTGGCCAGCTGCACCACCGCAAACTCGTCTTCGTCGCCACCGCCGTCACCAGAAAGTGAAACCAGACCGATCGTGTTCTCATGAAACCAGCGCTCCATGGTCACCTCCGACTCCCCGTAAGGTAGCACTATGGGTTGGGTGCACGCCGGGAGCCGCCTGAGCCGCGAATTGTCCCCGGCGGAGGTGGCGGCTTTGAAGACGAAGTAGTCCTGCAGGTAATCATTCTCGCCAGGCCCTGTGGGGGAGGTGATCCTGAGTAGGAGGAAACCTCGGCGGGCCGTCACGAGCTCGGCTGCCCTGCCATTACCATCCTGCTCCTCCGGCGGACTGAGCGGCCACTGCACGTAGAGGCGGGAGAGCATGGGCGGGGCGGCGGGGAGCAGGGCGACGTTGAAGATTTTCCCAGCGGAGGTGAGGGACTGAGCTCTCATGTGCGTGGCCTCGGCGTCCGGGAAAAGCTCGTCGTCGTCCCTGCGGAACACGAAGCGATCTAGCATCACCCACGACATGTCCGCAGCCGGACCGTCATCGTGGTTGCCACCGCCGCTTGCAGATCGATACATGACCATGGATCCACGCATAAGAATTCTCGGCGTATTAGGGTCGTGAGACGGAGGTCTATTCAGATATATTGAACCTCCCTTGATTTGGAGCCTTGGAGGCTGTGGGAAGTGGTATCTGCCTCGTGTATATATGCGCACAAAGCTGCCGACCCATGGATCACCTAGTATATATGCTTCAAGTCCAAATCGGACACAGCTTATTACACCTTGCCTAAACACACGCGAACTAGTACTCCTGGATTAGTCTAGGACACGAACTACTACTAGCACACGACATGCAAGCCTATTCCAATGGGAAACGTTTTACGCCAGCGCGCCGGCCGAAACTTCGGCCGGTCGCATCGCGCTTGTCTATCGCATGCAATCCAACAGCCCGCGTTGATCACATGCAAGTTTAATCAATCACCCATTCAACCTCCTCAGCCTACGTGCGCCTGGGCCCGCCACAGCCCCTTCCCATTTCCTTTTTTCTCTGGTTATCTTCTTCCTCTCGCTCCTTCCTTCTTCTCTTTCCTACAGACAAGCATGGGAAACAACCATTGCTACTACACGGCGGTCTCTACCACATGGCGAGATGCTGCAACCGGTACGCAGCGGAGCTGGAACCGCACACCCGCAGAGTTGCAACCGTGAGCCGAAGAAGTACTGCCCTTTTGCTGGGACCGGCACCGTATTTTTGCTACAACCGGTGTCGCATTTTGCTACAACCAACCAATTTTTTTGCTGGAACCAACTATTGAAACTTCGTTGTTGTTTTTTGTTTTTGCTGGAACCGTCGTTTGATTTTGCTACTACCTACCACTTCATTTGCTACTACCGGCGACGGCTTTTTTCTTTGCTAAATCATTCATGAAAGATTATGCAACCCGACGGCGTGCGACAATGTTTATTTATGCTACAAACGACACAACTTTTTGCTACCACCGGCAACGATTTTTGTTACCACCATACGCAGATGTGATTAGCACCATCTTTTTTATTTTTTGCTACAACTGCGTCATTCTGTTTTGCTGCAACCGGCAACCAGAAAGCTACAATCACTCAGAGTTTTGGCTACGATGGCGACCGAGTGGCGGCACCGGCGACTTTCTTTTGCTCGAACTGTAATGTTTTTTTGCTACAATCGGCTGACTTTTTTCCTACAACCGGCAACCAGAGGGGTAGTACAGGTTTTTTGCGAGCTCGTTGTCAGAGGTGCTGCGGCCGCTGGCCATGGCCGCCGGAGCCGTGGCCGCCACGACTAGAGCTGCGACCATGGGGAAAGGCTACGGCATGCGTGGAGCCGGTGAGAAATACAGTAGACGACGACGGCGAACTGCGGCGACCAGCGGCAACCGGCGGCGAGGGCGACGACCGGCAGCGGGGGCAGCAGTAGAGGAGGAGAAGACGCAGGAGAGGAGGAAGCAGCGTTGGGCAGTGCTTCAAGGCCTCACATCCATGGCGGCGCGATGGGGCTATTTTCTCATAGAAGAAGACGCTGGAGAGGGGGAAGGAAATCGTGCGGCTGCAAACGAACAGATCCTACGCTGCTGGTGTGACCGGCCGAAAGTTTTGGGCCGGTGCGCCGGCGCAGAGTACTCGCCTATTCCAATACGTACTCCACGTCTCCACCACGTAGTAGAGCTGATCCCTTTGTTGTTGGAATATTAGGCAAGTTCATGATTAATTCCAGTAAATAATTCATGACTAGAAGAGATACTAGCATGCAAAAATCTAGCAAACTAGAAGAACAACAAGACATGCATAACAACAGCAAACACGTAACAATAGCTGTAGAGACAGACATGAACAGAGGATGTTGGACGTACTGATCGTTAGCTATTATGAGTGCGACGGTGTTGATGACGATGTTGGCGACGATCTGCTGCTGACGGCGATGAATACGACGATGAGTAGCACCGCCCGACTTGGACTGAAGACGACCCGTGATGACGAATTTGAGCAGTCGCGCACAGCGCTTCCCAAAAACCTAATTCGTCCTCTCCCAGTGCAGGATCGCAAAGACGAACGGTTCCGGAGACCTGCTCTCCCACGCGCCGATGCACGCCGGCGTTAGGGATGGAGTAGACTATGACGGCGGCGCAAGTTGTGAGATGAGGCAAAACCCTAGGTGATTTTCGGTGTGTCTCTGGCCGCAGCCGGTAGCTGTATATATATTAGGACCAGAGGCGGTATTGTGTCGCGATCACAATCCCAAACCGACTCGGTTTCTAATTCGTATACTTACCGGACAAGAAATCAAAAACTTGTCTGCCAAGACATAAAAATAAAACGGCAAAAGGAAGCTGCGCTCCTGCAAGGAGACGGACCGGATTTCGGCGGACCATTCACGCGCATGTCGCATGTACGCGCCGCCTCGCCTCGCCACGCCACGCCACGCCACGCCACGCCACGCCCCGGCCCGGCGAGGCGAGCGAGCGCGCGCGTGTGGTTTTCCCTTTTCTCTTCTCACACACCACTTAGAGTGGTGGAGAGAACCCACTATATAAAGAGTCCCAACTCTTCTTCAACTTCCGTGGTGGGACTAAACTTAGCACCACCACTTGCCATTTTACACATGGGCTTTGAGATTTCAGAAATTGCTATGGGCCTAGCCCATTAATTCTAACAATCCCCCACCAGATCTCAAATACCCATTTAGAGATTTGCCTTCTCTCACCACTTGTTTAATATACCAGTGTTTCAGCAGAGACTGTTAAGTTGAATTTCTGCCTAGAACTTTAAGCTACATCCATTCACAACTTGACAATGGACTATGCCTTGAATTGCTAGTTTTGTGTGAACAGGTTTCACTCAAAGTCTTAACCAGTACCTGACCGCCAGTAGGCTACCCCGCGGTTTGGAGCTTATACGTCATACTCGCTGGTCTCTTCGTGAGCTTACTAGAGATCACCCAAATCTCATAGACTGCGACGTTTACAGTCAGAACTCATATAGGTGTGTTCTTTCAAGACTGCTCTGTAGGACAGCATCTTTGCTAATTATAGCCCATAGAACCACGTTAAGGCATGTTACCAACCTGCCTTACAGATCTGAGCCTTACAGCTCTGAGAGTTTTGCATCTTCACTTGGAGACGATCATTAGTTATTACTCTCCTCAGTTAACCAATAGCTTGTTCTTCCCAGATCCTAATTCACGGGATCTCCGATCACAAAGGTTGGGTTACTACTATGGTGTAACATCTATGGGTCTCATACCCATCTCCCTCGATGCAATATCTATCACATTTCGTGATAGTCCCTTTGTAAAGGGATCTGCCAGGTTTTTGTCTGTTTGTATATACGTAACAGTTATTACTCCGGAGTTTCTCAACTTCCTGACAGACTTCAAACGTCTCTTCACGTGTCTTGATGACTTTGCATTATCTTTAGAATTGTTCACTTTAGCGATAACCGTTTGGTTATCACAATTCATAAGAATAGCCGGTACAGGTTTTTCAACAACTGGCAAGTCCATCAAGAGCTCACGCAGCCATTCTGCCTCAACAGTAGCTGTGTCCAAAGCAGTTAATTCTGCTTCCATAGTTGACCTCGTCAATATGGTTTGCTTGCAAGACCTCCATGACACTGCGCCACCACCATGAGTAAATACATACCCACTTGTTGCGTAAAGTACATCAACATCGGAGATCCAATTTGAATCACTATATCCTTCTAGCACAGCAGGATGCCCTGAATAAGTAATTCCGTAACTCATAGTACCTCTCAGATAGCGCAAGACCCTTTCTAGTGCATGCCAATGATCATCACCCGGGTTGGACATGAACCTACTCAGTTTGCTCACAGCGAAAGAGATATCTGGTCTTGTAGCGCTAGCTAGGTACATGAGTGAACCGACAATTTGAGAGTATCTTAATTGATCTCTCGTTTCTTTCTTGTTCTTTCTGAGTGTCACGCTGGGATCATAAGGTGTTGGAGAAGGCTTGCTATCCATAAAACCGAATCGGTTCAAGACCTTCTCAACATAGTGAGATTGCGTTAATGTAATCCCACTCTCATCCTTAATAAGTTTGATGTTTAGAATTACATCGGCTTCTCCCAGATCTTTCATGTCACAACTTTTTGATAGAAAAGACTTGACCTCATTAATTGCATTAATGTTTGTACCAAAGATCAGCATGTCGTCCACATACAAACATAATATGACACTATTGCCCCCACCATGGCGATAGTAAACACACCTATCAGCCTCGTTAATGACAAATCCTGCAGAAGTCAGAGTTCTTTCAAACTTCTCATGCCATTGCTTAGGTGCCTGTTTCAGACCATACAAAGATTTTAACAACTTGCACACCTTTCTCTCTTCACCCTTTACCACAAACCCGTCAGGCTGATCCATACAGATCTCCTCTTCCAACTCTCCATTGAGAAAAGCTATCTTTACATCCATTTGATGAATGATAAGACCATAAGAGGCAGCCAAGGAAAGTAACACTCGAATGGTGGTCATTCTAGCAACGGGTAAATAGGTGTCAAAGTAATCTTCGCCTTCTTTCTGAGTGTAGCCCTTGGCCACTAGCCGCGCCTTGTACTTTTCCATAGTACCATCAGGCTTTAGCTTCTTTTTGAACACCCACTTACAGCCCACAGGTTTACAACCATATGGTCTATCAGTTAGTTCCCAAGTTCCATTAGAAAGAATTGAGTCCATCTCATTATGAACAGCTTCTTTCCAATCATCTACATCTTGAGATGCATATGCTTCTGCAATCGTCTTGGGTGTGTCGTCCACAAGGTATACAATGAAATCATCACCAAAGGATTTTGCAATCCTTTGTCTCTTGTTCCTTCTAGGAACTTCATTGTTATCCTTCTCAAGGACTTCCTCATGTGATTGTTCGAAATATTCATCAGTTGTACTAGATTCACGAATTATCTCAGAAGAAAATCTAGCAATGCTATGCATATCTTTCATAGGAAACATGTTCTCAAAAAATGTTGCATCAGGAGATTCCATTATAGTATCAACATGCATATTAGGTACTTCAGATTTTACCACTAAAAACCTATAAGCAATGCTCCGTTGAGCATACCCTAGAAAAACACAATCCACTGTCTTTGGTCCAAGTTTGCGTTTCTTAGGAATAGGAATATTGACCTTTGCCAAACATCCCCAAGTGCGCAAATAAGAAAGTGATGGTTTTCTCCCAACCCACTCCTCATAAGGGGTTTTCTCCTTATTATTGTTCGGAACTCTATTCAGGACATGACATGAAGTCAATAGAGCCTCCCCCCACCATGCCTTAGATAAACCAGCAGTGTCTAACATGGCATTCACCAAGTCAGTCAATGTGCGGTTTTTCCTCTCGGCCACTCCATTTGATTGAGGTGAATAGGGAGGCGTCCTCTCATGAATAATACCATGTTCCTCACAAAAGTCATCAAAAACTTTTGGAAAATACTCTCCACCACGATCGGACCTAAGACGCTTGATCTTTCTCTCTAGTTGATTTTCAACTTCAGCTCTATAGATTTTAAAGTAGTCGAATGCTTCACCTTTAGTTTGCAACAAATAAACATAGCAAAATCTAGTCGCATCATCAATCAAAGTCATGAAATATCTCTTTCCACCTTTTGTCAACACACCATTCATCTCACAAAGATCAGAATGTATGAGTTCTAGAGGTGCCAAGTTTCTCTCCTCGGCAGCCTTATGAGGCTTTCGAGGTTGCTTCGATTGCACACAACTATGGCACTTAGAACCTTTGGCAACTGTGAAGTTCGGAATTAAACTCATGCTGGATAGCCGAGACATTAAACCAAAATTAATATGACATAAACGAGAGTGCCAAATATTTGCATCATCATTAACACTAGCACAAATTTGGTTTATTGACTTATTGCAAAAATCTGAAAGGGAAAAGCGGAACAAGCCTCCGCACTCATAGCCTTTTCCTATAAATTGTCCAAATCTTGACACGATTACTTTATTGGACTCTAAAACTACCTTAAATCCATCTCGACATAGAAGGGAGCCGCTAACTAGATTCTTGTTCATAGTAGGGACATGCTCCACGTTCCTTAGTTGCACGATCTTTCCCGAAGTAAACTTCAGACCCACCGTGCCATGCCACGAACAGAAGCATGTGACCCATTCCCCATTAGGATGGAAGAATCCCTTGCGACCTGATAAGAAGTAAACAGGGAGATGTCAGCACACACATGAACGTTAGCACCCGAATCAATCCACCACGAAGATGATTGAAATACTGAAAGCACAATAGGTAAATTACCATACCCATCAGTATTGCTAGCGGTCACCATGTTGACAGTCTTGGAGCTTGTTTTCCCTCTGCGGTCTGCACGTTCAGGGCATTCCTTGGAAAAGTGTCCGGGCTTCCCACAGGCGTAGCACTCTAGCTCAGCCTTGTTGAACTTCTTCTTCTTGAAGGTAGTAGTCTTGGTAGGCTTGTTGAAAACAGGTTTGTTCTTCCCTTTGTTCTTGTTCTGTGGGTACCTCTGCACCATGTTAGCAGTAGGCTGAACCTCACCTCCTTTTTCAGTAGTATCTTTAGCCCGAGCTTTTTCTTCAACATCAAGAGATGCAATCAGATTTTCAACTGATATCTCCTGTCTCTTATGCTTCAGAGTTGTGGCGAAATTCCTCCATGAAGGAGGCAACTTTGCAATCATGCACCCAGCCACGAATTTGTCGGGTAGAACACATTTAAGGAGTTCAAGTTCCTTCACAATGCACTGTATCTCATGAGCTTGTTCAACCACAGAACGGTTATTCACCATCTTGTAGTCATGAAAACTCTCCATGATGTACAGTTCACTGCCTGCATCTGTTGCACCGAATTTTGCATTCAGTGCATCCCATAGAATCTTTCTGTCATTTATGTGCATGTACACATCACACAGACGGTCAGCAAGAACACTCAGAATGCATCCCACAAACATAGTATTGGCTTCCTGGAATTTTCTCCGATCTTCGTCAGTCATTCCCTCTGGAGCACCAACACTAGCGTGGAAAACTTTCAGAGCAGTAAGCCAGAGCGTGGTCTTCACCTGCCACCTCTTAAAGTGCACACCGGTAAACTTATCCGGCCTTAGTGCATCAGCGAATCCAGCCATAGTTAACTCAGGAAATTGCCTATAATTAGGTTTTTGGATTGTTGGAATATTAGGCAAGTTCATGATTAATTCCAGTAAATAATTCATGACTAGAAGAGATACTAGCATGCAAAAATCTAGCAAACTAGAAGAACAACAAGACATGCATAACAGCAGCAAACACGTAACAATAGCTGTAGAGACAGACATGAACAGAGGATGTTGGACGTACTGATCGTTAGCAATTATGGGTGCGACGGTGTTGATGACGATGTTGGCGACGATCTGCTGCTGACGGCGATGAATACGACAATGAGTAGCACCGCCCGACTTGGACAGAAGACGACCCATGATGACGAATTTGAGCAGTCGCGCACAGCGCTTCCCAAAAACCTAATTTGTCCTCTCCCAGTGCAGGATCGCAAAGACGAACGGTTCCGGAGACCTGCTCTCCCACGCGCCGATGCACGCCGGCGTTAGGGATGGAGTAGACTACGACGGTGGCGCAAGTTGTGAGATGAGGCAAAACCCTAGGTGTTTTTCGGTGTGTCTCTGGCCGCAGCCGGTAGCTGTATATATATTAAGACCAGAGGCGGTATTGTGTCGCGATCACAATCCCAAACCGACTCGGTTTCTAATTCGTATACTTACCGGACAAGAAATCAAAAACTTGTCTGCCAAGACATAAAAATAAAACGGCAAAAGGAAGCTGCGCTCCTGCAAGGAGACAGACCGGATTTCGGCGAACCATTCAGGCGCATGTCGCATCTACGCGCCGCCTCGCCTCGCCACGCCACGCCACGCCACGCCACGCCACGCCACGCCCCGGCCCGGCGAGGCAAGGCGAGGCGAGCGAGCGCGCGCGTGTGGTTTTCCCTTTTCTCTTCTCACACACCACTTAGAGTGGTGGAGAGAACCCACTATTTAAAGAGGTCCAACTCTTCTTCAACTTCCGGGGTGGGACTAAACTTAGCACCACCACTTGCCATTTTACACATGGGCTTTGAGATTTCAGAAATTGCTATGGGCCTAGCCCATTAATTCTAACAATCCCCCACCAGATCTCAAATACCCATTTGGAGATTTGCCTTCTCTCACCACTTGTTTAATATACGAGTGTTTCAGCAGAGACTGTTAAGTTGAACTTCTGCCTAGAACTTTAAGCTACATCCATTCACAACTTGACAATGGACTATGCCTTGAATTGCTAGTTTTGTGTGAACAGGTTTCACTCAAAGTCTTAACCAGTACCTGACCGCCAGTAGGCTACCCCGCGGTTTGGAGCTTATACGTCATACTCTCTGGTCTCTTCGTGAGCTTACTAGAGATCACCCAAATCTCATAGACTGCGACGTTTACAGTCAGAACTCATATAGGTGAGTTTTTTCCAGACTGCTCTGTAGGACAGCATCTTTGCTAATTATAGCCAATAGAACCACGTTAAGGCATGTTGCCAACCTGCCTTACAGATCTGAGAGTTTTGCATCTTCACTTGGAGACGATCATTAGTTATTACTCTCCTCAGTTAACCAATAGCTTGTTCTTCCCAGATCCTAATTCACGGGATCTCCGATCACAAAGGTTGGGTTACTACTATGGTGTAACATCTATGGGTCTCATACCCATCTCCCTCGATGCAATATCTATCACATTTCGTGATAGTCCCTTTGTAAAGGGATCTGCCAGGTTTTTGTCTGTTTGTATATACGTAACAGTTATTACTCCGGAGTTTCTCAACTTCCTGACAGACTTCAAACGTCTCTTCACGTGTCTTGATGACTTTGCATTATCTTTAGAATTGTTCACTTTAGCGATAACCGTTTGGTTATCACAATTCATAAGAATAGCCGGTACAGGTTTTTCAACAACTGGCAAGTCCATCAAGAGCTCACGCAGCCATTCTGCCTCAACAGTAGCTGTGTCCAAAGCAGTTAATTCTGCTTCCATAGTTGACCTCGTCAATATGGTTTGCTTGCAAGACCTCCATGACACTGCGCCACCACCATGAGTAAATACATACCCACTTGTTGCGTAAAGTACATCAACATCGGAGATCCAATTTGAATCACTATATCCTTCTAGCACAGCAGGATGCCCTGAATAAGTAATTCCGTAACTCATAGTACCTCTCAGATAGCGCAAGACCCTTTCTAGTGCATGCCAATGATCATCACCCGGGTTGGACATGAACCTACTCAGTTTGCTCACAGCAAAAGAGATATCTGGTCTTGTAGCGCTAGCTAGGTACATGAGTGAACCGACAATTTGAGAGTATCTTAATTGATCTCTCGTTTCTTTCTTGTTCTTTTTGAGTGTCACGCTGGGATCATAAGGTGTTGGAGAAGGCTTGCTATCCATAAAACCGAATCGGTTCAAGACCTTCTCAACATAGTGAGATTGCGTTAATGTAATCCCACTCTCATCCTTAATAAGTTTGATGTTTAGAATTACATCGGCTTCTCCCAGATCTTTCATGTCAAAACTTTTTGATAGAAAAGACTTGACCTCATTAATTGCATTAATGTTTGTACCAAAGATCAGTATGTCGTCCACATACAAAGATAATATGACACTATTGCCCCCACCATGGCGATAGTAAACACACCTATCAGCCTCGTTAATGACAAATCCTGCAGAAGTCAGAGTTCTTTCAAACTTCTCATGCCATTGCTTAGGTGCCTGTTTCAGACCATACAAAGATTTTAACAACTTGCACACCTTTCTCTCTTCACCCTTTACCACAAACCCGTCAGGCTGATCCATATAGATCTCCTCTTCCAACTCTCCATTGAGAAAAGCTGTCTTTACATCCATTTGATGAATGATAAGACCATAAGACGCAGCCAAGGAAAGTAACACTCGAATGGTGGTCATTCTAGCAACGGGTGAATAGGTGTCAAAGTAATCTTTGCCTTCTTTCTGAGTGTAGCCCTTGGCCACTAGCCGTGCCTTGTACTTATCAATAGTACCATCAGGCTTTAGCTTCTTTTTGAACACCCACTTACAGCCCACAGGTTTACAACCATATGGTCTATCAGTTAGTTCCCAAGTTCCATTAGAAAGAATTGAGTCCATCTCATTATGAACAGCTTCTTTCCAATCATCTACATCCGGAGATGCATATGCTTCAGCAATCGTCTTGGGTGTGTCGTCCACAAGGTATACAATGAAATCATCACCAAAGGATTTTGCAATCCTTTGTCTCTTGTTCCTTCTAGGAACTTCATTGTTATCCTTCTCAAGGACTTCCTCATGTGATTGTTCGAAATATTCATCAGTTGTACTAGATTCACGAATTATCTCAGAAGAAAATCTAGCAATGCTATGCATATCTTTCATAGGAAATATGTTCTCAAAAAATGTTGCATCACGAGATTCCATTATAGTATCAACATGCATATCAGGTACTTCAGATTTTACCACTAAAAACCTATAAGCAATGCTCCGTTGAGCATACCCTAGAAAGACACAATCCACTGTCTTTGGTCCAAGTTTGCGTTTCTTAGGAATAGGAATATTGACCTTCGCCAAACATCCCCAAGTGCGCAAATAAGAAAGTGATGGTTTTCTCCCAACCCACTCCTCATAAGGGGTTTTGTCCTTATTATTGTTGGGAACTCTATTCAGGACATGACATGAAGTCAATAGAGCCTCCCCCCACCATGCCTTAGATAAACCAGCAGTGTCTAACATGGCATTCACCAGGTCAGTCAATGTGCGGTTTTTCCTCTCGGCCACTCCATTTGATTGAGGTGAATAGGGAGGCGTCCTCTCATGAATAATACCATGTTCCTCACAAAATTCATCAAAAACTTTTGGAAAATACTCTCCACCACGATCGGACCTAAGACGCTTGATCTTTCTCTCTAGTTGATTTTCAACTTCAGCTTTATAGATTTTAAAGTAGTCTAATGCTTCACCTTTAGTTTGCAACAAATAAACATAGCAAAATCTAGTCGCATCATCAATCAAAGTCATGAAATATCTCTTTCCACCTTTTGTCAACACACCATTCATCTCACAAAGATCAGAATGTATGAGTGCTAGAGGTGCCAAGTTTCTCTCCTCGGCAGCCTTATGAGGCTTTCGAGGTTGCTTCGATTGCACACAACTATGGCACTTAGAACCTTTGGCAACTGTGAAGTTCGGAATTAAACTCATGCTGGATAGCCGAGACATTAAACCAAATTTAATATGACATAAACGAGAGTGCCAAATACTTGCATCATCATTAACACTAGCACAAATTTGGTTTATTGACTTATTGCAAAAATCTAAAAGGGAAAAGCGGAACTAGCCTCCGCACTAATAGCCTTTTCCTATAAATTGTCCAAATCTTGACACGATTACTTTATTGGACTCTAAAACTACCTTAAATCCATCTCGACATAGAAGGGAGCCGCTAACTAGATTCTTGTTCATAGTAGGGACATGCTCCACGTTCCTTAGTTGCACGATCTTTCCCGAAGTAAACTTCAGACCCACCGTGCCAATGCCACGAACAGAAGCATGTGACCCATTCCCCATTAGGACGGAAGAATCCCTTGCGACCTGATAAGAAGTAAACAGGGAGATGTCAGCACACACATGAATGTTAGCACCCGAATCAATCCACCACGAAGATGATTGAAATACTGAAAGCACAATAGGTAAATTACCATACCCATCAGTATTGCTAGCGGTCACCATGTTGACAGTCTTGGAGCTTGTTTTCCCTCTGCGGTCTGCACGTTCAGGGCATTCCTTGGAAAAGTGTCCGGGCTTCCCACAGGCGTAGCACTCTAGCTCAGCCTTGTTGAACTTCTTCTTCTTGAAGGTAGTAGTCTTGGTAGGCTTGTTGAAAACAGGTTTGTTCTTCCCTTTGTTCTTGTTCTGTGGGTACCTCTGCACCATGTTAGCAGTAGGCTGAACCTCACCTCCTTTTTCAGTAGTATCTTTAGCCCGAGCTTTTTCTTCAACATCAAGAGATGCAATCAGATTTTCAACTGATATCTCCTGTCTCTTATGCTTCAGAGTTGTGGCGAAATTCCTCCATGAAGGAGGCAACTTTGCAATCATGCACCCAGCCACGAATTTGTCGGGTAGAACACATTTAAGGAGTTCAAGTTCCTTCACAATGCACTGTATCTCATGAGCTTGTTCAACCACAGAACGGTTATTCACCATCTTGTAGTCATGAAAACTCTCCATGATGTACAGTTCACTGCCTGCATCTGTTGCACCGAATTTTGCATTCAGTGCATCCCACAGAATCTTTCCGTCATTTATGTGCATGTACACATCACACAGACGGTCAGCAAGAACACTCAGAATGCATCCCACAAACATAGTATTGGCTTCCTGGAATTTTCTCCGATCTTCGTCAGTCATTCCCTCTGGAGCACCAACACTAGCGTGGAAAACTTTCAGAGCAGTAAGCCAGAGCGTGGTCTTCACCTGCCACCTCTTAAAGTGCACACCGGTAAACTTATCCGGCCTCAGTGCATCAGCGAATCCAGCCATAGTTAACTCAGGAAATTGCCTATAATTAGGTTTTTGGATTGTTGGAATATTAGGCAAGTTCATGATTAATTCCAGTAAATAATTCATGACTAGAAGAGATACTAGCATGCAAAAATCTAGCAAACTAGAAGAACAACAAGACATGCATAACAGCAGCAAACACGTAACAGTAGCTGTAGAGACAGACATGAACAGAGGATGTTGGACGTACTGATCGTTAGCAATTATGGGTGCGACGGTGTTGATGACGATGTTGGCTTCGATCTGCTGCTGACGGCGATGAATACGACGATGAGTAGCACCGCCCGACATGGACGGAAGACGACCCGTGATGACGAATTTGAGCAGTTGCACACAGCGCTTCCCAAAAACCTAATTCGTCCTCTCCTAGTGCAGGATCGCAAAGGCGGTATTGTGTCGCGATCACAATCCCAAACCGACTCGGTTTCTAATTCGTATACTTACCGGACAAGAAATCAAAAACTTGTCTTCCAAGACATAAAAATAAAACGGCAAAAGGAAGCTGCGCTCCTGCAAGGAGACGGACCGGATTTCGGCGAACCATTCACGCGCATGTCGCATGTACGCGCCGCCTCGCCTCGCCTCGCCACGCCACGCCCCGGCCCGGCGAGGCGAGGCGAGGCGAGCGAGCGCGCGCGTGTGGTTTTCCCTTTTCTCTTCTCACACACCACTTAGAGTGGTGGAGAGAACCCACTATTTAAAGAGGTCCAACTCTTCTTCAACTTCCGGGGTGGGACTAAACTTAGCACCACCACTTGCCATTTTACACATGGGCTTTGAGATTTCAGAAATTGCTATGGGCCTAGCCCATTAATTCTAACAATCCCCCACCAGATCTCAAATACCCATTTAGAGATTTGCCTTCTCTCACCACTTGTTTAATATACCAGCGTTTGAGCAGAGACTGTTAAGTTGAACTTCTGCCTAGAACTTTAAGCTACATCCATTCACAACTTGACAATGGACTATGCCTTGAATTGCTAGTTTTGTGTGAACAGGTTTCACTCAAAGTCTTAACCAGTACCTGACCGCCAGTAGGCTACCCCGCGGTTTGGAGCTTATACGTCATACTCTCTGGTCTCTTCGTGAGCTTACTAGAGATCACCCAAATCTCAGAGACTGCGACGTTTACAGTCAGAACTCATATAGGTGTGTTCTTTCAAGACTGCTCTGTAGGACAGCATCTTTGCTAATTATAGCCAATAGAACCACGTTAAGGCATGTTGCCAACCTGCCTTACAGATCTGAGCCTTACAGCTCTGAGAGTTTTGCATCTTCACTTGGAGACGATCATTAGTTATTACTCTCCTCAGTTAACCAATAGCTTGTTCTTCCCAGATCCTAATTCACGGGATCTCCGATCACAAAGGTTGGGTTACTACTATGGTGTAACATCTATGGGTCTCATACCCATCTCCCTCGATGCAATATCTATCACATTTCGTGATAGTCCCTTTGTAAAGGGATCTGCCAGGTTTTTGTCTGTTTGTATATACGTAACAGTTATTACTCCGGAGTTTCTCAACTTCCTGACAGACTTCAAACGTCTCTTCACGTGTCTTGATGACTTTGCATTATCTTTAGAATTGTTCACTTTAGCGATAACCGTTTGGTTATCACAATTCATAAGAATAGCCGGTACAGGTTTTTCAACAACTGTCAAGTCCATCAAGAGCTCACGCAGCCATTCTGCCTCAACAGTAGCTGTGTCCAAAGCAGTTAATTCTGCTTCCATAGTTGACCTCGTCAATATGGTTTGCTTGCAAGACCTCCATGACACTGCGCCACCACCATGAGTAAATACATACCCACTTGTTGCGTAAAGTACATCAACATCGGAGATCCAATTTGAATCACTATATCCTTCTAGCACAGCAGGATGCCCTGAATAAGTAATTCCGTAACTCATAGTACCTCTCAGATAGCGCAAGACCCTTTCTAGTGCATGCCAATGATCATCACCCGGGTTGGACATGAACCTACTCAGTTTGCTCACAGCAAAAGAGATATCTGGTCTTGTAGCGCTAGCTAGGTACATGAGTGAACCGACAATTTGAGAGTATCTTAATTGATCTCTCGTTTCCTTCTTGTTCTTTCTGAGTGTCACGCTGGGATCATAAGGTGTTGGAGAAGGCTTGCTATCCATAAACCCGAATCGGTTCAAGACCTTCTCAACATAGTGAGATTGCGTTAATGTAATCCCACTCTCATCCTTAATAAGTTTGATTTAGAATTACATCGGCTTCTCCCAGATCTTTGATGTCAAAACTTTTTGATAGAAAAGACTTGACCTCATTAATTGCATTAATGTTTGTACCAAAGATCAGTATGTCGTCCACATACAAAGATAATATGACACTATTGCCCCCACCATGGCGATAGTAAACACACCTATCAGCCTCGTTAATGACAAATCCTGCAGAAGTCAGAGTTCTTTCAAACTTCTCATGCCATTGCTTAGGTGCCTGTTTCAGACCATACAAAGATTTTAACAACTTGCACACCTTTCTCTCTTCACCCTTTACCACAAACCCGTCAGGCTGATCCATATAGATCTCCTCTTCCAACTCTCCATTGAGAAAAGCTGTCTTTACATCCATTTGATGAATGATAAGACCATAAGAGGCAGCCAAGGAAAGTAACACTCGAATGGTGGTCATTCTAGCAACGGGTGAATAGGTGTCAAAGTAATCTTCGCCTTCTTTCTGAGTGTAGCCCTTGGCCACTAGCCGCGCCTTGTACTTATCAATAGTACCATCAGGCTTTAGCTTCTTTTTGAACACCCACTTACAGCCCACAGGTTTACAACCATATGGTCTATCAGTTAGTTCCCAAGTTCCATTAGAAAGAATTGAGTCCATCTCATTATGAACAGCTTCTTTCCAATCATCTACATCCGGAGATGCATATGCTTCTGCAATCGTCTTGGGTGTCGTCCACAAGGTATACAATGAAATCATCACCAAAGGATTTTGCAATCCTTTGTCTCTTGTTCCTTCTAGGAACTTCATTGTTATCCTTCTCAAGGACTTCCTCATGTGATTGTTCGAAATATTCATCAGTTGTACTAGATTCACGAATTATCTCAGAAGAAAATCTAGCAATGCTATGCATATCTTTCATAGGAAATATGTTCTCAAAAAATGTTGCATCCCGAGATTCCATTATAGTATCAACATGCATATCAGGTACTTCAGATTTTACCACTAAAAACCTATAAGCAATGCTCCGTTGAGCATACCCTAGAAAGACACAATCCACTGTCTTTGGTCCAAGTTTGCGTTTCTTAGGAATAGGAATATTGACCTTTGCCAAACATCCCCAAGTGCGCAAATAAGAAAGTGATGGTTTTCTCCCAACCCACTCCTCATAAGGGGTTTTGTCCTTATTATTGTTGGGAACTCTATTCAGGACATGACATGAAGTCAATAGAGCCTCCCCCCACCATGCCTTAGATAAACCAGCAGTGTCTAACATGGCATCCACCAAGTCAGTCAATGTGCGGTTTTTCCTCTCGGCCACTCCATTTGATTGAGGTGAATAGGGAGGCGTCCTCTCATGAATAATACCATGTTCCTCACAAAATTCATCAAAAACTTTTGGAAAATACTCTCCACCACGATCGGACCTAAGATGCTTGATATTTCTCTCTAGTTGATTTTCAACTTCAGCTTTATAGATTTAAAAGTAGTCTAATGCTTCATCTTTAGTTTGCAACAAATAAACATAGCAAAATCTAGTCGCATCATCAATCAAAGTCATGAAATATCTCTTTCCACCTTTTGTCAACACACCATTCATCTCACAAAGATCAGAATGTATGAGTTCTAGAGGTGCCAAGTTTCTCTCCTCGGCAGCCTTATGAGGCTTTCGAGGTTGCTTCGATTGCACACAACTATGGCACTTAGAACCTTTGGCAACTGTGAAGTTCGGAATTAAACTCATGCTGGATAGCCGAGACATTAAACCAAATTTAATATGACATAAACGAGAGTGCCAAATACTTGCATCATCATTAACACTAGCACAAATTTGGTTTATTGACTTATTGCAAAAATCTGAAAGGGAAAAGCGGAACAAGCCTCCGCACTCATAGCCTTTTCCTATAAATTGTCTAAATCTTGACACGATTACTTTATTCGACTCTAAAACTACCTTAAATCAATCTCGACATAGAAGGGAGCCGCTAACTAGATTCTTGTTCATAGTAGGGGCATGCTGCACGTTCCTTAGTTGCACGATCTTTCCCGAAGTAAACTTCAGATCCACCGTGCCAATGCCACGAACAGAAGCATGTGACCCATTCCCCATTAGGACGGAAGAATCCCTTGCGACCTGATAAGAAGTAAACAGGGAGATGTCAGCACACACATGAACGTTAGCACCCGAATCAATCCACCACGAAGATGATTGAAATACTGAAAGCACAATAGGTAAATTACCATACCCATCAGTATTGCTAGCGGTCACCATGTTGACAGTCTTGGAGCTTGTTTTCCCTCTGCGGTCTGCACGTTCAGGGCATTCCTTGGAAAAGTGTCCGGGCTTCCCACAGGCGTAGCACTCTAGCTCAGCCTTGTTGAACTTCTTCTTCTTGAAGGTAGTAGTCTTGGTAGGCTTGTTGAAAACAGGTTTGTTCTTCCCTTTGTTCTTGTTCTGTGGGTACCTCTGCACCATGTTAGCAGTAGGCTGAACCTCACCTCCTTTTTCAGTAGTATCTTTAGCCCGAGCTTTTTCTTCAACATCAAGAGATGCAATCAGATTTTCAACTGATATCTCCTGTCTCTTATGCTTCAGAGTTGTGGCGAAATTCCTCCATGAAGGAGGCAACTTTGCAATCATGCACCCAGCCACGAATTTGTCGGGTAGAACACATTTAAGGAGTTCAAGTTCCTTCACAATGCACTGTATCGCATGAGCTTGTTCAACCACAGAACGGTTATTCACCATCTTGTAGTCATGAAAACTCTCCATGATGTACAGTTCACTGCCTGCATCTGTTGCACCGAATTTTGCATTCAGTGCATCCCACAGAATCTTTCCGTCATTTATGTGCATGTACACATCACACAGACGGTCAGCAAGAACACTCAGAATGCATCCCACAAACATAGTATTGGCTTCCTGGAATTTTCTCTGATCTTCGTCAGTCATTCCCTCTGGAGCACCAACACTAGCGTGGAAAACTTTCAGAGCAGTAAGCCAGAGCATGGTCTTCACCTGCCACCTCTTAAAGTGCACACCGGTAAACTTATCCGGCCTTAGTGCATCAGCGAATCCAGCCATAGTTAACTCAGGAAATTGCCTATAATTAGGTTTTTGGATTGTTGGAATATTAGGCAAGTTCATGATTAATTCCAGTAAATAATTCATGACTAGAAGAGATACTAGCATGCAAAAATCTAGCAAACTAGAAGAACAACAAGACATGCATAACAGCAGCAAACACGTAACAATAGCTGTAGAGACAGACATGAACAGAGGATCTTGGACGTACTGATCGTTAGCAATTATGGGTGCGACGGTGTTGATGACGATGTTGGCGACGATCTGCTGCTGACGGCGATGAATACGACGATGAGTAGCACCGCCCGACTTGGACAGAAGACGACCCGTGATGACGAATTTGAGCAGTCGCGCACAACGCTTCCCAAAAACCTAATTTGTCCTCTCCCAGTGCAGGATCGCAAAGACGAACGGTTCCGGAGACCTGCTCTCCCACGCGCCGATGCACGCCGGCGTTAGGGATGGAGTAGACTACGACGGTGGCGCAAGTTGTGAGATGAGGCAAAACCCTAGGTGTTTTTCGGTGTGTCTCTGGCCGCAGCCGGTAGCTGTATATATATTAGGACCAGAGGCGGTATTGTGTCGCGATCACAATCCCAAACCGACTCGGTTCTAATTCGTATACTTACCGGACAAGAAATCAAAAACTTGTCTGCCAAGACATAAAAATAAAACGGCAAAAGGAAGCTGCGCTCCTGCAAGGAGACAGACCGGATTTCGACGAACCATTCATGCGCATGTCGCATCTACGCGCCGCCTCGCCTCGCCTCGCCACGCCACGCCCCGGCCCGGCGAGGCGAGGCGAGGCGAGCGAGCGCGCGCGTGTGGTTTTCCCTTTTCTCTTCTCACACACCACTTAGAGTGGTGGAGAGAACCCACTATTTAAAGAGGTCCAACTCTTCTTCAACTTCCGGGGTGGGACTAAACTTAGCACCACCACTTGCCATTTTACACATGGGCTTTGAGATTTCAGAAATTGCTATGGGCCTAGCCCATTAATTCTAACAATCCCCCACCAGATCTCAAATACCCATTTAGAGATTTGCCTTCTCTCACCACTTGTTTAATATACCAGCGTTTGAGCAGAGACTGTTAAGTTGAACTTCTGCCTAGAACTTTAAGCTACATCCATTCACAACTTGACAATGGACTATGCCTTGAATTGCTAGTTTTGTGTGAACAGGTTTCACTCAAAGTCTTAACCAGTACCTGACTGCCAGTAGGCTACCCCGCGGTTTGGAGCTTATACGTCATACTCTCTGGTCTCTTCGTGAGCTTACTAGAGATCACCCAAATCTCATAGACTGCGACGTTTACAGTCAGAACTCATATAGGTGTGTTCTTTCAAGACTGCTCTGTAGGACAGCATCTTTGCTAATTATAGCCAATAGAACCACGTTAAGGCATGTTGCCAACCTGCCTTACAGATCTGAGCCTTACAGCTCTGAGAGTTTTGCATCTTCACTTGGAGACGATCATTAGTTATTACTCTCCTCAGTTAACCAATAGCTTGTTCTTCCCAGATCCTAATTCACGGGATCTCCGATCACAAAGGTTGGGTTACTACTATGGTGTAACATCTATGGGTCTCATACCCATCTCCCTCGATGCAATATCTATCACATTTCGTGATAGTCCCTTTGTAAAGGGATCTGCCAGGTTTTTGTCTGTTTGTATATACGTAACAGTTATTACTCCGGAGTTTCTCAACTTCCTGACAGACTTCAAACGTCTCTTCACGTGTCTTGATGACTTTGCATTATCTTTAGAATTGTTCACTTTAGCGATAACCGTTTGGTTATCACAATTCATAAGAATAGCCGGTACAGGTTTTTCAACAACTGGCAAGTCCATCAAGAGCTCACGCAGCCATTCTGCCTCAACAGTAGCAGTGTCCAAAGCAGTTAATTCTGCTTCCATAGTTGACCTCGTCAATATGGTTTGCTTGCAAGACCTCCATGACACTGCGCCACCACCATGAGTAAATACATACCCACTTGTTGCGTAAAGTACATCAACATCGGAGATCCAATTTGAATCACTATATCCTTCTAGCACAGCAGGATGCCCTGAATAAGTAATTCCGTAACTCATAGTACCTCTCAGATAGCGCAAGACCCTTTCTAGTGCATGCCAATGATCATCACCCGGGTTGGACATGAACCTACTCAGTTTGCTCACAGCAAAAGAGATATCTGGTCTTGTAGCGCTAGCTAGGTACATGAGTGAACCGACAATTTGAGAGTATCTTAATTGATCTCTCGTTTCCTTCTTGTTCTTTCTGAGTGTCACGCTGGGATCATAAGGTGTTGGAGAAGGCTTGCTATCCATAAACCCGAATCGGTTCAAGACCTTCTCAACATAGTGAGATTGCGTTAATGTAATCCCACTCTCATCCTTAATAAGTTTGATTTAGAATTACATCGGCTTCTCCCAGATCTTTCATGTCAAAACTTTTTGATAGAAAAGACTTGACCTCATTAATTGCATTAATGTTTGTACCAAAGATCAGTATGTCGTCCACATACAAAGATAATATGACACTATTGCCCCCACCATGGCGATAGTAAACACACCTATCAGCCTCGTTAATGACAAATCCTGCAGAAGTCAGAGTTCTTTCAAACTTCTCATGCCATTGCTTAGGTGCCTGTTTCAGACCATACAAAGATTTTAACAACTTGCACACCTTTCTCTCTTCACCCTTTACCACAAACCCGTCAGGCTGATCCATATAGATCTCCTCTTCCAACTCTCCATTGAGAAAAGCTGTCTTTACATCCATTTGATGAATGATAAGACCATAAGAGGCAGCCAAGGAAAGTAACACTCGAATGGTGGTCATTCTAGCAACGGGTGAATAGGTGTCAAAGTAATCTTCGCCTTCTTTCTGAGTGTAGCCCTTGGCCACTAGCCGCGCCTTGTACTTATCAATAGTACCATCAGGCTTTAGCTTCTTTTTGAACACCCACTTACAGCCCACAGGTTTACAACCATATGGTCTATCAGTTAGTTCCCAAGTTCCATTAGAAAGAATTGAGTCCATCTCATTATGAACAGCTTCTTTCCAATCATCTACATCCGGAGATGCATATGCTTCTGCAATCGTCTTGGGTGTCGTCCACAAGGTATACAATGAAATCATCACCAAAGGATTTTGCAATCCTTTGTCTCTTGTTCCTTCTAGGAACTTCATTGTTATCCTTCTCAAGGACTTCCTCATGTGATTGTTCGAAATATTCATCAGTTGTACTAGATTCACGAATTATCTCAGAAGAAAATCTAGCAATGCTATGCATATCTTTCATAGGAAATATGTTCTAAAAAAATGTTGCATCACAAGATTCCATTATAGTATCAACATGCATATCAGGTACTTCAGATTTTACAACTAAAAACCTATAAGCAATGCTCCGTTGAGCATACCCTAGAAAGACACAATCCACTGTCTTTGGTCCAAGTTTGCGTTTCTTAGGAATAGGAATATTGACCTTTGCCAAACATCCCCAAATGCGCAAATAAGAAAGTGATGGTTTTCTCCCAACCCACTCCTCATAAGGGGTTTTCTCCTTATTATTGTTGGGAACTCTATTCAGGACATGACATGAAGTCAATAGAGCCTCCCCCCACCATGCCTTAGATAAACCAACAGTGTCTAACATGGCATTCACCAAGTCAGTCAATGTGCGGTTTTTCCTCTCGGCCACTCCATTTGATTGAGGTGAATAGGGAGGCGTCCTCTCATGAATAATACCATGTTCCTCACAAAATTCATCAAAAACGTTTGGAAAATACTCTCCACCACGATCGGACCTAAGATGCTTGATATTTCTCTCTAGTTGATTTTCAACTTCAGTTTTATAGATTTAAAAGTAGTCTAATGCTTCATCTTTAGTTTGCAACAAATAAACATAGCAAAATCTAGTCGCATCATCAATCAAAGTCATGAAATATCTCATTCCACCTTTTGTCAACACACCATTCATCTCACAAAGATCAGAATGTATGAGTTCTAGAGGTGCCAAGTTTCTCTCCTCGGCAGCCTTATGAGGCTTTCGAGGTTGCTTCGATTGCACACAACTATGGCACTTAGAACCTTCGGCAACTGTGAAGTTCGGAATTAAACTCATGCTGGATAGCCGAGACATTAAACCAAATTTAATATGACATAAACGAGAGTGCCAAATACTTGCATCATCATTAACACTAGCACAAATTTGGTTTATTGACTTATTGCAAAAATCTGAAAGGGAAAAGCGGAACAAGCCTCCGCACTCATAGCCTTTTCCTATAAATTGTCCAAATCCTTACACGATTACTTTATTGGACTCTAAAACTACCTTAAATCCATCTCGACATAGAAGGGAGCCGCTAACTAGATTCTTGTTCATAGTAGGGACATGCTGCACGTTCCTTAGTTGCACGATCTTTCCCGAAGTAAACTTCAGATCCACCGTGCCAATGCCACGAACAGAAGCATGTGACCCATTCCCCATTAGGACGGAAGAATCCCTTGCGACCTGATAAGAAGTAAACAGGGAGATGTCAGCACACACATGAACGTTAGCACCCGAATCAATCCACCACGAAGATGATTGAAATACTGAAAGCACAATAGGTAAATTACCATACCCATCAGTATTGCTAGCAGTCACCATGTTGACAGTCTTGGAGCTTGTTTTCCCTCTGCGGTCTGCACGTTCAGGGCATTCCTTGGAAAAGTGTCCGGGCTTCCCACAGGCGTAGCACTCTAGCTCAGCCTTGTTGAACTTCTTCTTCTTGAAGGTAGTAGTCTTGGTAGGCTTGTTGAAAACAGGTTTGTTCTTCCCTTTGTTCTTGTTCTGTGGGTACCTCTGCACCATGTTAGCAGTAGGCTGAACCTCACCTCCTTTTTCAGTAGTATCTTTAGCCCGAGCTTTTTCTTCAACATCAAGAGATGCAATCAGATTTTCAACTGATATCTCCTGTCTCTTATGCTTCAGAGTTGTGGCGAAATTCCTCCATGAAGGAGGCAACTTTGCAATCATGCACCCAGCCACGAATTTGTCGGGTAGAACACATTTAAGGAGTTCAAGTTCCTTCACAATGCACTGTATCGCATGAGCTTGTTCAACCACAGAACGGTTATTCACCATCTTGTAGTCATGAAAACTCTCCATGATGTACAGTTCACTGCCTGCATCTGTTGCACCGAATTTTGCATTCAGTGCATCCCACAGAATCTTTCCGTCATTTATGTGCATGTACACATCACACAGACGGTCAGCAAGAACACTCAGAATGCATCCCACAAACATAGTATTGGCTTCCTGGAATTTTCTCCGATCTTCGTCAGTCATTCCCTCTGGAGCACCAACACTAGCGTGGAAAACTTTCAGAGCAGTAAGCCAGAGCGTGGTCTTCACCTGCCACCTCTTAAAGTGCACACCGGTAAACTTATCCGGCCTCAGTGCATCAGCGAATTCAGCCATAGTTAACTCAGGAAATTGCCTATAATTAGGATTTTGGATTGTTGGAATATTAGGCAAGTTCATGATTAATTCCAGTAAATAATTCATGACTAGAAGAGATACTAGCATGCAAAAATCTAGTAAACTAGAAGAACAACAAGACATGCATAACAACAGCAAACACGTAACAATAGCTGTAGAGACAGACATGAACAGAGGATGTTGGACGTACTGATCGTTAGCTATTATGGGTGCGACGGTGTTGATGACGATGTTGGCGACGATCTGCTGCTGATGGCGATGAATACGACGATGAGTAGCCCCGCCCGACTTGGACGGAAGACGACCCGTGATGACGAATTTGAGCAGTCGCGCACAGCGCTTCCCAAAAACCTAATTCGTCCTCTCCCAGTGCAGGATCGCAAAGATGAACGGTTCCGGAGACCTGCTCTCCCACGTGCCGATGCACGCCGGCGTTAGGGATGGAGTAGACTACGACGGCGGCGCAAGTTGTGAGATGAGGCAAAACCCTAGGTGTTTTTCGGTATTGTGTCGCGATCACAATCCCAAACCGACTCGGTTTCTAATTCGTATACTTACCGGACAAGAAATCAAAAACTTGTCTGCCAAGACATAAAAATAAAACGGCAAAAGGAAGCTGCGCTCCTGCAAGGAGACGGACCGGATTTCGGCGGACCATTCACGCGCATGTGTGGTTTTCCCTTATCTCTTCTCACACACCACTTAGAGTGGTGGAGAGAACGCACTATATAAAGAGGTCCAACTCTTCTTCAACTTCCGGGGTGGGACTAAACTTAGCACCACCACTTGCCATTTTACACATGGGCTTTGAGATTTCAGAAATTGCTATGGGCCTAGCCCATTAATTCTAACATTTGTTTTGCTGTTTTTTTAGTCTGGATATAAGAATTGATCAAAGTCAAACTTTATAAAGTTTGACTAACTTCATAGAAAAAATTATCCATATCTACAATACAAAAGTTATATGTTATGAAAATTAATTTTATCATGCATATAATAATATTGATTTCATAGCGTGAATGTTGATTCCTTTTCCTGCCGAGTGACCGCGTTCTGTCTCACCTACGTCCGCCTGCCTCTCCACCTGAATTTCCCTTCGCCATCCCCACGACAGACCCCCCCCACGCACGATTTTTTTTTCGTTCCTGGTTTTCCTCAACTTGCTTTTCGATCGGCAAGGAAACTGCTGCATATCTCAATCGGGTGGGATAACTTACATTCACTTTGGTAACCTATAAATTCCGTTTGGTAAGGCAATAACTCACTGTAATTTATTTACGGTAGACTGAATATTTACAACATAATTTCCGGGTAATTTTTAGGAAGCAGTCACGGTGTGATTTACTGGCCTGTTTTGCAACTACGATGTGTTTGACCGTTCTAGGGAGCAATCATGGTAATTTACAAGGTGCCCATGCAGATATCGTTGTTTGGCAGAAAATCTCATCATGCTCTCTTTGGTCGTAACAGTGTGTGGTGGCAGACGGCATGGCGGTTAGGCGGACGGGATCAAGTGGACAGGCTGGAGGCGGTTGTCTCGCGGGAGTAAAGAGGAGTCATGGAATGCATACCGGTGTGGTGCTGCATGCCGATGGACATGACGATATCTGCATGGATGTTCTTGTGCACCTGCTCCTGCCAATATTCGTGTGTGTGTGCCGCGGTGCCAATATTCGTGGTTCGTGGATGTTCTTGTGCACCTGCTCCTGCTCGACACCGACGCACTCTGGATCCCGCACTCTTCAGTGTTCGACGACTATGGTTGCGCCTAGGTGTGCCGGGACTGGAAACTGTTTTGTCACCCAAGTCAAGCATCATGATCTCACGAGCCATGTCTGCCATGATCTCCTTGCTCCGGATTATTAACGTGCATCTACTTCTTAATTATTTTTCAGTTCCTTGATCTGAGAAAAGGACCACAAATGATGGCTCCAACGCCTACAGATAAAAAATTCCAAGTAGCACCCTTGTTTAGTTAATCCACTTCACAATATTAGCAGCGACCATGAATTTCTAGCCCTGTATGTGTGCAACAATTTTTTTACGTCTGAAGTTTGTGTATGTACAGAACTACAAAAGCATAAAATTCCTGTACTCAGATACAACTTGTTATTTTGTTCTGTAGGCTTCGTTGATTTTTTTTTAGTTGTCGCTTTAGGATCATGATCATTAGTTTTTCTATCACTGCAGGAGTTTTTACCTCACTGAAGCATTACATCTCTGGTCAGGACTTAAAGAGTGGCTCCATGCACAGGTTGAGGTACGTTTTGCCGAGGTTGGGTTCATAAAATTTCATTGCATGTGGATTTCTTGGACTTTCATATTTGGCATGCTTGCAGTTACTTCCACCTTTGAAATTAAATAAGGAAGCAAGAAATCTTCATGGTGCATGGAAGTAGGAATGAGTTAATGTTGTAACTTTTGACATTGTCCACCATGTTAACCGTATAGTCAACTTGATTCCTTTAATTTGAACTTGGCTATCATGGTGTTTACCGTCGTGTTCATGCTTGCTTTGACATTGCTATGTAAAAATTGATACTTATGTACCTTAACATGGCTCAAAACAACATGCTTATAAGATGGATAGACAATCTGGTGATCTCTAAACACCATGTGTTTTTCATTCGACCATCATTGCTACGAAAATTGTTTGGCTCCCGTAGCAACGCACGTGCAATTACCTAGTGTATAGTATAAAACTACATTTCATAATGAATCTAACAATATTGATTTGGTATTGTGAATGTTGATATATTTTTCTATAAGTTTGGTCAAAGCAGAAATACTTTGACTTCGGACAAAACTTATATGCAGACTAAAAAGAAATGGAGGAAGTACATGCAACGGGATTGCTAAATCTTAGTCCCATGAGACTTAACGAAGTCTCAGTCGATGATATATTCGTGCGATCTTACATGTAGATCCTTGTAAAAAATTTAATTTTTCTTTCTTCCTTTTTACACGTTGTGTCACTTGGCTGAGATCAAGCCATACCCTACATGCAAACGCTAACATCATTGGAAGCTAACTTAAAACTAACCTACACACATGCAACGCCGGTGAGGGGTGCTGCAATTATCATCGCGCTCCGTATAAATAGCTGGAGACCGGCATGAGAAGCATTGCCGGCAACCGAATAGGCGGCGTCAAGCTATGGGAATCATCATCGGTTCAATGACACATATTGGGAACCTATGCACGCGATGAATTGAGGACGTGTGAATGCGCCTCTGTTTCACATTCTCATTGATCAACGCTGATTTAGCATTGTACAAACCATGGTTTTGGGTACCGCCCCAGAAAAACGGTTACCGGGCGGATACCGAGTTTCTCGCTGCCCCACGAGAAAGTCTCATCCCGAGCAAAAAATCCCGAAGTTTTTGAATTTTTACGTCCAAAGTCTACTAAAATATCTTAGCATCTCATTAATATGACAAAGCTTAGCTGTGGCGTGGTGGTAGCCATCAAGTTACCCACTCGAGAAGACGGTGGTTCGAGTACCCTTGTTTGCTAAACTTTTTTTTTGTATATTTCTCAGAAAACTGAAAAAATCAGGACGCAACATGAGTTGAACTTGGGACCTCTTTGCCTAGCGCGTGGACAGCAGATGTTCCACTGCGATAGTATCTCTTTTGTGGTCAAAACCGGTTCAGGTATTATCTATATCTAGTTTAAAAGAATTTGAATTCAAAATTAAATTATAAATTTCGTCCGAAATATGTTCGGTATTTTTCGGTAACCGTGGTAACCGAGAATCCCCCCAGGAGAAAATTCGTCCATTCAGAATCCAAAACCTTGGTACAAACACCAATGAATGGCCACAAACACTAGTAGAAAAGAGGGCTTCGGTTCAGGCAGGGTCAGCCCATTAGTCCTGGTTCAGTTCAGAACCGGGACCAATGGGGGCACTGGTCCCGGTTCGTGAGGCCAGGGGCCTGCCGGGTCTCGTGGGGGCATTGGTCCCGGTTCGTCTGGCCCCTTTGGTCCCGGTTGGTGGGACGAACCGGGACCAATGGGCCTCGCTCCTGGCCCACCACCATTGGTCCCGGTCGGTGGCTTGAACCGAGACCACAGGCTGTCCTTTAGTCCCGGTTCATGCCACGAACCGGGACCAATGAGGTGCCTATATATACCCCTCGCCCGCGAGCAGAGCACTCCAGTGCTTTCTTTTTCTCTGGCCGGCGAGGGAAGGGCTTTGTGGTGCTCTAGCTCACCTCCTATGCACATGAGGTGTTCGATGAAATGCCCGAGCCACACTAGTTAAGCTTTCTCCTCTCGAAGCTCGACCTCAAAACTCCATTTTCCTCGAGATTTGTCTAGGTTTAGCGGCCCGTCACGTCCCATTCCCGTCTTTACCGCCGTCGATCGCCCGCGCCGATCTCGTCGCCGGCACCACCGTGGTGAGCCTCTTGTTCTTATCTTCTTTCTGAAAGAAAAAAAATTCTTACTTTAGATAGATACTTGTCTAATTTTCTTACCATTGTATTGCTTGTTATTATATAGTGCGATGATTTTGGTATCCGCCCCCGTCGGCCCTCGTCCTGTCTATGATTTGGATGTGGTATATATTATCTTTATAACTATTGGTTCATTTATTATTTATGAAAATTATGCCGACCAACGTGACATAGATTTTATTTATCTAGGAGGTATGTGAACCGGAAATTCCAACCGGCCCTATTGTCGAGAGGTTAAATTTAGTTGAAGAAGAAAACAATTTCTTGAAGGAAAAAATAAAAAAAATTGGGGAGGAGAAGATGATATTGGAGTTGCATGTTGCGGATGTCGTCGATGATCACAAGATCAAGATGGATGCAATGCGCTTGAAGATTACAAAGATTAGAAAATATGCCATTCATACCGAGGCTTGGTATCATTATGCCATTGGATCAATTGTTACCTTGGTTGCGATTATGATCGCATTTGTTTTCGCATTGAAATGTTTTACATAGTTTCAATGTATGGTTTAATTAATTAGATGCTTTGGAGAGCTATATGTTGTGAGATGAGAACTATGTATGCACTTTGGTTTTAATGTGATGATGAACTTCTATTAATTTGGTCACTTAATTATCTATTCATGATGTTCTGTAATGGTTTTTGACACACTTAATTATATATAATGCACGCAGATGAACCGGCAATGGATGTACGGTGACAGACACACCTCCGAGTACATTAAGGGCGTGCATGATTTTCTCGAAGTGGCTGAGGCAAACAAGCAGAATGGTTTTATGTGTTGTCCATGCCCTAAATGTGGGAATACGAAGTCTTACTGTGACCGGAAAATCCTTCACACCCACCTGCTTTACAAGGGTTTCATGCCACACTATAATGTTTGGACGAGGCACGGAGAAATAGGGGTTATGATGGAAGACGGCGAAGAAGAAGAGGACGATGACAACTATGTGCCCCCTGAATACGGTGATGCTGCAACGGGGGAAGCTGCTGAAGATCAAGAGGAACCAGACGATGTGCCCAATGATGCTCCAACGGGGGAAGCTGCTGAAGATCAAGAGGAACCAGTGCCCGATGATGATGATCTCCGCCGGGTCATTGTCGATGCAATGACGCAATGCGAAAGTCAAAAGGAGAAGCTGAAGTTCGATCGCATGTTAGAGGATCACAAAAAGGGTTGTACCCAATTGCGAAGATGGCAACACAAAGCTCGGTACCGTACTAGAATTGCTGTAGTGGAAGGCAGAGAATGCTGTGCCTGACAAAGGATTTGAGAAGCTATTGAAAATATTGAAGAAGAAGCTTCCAAAGGATAACGAATTGCCCGACAGTACATACGCAGCAAAGAAGGTCGTATGCCCTCTAGGATTGGAGGTGCAGAAGATACATGCATGCCCTAATGACTGCATCCTCTACCGCGGTGCGTACACGGATCTGAACGCATGCCCGGTATGCGGTGCATTGCGGTATAAGATCAGACGAGATGACCCTGGTGATGTTGACGGCGAGCCCCCCAGGAAGAGGGTTCCTGCGAAGGTGATGTGGTATGCTCCTATAATACCACGGTCGAAACGTCTGTTCAGAAACGAAGAGCATGCCAAGTTGATGCGATGGCACAGTGAGGACCGTAAGAAAGACGGGAAGTTGAGAGCACCCGCTGACGGGTCGCAGTGGATAAAAATCGAGAGAAAGTACTGGGCTGAGTTTGCAGCTGACCCAAGGAACGTATGGTTTGGTTTAAGCGCGGATGGCATTAATCCTTTCGGGGAGCAGACAGCAATCACAGCACCTGGCCCGTGACTATGTATGTATAACCTTCCTCCTTGGATGTGCATGAAGCGGAACTTCATTATGATGCCAGTTCTCATCCAAGGCCCTAAGCAACCCGGCAACGACATTGATGTGTACCTAAGGCCATTAGTTGAAGAACTTCTACAGCTGTGGAATGGAAACGGTGTACGTACGTGGGATGAGCACAAACAGGAGGAATTTAACCTGCACGCGTTGCTGTTTGTAACCATCAACGATTGGCCCGCTCTCAGTAACCTTTCAGGACAGACAAACAAGGGATACCACGCATGCACGCACTGTTTAGATGACACTGAAAGTATATACCTGGACAAATGCAGGAAGAATGTGTACCTGGGCCATCGTCGATTTCTTCCGACCAACCATCAATGTCGAAAGAAAGGCAAGCATTTCAAAGGCGAGGCAGATCACCGGAAGAAGCCCGCCATGCGTACCGGTGATCACGTACTTGCTATGGTCAATGATTTACACGTAATGTTTGGAAAGGGTCCCGGCGGACTAGCTGTTCCGAATGACGCTGAGGGATACGCACCCATGTGGAAGAAGAAATCTATATTTTGGGACCTACCCTACTGTAAAGACCTAGAGGTCCGCTCTTCAATCGACGTGATGCACGTGACGAAGAACCTTTGCGTGAACCTACTAGGCTTCTTGGGCGTGTATGGGAAGACAAAAGATACACCTGAGGCATGGGAGGACCTGCAACGTTTGCACGAAAAAGACGGCATGCCTCCAAAGCAGTATGAAGGTCCTGCCAGCTACGCTCTTACGAAAGAAGAGAAAGAAATCTTCTTTGAATGCCTGCTCAGTATGAAGGTCCCGACTGGCTTCTCGTCGAATATAAAGGGAATAATAAATATGCCAGAGAGAAAGTTCCAGAACCTAAAGTCTCATGACTGCCACGTGATTATGACGCAACTGCTTCCGGTTGCATTGAGGGGGCTTCTACCGGAAAACGTCCGATTAGCCATTGTGAAGCTATGTGCATTCCTCAATGCAATCTCTAAGAAGGTGATCGATCCAGAAATCATACCAAGGCTAAGGAGTGATGTGGCGCAATGTCTTGTCAGTTTCGAGCTGGTGTTCCCACCATCCTTCTTCAATATCATGACGCACGTCCTAGTTCATCTACTCGACGAGATTGTCATTCTGGGGCCCGTATTTCTACACAATATGTTCCCCTCTGAGAGGTTCATGGGAGTCGTAAAAAAATATGTCCGTAACCGCGCTAGGCCAGAAGGAAGCATCTCCATGGGCCATCAAATAGAGGATGTCATTGGGTTTTGTGTTGACTTCATTCCTGGCCTTAAGAAGATAGGTCTCCCTAAATCGCGGTATGAGGGGAGACTGACTGGAAAAGGCACGCTAGGAGCGGACTCAATAATATGCAGGGACGGGCATTCTTGGTCTCAAGCACACTACACAGTTCTACAGAACTCTACCTTGGTGACCCCGTATGTCGATGAACACAAGAACAGTCTGCGCTCCAAACACCCGGAGCAGTGTGACGACTGGATTACATGTGAACACATCAGGACTTTTAGCAGTTGGTTGGAAACACGTCTCAGAGGTGACACCACTGTTTGTGATGAGTTGTACTCGTTGTCCAGGGGACCATCTTCGACTGTATTGACTTACAAAGGATACGAGATAAATGGGAATACATTTTACACGATCGCCCAAGATCAAAAGAGCACCAACCAAAACAGCGGTGTCCACTTTGATGCAGCAACCGAGAGGGGAAAGGACACATATTATGGTTACATAGTGGACATATGGGAACTTGACTACGGACATGATTTTAAGGTCCCTTTGTTTAAGTGCAAATGGGTCAATCTGTCAGGAGGCGGGGTACAGGTAGACCCACAGTACGGAATGACAACAGTGGATCTGAAAAATCTTGGGTACACTGACGAACCGTTCATCCTAGCCAATGATGTGGCACATGTTATCTATGTGAAGGACATGTCTACCAAACCGAGAAAAAGAAAAGATAAGGAAGCGAATACATCATACGATGAGCCAAAGCGCCACATAGTTCTTTCAGGAAAAAGGGACATCGTGAGAGTGGAGGGCAAGACAGACATGTCTGAAGATTATGAAAAGTTTCATAAAATTCCTCCCTTCAAAGTCAAGGCTGACCCAAGCATCCTGATAAACGATGAAGATTATCCATGGTTACGGCGCAATAAGCAAATGACACAAGCGAAGAAAAAGTGAAGACTTTCTCCAGCAACAATTATGATGATATCATGCCAACTTTGTAACAGACGAGTATGATACCATTGTCTGTTTTGTATACGAAGTGCATCCAGTTTTTGCCGTAACCCTCTCAACTTTCTTGCACATGCTATGTGGATGAAATGATGATACCATGCCAACTTTCAACCTTTTCAGAGTTCATTTGAAATGCTTTTCAATTTCAGGGTCTTATAGCTCAAAATAATCAGTAAATGCATGAAAAATGGTGCATGAAAAATAACAAATAAAATAAATAAGTAATTAGAAACAAAATAATATAAACTTTAATAAAATATATAAGTACAAACTAAATAAAATAAACTTTAATAACATAAGTAAAATTTATGAAACTAAAATTATCAAAGTATTTTCTGTTCAAAACATTATAAGAAACCTCTAGTATTATTGAAACAAAAATTATATAAAACTGATGCAACTAAAATTATCGAAGTATTTTCTGTTCAAAATTATTGTAAGCAAAAAGAATTTTCATAAAGAACTTTAATAGCAAAAAGAATTATCATAAAGTAAAATAAATAAGTAATTAGAAACAAAATAAAATAAAATAAATAAGTTTTTTGTTGTAAGTAGAAACAAAACAAAATAAATAAAGCAAAAAAGAAAACAAAAAACAGGCAAAAAATAAAAAATATGCCACCTACTGGGCCACCACGGCATGAATACGACTAGAAACCCATCGATGGGCCAGGATTCAGGCCCGCAGAAGGCCTAGTAGGCCCATCAGGCATAGCAGTGACAATTAGGCCCGTAAGCCTGCAATGGAGAGGAGCTCGAGAGAGGAGTGGCAGTGGGGCTTATAAACCACTGCGCGCCCCTCTCAACTAGCGAGGTGGGACTAAACATTCGACGCGGGCGCAGCAGCACAAGGCCTTTGGTCCCTAACCGGTACCAATGCACCCCTTTAGTCCCGGTTGGTGCCACCAACCGGGACTAAAGGGTGTCTTTGGTCCCGGTTGGTGCTATGAACCGGGACCAAAGGCCTGGGTATATAAGTAGCACTTAGGAAAATTTGACGAACTCATCACCAGTTGCCCCGACGAAGCCGAGCTCATCGACGCCGCCAGGCTGCCCAGATCGACGCCGTCTGCTGCCCCGCCGCCGCCCAGACGCCGTCCGCGCGCCCCCGTCGTCGCCCCTGCCCCGTCGCCGCCAGGCTGCCCCGACGCCGCCCGCCGCCCCCGCCGACGCCATCGTCGTCGCCCGCGCCCGTCGTCGCCGTCGTCGTCGCCGTCGCCGTCGCCGTCGCCGTCGCCCGTCGTCACCGTCACTGCGGGGAAGCACCATGCCGGCTCCCGCGACCCGTTCATCCCCGAGGCCGTTCGTCCTCCGCCGCACCGATTCAGGCCGGCGACCTCGACCCCTCCCCGCGCTGTGAGCCCCTGCCTCCTCCCCTTTCCTTCTCATTGCCGTCCCCGCACGCCATCCGTAAGCGCGCGCCACCGCCAACCATCGTTGCCGTCGCCGACCACCGGCCTATTTTTCATTTTTTTGTTACGATGTATGTATGTATGTTCACTGTATAATGCTCTGTATATGCTGTATATGCTCATTTAAGAAAATGTTCATATGTAACATTTAAGAAAAAAAAGTAAATGCATGTATGTTCATATGCAAAGAATTATTTTTGGATGAAATGAGATGAGATGAGATGTGTTTTGTGTTGGAGAAGAAAAGAGGAAGAAGGAAGAAGAGGGTCGACGGGGGGGGGGGGGGGGTCGATATACCCCCTCCCCGATAACATTTTTTCCATGTATATATGCAAAAGTTACATTTTTAGAAAAGTTTTATATATTTAGCTAGGAAAGGAAGAAGAAGAAAAAGAATGAGAGGAAAAAGGAAAATAAGAAGAGGAAGAAAGGAGAAGAAGAGGAGAGGAAGAAGAGGAGAAATAAATAAGAAGAAGAAAAAAGAAAAAGAAGAAGAGGAGAAGAAGAAAGGAAGAAGAGGAGAAATGTATTCTATTTTCTCTTCTTCTCCTATTTTTTTTCTTCTTTTTTTCTTCAATCTTCTCCTCTATTAATATCTTCTTCTCCTCTTTTTATTTCTTCTTCGTCTTCTTATTTTTTATCAGATATGTCGTTGTCGATATACCCCGTGTCCCGATAATTTCAACACGAGGGGGGTTCGACCTACCCCCTCCCCGATAACATTATTTTCCCATGTATGTATGTCGTCTTTGTCGATATAACCCCCTCCCGGATAACTTCGACCGTGATAACTTATACCACGGGAGCACCCCCGGCCCTCTCGCTCGACCGAAACTCTCGAGGACACCCAAACCCTAGAAAAAAAACGATGTCGGTCTCCTACCCCCTCCCGCCACGCCCCTACCCTTGAAGCGTTGCCGAGGCCACCCCAAACCCGGAATAAGCTAGGTCTACGTTTGCACTAATATATCCACCTGCTATCATGTTTGTGTAATAATTGCCATGTTGTAATATTTGCAGAAACAATGGAGCACGGACGAGACGAGGAAGTAGAAGAGGTGTTGGGGGACATAATCTTAGCCGGAGGTGATGTCTTGTCGTATCTTAACGACAATGATGGTCTGGAAGAACAGGGTGAAGAAGCAGACTACGGTGATCGAAGAGTGGAGGAGGAAAGACATGATTATGATGGCTCCGGTGACCCAATGCTGGTGCAAGAAGGAGCCCGTGGTGACGGCTCCGGTGACCTAACAGAGTCCGGCGAGGTAAATATATTAGTTAAGCCTGTGCTGACTAGCTAATTGATGCATTCATTGTTTTGGTATGTACACATATTAATTAACTCTCGTCTTTCTTCTTTTTTCTAGCCATCCGGATCGAGCACAACTTCGGTAAAGAGACGAGGCCCGAAGAGAAAGTTGCGCTCGGATGAAAGGTTAGATCACAGCAATCGCGCGCGACGGCCAACCGATTGAACCCATCCGGACAAAGGAAGCATTTGCTGCTCAGTGCGGGGTTCTTGTTAGGGACAAGATCCCGATTAGCATCCACCAATGGTATAAGCCTAAGAAGGAAGACCCTGAGGTGTCTTATGTCAACGATATGCAGAAAGATGATCTTTGGACTGAGCTGAAGGCAAATTTCACCCTACCGCCAGAGGAGGATCCGGAGAAGCCAGTTAAAGAGCAATTAATCAAGTCTCATGCTCTTAAGAAGATGGCAGACCTATTCAGGAGGTGGAAGAATGAGCTGAAAACGTTTGTCGACAAAGAAGAGACAGTAGAATTCATCGGCAAATATGAGAAGATCAGATATCACTAGCCCGCATTTGTGGCCCACAAGACATCAGAAAAGAGTAAGAAGTTGTCAGCGACAAACAAGAAAAATGCTGCGAAGAAGAAGCTTCACCATCGCACGGGGTCAGGTGGCTACCTCAAAGCTCGGCCTAAGTGGGCCAAGGCTGAGAATGATCTGCTTGATAAAGGGATCGAACCAGAGACAATGAACTGGCCAGACCGTTGCCGGACTTGGTTCTTCGGGGCTGGCGGAAAATTGGACCCTGTATCAGGGAAGTGCGTTTGGACGGACGAGCTTTTGAGAATACCAGTCAAGAGGCTTCAGCACTATATCCATGCAGCGCAGCAAGGGACGTTCGTTCCAGACAGAGAGAATGACGAGCTCACAATGGCCCTCGGGAATCCTGAGCACCCTGGACGGACACGAGGCACGCCAGGCTCCGTTCCGTGGAAGGCTGGTTTTTCGGACGCAGGCGGTTACAAAAGCCAGGAGAGGAGGAAAAAAGTGGAGCAGACCCAAATTCAGAAGCTGCACGAAAGGGTTCAAGCGCTAGAGGAACGAGACGGCAATCGACATGCCGAAACTACCCCCGAAGCTACCCCACCATC
Source organism: Aegilops tauschii subsp. strangulata (assembly GCF_002575655.3). NCBI lineage: Eukaryota > Viridiplantae > Streptophyta > Magnoliopsida > Poales > Poaceae > Aegilops > Aegilops tauschii. The sequence continues at coordinate 67,142,159 of NC_053041.3, read as the reverse complement.
TCAGCGGAGAAGCAGCGTGGCTTCCACCGAGCTGCTTTAGCCGGAGCATGTGTTGACGGCTCCTGCTAGCTACCCCGTGGATGCTATCACGGAGTCTCAACATTGCCACCTTATGACGCAATGGCAGAACTTCAAAGTCAAGGCGGCTGTCGGCTCTGTTCGACCTCCTGAACCCGGCGCAACTTTTCACTGTCATCCGATTCCAGAAGGATATGCTAGGGTGACGGTGGACGAAATAACGGAGGGATTTGAGGACCTCAAGCTTGACCACCCTACCGGTGAAGGGGAGACTCGGCTGGGTTCTGCTCTGAAGACTCCATGCCTATAGCGGAAGGAGCTCATCAACCTTCCGAACTAGACGCCTCCGCCTCCTCCTTCTCCTCCGGCGAGTAACGGCACTCCGCCTCCTCCTCCGCCTCCTGCTCCGGCGAGTGATCAGAACACTCAGCCTCCTTCTCCGGTGCGTGGCGGCACTCCGCCTCCTCCTCCGGCGAGTGATCAGGGCACTCAGCCTCCTTCTCCGGCGCGTGGCGGCACTCCGCCTCCTTCTCCGCCTGCGCCGGCGCGCCCGAGCAGCCAACCTCCTCCTTCTCCGCCTCGTCAGCAAGGGCGGAAGAGACCCGCCGCCGCTCAGGCTGCTCCGGCGCGTCGTAGTCCTTCTCCTCCGCCTCGTAAGCAAGGAAAGAAGACAGCCGCAGCCGCTCCGTCTGCTCTGCCGGTGTCTAGCAGTACAGCCAGAGGCGGGAGGCAATACAGATTCGGTCCTTCTCTGAAGACTCCAGAGAAGTTACCATACGAGGGGACCAAGGAGGAAACCACGAAGATCATGCGAGCCGAAGTGACGAACTTCTTTGAAGGGGTGAAAGCAAAGAAACATCCACCTCCGGAGGAGAAGGTAGATCCGGTGAAAGCGAAGCGCACTCTGGCTGCCCTGACAAAACCACCAAAGTCTCCGCCGAAAGGCAACTATGAGCGCATTATTGCAAAGACATTTGTCGAAGCGGAGCGGTCGGGAAGTACTGTCAGTGATCAAAGGTTAAAAGAACGACGAGCTGGGAAAAAAATTGCCCAGCTCGGCGAACAAGCGAACCAATCGTGCCCCCCGCTCAAGGTGTCTAGCGACATCGTCGCTAATGCTCCGAGGATGGTGCCCGGTTATAGAAATCTTGGAGATTACCTGCCCGACGATGTACATTATGATTTCTTGGAGGTGGACGAACAATAATACCATTACGGGAAGCCTCTCGTCAAAGATGAAAGATCTCTAACAACGATGATGCGAAGATTACATGATTGGTACATGAAAACCTGCAGAGAGTCTGGGGGGGGGAATACTTTGACGCTGAGAGTTAAAGAGGAGCATGACCTCGTTGGAATTGAATTGTTGAATGTTCCATTTGAGGAGTTCTTCCAGTTTTTCAATCAAAAGGCCCTCGATAAATCAATGATCACTTGCTACTGTCTGTAAGTAGTACTACTTCTGTCATTAAGTCTCTCTATATAGGTCAGCTCTTTCATTGCATGTATTTATAATTATCCTCACTATATTATGCAGATTGAAGATCGCCGAATTGAAGAAAAGACAAATCGGTAATATTGGATTCATTAACACAAATCTCATAGATGCAACTGAGGTTAAATATCATGCCGAAAATACCGAGGCCAACTTGCTACGATCGTTGGTAATAAATGAAAACAAAGATATAATACTCTTTCCTTACAACTTCAAGTGAGTGTTACTGTCTTGTGCATATTCGGTTTCCCTTATTAGTCCAGGTTATAGTAATGTAATTGATGACTTATGCATGCGTGCGCAGCTTCCACTATATTCTCATAGAGATTAAGCTTGAGCAGGGACTAGTAACCGTCTTAGACTCGAGACGAAAAGATCCCCAGGACTATGCGGACATGACTCAAATGCTCGAGAAGTAAGTTAAATAGATCATTATCCACCATATCGGCAACTTTGTTCATTTCCTGATATCAAGTAATTATTTTCTTTGTCTGGCAGGGTTTGGAGAAAATTCACCAAAAAATCTCCGGGACTGCCGAAGAAGCTGCAATTTAGACACCCGAAAGTAAGTACTATAGTAGCATGTTCCGCGCATCTCCTAGTGATTCAAGCGCTAGTTTTATCAATACCATTTAGCATGCTTGCTTATCAGTTTGATTGATCTCTATTTCTTGTAAAGTGGTTATGGTAGGAACCCGGGAATAATTACTGTGGATACTACGTTTGCGAGTTCATCCGCTACACGACCTGTGAGCGGGGCTACTCTGACGAACAATATGAAGTGCGTAAGCAATAATATTCATAATTTTATTTTATTACCATCATTTGTGTTGAGTTTCATTTATTCATATATATATATATATGTGTGTGTGTGTGTGTGTGTGTGTGTGTATGTATTGACCCCTTCTTCAAATTAGATCTTTCAGATGCGGGATGAACTCCTACCAGAAGATCGTATGCGAGCAATTCAAGAGGAATTGGCGGCATTCTTCCTTGACCACGTGATCGCTGAAAACGAAGAATACTATGTGGAGCCTGTGTTCATATATAATTAGGAGATTATATTGTAAGAGATAATTATTGTATATATGTAGCCGGTAGTGTCGGATAGATATACGAGAACTTGTTGTTCGACCAATCTCTCGGAGAAGGAGAGGTGGTCGATATCACTTCTCTCTGCATATATATGTTCATGACGATCTTCTGTTTACTTCATTTGCTTACTAGCTAGCGTGTCTAGTCCTCTCTATACGTATATAGTACGTAGCGTCGACCAAGCACGGAGATAAGAGAGGACACTCTTCTTTATTAATTAGCTAGCTAACACAATATATGAAACACCTAAATTTAAAAAAAAAAACAAAAACCCCAGCCCCTGAAATGCTGACGTGTGGATGCCTATTGGTCCCGGTTAGTGCCACCAACCGGGACCAAAGGCCCTCATGCCCGGGCTCGCCGCACCGGCCACGTGGAGGCCCATCTGTCCCGGTTCGTGTAAGAACCGGGACTAAGGGGCTAGGGCATTAGTAATGACCCTTTAGTCCCGGTTCAAAAACCGGGACAAAAGGCCCTTACCAACCGGGACAGATGACCCTTTTTCTACTAGTGAAACTCGTTGGTTAGTGATAAACACATATCACAGGCATGTTAATTATGAGCGTGATCTGTCATAGCAATCTCATTCATGTGAAGCGAACGGAAGTTGAAGAAGACCATATCACAGGCTGGCCAAATTTATATTGGTCAGTGTTGACTACCCTTAGCTGCATAACATTGACGAGTTTTGGGTGGCCCGTCTATGATGACCCCCATCACTAACGCATGGCCATTGGCCGGTCCGTGATGAGGGGTCAGTAGTGTTCGGATCTGTAGTAGTGGTAGCGCAATCGCAGAGGAGTTCAAGGAGGCGAGCTGAGCAGAAGGAGCTCACACAGAGGAGTTCAAGGAGGCGAGCTGAGCAGAAGGAGCTCACATGAGTCGACTGGTGGCCGAGGCGGAAGAAAGAGAGGAGAGAGAGAAAGAGAGAGATAGAGATAGATAGAGAGATAAGGGCTTGGTAGATAAGATAGGGGAATGAGGTAGAAGGGCATCAGCAGCAGCCAGGCCAAGATAAACCTAGCTGAGATTAAAGGGGGTTGTTCATTTTCTTTTTATTTTCTACAATAGCATAAGGTTCAGTTTGAGGGTTCAAAAACTTCCAAATAAAATTTGCAAATATTCATACGTGTTATAAATAATACTTTTGCATTACAATGAATTTTACCAGATCTGTCCTTGTTGTACTTGACCACTACTTAATTCCAAATTCAAAATTTTCCCTCAATGTTGACTTAGCACGACAAGTAGGCAAATTACCATACCAAAGTAGTTGAATTTTTTTCTTGAGGTGCTCCTAGATATATTAGCCCCAGGTATAATTTGTTCATGAAACTTTACTTAGGAACCATAACCAAAACAATTATTTACAGACATGATTTGTTCATGAAACTTTACTTAGGAATCATCACCAAAGGTATAATTTACACACATGCCAATATTTGAGTTGGGCACAATTAGTGCTTGATTCAAATACCAAGACTATTCCTATTCCTTTGGAAATAATTAGGGGATTAGTATTAACATTTAGGATCTAGTAGAAATACTAGGTCAATAAGTTGCTGACATTTTCTTCACATATTTCAATTTAAAGCATGTTTCTAGCATTTTACAAGGTTTTAAGGTTTAGGTTATTTTATCGATGCAACTACATCCATAGATGACATGAGATGCATTATGCTACATGACGATCACACTATTAATATCAAGGTTAACAATCTGGGTCACTACAAATGCCATCAAATCCTACACTAATAAATCCCCATAATTCTTCCTCTAGCACCCTCTCTAGACATGCATCATCTTTGGGATCTAGACCGCCGGAACTCTGGGGTACCATTGATAGTGTCTCTGAACAACCTGAAACTCCAAGCCCGGGACTCCCGGATCTCTGACATTCTTGTGACTTCTCCTCTTGACGGCCCAAAATTCCGGGCTCTATACTCCAGATCTCCCTAGGTGCTCGGAACGGGAACTTGCACACCATCTCCAGTCCTCCCTTCAAAGTGAGGGCAACGTTTGGAAACCTGGGGGCTGCTACTTGTGAGCTCCATCGGGATTTTCTCGAAGAGGAGAGGATGAAGCAGTACAATAGAGATCAATATTTCCCTCAGTTAAGAACCAAAGTTATCAATCCAGTAGGAGAACCACACAGAACCTCGTTAGGTCATTTTCGACTCCATCCAGAATTTTATTCCTCTGCTCCTCCAATCTAGCCTTCTCAGCTTCATTTTCCTTCATCGTTCCTTCTACACTTTTTACTGGGTGGCAAGATTTCTACACAATCTGCATCTGCACTATTACTGGGTGGCAAGATTTCTACACCACCTGGGTCAACTAGAAATTTTCAATAAATCATTACAGTAGTTACTTGGACAACACATCACCAACTCAAATCACTTTTCAAGTACGAAATATGAATGCTCTTTCCACCGTCAAGACATCAAAACCTTGAGGTGGAAAGTTTGGGCCAATGTCGTGTGGAAGGAGGAATAAACTGTTTCTAATATTTGTTGTGACTAAAAGTTATTTTTATAATATTTTTTACAATCCTAAGGTATATTATTGAACAATAATAGCAACTAAAGCATACTGCATATTGAAGCAAGCACTTCAAGCCATCGGTTTGGTTGAGAGTTTAGGGGCAGAGCTTCCATCATCCAAACTAGACTACACAGCTTACAGTAACTTCCTTCAGAGTTTTGGCGCTTTACTGATATTCTTCATAACCACATAAAAATATACACTAAAGAGTACAATGTTTTGACCTTGTTGATCTTCAACAATGAACTGAGAACATTAAAACAATTAACTCACATGACTGGATACACTGTCTTCACCAAGATCACACAACCAAGAGCTGAGAATTCTCACCTATGATATGACATTGTTGCTCCTCACCAATGCTACTTTGTTGGGGTACTTCCACCAGATCTACTGCTAAACATGTATGGTCAACTTGCTGCATGGAGTCGGCCCCATTTCTTGTAGCCTTCTCCAGCACATCTTCAGTTTTCAGTGCAGCTTCAGCCTTCTTAACCAAGTGGCGCAATTTCAACAGCACTTTCACCACATAGGCATGGAGAGCAACAATGTCATTGTAGATTTTCGAGATTGTGGCCCTGTCTATCAGATCTTCATATTTAGGTGCATCACGAATGATCAATGCAAGTTCCTCAGCCGAGAACAACTGAAACAAACATATACTTCAGTCCATAGCAAAAATGAAAACTTTCAAGCATATGCATACTAAACTTTTGCCTAAAATAAAGTAAGACTCACATTATGATATTAGGCAAGTGTAAGACTTCCATCAGGATCGACCATCGACTTCAACGTTGTTGCAAGTTTGACCGAATCCCAATCCTTGGCATCAAATCCAGAAATGGCCTTCAGATCCTTATCAAGGCTGCTGTGCAAAAACCTCGAATGTTCCTTTTCCCGTAAATCAGCATGATACACCTTGAGAGCTCAAGAATATGTTCATTAAGCTGGATAAAAGTGAGCATTGCTTAATCACTGAAAGGAACATGAAAGGGTTAATATTTCTATAAGGTGACTTAAACAAATTGAGTTCCTAGGAATGCCTTTCATCACTGGTAAAGTGTGGCTATAGAGTGTTAAGGGAGAACAATCGATCGGAAAGGAACATTACATGACAAGGTAGCAATAAAGCAGAAAACATTGCATATCAGACAACAGAAGGACAATTCTTAGTAAGCTCACCATCTCTCGCTTGACCATATCAATGCCGTGTCGAGATAAGACCATATCCAATCCCTTGCATATGGGGAGCCGGTCCGCCTTAGTGAACTTAGATTGTTCTTGAGGGATTAAAATAGGCAAGAGATTCTGCATGCCCCACATGACCTCCATCACTCTCTCGTTGTACACACAGTTTCGCCTCTGAAAAAAGGAATTGGTTAATTATATGTAGTGTTGCATATGAATGAACAACTAGGGAGCTTAGGCAGTTACACAAACCAGTTTCTCTTTGATTATCGATTTATATTCAGGCCTTCCAACAACGATTACTTCTTCAGGGAGGCAGTAATCCCAGAGCATTCTGGTCAGGTTGCCGTCTATTTCCCTGGTAGTGATGTTGATGGCATTGGACTTATCCTCGAACTTTTGGAAATCATGCAGCCAGAGGAACTGAGGAACACGGGCAAAGCATGTTTAAAGACAAGAACACAAAGCTTGTCAAGTACTCGTAATTGTGAAACGTGTCTTGGTGTCAGGTTAGTTCAGGGGATTGTTTATTCAAGTCCATTCAGCAGAGCTCTTAATCTGTTCCTGCATTAATGTGGTGCTTATTTCTTGGTATTTGAAAAAGAAAAGAAAAGGGGGAGAAGAAGAAAGAAAGACATGATGGCATTCTTAGCAATAGTATATCATGTCAGTGCTCGAAATTAGTTTTCAGGTGCGCACACGTGCATGCTAACTAAGGTTACACACTCCTAGATGATACATATATAGATTTAGTCTTATGAGTTGATTTAGCTACCCTAGCAAGGTTCCACTTATAGGCTGAGTTTCTTGATGGTTTCACTCTAGTTTGAAGCGAAAGGTACAATACACACACGCTAACATTGGAAACAAAAAGAAAGAAAATCTGCAAGAGTACGTAGTAGTATTAATTACTCTATTCATCAGTTGACAAAAGGCCAAGAAAAGAAGAAGAAAATGATGTGATCACTAACATTATTGTGCCAATAATCGCCCACGAAGTAGTGCCAGATGTGCTGCATGCAGAGAAATTCAAAAGGTTAATCCACCGATTGGATGGTTGTGCTGGCATGCATCAACGACAAAAAAGAAAGAAGAAATCACGTGACGGTCACCTCAATATCTTCGTGGAGGTATTCCAGAAGAAAAGAGAAAACCGCGAAGCCGGATGGCGTCTCAAATAGCAGCTTGCCTATGCCAGGAAGCTTCTTTTCGTTTCTTGCTGGTAGACGAAAGCAGACACAAACCAAGCAAATGAGTGAGCGGTGGATCTAAGACTGTGATATTTGGCACACGTGTGCTATATAAGCAAAACTGCCACACCTCTACTTCTTTCATTTTAAAGTACCATACGATCTCCCGTCCTTTGACCTCGCCTCCTCCCAAACGACCCTGAAGGCTCGCCCGAGAAACCTGCTTCTCCCGCACATCTCACGCGCCCACCCTCGAGAAAACTGCCACTTCTTCACGTCTACCACATGATTTCTCCTCAGGACAAAGTTACCATGGTATTCGTATGCAAGTTATCAGGCCTGTGTGGCGTAACTTACCGTGCTATTTACATAGAACGTACCAGGTACTATGCTTCAACAACTACACCCCTTCAAAGTTACCACTGTGTTTTGTACACAAGTTATAAGGTCTTCGATGTGTAAAATACCGTGGTACTTACACATAAGTTATCAGGGTATATGTACATCAACCTCCCCCGGTCAAAGTTACCATGAGGGATTGTACATGAGTTACCGGGTCTACAGTTCGTATATTATCATGGTACTTGCACCTAAAAACCTGGGTGTGTTTCGGTAGCTTTTTCCATAGGTCAAAAATTACCACGATGTTTTTGCGTAACTATCACGCCTATAGCACGTGTGCCCCTCATGACACTAAACATTATGTGACTTTCCTGTGGCACGCCATGTGTTATGTTTATCCAAGAGGCCCACGCGCGAGGCGAGTGTATGTTTTAAACAACTTATTTTCCTTTGGTAAAAAAATTACCATCATGTTTATATTGCAAGTTATCGGTTATGCGGTGCTTATATTATCATGTTATTTACATAAAAATTATTGGCGATGTTTTGAACAACTTTTTCCCGGGACAAAAAGTTATCATGGTGATTCTAGGTAACCTATCAAGCCCGTAGTGCTTAAAATATCATGCTATTTACACAAAACTTATCAGGGGTATGTTTCAGCAAATTCCCCCCCTCCCCCCCACGGGTCAAAAACTTATCATGGTGTTTAGTTATCGCAGTGCATATGTTTTCATGCTATTTACACATAAAAATGCCAGGGGAGGGAGGTATACTACCGTGCTATTTACACAGAAGATACCGGAGTATCTTTTCAAAAAAAAATCCCTACGGTCAAAGTTACCATCGTGTTTCTACCTCAGTTATCAGATGTGCGCTGCGTATATTACCATCTATTTACACATAAATTATCGGGTATCTTTTCACATTTGTCTTCCCCAATGGTTAAAGTTACCATGATGTTTGTATCTAAATTATCAGGTCTATGGTGTGAATGTTATTGTGCTATTTACAGAAATTACCGGGGGCGGGTTCAACAAATTTATTCCCAATGATCAAAGTTACCACGATGCTTTCGCCAAAGTTATCATGCCTTCAGTGCTTATGACCATGCTACTTACACATAATGTACCGCGTGGTATACAAAAGTTATCATGTTGGTGGTGCATCATTTATCGTGGTGGTGATGGAGGATTTACCACGGGAAAAGTTTATGTGCCAGGTTTGATAGGTGAAACAAAAAGTTTTTCAGTGCTAACATATTAAAGGCAAAAACATGTCAAAAACAGCATTTCCCTTAGCTTATTCAAGAATGAGTGTCATAGGTGAGGTGGTTAGCTCCCTTTGTTGATTACCTGCAGACTAGAGACCAAATCCTAGTCCAAGCATTATTTTTGCCTGAAAATCGGGAACGCGTGCGGGAAAGGTCGGTCGGGAAGGACGTGTGGGAAAGGAAGGAGATCGGGAGGGAACTGACGGCGTTGGATGTGTGTGGCAGTTTTGCAATCGGGCACAGAGTTGCCAAATACATATTTCGATATATATATAGGCGCACGGCCTGAGTCCTAAACCTGATCGTGCTTAGCACGTACTCCTAGGAAACAGTGAACCGACCACACGCTGCTAGCTACTAGGACTCGGACGTACCAGTGCATGGAAAGGAAAACCGACTCAATGAAAACCTTTCTGTACGCGCAAAAGAAAAATCTGTACTACTACTAATCATCCGGGAACATTGATCATGCTTATGCTAATCATAACCAAACTCAACTAGTAAATACATAGTATTCTATTGTTTGGATTATACTTTTTTTGAACACAGTACAGATGCAAGCCTGTTTGGATTATACTCTAACAGATCGAACAATGTGCGGCAGGGCTGGTGGGACCAGTAGGAAAATCCTCAGATCACGGATCCAATCCTCAGATCACGGATCCAATCTGCATCATGGATCCAATCTATAAAGCGAAGGAGGGCCAGTCCATTTTCCTACCTAATTCAGGATAGAGAAAAAGCGAACCGAGTTGAGTTGATGTTTTATTCGAAGAGATGGAAACCCTACTATCTATATCTTCCTCTATTCATGTAAAGTGTTCTGACTGTTCATGTGTTGTTACGGCCCTAAACAGAAGTGTTATTTTTTTTGGATTAATTTGAACTGCTTACCACATATGTTACGTGGTCCCTAAACAGAAGTGTTCATGTGCTGCAACAGAAACATTCACGCATTTGAAAATAAATAAATAAATAAATAATACTCATACATTTTGAATAGATGATCATATTAAAAAAGAACTGCTCACATGTAATATTCGAGAATTTTACCCGAGAGAACAAAGAAACAAACAAAAAGAAGGTGAAAGATGGAGCAAATAAAAGAGTCCTATATACCTAAGTACAGACAAACTACCTCGCAAAAAGAAGTATAGAGAAACAACAGAAAAGGAAAATGCTAATGAAGTTTTGAACGTTTACTACTTCTTTTTACCCAAATACTAAATCGTGCACCTGCGTTCAATGGACGTCGCGAGCGCACGCTCATAGACCGAACGATGCAACAAACCGATGCCAGATTTGGTAAACTGTCCACCCAATTATTCTATATATGGAAAGATTCTTCAATTACAGTGTGTTGATTTTCCTTCTCCTCGTCCGACCAACCGTGTCAATCCAGTGATGACGTAACGTGCATTAATTCTGGTACAAGAAAATTCAAAAAACTATAACTTTCACACCACGTGTCTGAATGATGATCCGTTTTCACCGCTGGATTCCTTGTGACGAGCTCTTCAAAACTAAATCCAATATGAATATGTTTTGATGATTTTTTTTAAAAAAGCAACTTTGATGCTAGATGAGGCATGTTTAGTGCTAAACATGAGCAACTTTGATGCTAGAAGAATTGCATCATGTGTATAAGTGAATTCGCCTAGTAGCCTCCAACTTAGTTGTGTGCAATAGGTAATAGGTGGTTACATAGTTCGTTGCCTACCATATTGTGAAAGTTGTTCACCGTAAAATGGGAAGTTGTCTAACATGGTTTCTTAGTTGTTTGCCTCAAAAACCAAGTTGCCTACATCGCTACGAAGCTTCCCACGGGTGATCTGCAGTTGCCTGAAATACTATGAAAGTTGTCCATCAGGGGACCTACGTTGCCAACGCTACTGAGCGCATGGTCATTGGCTAGTCAGGTCGCGGTGTTAGATGAGAAGGTGCATAGGGGGTTATCAGAAGTTTCATAGCGGGGCGGATCAGACAATTGCCTATAAACCTACGCAAATTCTTAATTTTTGGTCGAGTTGCCTACAAAAATCATTGAAATCTTCTGATATAATGATGCAAAACACACATATATAGGCGACTTTGGACATAATATAAGTTGCTAACGCTACTGAGCGTGCACTTGTGGGCTAGCCAGGTCGCGAGTGTTAGATGAGAAGTTGCATAGGGGGTAATGACAAGGGGACGGATTAGACAATTGCCCGCAAATCTATGCACGTTCTTAATTTTTGGTCAAGTAGTGTGTGAAAATCATTAAAATATTAAGATATAATGATGCAAAACACACATGAGTTGGCTAGCCAGGTCAAAACTAAACCCCATATGGATATGTTCCTTTGATTTTGTTTTTCAAAAGCAACTTTGACTCTAGATGAGGCAACTTTAGTTCTAAACAGAAGCAACTTCACTCCTAAAAATAACTGATTAGCAACAATAAGCAACTAACTAACAATACAGAACAAATTCGAAGCAGAGGTAGATAATATCACATCACCTTCATAAGCAACTTTCCTTCGATAAGAGGCAACTTCAGTGCTAAAAGCAGGCAACTTCACTATATTTTGTGTCCTAGTTAATTTTATGTAACACTCTCCTCCTAACTTCCCCACCGGTACTTCTAAGTTGCCTATTGTCCATACTCGTATGTCGTCGTTTGTTTCTAAATGGATTATAATACTATGATGTTGTCTACTGATGATGCTCTTGTGTCTGCTATTGCTAGTTATGGTAGGAAACATGATGATGAATCTTGGCCACTTCAGAGTGTTTGTAGGCAACTTAAAAAACAATGATAAACAACTTCATAATATTGTAGGCAACTATTTTTGCAAAGTTAGGCAACTGAGAATCAATTGTAGGCAACTAATTACCAATAGCAGGCAACTAGACATCAATGTAGCCAATTTATACCATTTATAGTAAATTGAACATCAACTGTAGGCAATTAAGCATCAACAGTAGGCAATTGAGCAGTCATGATAGGTAAGTTGGGATAAGGTTAGCAAAACTCACAGATACACATAGTGTAGTGAAGTTTCTTTGTATGTAGCACCAAATGTGCCTTATGTTTTGTGTGTTTTTTCTCGTTTTTACGCAAACCAGCCTAAGTCAGTTCAACTAGGCGAAAAAGAAGAAGTTGCTTCCGTATAGCAGTATAGTTGCCTCCATTGCATCCAAAGTTGCCCTCAAAAAAAAGTTTGATGAAACCTACTCATATGAGATCTAGTTTTGAAGAACTCGTCGTCAGAAACCTGACGGTGAAAACAGAACTGGATTTCGATACTTGAATCAAAAGTTATGGCTTTTACAACTTTCAAACTCCCAAATAAATGCACGTGGGGACAGGATTAGGCTGATTCAATCGGCGCCCATGTGTGCTACGGGATGTTGCGAAACATCCTTTTTCTAGCGTAGACAGCTGGACACAAGAACATGCACTTACTATATACCGCGGTGCGCTCCAGACAACAAACGAGCGCAGCGGCGCTCCCTAGCCACGTCCTTCTTTTTAATGCTCATGTAATCTTTTATACTCCATTATCCTATTTATCTTAACATGCAACCTATCTACCTCAGCGGTCCCGCCATGTCAACATGTGATCCTATTCCTATAGCCCCGCATGGGTTTCCATTCCAAGATTAACGGACAGCGACCAACATACAGAAGGACCTCTCTCTACCACGAAAAAAAAACACTTCAGCCCTCTCAGACGTTGCACTCGCAACCCATCAAGCCCTCCTTCCCTACAAAATATTTTTCTCGAAACAGGCTTTCGTCCCATTTTATATATAAAGAAACATCCAAACAAAGTACACCGTCGAACGACACAAAATGATCAGGTAGCCCTCAGACAGTGCCGATCCTAGGATTATTGGATCACGCAAGCCACACATGACTATGCTACCAAGAGAAAGAACAAGAAGAACTGAAAACAACGCCACGCTACACCCTATAACACTTAAACTCCACGACAACGCCCCCAGGGGGGAGAACGGCGCTAGGCGTCGCCACTGCCAAGTCCATAAAGACAAAAGGTTTTCACCCGGAACCCGGACACGAAGAGGAGCACCACGACGACATCTTCAAGAAGATAACGGCGTTCGCAAGCGTCACCGTCGTCAGCGCAAAGCGTGGAGCTTTCGGTCAGCACCTCCCTACGCCAACACGAGGTCTCCAAGACAAACGCGACGAGGTTACAACTCTAGATCCGGATAGGGGCGATACCATTGTTAGATATGCCCAAGCCACCCGCCACTCCACCTCTCGCCGCCCACACAACCAAGAGGGAAGTCCATCACCGCCGCCATGGAGCTCGCCGAAGAGCCATCCATGCGGACCGCCATCCGGGCCGCCGCCCAGGCATCCATGTCAGAGACACGACCAACCGACCACATCGCGGTGGAACCACCACAGTAAGAGGAATAAAAGGTGTCTCCTTTCACTCCTATCCCGGCATCGGCCACAGAGTTTGGGTCGACGCCTCCACAGTAGGAGGCATCTATGCCTGCGTCTCCAGCCAGTCCCGGTGGACTGGGGGAGACACAACCCCATGACTACCGACGGCCGTTGCCGACCACACTCGCACAACGCCATGTCCGTGGTCTTCAGCGTCGTTGTAGAAAAATATTTTCCCCGGTCTACATTATGGCTTGGCGATCAGGATCCGATGTCCGCGTGATGGCGATCCTCCGGCATGACCACCGGTCCAGCTCACCACCGCACCTCTCCAGGATTCTCTCTGGCCATTCCCCTTGCTAGCGGTGCCTATGTCGCCGAGGCTTGTTCCACGATGGTAGCTCCGGTGTCGCTGGGGAGGTTAGTCTGGTCAAGATCGGAAGTTGGGTTTATGTCTTGTCGCACTCTAGTAGCCACGCAACCTTAGCCATGGAGTGGGATGCGATGCCGAGCAGGGATTCTTTTCCGATCTGGAAGGGTCTATCTGCTGGCCAGGCCAGGCATGGCCTCTGATCACATCGACAACTTGGAGGAGTGCCAGATATAGCTCCTCCGGTGGATGCCTCCCCGACTGATTCAGATCGGAGCTTCTACTGCGGCAATGGTGGCCACTTTTTGGCTGGCTGAGCTCTTGCATCTGGGAGAAAGTCTTGTTCTTTTGTATTCCTAGTGGGTTTGCGGGCAAGGACGGCGAAGTTTCGACGTTTGTTGGATTCAAAATTCTATACTATGTTCTTCAATGTTGATCTATTTTTCAGGATTAGTTCTGTTATATAGGAATTCCGTATCTCATTCTTATAAAATTCAAACCGCAAGCATTTATCTTCCCCGGTGCTTCTATTCCCAGTGCTTCAGGACCTTTTCAACCTAGTTGTCACACCTTCTCACACTATTTATCTTCCCCGGTTGCGATCTATGGCCATTGAACAACCTTCTTCTGAAAACACAATAACCTTCGCTTGATATTCAATGCTCCCTCTCTACTTCCTCTCCCTACAATCTCCATGCATGTCGCATGCAACCTCTGCACTGGTAACCAGCACGCGCCATGGATCAACGGTCAACCTGTACTACGTGAGGTTCATGCGTCACCCCATCCGATCTAGCCATCATGATCCATACGGGAGGACCTCCGTGGTAGCCGGCACCTCCGACCCTCCGTGACAGCCATCACCTCCGACAACCCATCGCAACCACCTCTGTCGACACCCCACAAGCCGCTCCACCACCACCGTCGAGGGACACCAAACGAGCAGCTCGGTTTAGTGCTGGACGGGCAAAAAGCCCCCCACCCCCTAGGCCCAGGTGTAATAAATCTTAAAATAGAGTTAATTGCAAATAACCATCAAAATTATTGTTAGAGTTTCAAATATGGTGAGATATATGCACCTCTCGCCTACAACACGTAGTGCACAGGCCGGCCCAAATGCTATTTCTTCAGTTCATGCTTTGAACACTTTTTTCAAATACATGCTGAACCTTTTTTTCAAATACATGCTTTGAACATTTTTTAATACATGTTAAACATTTTTTAAACATGTTAAAAAAATTAAATGATATGGAACATTTTTTAAGTATCGCAACTTTTTAAATCACATGAACATATAATTAAATTATAATGTACATATTTTTCAAATTTAAGATTTTGTTTTTGGAAAAATGTCATAAACATTTTTTTCAATGGTATGAAACATTTTTTTGAATTATGTCAACACTTTTTTACATTGTATAAACATATTTTTAAAATGCCAGGAACATTTTTTCCAAAATGCATGAGCAATGCCACACACTTTTTTGAATGACATGAAGATTTTGTTAAAATTGCATGAACTTTTTTAAAATCTCACGAAATATTCTTTGAATGCCATCAACATTTTCTAACAGTTGCGCGGTCATTTTTTTTGCATTGCGAACATTTTTTTAAATGTACGAGGAACATTTTTTAAAATGTAACTAAATTATTTTGTGGAATGTATGTATTTAGAATATTTCAAAATATAAATATGAGATGAGAAAAGAGGCAAAGGAGCATCAGCAGTTGCCGCTCCTGTGCGTTGCTTGCCTGTGTTGGCTGCACCAACGGTGCATGTCCACTTCAAGCCGGCATCCAGGCCTTTACAGGTGGCTGATCCCTGGTGAGAGATTTGCATTGTTGACGATGTGAGAGAGGGAGGTAGAGGTAGAGGTCTTTTACTTACTGGGTGGGTCCCACGTGAAAGAAGAGGTCAAAAGCTAATGTGGCATTGCCCAGTCAGCAATCAACGGAGTCAAAACAAGTCAAAACCGAGAGAGGGGTTGATTTCCGAACATAGTGGCAACTTAAGAGTGTGAGTCAACCAGTTTCGAAGTTGAGGGTTGAATCCAAAACCGAGTGGTAAGTTGAGGGTTGTAATGTGAACTTTTCTCAAAATAATATGTTCATGCTCAAATAATTTCATCATCAACTTAGCTGATACTACCCACAAATTAATGCAGATCACATGTTTCACCTAAAAATCACGACGGCGAATTATCACCATTTATGGTCCAGCTTTTGTATATTTCTCTTAACCACACATCAAAGGTATAGAAAATTGAATATCAAATACATGCATACAATTGAATGAAATCTAAGCATAAGAAGGCGCCATTAAAAAGTTCAGTTAAAATATCCTACACCTGATACTTATACAAGTTCAGTTTACAAAAAATGCTTGTACAAGCATGCAACATAATTTATTTTGACTACCTAGATACTCCCTTCATTTTTATATACAAGGCCACAAACCCATATTACATGTACCAAGGTAAAAATCAATGTATATTTAAGTCAATGTTGAAAGCTAGCTTGTCACCTTGTTTGCCGTGTTAATTAATGTGGTTTTCTCTCCCACGCACAACAAGCCAACCCTCGTTGGTTGATTAATGTTGGGAATGCAAGCCAACCTTCTCACTCCCACATGCATGCAAGGGATATTAATGTCCTCCGGCGCTAGAACGATGCAAACACCATCAATTTTGCCTCGATTAATGTTAGTGGCCTTGTATAGTTGCAAACTGTAATTTTGATAGTGACCTTGTATACAAAAATGGAGGGGTAACAAAATATTGGGGGATTTCGCATCAACTCATGTGCCTAGATATATTGGAGTATTTCAGGCTCATTCGGTTTGCTCACGCATTAGTCCTACCAAAACGTGCACGTGCCAAATTACTGGCGAACGAATTCACTCCCTGGGAAATCGCCAGCTGTGGGCACAAAATCTATAGGGGCAGCCAAAAAATGGGCTCAGGTCCGAAATTTTGGGTGCCAAACAAACGAACGACCAACCCATCAGAAAACACTGATAATTTGATATGGTGGCTGCTTGCTGCCAGCCAAATACGACCTTCATGGGAAAAAAAAGAGGAACTGGCAGGAGCGCTACACGGTGGTACTCAAAACAAACAGCCAGAAACAGAACACTACATAATCAACCAATATTGATTTCTTTGCAAAGCAATGCCCATTGAACCGTCACGAAGAGTAGATCACATCAACTATGCTGCCAGCCAAATGTGCCCTTCATAAAAAAAAGAACAACGCTAACGCCAACACGTGTGGTGGGAGCGAAACCCGCCCACACGCCCTATAACACACAGACTGTGCCATGTCACCGCATGCATGCATGTGGGAATCTTTTTGAATTTTTAGTTTTTAAAATGTTTTATCTCTTAAATGAAAAATCCGATTGAAGATTCGTTTTCACTATTAAATCCCTCGCGACGAGATCTTCGAAACCATATCTCATATCAATATATTTTGACGAATTTTTTTTGGGGTTAAAAGTTGCCATGTCTATTGCACATGAATTGCCATGATGTTTACACTGAAGTGACATGATATGTTTTATCTATTTTCTTCTATATTTAAAAGTAAATTTAGACATTTATAAAACAAAGAATTAAGAAACTAGACTTGCCATGAACCATAAATTAAAATTGCCATGGTTCATACAAAAAATAATTTTCATGCTCAAAATACTGGAGTTGCCATCATCAAAATACTAAAATTGTGATGCTCTATAAACTGAAATTGCCATATGGCAACTTTAGTTTAAGCACTACGGTAATTATAGTGTAAACATCATGGCAACTTTTGGGCAATTTTTTTTTCGTTGAAACATATTAACATGGGGTCTAGTTTGGAAGATCTCGTCGAGACGGATTTAATAGTGAAAACGGATTTTTAATTAGGAGATAAAACATTTTTAAGTCGAAAATCAAAAAGATCCTACTGATGTCATCTGTTTACATGTGGCAAAATGAGTAGTAAAGAAGACGTGTGGGCGATGTGCAAGATGCCACACGTGTATGCATTTTTTTCTTCTAAAATTAACGGTTAGATACTTAGATGACTAGTTCAAGCTTAGTTTGTGTTAGAGACAGACCAAAAGCAGTGCATGGTATTTTCCTGGCGAAGCTTAATACCCACGCATTTCCAGTGCTACACTGAGGATTTTGTTGCTCACCCACAGTTGACATTCTGCCGAAGAGTTGGTGGAATGCATCGCGAGAGACGGGGAGGGATTGTGGAGTCCGATTTCAGTCCGAGCGCGGGAAGGGCATGTTTCCAGTCCGATTTCGTGGGGGAAGCGCGTCGACGCGTTCTGCCTCCCCGTCTATATATACTCCTATTAGCTAGCTTGCCACAAATCGCCAATCCACGCCGGTGGCCGACCGACTCCTCCATCCATCTATCTACCGACGGGACCAAGAAACTAAACCTAGCTGACTCCTCCGTCGATCGATCCATCCATGGAAGCGTCCAAGTTCGGCTTCGGGCCCGACGCGCCGCCGGCGTTCAAGTTCGACCCCACCGACAACGACATCGTCGCCTACTACCTCCTCCCGCGCGCGCTCCGCCTCCCCAACCCGTACGCGCACGCCATCATCGAGGACGACCCCGGGAGCGTCCCGCCGTGGGAGCTCCTCCGGAAGCACAGCAGAGGCGACGGCAAGATGGACCACGCCTTCTTCTTCGGTCCCCGCACGGACGCGGCCAAGAACGGCGGCCGCAAGAACCGCACCATCAAGGGCGCCGGCGTGTGGCAGGGGCAGAAGGGGAAGGAGCGCACCGTCACCCTGCTCCACCCCGCCGGCGGCGAGCTGGACGTCACGTACAAGCGGTACGACCTCACCTTCTACCGCACCAAGGGCGGGGCCAGCACGGGGTACATCATGCACGAGTACGAGATCATAAGGCCGCCGCTCCCCGGCACGGTGCTCAGCCGCGTCAAGATCAACAAGCACCCCAAGAAGGGAGCGGCCGCCGCCGGCGAGCAGCCGGGCACGAGCTACCAGTATGATGCCTCCGCGATGGCGAGTAACAGCAATGGATTCAGCTTCAGTGACGCGCAAGCTGGTGCTCTGGATGGCGGCAACGGCGGTGGCATGGCAGATACCGGCTGCTACTATACTCGTCTCAAGTATGCGTTCCCGAAGGACTACTGCCTCCCGGTCACAGATCAACCTGGCGCGAATTACAATGCCGATAGCCAAGGATTCACCGGCGCTCAATCTGATGCTTTCTCTGGCGGCGGCATGGTGGAGACGGGCGGCACCTACTATGATCCTTCACAGTTCGTCCCAGTTACGAGTGACGCGTACAACTACTATCACGGCGGCCAGTTCCAAGAGGTTGCCCCATGCCCTTATCAGCCGGACCAGAGCCACAACCACAGCCAATACTTCGTTGGAGACGCCGCTGTGATGCCCTCCCACGGCGAGGGGTTCACCTTCGAGCAACAAGCCGGTGCTCTCTATGGCCACGCGGAAGATTCCTCCCTGATGTGCTCCGACAGCAAGCAACAAGCCGGCGCGCTCTTTGGGTACAGCGGTAATGGCAGTGTCCGTGATGGCGGGGAGGAGGACGTCTTGTTCAGCGACTTCAATTGTGAGATGAGCAAAGACGAAATCCACGACATCTTGTTTGGCGACAACAACGACAACTTCAATTGTGAACAGAGGGATGCCGGTGATGCGGCCACCGATCCAGAGTAAATTAGTCGAACCAATACACTAGAACTAGATCATGAAGGCGCGTCTATGATATTTTTAAGTGGTCAAACTGAGGAAATTTTATAAATATGTAAACTATGTAGACAATCGAAATATTTGAGATACTTTGGAGTATTTCACGTAATGTTTTAGGTATAGTAGGAGCACAAAAATTGACATGCTGGAATGGCACCATCCAAGTTATCGCTAGGTACAACATTGCAAACTCGTTTTGTGCTACCGGTTTAATTCTTCGGACATTGAGATTTATTTCCCGTGAGTACCAAATCGCTATTAATATATTGCCAGCAATATTTCATATGAAACTAATAGCACACATTCATCTTTGAAGTTGCTCGAAGACACAAGTTAGCATTATATTCGTATTAAGCAGTATAATTTACATAGCTTGTACCAACCAAAACAATAGACCAACATATACTAATATGTAATACGTAGGTTTCATTACAGCCATGCACGCAACGTGAATTGAGGAGATCACCACGCCATAGTATAGGTAGGGCAGTAAAACACATGCCACAGCGTTGTTTAACAGCAAGGAAAGGGGTTGCTAATTTTGATATCAACCGTGCTAAGTGCAGGTAAAGCTTTGCCTCCTGGTTTACCAACAAAATAGCATCATTGTGAATGTAGAATAAAAGCTTCCGGACACAAAAAATATATTCTTGAAACTGGTCATTGGCTAAACATAATAATAGATATTGTTGTAGCAATCATTGATTGGAGGTATCAAATTTATGCCATTGAAATGTTTGAACTATTTCTCTAGCAATCAAATATGAAAGTTGACAATTATATAACAAAGAATAATTGAATACCAACCGATATCTATTCCTTATTTTACCTATTCTATCAACAAGCAAATGTTGCAATCTTGCAAAACTGGAAAGGTGAAGTTATATGCTTTGGGAGGTTGGCGAAACTCAGCTGAAATTTTCAATTACTCCTACGCAAATAAAGGTTAAGTTCACATATTTTGATGTTGGTGATTAATCAGAGAAAAGCAGATGCACTGGAAAGTTTACAAAACTAAGGTAGAGAGTGCAAGGTTTTATATGGAATGTGTAGGTAAATGAAGGATAAGTTATTTGCATCGCCTTTAAGAAAATAATAACTATGAGATATTGCTTGATACATGCCCTTAGAGCATCTCCAACAGGCGCGCGATATAAGTCACGTGCTGGAAAAAACCGCTTTAATGTGCGCGCGGGGCCGAAACAGGGCGCTCCAGCAGCGGCACAATAATCGCGCGCGCGGTAAAATTGGTTCAGCGCGCGGAGGAAAACGACATAGCACACGGTGTATTTGGTGCGCTAGCTCCCGCACGCTGGACATCGATGATTCGCGCGCGAGACCAACTGCCCCCTACCTCTCCGGCCACCCCGGCTTCGCCCCGCCCCGCGCCGCCACCAGCGAAATTCCATTGATGGAAGGCTGCGGCAACATCCCCCCAACCCCTCACTATACCCGCAACCCCTTCGCCGCTGCCGCTGCCACCACCACAAACCCTAGTGCGGGGTTGACCTTCGACTTCGCCGCCGGTCTCGCGCCTCCTCCTCCAAGCACCGGTCTCGCGCGCGACCTTTTCATGGCGCCATGGACGACCTCGCAGGATGGCGTCACGCCGTCGCCCACCGTGAAGCGATGGGCCTCCGTCTCCAAGCGACCAAACGCGGTGGCGGCGACGACATCCCTAAAGAAGAACAAAGCGGACGGCTCTTCTAAGAGGCCGAGCAAGAAACTTGCAGCGCATCCGGCCGTGCCTCCGCTGACCGAAGCGCCGGAGAGCTCGCAATTTGTTGCGCTGGCGGCCGATGCGCACAAGGTGTTTGATGAAATGCCCACAAGGTATGATTTCTCCCCCCTTTTGTTGTTGTTTTTACATAAATGTATACATATGGATAGCTTAGTTTTCTTCTATCATACTTTGTAGTTTGAATGATGACACATATATGTCAACTATGGGTGTTGGTTCCAACAATTCTCATTGGTCCCAAACCAATGAAGTGCATGAAGATGATCATGAGTATGAAGTGGATGAGGATGTGAGGGTATCGTCGATGCACCAAAAGGAAGAGCGGGCAACTACACCATTGACAAAGACGTCTTGCTATGCAATACATGGTTGCATGTGTCTATGGATGCCAACGTTGGAGGGGACCAAAGTAGAGATACATATTGGTTCCGGATGAAGGAGCACTTTGATACACACAACAAGAGTGGGATTGAGTGCACCGATAGATTTCTTCGCTCTCGGTGGTCGACAATCAACAAAATAAAGATTGTCAAAGGTGGGCGGCGGCAATGGAGTCGGTTGACACGATAAAACCGAGTGGCACTAATGATAGACATAGGGTAAGGGCCATTTCTTTATGTTCCATGTTCATGCTTCATCTTTGGTGTTTCAAGTGCTAACTATTGCAGAAAACTTATTTCGAGGAGAAGAGAAGAAGACCAAGAATGGCAAGGTCAAGAAAGGGAGAGCATTTTTGTTGCCCCATTGCTTAGAAGTGTTGAAGGATGAAGAGAAATGGAAGAACTATGATGTCCTAGAGGAGAGCAAGAAAAGTAAGGCAACTATTGATTTGGATGATGATGATTAGGAGGAGGCCTCAAGTGATGACGACAAGAGGAGCCCTACACCAAACTCGGTTGCCTACTCCAAGCCAAAATGACCAAATGGAGATAATACCCATGGAGGAGCGAGCTAGATTATTGGAATGGGAGAAGTACTTGTTCTTCATGGACACATCTACCTTCGATAATAGGAAAAAGGAGTTCATCAGTATTTCCCGTGATGAAGTCTTGGTCCAAAAAAGATTGATGGCCATGGGAGGCATGTGAGGCATGGGACCTACCATGGGAAGCTTCGGAGGCATGGGAGCTACCATGGGAGGCTTGGGAACAAGCATGGGAGTCATGGGAGCCCATGGGAGGCTTTAGAGGCATGGGTGGCTTCAGAGCTACCATGGGAGGCATGGGAGAGCCATGGGTGGCTTCGGAGATACCATGGGAGGTCATGAGTTTTGGGTCTCTCATGGGAGAAATGGGAGCACCTCCAGGTGACATGGGTGGACGCATGGCTTCCGGTGTGCCTCACATGCCTTTGCATGATGCCGTTGGAGATAGTGCGAACACCGTACGAGTTCCCGATGACGATGAGGCACTAGAAAATAGAGAGGAGGAGGAGGAAGAATCGTCTTCAGAAGAGGACGAAGATGATGTGGCATGATTGTTGATGTTTCATTTGTTTGTGTGAACTTTTATTTGTCATGAACTTGGTTGGGTGATTTGAACTATGCCATGCAATTGAACTAGGCTATGTTGCTCAAACTCATTGTTTTGCATATTTGTTCTATGTTTGAAAGATCATCATATTGTCAAATTTATATGTGTTGTTTCATATTTGCCAAGCGCTGACTGGTCACGCGCTTTGTATTTTGCAGCGTCTGTTCGAGCCAACACCCTCTGCGCGCTAAAAAAGGCTATTTCGGTGCTGAAAAAGTAATTTAGCGCGCCGCGCAACCGCCGTTATTTCGTTTTAGGTTGCACATTTTTTGTTAGTGCTTGATAAAAGTCCTCATAGAAGTTGGTGGAAGGGGTCGTAAATTCAATGCTCATATTTTTTATCAAGAGATTTGGCATGTCATTGTCAGGATGACATTCTTGATACAAGGCCTTAAAGATGTTGGTTATTTCTTGAAGCAAGAAAAATTGCACAGTAGATCTCTCCATGCCCACAATTGCACGGTAGATGAGGTGCACAATGTTGGGCAGTGATATTGGTTGTTACTCGGAACTTGTACCTGTACATTACCCATCACAAACATACATGTATATGGTACAATCAACATACAGTAACTGTACTTGGTACATTTGGCCACCACGAGGACACTCTTGTACCTAGTACATTTAGTGGACAACCGTATATTTGTACCTGATACATTCATTCATACCTGTACCTGGTATATTAAGTGGACAACCATATACTTTTACCTGGTACATTCATGCATACTTGTACCTGGTACATTACACTACAAAAAAATACACTTCCGTGATGATACGTGTTTGTCACAGTAGGTCGCGTTTTTTGTCATGCATGTACATCCATGACAAATTTAGGACAGAATCAAGATAGTCATACCTGTGCTGTCGTAGAAGTGTTCCATGACATTACCAAAATTATCATCATGGAAGTGTCCACTTCCATGATGATAAATCACGGGTCACAGAAGTGCTTTCGTCAAGGGTGACCGACACGTGGCATCCACCGTAACGAAACGCCGTTAAGCTATCGGGTCGGGTTTTGCATCCGATAACCCGTTAACAGCCCCGACCAATGGGGATTTTCCACGTGTAAAATCATCATTGGCTAGAGGAAACACGTGTCGGCTCATCGTTGGGACAGATGTCATCCACTCACTGGACAGAAGGCGCCTATGATACGTCGACACGTGGCACGGCCCAATAGTGGCCCATTCCTGTGAAAAGGTCGGCCCGTTTGACTTGGTCAAAAGCTGGCGGGCCGGCCCATGGAAAGCCTGTTAACGGCCTGTTCACATATAGCTCATTTACAGCCCGCTAACCCAAGGCCCGTTACGCCCTATCCGAATTAGGCCCAGTAGCGTCATCTGGGCCATCCAATATGATTCCAGCCCGTTTTTGTTGGGAATCGTAGCATAATTTTCAAATTTTCCTACGCTCACCAAGATGCATCTATGGAGTATACTAGCAACGAGGGGAAGGGAGTGCATCTACATACCCTTGTAGATCGCGAGCGGAAGCGTTCCAATGAACGTGGATGATGGAGTCGTACTCGCCGTGATCCAAATCACCGATGACCGAGTGCCGAACGGACGGCACCTCCGCGTTCAACACACGTACGGTGCAGCGACGTCTCCTCCTTCTTGATCCAGCAAGGGGCAAGGAGAGGTTGATGGAGATCCAGCAGCACGACGGCGTGGTGGTGGATGTAGCGGGTCTCGGCAGGGCTTCGCCAAGCTTCTGCGAGAGGGAGAGGTGTTGCAGGGGAGGAGGGAGGCGCCCAAGGCTGTGTCTTGCTGCCCTCCCTCCCCCCCTTTATATAGGCCCCCTGGGAGGGGGGGCGCCGGACAAGATCCCATCTAGGGTGGGGCGGCGGCCAAGGGGGGGTGCCTTGCCCCCCAAGGCAAGTGGGAAGCCCCCCACCCTAGGGTTCCCAACCCTAGGCGCATGGGGGAGGCCCATGGGGGGCGCCCAGCCCACTAGGGGCTGGTTCCCTTCCCACTTCAGCCCACGGGGCCCTCCGGGATAGGTGGCCCCACCCGGTGGACCCCCGGGACCCTTCCGGTGGTCCCGGTACAATACCGGTAACCCCCGAAACTTTCCCGGTGGCCGAAACTTGACTTCCTATATATAATTCTTCACCTCCGGACCATTCCGGAACCTCTCGTGGCGTCCGGGATCTCATCCGGAACTCCGAACAACTTTCGGGTTTCCGCATACACATATCTCTACAACCCTAGCGTCACCGAACCTTAAGTGTGTAGACCCTACGGGTTCGGGAGACATGCAGACATGACCGAGACGCCTCTCCGGTCAATAACCAACAGCGGGATCTGGATACCCATGTTGGCTCCCACATGTTCCACGATGATCCCATCGGATGAACCACGGTGTCGAGGATTCAATCAATCCCGTATACAATTCCCTTTGTCAATCGGTATGTTACTTGCCCGAGATTCGATCGTCGGTATCCCAATACCTTGTTCAATCTCGTTACCGGCAAGTCTCTTTACTCGTACCGCAATGCATGATCCCGTGACTAATGCCTTAGTCACATTGAGCTCATTATGATGATGCATTACCGAGTGGGCCCAGAGATACCTCTCCGTCACACGAAGTGACAAATCCCAGTCTCGATCCGTGCCAACCCAACAGACACTTTCGGAGATACCCGTAGTGCACCTTTATAGTCACCCAGTTACGTTGTGACGTTTGGCACACCCAAAGCACTCCTACGGTATCCGGGAGTTGCACGATCTCATGGTCTAAGGAAAAGATACTTGACATTGGAAAAGCTCTAGCAAACGAAACTACACGATCTTTTATGCTATGCTTAGGATTGGGTCTTGTCCATCACATCATTCTCCTAATGATGTGATCCCGTTATCAATGACATCCAATGTCCATAGTCAGGAAACCATGACTATCTGTTGATCAACGAGCTAGTCAACTAGAGGCTTACTAGGGACACGTTGTAGTCTATGTATTCACACATGTATTACGATTTCCGGACAATACAATTATAGCATGAATAATAGACAATTACCATGAACAAAGAAATATAATAATAACCATTTATTATTGCCTCTAGGGCATATTTCCAACAGTCTCCCACTTGCACTAGAGTCAATAATCTAGTTACATTGTGATGAATCGAACACCCATTGCGTCCTGGTGTTGATCATGTTTTGCTCTAGGGAGAGGTTTAGTCAACGGATCTGCTACATTCAGGTCCGTATGTACTTTACAAATATCTATGTCTCCATTTTGAACACTTTCACGAATGGAGTTGAAGCGACGCTTGATATGCCTGGTCTTCCTGTGAAACCTGCGCTCCTTCGCAAGGGCAATAGCTCCAGTGTTGTCACAGAAGAGAGTCATCGGGCCCGACGCATTGGGAATCACCCCTAGGTCGGTAATGAACTCCTTCATCCAGACTGCTTCCTGTGCTGCCTCCGAGGCTGCCATGTACTCCGCTTCACATGTAGATCCCGCCACGACGCTTTGCTTGCAACTGCACCAGCTTACTGCTCCTCCATTCAAAATATACACATATCCGGTTTGTGACTTCGAGTCATCCAGATCTGTGTCGAAGCTAGCGTCGACGTAACCCTTTACGACGAGCTCTTCGTCACCTCCAGAAACGAGAAACAAATCCTTAGTCCTCTTCAGGTACTTCAGGATATTCTTGACCGCTGTCCAGTGTTCCATGCCGGGATTACTTTGGTACCTTCCTACCAAACTTACGGCAAGGTTTACATCAGGTCTGGTACACAGCATGGCATACATAATAGACCCTATGGCCGAGGCATAGGGGATGACACTCATCTTTTCTCTATCTTCTGCCGTGGTCGGGCATTGAGCCGTGCTCAATTGCACACCTTGCAATACAGGCAAGAACCCCTTCTTGGACTGATCCATATTGAACTTCTTCAATATCTTGTCAAGGTATGTACTCTGTGAAAGACCAATGAGGCGTCTTGATCTATCTCTATAGATCTTGATGCCTAATATATAAGCAGCTTCTCCAAGGTCCTTCATTGAAAAACACTTATTCAAATAGGCCTTTATCCTTTCCAAGAATTCTATATCATTTCCCATCAATAGTATGTCATCCACATATAATATGAGAAATGCTACAGAGCTCCCACTCACTTTCTTGTAAACACAGGCTTCTCCATAAGTCTGTGTAAACCCAAACGCTTTGATCATCTCATCAAAGCGAATGTTCCAACTCCGAGATGCTTGCACCAGCCCATAGATTGAGCGCTGGAGCTTGCATACTTTGTTAGCATTCTTAGGATCGACAAAACCTTCCGGCTGCATCATATACAACTCTTCCTTAAGGAAGCCATTAAGGAATGCCGTTTTGACGTCCATCTGCCATATCTCATAATCATAGTATGCGGCAATTGCTAACATGATTCGGACGGACTTTAGCTTCGCTACGGGTGAGAAAGTCTCATCGTAGTCAACCCCTTGAACTTGTCGATAACCCTTAGCGACAAGTCGAGCTTTGTAGATGGTCACATTACCATCCGCGTCCGTCTTCTTCTTAAAGATCCATTTATTTTCTATGGCTCGCCGATCATCGGGCAAGTCAGTCAAAGTCCATACTTCGTTTTCATACATGGATCCTATCTCGGATTTCATGGCTTCTAGCCATTTGTCGGAATCCGGGCCCGCCATCGCTTCTTCATAGTTCGAAGGTTCACCGTTGTCTAACAACATGATTTCCAGGACAGAGTTGCCGTACCACTCTGGTGCGGAACGTGTCCTTGTGGACCTACGAAGTTCAGTAACTTGATCCGAAGCTTCATGATCATCATCATTAACTTTCTCCCCAGTCGGTGTAGGCACCACAGGAACATTTTCCCGCGCTGCGCTACTTTTCGGTTCAGAAGGGGTGACTATCACCTCATCAAGTTCCACTTTCCTCCCACTCAATTCTTTCGAGAGAAACTCCTTCTCCAGAAAGGACCCGTTCTTGGCAACGAAGATCTTGCCTTCGGATCTGAGGTAGAAGGTATACCCAATAGTTTCCTTAGGGTATCCTATGAAGACGCATTTTTCCGACTTGGGTTCGAGCTTTTCAGGTTGAAGTTTCTTGACATAAGCATCGCATCCCCAAACTTTTAGAAACGACAGCTTAGGTTTCTTCCCAAACCATAATTCATACGGTGTCGTCTCAACGGATTTCGACGGAGCCCTATTTAAAGTGAATGCAGCAGTCTCTAAAGCATAGCCCCAAAATGAGAGCGGTAAATCGGTAAGAGACATCATAGATCGCACCATATCCAATAGAGTGCGATTACGACGTTCGGACACACCATTTCTTTGAGGTGTTCCAGGCGGCGTGAGCTGTGAAACTATTCCACATTTCCTTAAGTGTGTACCAAATTCGTGACTTAAATATTCTCCACCACGATCTGATCGTAAGAATTTTATTTTCCTGTCACGTTGATTCTCAACTTCACTCTGAAATTCCTTGAACTTTTCAAAGGTTTCAGACTTGTGTTTCATTAGGTAGACGTACCCATATCTACTTAAATCATCAGTGAGAGTGAGAACATAACGATATCCTCCGCGAGTCTCAACACTCATTGGACCACACACATCGGTATGTATGATTTCCAATAAGTTGGTTGCTCGCTCCATTGTTCCGGAGAACGGAGTCTTGGTCATCTTACCCATGAGGCATGGTTCGCACGTGTCAAATGATTCGTAATCAAGAGACTCCAAAAGTCCATCTGCATGGAGCTTGTTCATGCGCTTGACACCAATGTGACCAAGGCGGCAGTGCCACAAGTATGTGGGACTATCGTTATCAACTTTACATCTTTTGGTATTCACACTATGAACTTGTGTAACATCACGTTCGAGATTCATCAAAAAAAAACCATTGACCAGCGGGGCATGACCATAAAACATATCTCTCAAATAAATAGAACAACCATTATTCTCGGATTTAAATGAGCAGCCATCTCGAATTAAACGAGATCCAGATACAATGTTCATGCTCAAAGCTGGCACTAAATAACAATTATTGAGGTTTAAAACTAATCCCGTGGGTAGATGCAGAGGTAGCGTGCCGACGGCGATCACATCGACCTTGGAACCATTCCCGACGCGCATCGTCACCTCGTCCTTCGCCAATCTCCGTTTATTCCGTAGTTCCTGTTTTGAGTTACAAATATGAGCAACCGCACCGGTATCAAATACCCAGGAGCTACTACGAGTACTGGTAAGGTACACATCAATTAAATTTATATCACATATACCTTTGGCGTTGCCGGCCTTCTTCTTGTCCGCTAAGTATTTGGGGCAGTTCCGCTTCCAGTGACCAATTCCCTTGCAATAAAAGCACTCAGTCTCGGGCTTGGGTCCATTCTTTGACTTCTTCCCAGTAACTAGTTTACCGGGCGCGGCAACTCCCTTGCCGTCCTTCTTGAAGTTCTTCTTACCCTTGCCCTTCTTGAACTTAGTGGTTTTATTCACCATCAACACTTGATGTTCTTCTCTGATCTCTACCTCAGCTGATTTCAGCATTGAATATACCTCAGGAATGGTCTTTTCCATCCCCTGCATATTGAAGTTCATCACAAAGCTCTTGTAGCTTGGTGGAAGCGACTGGAGGATTCTGTCAATGACCGCGTCATCCGGGAGATTAACTCCCAGCTGAGACAAGCGGTTATGCAACCCAGACATTCTGAGTATGTGCTCACTAACAGAACTGTTCTCCTCCATTTTACAGCTGAAGAACTTGTCGGAGACATCATATCTCTCGACCAGGGCATGAGCTTGAAAAACCAATTTCAGCTCCTCGAACATCTCATATGCTCCATGTTTCTCAAAACGCTTTTGGAGACCCAGTTCTAGGCTGTAAAGCATGCCGCACTGAACGAGGGAGTAATCATCAGCACGCTGCTGCCAAGCGTTCATAACGTCTTGGTTTTGTGGGATTGGTGCTTCACCTAGCGATGCTTCTAAGACATAATCTTTCTTGGCTACTATGAGGATGATCCTCCCGTATAGTTGCTGCCATCATCTTTCAGCTTGGTTTTCTCTAGGAACGCGTTGAAAATGAGGACAACGTTGGCCATTTGATCTACAAGACATAGTGTAAAGATTTTAGACTAAGTTCATGATAATTAAGTTCATCTAATCAAATTATTCAATGAACTCCCACTCAGATAGACATCCCTCTAGTCATCTAAGTGATACATGATCCGAATTTAACTAGGCCGTGTCCGATCATCACGTGAGACGGACTAGTCAAGATCGGTGAACATCTCCATGTTGATCGTATCTTCTATACGACTCATGCTCGACCTTTCGGTCCTCCGTGTTCCGAGGCCATGTCTGTACATGCTAGGCTCGTCAAGTCAACCTAAGTGTATTGCGTGTGTTCCGAGGCCATGTCTGTACATGCTAGGCTCGTCAACACCCGTTGTATTCGAACGTTAGAATCTATCACACCCGATCATCACGTGGTGCTTCGAAACAACGAACCTTCGCAATGGTGCACAGTTAGGGTGAACACTTTCTTGAAATTATCATAAGGGATCATCTTACTTACTACCGTCGTTCTAAGCAAATAAGATGCAAAAATATGATAAACATCACATGCAATCAAATAGTGACATGATATGGCCCATATCATTATGCTCCTTTGATCTCCATCTTCGGGGCACCATGATCATCTTCGTCACCGGCATGACACCATGATCTCCATCATTGTGTCTTCATGAAGTCGTCATGCCAACGATTACTTCTACTTCTATGGCTAACGCGTTTAGCAACAAAGTAAAGTAATTTACATGGCGTTATTCAATGACACGCAGGTCATGCAGAATAATAAAGACAACTCCTATGGCTCCTGCCGTTTGTCATACTCATCGACATGCAAGTCGTGATTCTTATTACAAGAATATGATCAATCTCATACATCACATATATCATTCATCACATCTTCTGGCCATATCACATCACATAGCACTTGCTGCAAAAACAAGTTAGACGTCCTCTAATTGTTGTTGCAAGTTTTTTTACGTGGTTTGTAGGTTTCTAGCAAGAACGTTTCTTACCTACGCATGACCACAACGTGATTTGCCAATTTCTATTTACCCTTCATAAGGACCCTTTTCATCGAATCCGTTCCGACTAAAGTAGGAGAGACAGACACCCGCTAGCCACCTTATGCATCTAGTGCATGTCAATCGGTGGAACCTGTCTCACGTAAGTGTACGTGTAAGGTCGGTCCGGGCCGCTTCATCCTACAATGCCGCCGAAACAAGAAAAGACTAGTAGCGGCAAGAAGAATTGGCAAACTCAACGCCCACAACTGCTTTGTGTTCTACTCGTGCATAGTAACTACGCATAGGCCTGGCTCATGATGCCACTGTTGGGAATCGTAGCATAATTTTAAAATTTTCCTACGCTCACCAAGATGCATCTATGGAGTATACTAGCAACGAGGGGAAGGGAGTGCATCTACATACCCTTATAGATCGCGAGCGGAAGCGTTCCAATGAACGTGGATGACGGAGTCGTACTCGCCGTGATCCAAATCACCGATGACCGAGTGCCGAACGGACGGCACCTCCGCGTTCAACACACGTACGGTGCAGCGACGTCTCGTCCTTCTTGATCCAGCAAGGGGGAAGGAGAGGTTGATGGAGATCCAGCAGCACGACGGCGTGGTGGTGGATGTAGCGGGTCTCGGCAGGGCTTCGCCAAGCTTCTGCGAGAGGGAGAGGTGTTGCAGGGGAGGAGGGAGGCGCCCAAGGCTGTGTCTTGCTGCCCTCCCTCCCCCCCTTTATATAGGCCCCCTGGGAGGGGGGGCGCCGGCCAAGATCCCATCTAGGGTGGGGCGGCGGCCAAGGCGGGTGCCTTGCCCCCCAAGGCAAGTGGGAAGCCCCCCACCCTAGGGTTCCCAACCCTAGGCGCATGGGGGAGGCCCATGGGGGTGCGCCCAGCCCACTAGGGGCTGGTTCCCTTCCCACTTCAGCCCACGGGGCCCTCCGGGATAGGTGGCCCCACCCGGTGGACCCCCGGGACCCTTCCGGTGGTCCCGGTACAATACCGGTAACCCCCGAAACTTTCCCGGTGGCCAAACTTGACTTCCTATATATAATTCTTCACCTCCAGACCATTCCGGAACCTCTCGTGACGTCCGGGATCTCATCCGGGACTCCGAACAACTTTCGGGTTTCCGCATACACATATCTCTACAACCCTAGCATCACCGAACCTTAAGTGTGTAGACCCTACGGGTTCGGGAGACATGCAGACATGACCGAGACGCCTCTCCGGTCAATAACCAACAGCGGGATCTGGATACCCATGTTGGCTCCCACATATTCCACGATGATCTCATCGGATGAACCACGGTGTCGAGGATTCAATCAATCCCGTATACAATTCCCTTTGTCAATCGGTATGTTACTTGCCCGAGATTCGATCGTCGGTATCCCAATACCTTGTTCAATATCGTTACTGGCAAGTCTCTTTACTCGTACTGCAATGCATGATCCCGTGACTAACGCCTTAGTCACATTGAGCTCATTATGATGATGCATTACCGAGTGGGCCCAGAGATACCTCTCCGTCACACGGAGTGACAAATCCCAGTCTCGATCCGTGCCAACCCAACAGACACTTTCGGAGATACCCGTAGTGCACCTTTATAGTCACCCAGTTACGTTGTGACGTTTGGCACACCCAAAGCACTCCTACGGTATCCGGGAGTTACACGATCTCATGGTCTAAGGAAAAGATACTTGACATTGGAAAAGCTCTAGCAAACGAAACTACACGATCTTTTATGCTATGCTTAGGATTGGGTCTTGTCCATCACATCATTCTCCTAATGATGTGATCCCGTTATCAATGACATCCAATGTCCATAGTCAGGAAACCATGACTATCTGTTGATCATCGAGCTAGTCAACTAGAGGCTTACTAGGGACACGTTGTAGTCTATGTATTCACACATGTATTACGATTTCCGGACAATACAATTATAGCATGAATAATAGACAATTACCATGAACAAAGAAATATAATAATAACCATTTATTATTGCCTCTAGGGCATATTTCCAACAGTTTTCACTTCTGGCCCATGTATAGCCCATGACGTCTTTCGGCCCATATGAGGCCCTTTGTAACTCTTGGCCCGTTAGCGGCCCGTGCTAAAACTGGCCCGTAATGAACAGTGTATTACTTTACACCCATTAACGGCCCGTGGTGAAACTGGCCCGTAATGAACAGTGTATCACTTTATACCCATTAACGACCCGTTATTCCGTTGGGCCGTTTCCAGCCCAAGTTAACTTTCGGCCTTCTGAGGGCCCATTTATTCTTGGGCTCATTTGCAGCATTCGGTTACTTACGGCCCGTTACTGTCATTTTCTGCTTGTGGGCCAAATTCAGCCCGTCGTTACAGTCGGCCCGTTTGTGGACCGTTAGTCTGTTGGGCCATTTTCATAGCATCACCAAATACGGCCTATTAACGATGGCCCGTTATGGTCGGCCCATGAACGGACGATTCCAACTCTAGCCCGTTTACGGCCATAATGCGGTCTGTTTGGCCCATGTTTGGCCAATCGATCATACGGCCCGTATAAGGCCCATTGATGATACGACCCGTAGAAGGCCCACTGTTTCTACGGCCCGTAGAAGGCCCACTGTTTCTACGGCCAGTAGGAGGCCCAGTGTCACTACAGTAAATATTAGCCCATGGTTATTGTGGCCTAGTTTTAAAAAATAGGTTATTGCAGCCACTAGCTAACCGCGGAAAAAGAACTGCAATGACTACAAGCAAACAAATAAACAAGACAACATGGAAATAAATAAGCAAGCAATTAACGCTAGGCTATCACGGCTATTACACATATTACATCCACTGGGCATCAAAGTTCGCCACCAGTGCAAATATAGGGAACAAAGCAGCATATCATATACACTGGTTGTCAAAGTTGGCGACCAGCGCAAATAAACGCCGCAGCAAAACAAATCCAGAACTGAAACCACTTCAGAAGATCTCAAGAAACAATATCCTGGGTACCCATAATGCTGGCAAGATGCTTAGCAAGCTTATTAACTTTCTCTTGTTTGGCGCTTAAATCCTCCAGCGCTTGCTGTTGCACCAGAAAATATGCATCTGAATTCTGCAGGGACTTCCTCAGTCCTTCAGCTTCCTGTCGCAGCACATCAGCGAGTTCGAAGAGCTTGTGCTAGCAGTAGTGGCCAGTAACTCGAACACTACATCAAGATAGGACTTTTGGGTTCCCTCACTGTCGTCAAGATAGTTTTTATCAGCTTTCTTGGAGACCAACAGGGATGTCTCACTATCTTGAACCTTATCTGCATTACTTCCTTTACCATTGGATAACGCGGTACTGTTCTCCAATATTTTGTCCGCATTCTAAAAGAGAAACAAGCAGACACATCACATGTTTACCATGTTGTATATGAAACTCATTTTGGTAAATGAGTTCAGTAGTAAAGTGGACAGGATAACAGCATGAAACAAACATATATCTATGTACCATGGTCACTTTATGGTCTATATCATTCTAGTTTTTGTTGCCAAATCAAGATAGAGACACAGTTCAAATAATATTTGTTCAAGACAAAGCAGAATAGACAGAATATAAGTGTGGGTAACTATAGAGCAATAACAACACTTGTAATGTGCATGACATGAGAACATAACTGTTTATTCAATTGAAACTGAAATCAGCATAGAGCAGGTTACAACAGCAAACCAGTTAAAGAAACAGGTTTAAAACATACCTGTTGCGCCATTGGAGTTTCAATTCCATCCTTCAAATTTGAAAACAGTTGGTATGAGTAAATACAGTAATGCAAGAGCAAAGGAGTATGAACCATAGCTACAGAACCTGACCTGAGAACAAATCTTCTTCTCCTGTAAGCGTTGAGTTGGGATTCGGAGTGGTGGTCCTCGTGCTTTGGGCACTGCAGTTCCCTTACTAACTGCTCGTGTTTGGGTGCTCTGTGGTGGAGACGATGCTGTGTCAACTGGAACTGGGTTACTATCTGCCGGGGTTGGGGTTAGAAGGGGTGTAGCTGGTTCTCTGTCCAACTGGGTAGGGGTACAATCTGCGAGAGTCTGGGTTATGTGTGGTGGATCTGGTCCTTGGGCAAGTACAACCGTGGTTCTATCTGCATCAACTGGTAGCACTATCTTTTCTGAAGACCGTGTTGTTACTCCCTTAGATACTGCCATCACGCTCTCTAATTCAAATGGCTGATAAACAAGAAAAGTAATTGAAAGTATAGACATTGTATGATAGACAGGTGCAATGGATAGTGGGGAATAAAAGAGGGCATGAAATAATTCATATTTATGTTGTCTAACCGAACAGGATAGCATGACACAATTTCACATATATGATGGCTAACTAAACAGGATAGCATGACACAATTTCACATTATGATGGCTAACTAAAAAAGATGGAAAGACATAGTTCAAAATATGAGACTATGTAAACAGGATGACATGACATAACTATATAATGTGTTTATTAAATAGGTTGGCATGCCATAATTCACATACATTCACGGATAGAATGCCATAAATCAAAATATGACGATCGTAAACACTAAACAGGATGAGATGATATAACTATATGATGTCTTTATTAAATGGGTTGCCATGCCATAATTCAGATAGATGATGTGTATGTACTATGTAAACATGATGGCATGATATAATTCAAATATATGATTTATATAGTAAGCAAGTAAGCAGATGGCAATCCATATATGATGTAAAAACTAAGCAATGCAAGACAACATGCATGACATGGGTAATATAACCCTGCCAAGTTTGAGCATAGACCTCAGGGGGGAAATAGGACTGGTCATCAGTCTCTGAATCCTCCTCTGAGGAGCTCTCTATAACCAGCAAGATGTCTGCTTCAGCAAGTAGCATTGTCTGCTCTGAATACCTTGTTTTCACTCCAGATACTTCCATCACCGCTTCAAATGGCTGATGAGTAGTTGAATGTACAAACGTTGTCGACAAATGGAACACGTAATAAAAAAAATGATAGCATGATATAATTCACATACATGATGATTGGCTAAATAGCATGGCATTGCATAATTCACATATATAATGCCTTTGCAACAAGATAGCATTGTATAATTCACATATATAATGTCTTGCAACAAGATGGAAATGCATAATTCACATATATGGTAATTAGACACTGAACAGGTGGCATTCACACAAAGCATGTCTAAACTAATCAAATGACATAACAATGCGAGACACCATACGCACCATATGAGCAACATAACCCTGCCAAGTTAGAGCATACACCTCGGGGGGGGGGGGGATAGGACCGGTCATCTGTCTCTGAATCCTCCTCTGAGGAGCTATCCATAACCAGCGAGATATGCGCTTCGTCAGATAGCATAGGCTGCTCTGAAGACCTTCTTTTCACTCCAGAATTTGCCATCACCGTGTCAAATGGCTGTGCACACGAAGAGCAGTTGAATGTACTAACATTGTTGACAAATGTAATATGTAACGAAAAAAAAGGATGGCCTGATATAATTTACATATAAGATGACTGGCTAAGCAGGATGGCATTGCAAAATTCACATATATGATGCCTGGCTAAACAAGATGGCGTTGCATAATTCACATAAACAATGAATAAACTAAACAGATGGCATTCACACAAAGGATGTCTAAACTAAGCAGATGACATATTTGATGTATAAAGTAAGCAATGCAAGACACCATATGCATGATATAACCAACATCAGCATGCCAAGTTAGAGCGAAGACCTCAGGGGGTAAATAGGAGTTGTCTTCTCCTTCTGAATCCCCCTCAGAACAGATATCTTCCTCTCTATTACAATCCGAAATGCGTGGAGGGGGGGCTGCCTTTGCGCCTACCATGGAGCGACGTCTGCATGAAATTTTATTGCCACGCAAGGCTCATCTCTTTTGCTCTACATGTTCAGTTCCATTGTTTACAATAACTGTCATGCATAGGAATAAAACATAGTGAGATTATGTAAGGAGTGCATGCAGAAATCCGGAGTGATGGTAGCAACCTATGGATAGACCCAAAACCAATAATAGCAGGCAGATAATGGCTTCAGTTAAAAAATACAGATAATGGCTTCTTTACTGTTTGTTTCCCACCCAACATGAAACTCATAGTAGACACCGGAGATTAACCAGATAGTAGATAGATACTATTGATAGCGGCCCTGATATGTACCCCACAACCATTTAAACACTCAAGTTTGACCATTAGTTTGGAGCTGACTCAGAGTCTAATCGGTGAACAGGACAATAAAGTAGCATGTAATATTAAGCGATGCATAACGTAAGCAGACACGAAAGAGTGCGACCTCTCTTGCGGACCCGTGTAGTCCTCGAGGTCATCTGGTCGGTTGATGATGGTAATGCAGTTTTCATGGCTGCCAGCGGCGGGGAAGAAGATCTGAGGCCGCGAAAGACATTCTGGAGGCCGGATCCCTGCTGTGCTGGAACCTTCTGTCATTGGAGCAGCTGAGCTGGGGTGGACGACGGCGCAGCAGGAGCGGGAGAAACCACGCAAGGTTTTCTTTGACAACTATCTGTAAGAGAAGTAATTCTGTAAGGGCTCGTTTGAATTGGAGGATTCCAACAATGCAGGGATAGGAAATAGACAGGAATAGGATAGGAATGCACGTGCAAAACATAGAATTTGAAAACACAGGATTTCTGCCAATCTGGGTGTTTGATTCACAACAATCGGAAGATCACAGGATGCAAAGAAGCATGGTGAGATTAAGTCAAGCCACAAGAAAATGTACGGTTATAATGCTATTATGCTACTATCTCTTAGTCTTGTGCTTCATGAATATGAATTTGAAAAGGAGGACAAGTGAAAATTAAAATTCCTACGTTTTTTCTTTCAACGAGACACTAAAGGAACAAATCCGTGTGCTCAGTGGACAATATATATAACATGTAGAGTAAAAAAGAGATGCAACAAGTGTACAACCTCGTTGGCGAAGCCATGTCGATCTCAGCGTGATTGGGTTGGCCGGTGAGGATGCTCCGGCTGACTTTGCTATCGGAGGAGAGGAAGAAGATCTTAGGCGTCTGGAGATGGAGCCCGAGGTCCTGCTCCGCTGTGATGGAGGGTTTCGTCGTTGGAGCAGCTCCAGTGAGTTGTACGGCGCCGAGGCTGAAGCAGGACAAGAAGGACAACGAACAACGTTAACCTGAGTGGAATTCTAATAGCATCTCCAATACATGACGTAAAATTCATAACCACAATGTGCTAGATGTAAAATACATCAGCCGCTCATCTCTGAACTTAACTGTCAAAACTGAACTTAACTGTCGAAACTGAACTTAACTGTCGAAACTGAATTTTGCTGTGGAAACTGAATTTTGCTGTCGAAACTGAACACACTAGCAAGGTGAGGCTACACGTCGGTCGACTGACTTTTTCATCTCTGGTCAGTCGATTTTGTAGCCGTTGGATACGAAATCAAGGGCCTGCGGTTCATCTTCAACCTCCACCCCCCTGAGCCGCCAGCCACCACCGGCCAAATAGAAGCCCCCCGCCGCCCGCGGCCGGCGGTGCGCCGCCCCGCCCGCCCCGAAAACACTCCCCACCGCCGGTCCGCCGCCGCCCCGGCCATCCCCACGCCACCGCCCCGCCAATGCCCCGCCACCGCCGGCGACCACCGCCCCTATCCTGTACCCTAAGATAGATAGTGGGGTACCTCTCCGGCGAGCCCCCTCCCCGCTGCGGCTGGTTCTTCCTTCACCCCGGCGAGCCCCCCCACCCCCTGAAAATCGACTGACCCAAAAGTCGATTCAGTCGACTGAAGTGTAGCTAAATCGGAGCAGCATCGCAAGCAAGAGCAAGAGCGAGA
This sequence comes from Aegilops tauschii subsp. strangulata, assembly GCF_002575655.3. Classification (NCBI taxonomy): domain Eukaryota; kingdom Viridiplantae; phylum Streptophyta; class Magnoliopsida; order Poales; family Poaceae; genus Aegilops; species Aegilops tauschii. The sequence continues at coordinate 67,103,317 of NC_053041.3, read as the reverse complement.
GCAGCAGCGCGAGCAAGAGCAATATCAAGAGCACACCAGGCAGGGGACCGAGAGCAAGAGCAGAGCAGCAGCACGAGTGAGAGCTAAAGCAACAGCAACTCCTACTGATGTGGATGTCGCCGCCGAGGGAGCGGCGCCGTGGAGGAAGTGGCCGGCGACACCGCCGTGGATGGAGCCGCGCCGTGTCGGCTCGGGACCGAGCGCCGGCAGCACCGTGAGATCGAATCAAGAAGAAAATGCGATGATTAGTGTACAACCTCTTTGGTGGCGCCGATTAGGCCGCAGCTTCATCCGAGGAAACGGTGATGATGATGCTCTTCCGGTGGTGCAGGTGAAGACGGCGGTGTGGGAATGGAGGTGGCGCGAAAGACGAGGGGAACGTCGGGGCAGCTCCTTGGAGGTGGAGGACGGGGTGGCTGAACCGGCGGGACGATGAGATCGCCGATGGATCCTCATCCGGTACGGTGGATGAGGGACGTCGTGGTGTTGCTGTGGACGATTAGTCTCGAGTTACATATGAACTATGTGTACTATATGAACTCGAACTAGATTTTTTGAATCCACTTTATTTTGATTTCAAATCATATTACATTTCTAGCTCTAGCTAGATCTTCATAATCTAAACCATGTCTCATATGTATAATGTGTTTATCACATTATGTATGGTTCCCCGCCCCCTACGCCTACAAGTATTCAGATGTGAGTTGCAAACACCACACATTACCACAAATTCAAATAAAATGTGAGAATGTTCGATATATAGTATTGTTTAGATTGTTCGATATTTAGTTGTAAGCTGCAAACGCCACACATTATCACAAATTCAAATAAAATGTGAGATTGTTTGATGTATAGTATGGTTTAGATTATTCGGCATTTAGCTGTGAGTTGCAAACGCCATGCATTATCACATTATGGTATAACATGTGCACAGCACGTGTATCACCGCTATATTCATGCATGCAATGTTTAAAACACTATGATTTCCTATTCAAATATATGAATCCGCTTTCATATCAAATTATGATCTTTGTTAGTTCTTACACCCACACAATCCTCTATCCTTTGTAGCTACCACTAACTTTCTCTCATGCATGCACACGCCCTCCTCGCCCTCCCTCTCCCTCGGCATTCTATCCACCGGGCACATTCATTTTTTTCTTTAGGTCGTTCTCCCAGAGTCTCCACAACTTCTTTCCGACACACACTGATCGATAAACCTCTCTAGCGATGCCTGCCTACAACATACACACACACCTTCAATCTCCTCCTTTATGTGTCCTTGCCTTGTGTCTCTCATACGGTCAGACACACGTGTAAACTCTCGCCCCTCTTTTCATCGATCTCACAACCGCACACTCCTCCCCCTATCTAGCTAGTAGTTGGGCCTCTCGCACCACCTCCTAGCTCCATTCTCTCTGTCTATCCATCTCGCTGGGCCTTATTTGCCTCTAACAAACGGACGTACACCGACCGATCTCTCGCTATACATATAGCTAGCTAGGTCCATATAACTCGTTTTTACCCACACGTCAATCGATGTACCTCATTAGTTGTGTCTCTCCCTTCCTCCGACAAACAACAATTGATCTACCGATCTAGTTAGGTTTTCTTACCAAACACATGGTTCCCCTTCATCATCCATGGATGCGTCCCGACAGATCTATCACGCACAGGCACACACAGAAACACATCCCCACTCTTATTGATAACATTGCAGTTCCACCCTCAGTTTGTCTAGTAGGCCTCTCCCACCATCTTCGAGAAGCAACTCCATCACCCATCCAGCACTCTACCCCTCTCCCTCCCTCTCCCTCCCTTTCTCTCTCCTCTCTCTCTCTCTCTCTGTCCCATCATATTTCCTGTCCTTCAGTTATGTATGGATGTCGACCGATCTCCCTCAAGACATAGCTGGGTCTCTCCTTCTCAACACATATACGAGTCGTTCTACCTCTATAGTTAGGCCTCTGCCTACCCCTCCCCCCACCCCTCTCCCCCCCACACACACCGATACATCGAGCGCTCTAGTCATGTCTCCTTGCCACACACAAACTTGACATGTGCCCTCTAACGTTCCGGTAGGCCAGTCGCCCTATATCTTTGACTTGCACACACACACACACACACAATTTCGATGGCTCTCTTCATCGATCTCGCACCCACCCACTTGATCCTCTCTTCGACTCTATCGATAGCTATGACCGCTCCCTCTCTTCTCGTGGATTGCCCAACCCTCTATGTATGATATGGATAGGCCTCCATTTCACACACATTGCATGCAAAATTTTGTTTGAGATGTCATCGACACATATTCCCACAAATAATTCATGAAATCAACCCCCCACCCTACCCCCACCCAAAAACAAAAAACACTCACGAACACGGTTTGTATCTCTCACACACACCCACGTAGGTGGGGGACGTGCACGAAGAGAAGAGGTGCATGCACGGCGCACGTACTCCCGTCTCTTTCCCAACCACACCCGCGCGGGTACACGGTGGAGCTCATTTCTGTACGAAAAAGGCAGCCCACGTGGTAATTTGGCACGTGTACTAGTTGTCCACTTGGTGGAGGGATGATCGTCTACCACAGGTGAACAAACAAATTACGACTTGACGTGTTATGTTAAAAAAAGAGGCAAACCATGTGGGGCCTACCTTAGAGGCAAGGCTCTATACACTGGAGTACTTTTGATGTGTCCCATCAACTCGCAGAACGAGGAGAAGCTTGCTTAGTACGCTGTCTCCCCCGCCCACGGGCGCGGTGGCTCGCAGGATGAGGTGAAGCTTGCTCCGCCTTACGCCTGCTCCCTCGCCCATGCGCGCGGTGGCTCGCAGGACGAGGAGAAAAATTTACTACTCCCTCCGTTTACTCCTCGTCCCTACTACCTTGGTTATAGAGATTATATCATATTGTTTGGAATATATATGTCCTTTAGTAGATTTCAATATGAACTACTAGTACATACTCCAAACACTGATGTATATAGACGTATTTTAGAGTGTAGATTCACTCATTTTGCTCCGTATGGAGCACTCTCCCTCGCCCCTCGACCCTCGCCCACGTGGTGGACGTGCAACAATTCATTCGGTCTCATATAGCAAGAACGATATATACTGCACTACCATTATTGCTCGACTTCCCGAAGAGGCGAAGAGCCAATCGCAAGGTTAATATTTTGGAGATGGCAAGCGCATGGTTATAGGAGAACGAGTAGTAGGTGCCGCGTCATTTATAAATAAAGTTTTTTTCTTCAGTGGCACGTACGCAATATGATAGGTTCATATGGAGAGAAAAGGAAACCGCTCCACTATATACATAGTCAGGACGGGCCAGCCTACACGGTTGCTTGCTGGGGTTGCTCTCTTCACACTCTCTCGCACAAAACGACTGTGGCCACATCTCTAACATCCCGGCGGATCACGTCCGCTTGGGGAAGGGGTGGATGCTTAGTGTAGATGCGGTGGCCGTCGCTGACGGCGAAAACCCACTGTCGGCACATCCCGATCAGGGGTCCCCGTCGTTCTGTCTCACAAAGCCGGTGATGTTGCCTTCGTCCCTTGCTCACTGCCGCGACGTGGGCAGTTGCCGCCTCCCGCCGCCCTCCTCAAGGTTGAGCTACGTCCCTCAGGTACAACTCCCTTTACAGCCGGCTTGCACCACTGCTCCAGCTGCCCACATCATCCCTGTGGATATTTCTCTACTTCTTTGCCCCGCACATACCTCTACTGGCTTCTACGTACTGTATTTGTGATGAGTTTATGTCTCATCAACTAGTCCCAGTAATCTTATTCTAGTCACGCTTCTTCAATTTCTTTGCCACGGGATGCTCATCTCGATTTTGGTGAAACTGCACAAAATGATCCGATGGTCAAAAGGTTGCAAACTTCATTTATTAGGAAGCTTGAACGCTGCCAGCAAATTGAAGCCTGGTCAGGGTTCACGGTTCAAGGGCTAGGGACTGCATGGATCGTTTTTTTCTTTAGCTGCCTCTGTTCCAAAATAAGTGTCAACTTTAGTAGTAGTATAACTTTGTACTAAAGTTTGCACAAAGTTGAGACACTTATTTTGGAACGGAGGGAGTACATATTTGCTATGATCTGTCAATCATTGAGATGCAATAGCATGCATGTTAGTCTCCTTTGTATTTGATGAAATGTTGCAACGGGCAACCTTGGACGCAAGATACATGTAACAGAAGCTGGAAGCTTCATAGCATTGTACAAATTTATCTCGCTGATAAATTACAGTACGTACTATATAGTACTTCCTCCGTTCCTAAATATAAGTCTTCGTAGAGATTTCACCATGAACCACATGCGGATGTATATAGATGCATTTTAAGTGTAGATTCATTCATTTTGTTCCGTATGTAGTGGAATCTCTACAAAGACTTATCTACTAGTAATAGCTAGCCCCCACCACTAGGAATTCTCTATCCTCTCCTTGAGCCACATCATCAAAATTGATGTAGCCGTTAGATGAAGTAAATCAGTCCATAATAGCCGTCTGATCTAGACGTTGAGAGGCTCCGCACTAAGCCACATGCAAGCATGCAGAAATACCGTGGCACATGCATGTGAGTGGGTTTTAAATCACATCAACATGTCTGCATGCAAGCATGCACCGGTAGCATGCATGTAAGTGAGCTTTTAAGTCCCATTAACATGTCAAAAAGAAAAATATAATCCCATTATGCAGTAGGAGTTGGCTGATCTTTTTTCCTTACATGGGATGATCTAAATGATGATGGGAGTTTATTTAGTTTGGCTACCACATTTGTCATGCGGTTATAGGGTTTTTTGAGTTCTATGAAATCGATAATTTTGCGCAGAGAGATATACCGCTGTTCCGCGGCAACGCGTGGGGACTCATCTAGTAATATTTAGGAACGGAGGGAGTACTATGTAAAGAGTTAGGTGTCGCATGGTGATAGTGTGAGGTGGGCCATGTAATCACTGAGCCTGCGTGTTTTCACAGCTCTTGCATGCCTCCGCTGTAAGAATGGAGAAAATTGTAATCTAGTAATAGTACCTCCTTTCGCCGAAAGCGTGGGACATCCAGCAGTCCTACCACCTCAGTAATAAAGACCAATGAGCCGTCAAATCACATAGACCCAGCAGTAAGTTGGACGGACGAAGCAACCATCACTCTTGCGCTAGTGAGAGGTCGCGTCCGCTCTGCCTGGGCATGAATGCAACACTGATTCTTTGGAGCGGCGCTGACCGTTTCCGGCGGGAAGCGCGCACGGGCGATGGAGGGGCTTTGGGTGGGCCAGGCTGGTCAGGAGCGGGTGTGGCAACTGTCCGCATGTCCCTACCAGACACGCCCGGAAACGAGAGGATGCACCGACTCTCGCAGCTAAAATCGTACACTACACAACATCTCTCTGTAGGAGTAGGTCGATCTGTCGCTCTCTCTAACACACACATGCTATTAAACACACACACACACACACACACACACACACACGCACACGCACGCACCTTGGTCCCGTTGCACCTTCTAACGTGACTTATTACACCTAGACGGAGGGAGTAGTAAGTATACGAGATACGGTGGCACACTGACTTAAGTCGAATACAAGTGCCCAAAATTTGTGTGCATGTTATAATAATGATTCACTTAAAATAGTACGTGAGCGAACAGAGGGATCAATTGGACAGTGTTCCCGCGCAGTAGCGAGATGTGTGAGGTAAGATACACCGCTGGCGCTTTTAATTTTCCTTATTAATTTGTTTGTTTCACCCTCTGACTGGTGGGACCCAACGTACTACGTGGAGAGAGGTAAGGTGACTAAGGCTGCATTATTTCTGCACCACTGTGGATAGTCTTACCACCAAAGCCACATGACACGATTATGATTGAAATCCCAATGACTCCCACACACACAAAAAAACACGGCATGCTTGTCACACGAATGCAGGAATGTATAAAAGGTTATTTCCCTCTCGTTGAACATAACGGGAGGGTTGTGTAGCTGGTTAGCCTGTTCGCTCATTAAACTTGAGGTCTCGGGTTCGATAACTACACTTGAGCATAATTTGTGCCAGGAGGATTCTTTGACTGGTCAAAATGTTTTCTAGGGTTTGCACGCTTCACACTCTCTCTCCAGTATATATATACACGCTAGAGCCTCAGCGCTTGTAGTTGCTCTCTTCACACTCTCTCGCCCTCTCCCGCTGGAGCCTCAGCGCTTGTAGTTGCTCTCTTCACACTCTCTCGCCCTCTCCAGATCTAAACAAGACTTCGTTGGCCTCTCTCTCCCCTCACTGCTGCTCAAAGAGCCGGCAGGATCCGTCCGCCGGGAAGGGAAGGAGGCTTAACGCTGTCGCCGTCGGCGAGGGACTACTGGCGCAGCTGTTCACTTTCCACCCAGCGGCGGCGCGGGAGGGCCTCCGACCCCTTCTTCTTCGCCGTCGTCCCGTCGCCCACTGAACCACGCCCCAAGAACCTTAAGGTATAATTTACTTACTCCACATGCATTGCTCTAGCTGCATGTATACCATGAATCTAGGACGTAGTTCAAAGAGGAAAGGAGTGGGGGAAAGTAGTGGGAAAAGTTGTATATAGCATGAATCTAGGACGTGGTTCAAAGAGGAAAGGAATGGGGGAAAGTAATGGGGAAAGTTGTATCGCATAAATCTAGGACGTGGTTCAAAGAGGAAAGGAAGGGGCGAAAGTACTAGTTCAAAAAGGAAAGGAAGGGACAAGGCTGTAGAGTTTGAGCAGGACTAGATTTTCTGCGCTCACATAGGGAAAGGTGTCTAAAGATAACAAAACTGGGACCAACACAAATATGCTCCTTGGTTGTTTGTTCTTTGTTGCAACAGACTGTGCATGACCACAGTACATCGGTAGATGCACATGGTGCTGGTGCGTCCACTATCCCGTGCAACTCATTAGTTGTTGTTAATCTAAGGCTCTGTTTGGTTAAAAACTCCCTAGTCCCTACCTGCTTGGTTCCAGGGACTAAACATGGACTAGAGGTTATTAAATGACATGCTAAAAGACCATGTTACCCCTAGTAATGAACTAATAGAGACAAGGTGCGATGCGTGGCAGGGGCAACTGTTGGAAAAAGTCCCAAAAAGACTCCCTCGGGGTCTTCTTTCTTTAGTCCCAAATGCCCACTTTTAGTCCCTAAAAGTCCCTCTTGTTTGGTTTAGATGGGACTGACACGGAGTTTTTTTAGTCCCTACACCAAAATGTCCCTGTAAACAAACACCCTCTAATAATGCCGTTGGAAAATTGATGCAATGCCACAGTTAAAAGCAAATTACATGTTTAACGAATTTTATTGTTAATATAATCTCTATGTTAATATTAATCAATGCCACCGTTTGAGAAATGCTACTGTCTTGCTTTCTTTCCCATTTAGATAAGTTAGATGCTTCTTTTTGTTGGCTTCTGTGTCATCCACTGTTATTGACCACTAATTGTTTCCTTTGCACCTCTGTGTAAACAGGGTTATCTACTTCACCTCGTTGCCATTGTGACCTTTTGTTGCACTGCACAAAACACTTTTGTTTTAAGAGTGTTTTGTGCAGTTCAACCAAAATGTCACACCGACAACGTTGCTTGATTGCTTGATCTTAGTGGAACTGCACAAGAGGAGATCTTACTTCCTATCCGTTAAGGCGAATTTGGTTCAGATCTTCTTCTTGTGAGTTGTTTGAATTCCGCATCATGAGAGGTCAATACTAGCCTTCTTTCACATGATTCTGCAGTGTGCTTTCATATGTTGTGCTACTTGTACGATAATGTTGCTTGATTTTAGTGAACTGCACAAATGGAGACAAGACTTCCAATCTGTATGTGCACCGTAATATCCCATTGAGGTAAGATAAGGATATTTCACAACTGCTGGCCTGTATTTTGCCACTTTCATCAGAAAATTAAGTTTAGTACTATACTTGTGCTCCCTAATTGACATGCCAAATCTTACATTGAAGGCAAAGCTTGTCTGTTATTGAACCAAGTGATGAAGGGGAAGAACAAGCGGAAGAAAAACAAAAATCAACTCCCGGTGCTGTAATGAAGCACTGGAACTGTGATGACACAAGTAATGATATAGTTTTGCATCTTAATTTATTGCTATGGCTGGAACGAGCAATTGTTTTGCCACTGATTTGATGTCACGACCGGTTTTTCAATAAAATAATTATTGAGAGACCAATCCCTTTTACAGACCAGCGAGGAAGAATTCCTTCTCACTGGTAGACAATATCTTGGTCACAGAAGGAAAATACCAGGGGTACTAAATATAATACAAGGTTGAGCAGAGACTGCCCAACAATTTATTACATGCACGCCGCCAAAACAAGACGGCGGATAGGGTGGCAAACTATTAACTCACGATAATAACGGTGGTGGAAATATCACCGCGAAGCGAGTGATATGATTCCAGAAGTCTACAGCTCTTCGAGCGTCGGAGTGAGGCTCGAGGAGACTTATTGCGGGTGGCGGAAGCGTAAACAATACAAGTGACCAAAATCCGGGATCGCGCAAGACTGACTGGGACTCCTCTAGGCATCGGACGCGCTATCAAACTCTTCATCCAAGAGATCCCCTTCGTCAACATCTGGCCAAATCAACAAGCCAGGTGAGTACTATGAAAGTACTCGCAAGACAATTCGGACATAAGATATAACAAATGTAAACATGAAGTACATGAATAAGTTAACTAGCACGATCAGACATAGAGGTAGTAAATGCTGGGTGCCAAGCGAGGGTCTGAATGACGCCTCGAGCGGAAACTGCAGAATAGTAATACTGGTGCCAAGCGAGTGTCTGAAAGACTCCTCGAGCGGAAAATGCGGGATAATAATGCTGGTGCCAAACGAGTGTCTGAACGACTCCTCGAGAGGAAAATGCAGGATAATAATGCTGGTGCCAAACGAGTGTCTGAAAGACTCCTCGAGAGGAAAATGCAGAATAATAATGCCACAGTCGGGCGTCGAGGCGACACCACATAAAGGGCTTATATTTAAAGTAAGAAATAGGTACACGCCACAGTCGGACGTCTGCGCGACGTCACATAAAGGGCTTATATCACAGCTCAATAATACAATCGTTCGGGAACATAAATTATCACAAGCATGCGAGAAATATAAAGTTAGTCCATCCACAGGAATAACCATAAAACTGGATTTACCACTTGAGCTTGTTCACCGGGGACAAGTTTTTCACACGGATAGATATGGATATAATGTTTACACTACTTGATCATGGATACGATGATTTGGAAAGAATTGACTCTGCAGAGTTTGTACTTAACCACAGCCAACGGATTTCAGTAGTCACGGGGACTAGTTCCGTCTACGGTGTTTTGGGAGAAACACGTCTAACCAGTACACACCCAATTCAACCATCCGAAGCCAGGGATCACCCTCGGCATCGTTCAAGAAAAACCTTGAGACGGGGAGGGTACAACCTCGCGTAGCATGGGATCAAATTTCTATACGCGCGCTTTAAGGGGGTGCCCCCCCTCTCGGTCCCAACCGGAAACACCCATGCCCCCTGACCGGATGACTGGCTTTAATCCTGGGCCAAGGTACCATCATCCCGGCCTCTCTGGTTGGTGTGTACACGGAAAGAGGTTACCAACTTACTAAACCGCATCCTGGCAATGAGACATGTGGTAGCACGGAAAGGGGAAAGAACGGTAACACGGCTCCAACCATGTTAACGTCGGAAAAGTCGGATGACGCAAGGATGGTATGCTACAACAGTACCACCTCGCTGCCCTTCATGTCACCACATGGTTAGGCCATCTCTCATCAGAGATCATCGCAACTTTGGAACATGCGGGAAAAGAATGATAACGTAGCTCCAACCACGTTAACGTCGTAGAAAGTCGGATGACGCAAGGCTGGTATGCTACAACAGTACCACCTTGCTGCCCTTCATGTCACCACATGATTAGGCCATCTCTCACCAGAGATCATCACGACTTTGGAACAACCGGGTAGTTGCCTTACCAGCAACGAGGTATTTACCGACACTCATATGCCGCGCACAAACTTTCACGCAAACATGCAAAACACCTGTCATATCAAATGTTCAAAACATGCTTGCCTGGTTCGGAGAAGTCGGAGTCTAGCTCGGCGAAGTTCGCGGCTCCTTCACCCCTTCCGGAACCTACGGCAATCACGAAACGGGTACTAACGTGAAAACCAACACATGCACAGAAACTTTTCCAAATATTTTTCAAATAAATCCCATAAAAAACTAGACAAAATTTGAAGATTGTCAGAAAAAGAATCACTCAAAAATACCTTTTTATTAAAAAGTTATAAAGGTTTCTGTCCAGGGACTTATCTGTAATGAAACAGAAAAGTTCCAGGGTTTTAACTGAGAAAACAGAAAACGCTTCGGTTGGGAATGCGCAAGCGCAAAGGAGAAAACGTATTTGCCCGAAGGCGTCAATAGAAAACGGTTCGAAGGAGAATAGAATAGAGGCTGACAGGCGGGGTCCACCTGTCAGGTTTAAAAAGCTCGTCGGCGCCCGAACACTGCGGTGGACGCCAGCGTCGAACCACGGCGAGTTAGGAGAAACGGAGGGTACCAAGAGCTTCAGCGTCTTCTTCCGCGTCGGTGGGTGGTGGACTCGTCCAACGGGGAGCACCACGTCGACGGCGACACTATCTCCGGCGGACGGCGGCTCGGGTGAGGATGGGGAACTCCGGTGGAGGGCTGCAAGCTACAAATTGAGGTGCGGGTCAGAACGAGGGATGCAAGGTGAAGCTACTGGCAAGAGAATGGAGGCGGAGGAGCACACACGGGGGCGAATCGGGCTGGATCCCGTGGCGGGTCGCGGCAGCCGGAGTCGAGGAAGGAGGCTTCCTCGGGGCTCTTCCAGTGGCTAGGCGTGCTCTAGGGGGAGTGTAGGGATGGTTGGTGCTCGAGTTGAAGCTTGGGGCCTCTATTTATAGGCAGATCGACGGGGTGGCCGTGAACGGAGAATCTCCGGCGAGCGATTACGGCGGAGCAGTGGATTGGCAGGTGGTTTGAGCGGCCAGGCAGCATCAGTGGAGGTCACTGGAGTCGTTTCACAGCTAAACGGGGTCGGTCTTGGCGTAATGGCGTCGGTCCACGGTGAGGTGACCGCATGGGCTCAACGGCGGCAGAGAGCGCGCTCCGCGCCCTGCGGTTCACGACGAGAGCGGCAGCGCATTCGGGGGAGTGGAAGGCCAAGCGGCGAGCTCCGGTGGTTTGGGCGGCGCTGGGTGGCGTCGTCGGCGCCGTGTCTCCCGCTGGTGTCCGCAAAGCCGCCGCCGGCGTCGGTCACGGGGCGGCGCACCTTCTGCTGCTCGTCGCCGACGCCCGCAAGGCGCCAGGCGTTCGTGCGGTGCAGGAACAAGGGGGAGGGGACGAGGAGCAAGGCGACGTGGTGGCACTGGCGAGATCGACGTCCTTCTCTGAAGAAAACGACAGCAAGCCACTGACTGAATCTCTGAATTTTCTGAACTTGACATAGACAGTGCACTGCAGGTGTTCGACAGGAGGATTTTGAAATGAGATAAATTTTTCTGGAGCTGTAACTTGGTGAGGTGACCACTCAATGCACCCAGAGGCTGCCTGATTTTACTTGGAATTTTTGGAGAAGGTTTTGAATGAATTTCACCAAATTTGACAAATCTGGTCCAAACTTGCAGCAGATGTAGTTTGAAAATTTTGAACTGAAGACCAGTGGATCTTCATGGTTCTAGGTTGAGGGTTCAAAGGACTAGGGAGGAGAGTTGGTTTGGTGGCAAAAATCAAAACAGAAAATGGAGTTCCTTTGCAAATCTCCAAGTGCTAGAAAAGGAGGCAGAAAATTATTTGAATAGAATATAAATGGAAATAATCACATGGGGAGGTTCAACTTGCTAGATTTGATGCAAATCATGATCCAAAGGTGAGGGAGGAGTTAGGAGAGGGGATTTGCACTAAGACCAAGGTAGGAGAGAAAAGTTGAAAGTGGCAAAGGAGTTTTCCAAAAGCCATAGTGCATTTCCAAAAAGATTTTCAAAAGTTATTTTCCCCAAATGAAAAACATTTTGTCTTGAGTCCAAATGAAAAGCAAGAACCTCCAAGACCAGGGACAGATCTTGGGTGGGTCCAAATAAAACTTTTGCCATAAAGAAAAATATTTGAGAGTGAGAGTTCTCTTAAAGAAATTTTTTTGATCACTCCCCTCAAGTCAAATAAAAAAAACCTTTTGAAAAATCCAAATAAAAACTTGGGTGTCACAACACCTACCCCCTTAGGAAAAATCTCGTCCTCGAGATTTCTGCTGATCCTTAAATAGGTATGGATACTCTACCCGGAGGAAATCTTCCCTTTCCCATGTGGCTTCATCCTCAGTGTGGTTGCTCCACTGAACCCTGAAAAATTTCATCGTTTTCTGACGGGTCCTCCGTTCAGACTCTTCTAAAATCTTTACCGGTCTTTCTCTGTAGGTGAGATCTGGCTGCATATCAATGTCTTCGTGAGGTACATGTTTCTCCGAGTTACTCACGCATTTCCTCAACTGTGAGACGTGGAATACGTCATGGACGTCTGACAGCTCCTTGGGTAGGTCTACTTGGTAGGCTACCGTGCCTCTTCGTGCCTTCACACAAAATGGTCCAATAAATCTTGGGGCTAGCTTCCCCTTTATTTTGAACCATTGCAGACCCCTCATAGGAGATACTCGGAGGTATACGGAATCACCGGGTTCAAAGCTGACCTCACGATGCTTCTGATCATAGTAGCTCTTTTGTCGGCTCTGCGCTGTCTTGAGTCTGTCCCTGATTTGTTTAACTTTTTCCTCGGCCTCTTTAAGCATGCCTGGGCCGAAGATACGGCTGTCCCCTGTTTCTGACCAATTCAGTGGGGTACGACACCTCCGTCCGTACAATGCTTCAAAGGGTGCCATTTGCAAGCTGGCTTGGTAACTGTTGTTGTAAGCAAATTCGGCATACGGCAAACTCTCTTCCCAACTGGACCCATAGGTGAGCACACAGGCTCTTAGCATATCCTCTAGGATCTGGTTTACACGTTCCGTTTGTCCATCAGTCTGAGGGTGGTATGCTGTACTGAAAGCTAGTTGTGTGCCCAGAGCTTGTTGTAGGTGATCCCAAAATTTGGAGACGAATTGGGTGCCTCGGTCTGATATTATAGTCTTTGGGACTCCATGCAAGCAAACTATACGAGATAGATAAAGTTTTGCCAGTCTTTGTGTGGAGTAGGTAGTCTTCACGGGGATGAAATGAGCAACCTTGGTTAGTCGGTCTGTGATGACCCATATGGCGTCATTCCCACGTTGTGATCGGGGTAGTCCAACGATGAAATCCATTCCTATTTCATCCCATTTCCACTCCGGTATTCTGTTTGGCTGGAGTAGCCCTGCTGGCTTTTGATGCTCGGCCTTGATGCGCTGACATGAATCGCAACAAGCAATAAATGTGGCTATATCTCTTTTCATACCGTGCCACCAAAATCTTTCCTGGATGTCCTTGTACATTTTGGTTCCTCCAGGATGGATCGAGTATGGAGCGGTGTGGCTTTCCGTCAAGATCTGTTGCTTGAGTTCCTCAATGTTAGGCACGCAAAGTCTGTCTCGGTACCATAATGTTCCTTCACTGTCAGTGACGAACTCGGAAGTCTTACGAAGATTCATTTTCTTCTTTATGCCTTTGATGCTGGGATGTCCCTGTTGAGCCTTCTTGATTTGTTCCACCAGGGTGGGTTGTATCTCCAGATTTGATACGGTGCCCTTGGAGACTAACATCATGTTGAGCCTAGCGAACTCTCGCTGCAACTCAGGCCTCAAATCTTGCTGACCGTCATTGTCCGGGCTGGGGTTTCGACTAAGGGCATCGGCTACTACATTTGCTTTCCCTGGGTGGTAGTGAATGCCGACGTCATAGTCTTTGACCAGTTCCAACCAGCGTCGTTGGCGTAAATTCAGCTCTGGCTTTGTGAAAATATATTTGAGGCTCTTATGGTCTGTATATATTTCACAGCGATTTCCCAACAGAAAGTGCCTCCACTCCTTGAGTGCATGTATGACTGCTGCTAGCTCCAAGTCATGTGTTGGGTAATTTTCCTCATGTTTTCGCAGCTTCCTGGAGGCATATGCGACAACTTTGCCATCCTGCATTAGTACGCATCCGAGGCCTTTTCGGGACGCGTCACAATACACTTCAAAGCTCTTGTGTATGTCTGGCACAGTTAAGACCGGTGCGGTTGTCAGCTTCTTCTTGAGTTCTTGGAAGCTTTGCTCACATGCTTCCGTCCATACGAATTTCTTGTCCTTCTTGAGTAGCTGGGTCATAGGCTTCGCCACAGTGGAGAATCCTTCAATAAATCTCCTGTAATATCCGGCCATTCCTAGGAAACTCCGCACATCTGTGACGTTGGCGGGCGGCTTCCAGTCCAGTATGGCCTTAACCTTTTCTGGGTCTACGGCCACGCCTTCTTGGTTCAGTATATGGCCTAAGAAACCAACTTGTCTTAGCCAAAATTCGCATTTGCTAAACTTGGCGTATAACTGATGCTTCCTCAATTCTCCCAAAACAATTCTGAGGTGCTCAGCATGCTCTTCTGGTGTCCTTGAGTAAACCAGAATATCGTCAATGAATACCACCACAAATTTGTCCATGAATTTCATGAACACTTTGTTCATGAGGTGGACGAAATATGCGGGGGCGTTCGTTAGTCCAAAAGGCATCACTGTGAACTCGTATAACCCATATCTGGAAGTGAAAGCTGTCTTGGGAATATCTTCTGTCCGTACCTTCAGTTGGTGATATCCCGATCTCAAATCAATTTTTGAGAATACCTTGGCTTGTGCGAGCTCGTCAAACAAATCATTTATCCGTGGCATCGGAGATTTGTTTTTGATGGTGACCATATTGAGGGCTCGATAGTCTATGCACAGCCTCAGTGTCCCATCTTTCTTTTTGGCGAACAACACAGGCGAACCCCAAGGTGAGGAGCTGGCTCGTATAAACCCTTTGTCCAATAATTCCTTTATCTGCTTCTTCAACTCCACCAATTCTGAGGGTGCCATTCTATACGGCTTCTTATAGATGGGAGCGGTGCCAGGTGCTAGTTCAATGCTGAATTCTATCTCTCGGTCTGGTGGCATGCCTGGTAGTTCTTCCGGGAACACATCAGGAAACTCGCATACCACTGGAACTTTTCTCAGTTCTGCAATGTCCATTTTGTTCAGTTTTGGTTTCTGGGATCGTGGCCTTTCTTGAGCGGAGACTCTTATTGTCTTGCCGTGATGGTGTGTGAGAATCACTGTCCGATTGAAACAGTCGATGAATCCTTTGTTGGTGGTCAACCAGTCCATCCCTAAAATGACATCCAGTCCTTTACCTTCCAACACGATGAGATTTGCGTGGAATTGTAGTCCTTCGAACTCAATGACCACTCCTTGGCAGTAACCCTGAGCGATTTGCTTATTTCCGGGGGACTTGATGATCATAGATTTTTCCAAGGGAAGTATCGGAAAACCATGTTGCGAAACAAAAATCTTCCAAACGAACGAATGGGAAGCTCCAGAATCAAACAAAACCGTGGCAGGTACTGTGTTGACGGGGAACGTACCGAGCACGATGTCTGGGGCATTCTGCGCTTCTTCCCTAGTCACATGGTTCAGGTGACCCTTCCTGTGGTTGTTGCTGGGGTTGAAGTTGTTGCGCTTGGGGGCGGGATTGTTTCCACCATTGTTCGGCTTGGGTGCCGAGTCTCTTGGCTTCGGGCACTGTTTAGCATAATGCCCTTGTTAACCACAAGCATAGCAGGTGACCCCTGGACGGTATGTGAACTCCTTGTCCCTGGCATGAAACTGTCCGACGGGCCTTGGCTCGGTGGTCGTGGATCTCCTTGCGTCTGTCCTTGGGACCTCAGTCTTGCCTCGGTTGCTGCGGGCAAGAGTCGTCTTGTCCCTCTTCCGCTTACGGATATCTTCCAGAGTACGACGCTCATTCTCCAAGGTGATGGCCTTGTCCACCAGCGTCTTAAAATCCGGAAAGGTATGTACAATCAGTTGGCATCTTAGCGCTGGTGCCAGGCCGTCCAGGAATTTTTCCATCTTCTTGCTTTCTGTCATGTGCTCGTCGTAGGCATAACGAGACAGCTGGGTGAACTGACCATTGTACTCTGTCACTGACATGCCTCTTTGCTTCAGGTCATCAAACTCTCTCTTCTTGATCTTTAGGATGCTTCTGGGGATGTGTGCCCCACGGAAGCCTTCCTTGAATTCTTCCCAGGTGATGTTGTGTTCCCTGGGATGCATGTGTAGGAAGTTTTCCCACCATGCTGCGGCTGCTCCAGTAAGGTAGTGTGGTGCATAAAGCACCTTCTCATGATCTGAGCACTGAGCAATAATCAGTTTCCTTTCAATCTCACGAAGCCAATCATCGGCTTCCAGCGGCCTATCGGTGTGAGCAAAAGTTGAGGGGCGAGTCTTCTGTAACTCAGATAACTTGGAATGTGGTTGATAGGGTTCACGGTGGTTTCCCATATTGATGACATGGTTCATCATCTCTTGGTGCTGTTGCTGGCTTTGCTCGAAGAGACGGCATACTTGGGACAGTGCTGCTTCGCTGTCCTGTTGGCTGGACTGACCCTGAGTGAAATTGTTGCTGGTCTGTGTCCCGTAAACCTCTTCTGGCTGATTGGGCATGGAGCGAGTCCACGGGCGAGACATTTTTCCAGTCTGGGGTATTATTTGCAAAGCCCATGAGAAAAGCTGTGTAGTACAAGAAAAATCTCGCAAAGGCAATAA
The DNA here is from genome assembly GCF_002575655.3 of Aegilops tauschii subsp. strangulata. Lineage (NCBI taxonomy): Eukaryota > Viridiplantae > Streptophyta > Magnoliopsida > Poales > Poaceae > Aegilops > Aegilops tauschii. The sequence goes on along the minus strand of NC_053041.3, from coordinate 67,086,545 downwards.
TAAAAAGGCTTCAAGGTTTTCAAAGAAACACAAATGATTTTCATGGAGAAGTGCTTAACATAAAACTTACATGCGAAAAGCAAACACAGGATACAGCACTCAGGATGCGCGTACACAATCCTGACATGTTATTTAAAACTAGCGTACTACTCCGGAAGGCAGCAAACACACCAATACAAACTAGCGTACAGATAAAACAGCACATCATACAGGCAGACATAACACGCGGCTACTCGGTGCTCTCAGTCGGAGATGGTGAAGATCTCCTTCCCCTTGCCGATGGCAAGGCTCAGCGGTCCAGGAGAGTCAACCTCCACCTCCTCTCTAGCTGGCTCCTGGCGCGTGACGCTGTGCTGCGGTGATGGTGCGGGGGCGACTGGTGGTAGAGCGTGTGCGGCAGGCGGTGCGGCTCTGACTGGAGTTGGAGCGATGACTCGGTCGAACTCCTCAGTGGTAGGCAGACGGCGAGCAGTGGCCAAAACGGCCGGTGCATACGAGGCTGAAGACGAGACGAATGTCAGAGGCGGCGCCGTGTGGAGAAGCTCCTTCCTGCTGGCAGGACCGCCCCGGACTAAGTCCATGCGGGCAGCCACCAGATCATCTACGAGGTTGTCGAAAGACTCCTCCAGAGCCTTGAGATACTCCACAACCATCTCGATGGCTTCATCTCTTTCTCCCCGATGGCAGGCGAACGCATAGTGGCTGGTGTAGGGCACATGGCATGGAAGGTAGCGGTAACGACGAGTCTTCATCGTAGGAAGGATGTCCCGAAGGCGAGCTATCGCCTCGCGGGCAGCCATCTGCATGGCATGCCTCTCCGTAGGCATGGCCCTTCCCACAAAACGGAAGTGGCGAGCAGCAGAACGTCCTCCCTTGAATTGCACCACGGCTTGGTGCATAGACACGTCGTCACTGAGATTGTGTTGATAGTGTGAACTCCGGGCGAGCTGCTGGCCCGATCGCGAGCTTGGTGATGGAGACGAGGAGCTTGACAAACCCCTCGGGCACGTTGGTGAACACTCGATTCTCACAGCTGCTGCCAGCCATCTACAAAAGTAGGCAAAAATTCTGAGTAGTCATGTCATAAATTTATGATGACCAACAGAAAATAGCTACAATTGCAAAATGCTGAAAAAGCACAAACGACGCTAATAACCGAGTAGCGATCGCACCTAGTGGCTTCCTACAGTCAGCCTGGCTCTGATACCAAGCTTGTCACGACCGGTTTTTCAATAAAATAATTATTGAGAGACCAATCCCTTTTACGGACCAGCGAGGAAGAATTCCTTCTCACTGGTAGACAATATCTTGGTCACAGAAGGAAAATACCAGGGGTACTAAATATAATACAAGGTTGAGCAGAGACTGCCCAACAATTTATTACATGCACACCGCCAAAACAAGACGGCGGATAGGGTGGCAAACTATTAACTCATGATAATAACGGTGGTGGAAATATCACCGCGAAGCGAGTGATATGATTCCAGAAGTCTACAGCTCTTCGAGCGTCGGAGTGAGGCTCAAGGAGACTTATTGCGGGTGGCGGAAGCGTAAACAATACAAGTGACCAAAATCCAGGATCGCGCAGGACTGGCTGGGACTCCTCTAGGCATCGGACGCGCTATCAAACTCTTCATCCAAGAGATCGCCTTCGTCAACATCTGGCCAAATCAACAAGCCAGGTGAGTACTATGAAAGTACTCGCAAGACAATTCGGACATAAGTTATAACAAATGTAAACATGAAGTACATGAATAAGTTAACTAGCACGATCAGACATAGAGGTAGTAAATGCTGGGTGCCAAGCGAGGGTCTGAATGACGCCTCGAGCGGAAACTGCAGAATAGTAATACTGGTGCCAAGCGAGTGTCTGAAAGACTCCTCGAGCGGAAAATGCGGGATAATAATGCTGGTGCCAAACGAGTGTCTGAACGACTCCTCGAGAGGAAAATGCAGGATAATAATGCTGGTGCCAAACGAGTGTCTGAAAGACTCCTCGAGAGGAAAATGCAGAATAATAATGCCACAGTCGGGCGTCGAGGCGACACCACATAAAGGGCTTATATTTAAAGTCAGAAACAGGTACACGCCACAGTCGGACGTCTGCGCGACGTCACATAAAGGGCTTATATCACAGCTCAATAATACAATCGTTCGGGAACATAAATCATCACAAGCATGCGACAAATATAAAGTTAGTCCATCCACAGGAATAACCATAAAACTGGATTTACCACTTGAGCTTGTTCACCGGGGACAAGTTTTTCACACGGATAGATATGAATATAATGTTTACACTACTTGATCATGGATACGATGATTTGGAAAGAATTGACTCTGCAGAGTTTGTACTTAACCTCAGCCAACGGATTTCAGTAGTCACGGGGACTAGTTCCGTCTACGGTGTTTTGGGAGAAACACGTCTAACCAGTACACACCCAATTCAACCATCCGAAGCCAGGGATCACCCTCGGCATCGTTCAAGAAAAACCTTGAGACGGGGAGGCTACAACCTCGCGTAGCATGGGATCAAATTTCTATACGCGCGCTTTAAGGGGGTGCCCCCCCTCTCGGTCCCAACCGGAAACACCCATGCCCCCTGACCGGATGACTGGCTTTAATCCTGGGCCAAGGTACCATCATCCCGGCCTCTCTGGTTGGTGTGTACACGGAAAGAGGTTACCAACTTACTAAACCGCATCCTGGCAATGAGACATGTGGTAGCACGGAAAGGGGAAAGAACGGTAACACGGCTCCAACCATGTTAACGTCGGAAAAGTCGGATGACGCAAGGATGGTATGCTACAACAGTACCACCTCGCTGCCCTTCATGTCACCACATGGTTAGGCCATCTCTCATCAGAGATCATCGCAACTTTGGAACATGCGGGAAAAGAATGATAACGTAGCTCCAACCACGTTAACGTCGTAGAAAGTCGGATGACGCAAGGCTGGTATGCTACAACAGTACCACCTTGCTGCCCTTCATGTCACCACATGATTAGGCCATCTCTCACCAGAGATCATCACGACTTTGGAACAACCGGGTAGTTGCCTTACCAGCAACGAGGTATTTACCGACACTCATATGCCGCGCACAAACTTTCACGCAAACATGCAAAACACCACTCATATCAAATGTTCAAAACATGCTTGCCTGGTTCGGAGAAGTCGGAGTCTAGCTCGACGAAGTTCGCGGCTCCTTCACCTCTTCCGGAACCTACGGCAATCACGAAACGGGTACTAACGTGAAAACCAACACATGCACAGAAACTTTTCCAAATATTTTTCAAATAAATCCCATAAAAAACTAGACAAAATTTGAAGATTGTCAGAAAAAGAATCACTCAAAAATACCTTTTTATTAAAAAGTTATAAAGGTTTCTGTCCAGGGACTTATCTGTAATGAAACAGAAAAGTTCCAGGGTTTTAACTGAGAAAACAGAAAACGCTTCGGTTGGGAATGCGCAAGCGCAAAGGAGAAAACGTATTTGCCCGAAGGCGTCAACAGAAAACGGTTCGAAGGAGAATAGAATAGAGGCTGACAGGCGGGGTCCACCTGTCAGGTTTAAAAAGCTCGCCGGCGCCCGAAGACTGCGGTGGACGCCGGCGTCGAACCACGACGAGTTAGGAGAAACGGAGGGTACCAAGAGCTTCAGCGTCTTCTTCCGCGTCGGTGGGTGGTGGACTCGTCCAACGGGGAGCACCACGTCGACAGCGACACTATCTTCGGCGGACGGCGGCTCGGGTGAGGATGGGGAACGCCGGTGGAGGGCTGCAAGCTACAAATTGAGGTGCGGGTCAGAACGAGGGATGCAAGGTGAAGCTACTGGCAAGAGAATGGAGGCGGAGGAGCACACACGGGGGCGAATCGGGCTGGATCCCGTGGCGGGTCGCGGCGGCCGGAGTCGAGGAAGGAGGCTTCCTCGGGGCTCTTCCAGTGGCTAGGCGTGCTCTAGGGGAAGTGTGGGGATGGTGGGTGCTCGAGTTGAAGCTCGGGGCCTCTATTTATAGGCAGATCGACGGGGTGGCCGTGAACGGAGAATGTCCGGCGAGCGATTACGGCGGAGCAGTGGATTGGCAGGTGGTTTGAGCGGCCAGGCAGCATCAGTGGAGGTCACTGGAGTCGTTTCACAGCTAAACGGGGTCGGTCTTGGCGTAATGGCGTCGGTCCACGGTAAGGTGACCGCACGGGCTCAACGGTGGCAGAGAGCGCGCTCCGCGCCCTGCGGTTCACGACGAGAGCGGCAGCGCATTCGGGGGAGTGGAAGGCCACGCGGCGAGCTCCGGTGGTTTGGGCGGCGCTGGGTGGTGTCGTCGGCGCCGTGTCTCCCGCTGGCGTCCGCAAAGCCGCCGCCGGCGTCGGTCACGGGGCGGCGCACCTTCTGCTGCTCGTCGCCGACGCCCGCAAGGCGCCAGGCGTTCGTGCGGTGCAGGAACAAGGGGGAGGGGACGAGGAGCAAGGCGACGCGGTGGCACTGGCGAGATCAACGTCCTTCTCTGAAGAAAACGACAGCAAGCCACTGACTGAATCTCTGAATTTTCTGAACTTGACATAGACAGTGCACTGCAGGTGTTCGACAGGAGGATTTTGAAATGAGATAAATTTTTCTGGAGCTGTAACTTGGTGAGGTGACCACTCAATGCACCCAGAGGCTGCCTGATTTTACTTGGAATTTTTGGAGAAGGTTTTGAATGAATTTCACCAAATTTGACAAATCTGGTCCAAACTTGCAGCAGATGTAGTTTGAAAATTTTGAACTGAAGACCAGTGGATCTTCATGGTTCTAGGTTGAGGGTTCAAAGGACTAGGGAGGAGAGTTGGTTTGGTGGCAAAAATCAAAACAGAAAATGGAGTTCCTTTGCAAATCTCCAAGTGCTAGAAAAGGAGGCAGAAAATTATTTGAATAGAATATAAATGGAAATAATCACATGGGGAGGTTCAACTTGCTGGATTTGATGCAAATCATGATCCAAAGGTGAGGGAGGAGTTAGGAGAGGGGATTTGCACTAAGACCAAGGTAGGAGAGAAAAGTTGAAAGTGGCAAAGGAGTTTTCCAAAAGCCATAGTGCATTTCCAAAAAGATTTTCAAAAGTTATTTTCCCCAAATGAAAAACATTTTGTCTTGAGTCCAAATGAAAAGCAAGAACCTCCAAGACCAGGGACAGATCTTGGGTGGGTCCAAATAAAACTTTTGCCATAAAGAAAAATATTTGAGAGTGAGAGTTCTCTTAAAGAAAATTTTTTGATCACTCCCCTCAAGTCAAATAAAAAAAAACCTTTTGAAAAATCCAAATAAAAACTTGGTTGTCACATTTGATGCCACTCTTAATGTAATATGTAATTATCTCTACTTGTGCAAACAGGGATCTTCTTTGAAGATACCATATATTTTAGTGGAACTGCACAAGAAGATGTTGGAAACATTAAACTAATCGAGGAGTATATAGTAAGCATGGCCACCACCGTAGATAGCAACAGATGGTTCCGGAGAAGTGCTTCATCTGTATGCTCTACACAATAAGCCTCCTGACAAAGGTTGGTACTCGCCCACTGATTTCATCCATATGATTGAGCTTTGTCATCTCTATTGGTGTTGTGCAACTGTTTAGATACTGTCATGAAAAAGACCAAACTAACTTCAGCTCAGAAGGACTGACAAATCTCCATTTTTTTGCTGTGATGCGCGAGTACAATGTTGTTCTAGGATTCTTTCTGGTGAGTTCCATTTTTCTAAAAGTGTGCTCTACATGGACCATGTATGTGCCTGTTGAAACTGTCAATTCATAGTACAGTTTGCTTTATACTAATCACTTTTTTGTATTTGTGCAAACAGGGGTGCTCAGCTTGATTTCAATGGGAACTACACAAAATGTTCATGAATACATCGAATCATTCATTTCCATCACAAGAAAGGAGGTGCCGATAAGTTCAAGGCGTTGCAACATATAAGGGCGAAATCATACAAGCTACGCGCGAATTTAGTTGATTTTGGTGGAACTGAACAAAAAGAACAGCTGGTTTATTTAGCACGAGGTGCCATGTCAATGTCCGAACTGATGGCAAACCCTGCCCATTCCACAATTGTAGGCATTTGATATTTTGGAATGGGACAACCTTGTCAAATTTTGCTCATTGATTTTAGCAAGACATGCGTTTGATATTTTTGAATGGGACGCCCTTTGCTGTCAGCAGCGTCGATCAATTTTTTCTTTATTCTTTAGTTGTGAAGTAAATATTTCCTCTGACATGTGAGTCGCTGAGATGCATAATCATCGATTGTTTTGAATGTTCTCTATGAATTACCAGGCCTGTGTGTTTGATTGCAATGTACAGAAACGCTAAAACGCTGCTCAAACTCTTTGTACTCCTTCTGTTCCTTTTTACTTCGCACATTGTGAAAGTGCATACTTGTTTGTATAAGATTGGTCAAAGTAGAGATGCTTTGACTACAGACAAAACTTGTATGCACGACTAGAAAGGGCCGGAGGGAGTACATGTGAAACTGCTGCAAACGAGGTGATTACCCTGGGAATAATGCTAGTACGTATTGTTTTGCCTGTTCATCCAATGCCAGTGATACAGGAATTCGGGCTAATCGAAATAAATTCATTCATACACGGTCGGATTTCATATAAACATGCCGGATTTCATTATATTTCATACATTCTTCAACTAAAAAGGGGTGCACTGGAGGTATAATTAATTAACCGAAGCTACCCACCTGTGTCCCGCTGAGCCGAACAGAAGCTTCAGTGACTTAACGGCAGGTGCAGTTGCGTAACTGACATGTGGCCTGTTGGGCCCACGTGTCAGTCAGCCAACTGCACCAGGAGTTAAGTAGAAGTAGCGTTCTTCTCCAGCGCAGCTCTCCGACTCCACGTCGCCGCCAAGAAGCTAACCGGCCATCAATGGTCAACCGGAGGGTAGCAGCGGTGGCCTTACTTGGACCCGAGCGACGGCGACCTACCATGTTCTACTCTTCCTTGTTTTCTGTGTGGCGCGGCCTCGTTGGCAGCGGGGCGGGGCCTCGGCGGAGCCGGCGATGTCCTCTGTCTCGTTGCCGGCGGGCGGCGCCTAAGCGGAGCGGTGGAAATCCTCCCCCACATTGCCGGCAGGGTGGGGCCTCGGCTGAGCCGGCGATGTCCTCTGCCTCGTTGTTGGCGGGGCGGGGCCTCGGCGTAGCCGGCGGTGTCCTTTGCCTCGTTGTTGGCGCCGCGGGGCCTCAGCGGAGCAGGGCCTCGTCGACGCCAGCGGAGCGGGGACTCGTCGGAGCCGGCATTGTCCTCTGCCTCGTCCTCGGTCTCGCCAAACAGCGCCTTGCCCGCTTCATCGCCCTCTTTGCTAGCCTCTTTGTAGGCGGCCGCAGCCTCCGCCACCCGCATGCGGTACCGCCAACGCTCGAGGCGGCCCTTGCGGGCGGAGTGGTACGAGTCGAGCAGCGCCTCCTACTCCGCCCGCTCTGCGGCGATCTGCTCCTCCGCCTGCAGGTGCTCCTGGAGGAGATGGTGGTTGTAGGCGGCGTCGGCCTGCGCCTCCCGGAACTGCTCCTCACGCATCTGCCTCACCCTGTCCATATATTGGGCACGGGCCTCGCCGCTGGTCATGGTGCAATGCACCGGCGAGGATGGCGCGGAGGAGGGGGTTGGTGCCGGATCGTCGACTACCATGTTCTCCATTGGGACGTCGTCGTCCTCCGGCTGCCTGCCGGCCAGCCGGTCGGCAGCAATGGCTGCCATCTCCTTGTGGTCCGTCGTCCGCCCGTCCCGAAGAGCGTTGGAGCGCGAGGAAGCCATGGTGGGTAGTAGTGGTGTGGACAGGAGAAAGGGAACGGATGCGGATGACTGTGGCTATGGCCGGCGCAACAGTTTATATAGCAATGGTGGGCGGGCGGAGGGACGGACGTGTGGCGCCGGAGTAGCCGCCTCGGCAACCGCGTATCATAAATGTGGGCGGCAGATGGATGGACGGAAGGCACTTGTGTCGTTTGAAGGCGGAGCAATCGCCTGCACCGGGAAGCGGGGCGGGCGGCGCTGACTGTTTCGGGCGGAAAGCGCGCGCGGGCGAGCAGATGACTTTACTTGGAGAGGATGACAATGGGGACCCACCAGGTCCATAGCCTCACGTATGCAAGTGCCTCCTTATTATATATATATAACTATAATTTATTTTGCTTCCTCCTGGTTTCCTGACATCACGGTCCCACACCATTGTCAACCTATGTAGTAGTCAATAAACGAGAGAATTGCACAAGAAGCGGCCGACAGCTGGGACCAATCAGCTCGAGCAGTATTTGTGTTTTTGAGGTGTGAGCACTGCAGAGTTTTTCGATGTTTAGCCCAGATATTAATTTTTCTCCTCGGAACAACAACGAAAACATCGTTGCAGGTATTAACTGGGCGGGATGTGGCCCGTCTAGCCCAGGCCAGATATCCAGCTCAGATATTAATTTTTTTAAGCTGAAAATGGCTAGCCCAGCTATACTTTTTTTTAGGAATACCCAGGCAAGGTCAAGTTGTTATTCTCCGTCCCGCTGGGCTGCAAATCTTTCCTAGGAGGGATGCATTAGGCTTAACAAGAAAATGGGTTTTAAGAAATAATAAATGGGATGTAAGTATAAAAACTGGGCAGTAACTATAAAAAAATGCACCAAACACATGATTACTTTATAAAATATTATTTTTGGATATTGAAAATTTTAATTTCATTAATTGTTGCGAGCGCAATGTTTCGTTGGATTTTTATGTAATATAAATTTATATTGAAATTGTATTTAATCTGACTAGAAATTTCGTGATAAAAATATTTCGGATCCCATCAAAATGTGGGAAATTTTATTGAATTATGTTTTGAACGGTTGGTTGAAATGGGCTGTACTTTTAACAAACTGTAAATGGGCTGTAGTAAATTCCATTAGAATTCAAAAATGGGCTACACATTTTTACAAATCTCAGATGGGCTATAAGTTCTCTGCCACACACTTCTGGCCTTACTAAGTTGACGCGTCCCCTAAAAAAGCAGAGTTGACGCGTATGCAAGGCTTTGTCAACTTATAGTCAACACACGGTTCTAGCAGCAGTGGCCGTTGGATGTCCATCCAACGGATGCCGTGCTTTTTCTTCAATCTCGGATATGCTAGCTTCACCCGCCCAAAAATGATTCCTCCCCCTAACTTCTGGGGCGCACCGTTTCGGAAGCTGACTTGTGGGCCTACTAAGTTGACGTACCAAAGGCTTTGTCAACTTAGTCAATATAAATGATTCTAGCTGCAGTGACCGTACGATGTCCATCCAACGGCCGTCGTGCTTCTTCAACCTCTGGTCTTCTTGCTCCATCCGCCCAAAGCAGCGCCGGTCGTGCCGCCTGCTCCTGCCTCCCGTGGCCGGCTGTGCTGCCGCGGAGGCCTCACCGCCCCCTACTACTCCCACCGCTGTCCAGGCCATCCCTCCACTCACCCACACCCCCTGTTATTCTGCGGCGATGGTAGCGCATCCGAACCAGTGAACCCTCGTACTCCTCTCCGCGTGTGCATCCACTGCCGCGTCTTCCCCGGCTCCGCGTCGTCCCCTTCCTAGGCCTCGCCGTCGTCCACCGCCCTGGCGCGGCGTGGTCAACGTGGTCAAGGAACGACTTCCATCGAACGTGCATTGTACGTGGAGAGGCTGACAGCTGGGTCCACGGCAGCCGCAAGGAAGTGCCTCCTTATTAAGCGCAAAATAATTATTCCTTCACCTGACAGCGGGGACCCACCGGACGGGCCATCGTATTTCGCAAAAAAAATGATTCGCCCCCTGACTGTTGGGACCCACGAGCTACATCTTCGCACGCAAGGAAGTGCGTCCGAAAACAAAAACGATTCGCCCCCCTGACTGCTGGGACCCACCAGCTACACCTTCGCACGCAAGGAAGTGCGTCCGGGCAAGAAAAAAACGATTCGCCCCCCTGACTGCTGGGACCCAGCAGCTACACCTTCGCACGCAAGGAAGTGCGTCCGGGCAAGAAAAAACAAAACGATTCGCCCCCCTGACTGCTGGGACCCACTAGCTACATCTTCGCAGGCAAGGAAGTGCCTGACAGTCGGGACCCACCTGGTCGAAGCGTACGTAGCGTTATCATTCTGGTGGCGAACGTGTACGTACATACTGGTCGATGTAGAGGCGCGCACGTGTCGTAGTAGAGGCGCGCATGTGTCGTAGTAGAGGCGCGCATGTGTCGTAGTAGAGGCGAGCATGTACACGTACGTACATCGGCCAGGGTGCAAGAAAGAAAATACGGCCACGTATGTGTACATACGAGCAGGGTCTCGAACGCCTACTCGCGCATACGTACGGCCAGGGCTCGTGTACATGGCTGGGTCGGAACGGAGAAACAGCGTCGTCGTCGTGTTCATGGGGAGGCAACGGAATGCGTCGTGTTCATGGGGAGGCAACGGAATGCGTCGTGTTCATCGGGAGGCAACGGAATGCGTCGTGTTCATCGGAAGGCAACGGAACGCGTGGGAGCTAACCGGCTGGGTCGGAACGGAATGCGTGGTCGTGTTCATAAGGAGGGCTTGGACGGAACAGGCGATGGAAACGAGGCCTGGCGTACCGCAAAACGGAGGAAACGGACCTCCTACGTTCGGAACAGGGCCCTGCTGATCGCGAGGGGTGTGGCGTACCGCAAAACAGAGGAAATGGACCTCCGATGGTCGAAACGGGGGTCCTGTTGATCGGGAGGGGTGTGGCGTATCGCAAAACGGACGAAAAGGACCTCCTACGGTCGAAACGGGGGTCCTGTTGATCGGGAAGGGTGTGGCGTACCGCAAAACGGACGAAACGGACCTCCTACGGTCGAAACGGGGGTCCTGTTGATCGGGAGGGGTGTGGCGTACCGCAAAACGGACGAAACGGACCTCCTACGGTTGAAACGGGGGTCCTGTTCATCGGGACGGGTGTGGCGTACCGCAAAATGGGACTCCACGGGATACTGTTCATCTCCACCGTCGACCTCCTCCAGCCTCCACGGGCTCCTCTTCATCCAGCCTCCACCGCGCGCTACTCCACTGGCTACTGTTCAACCACCCCTCCACGGGCACCCCTCCACCGTCTACTGTTCATCCAGCCCTCCACACCACGGGGTCCTGTTCAACCACCCCTCCATGTGCACCCCTCCACCGTCTACTGTTCATCCAGCCCTCCACCACACCACGGGGTCCTGTTCATCCAGAGGCAACGCCACCGCTCACTGTTCATCCAACCCCCCTCCCCCGCAACGCTCCCTGTTCATCTAATCGATCGGCTTCAGTTAGCAGCAGTAGCGAAGGAATCGCTCGATCGGGTTCAGTTAACAGTCATCGATCGATCGCTCGGGTTCAGTAACGCGTAGCCTGCAGTGCAATCGCTCGGGTTCGGTTAGAGCCCAACGCCTCGCTCGGGTTCAGTTAGAGCCAACGCCTCGCACACACGCGCGTATGTGTATGAGAGAAACGCGCATCGCTCGGCCCCCGACCTCCCACCGTAACCGGAAACTCCCCGAAATTTTCCTCCCCCTCGCTTCTACCACGGTTTTTTCCCTCATGGACGGCCCAAAGAATGTCATGCAGCTGCGTCTCCGGCCCGCCCAGGACGAAAAGCCCATTTTCTGTCATGATTTTTTGTCATAGAAGTAGGAGCCCACCACATCTATGATGATACCGGGTTTTGTCACAATTATCGTCATAGAAGTGTCATATGTATGACAGAAAAAAATTTCGTTCGACCCAAAATGTCACGGCTGTGTCTTTTTTTTGTAGTGTTAAGTTGATAACCGTATAGTTATACATGATACATTCATTCAAATTGTTCAGGTGGGCGTACAACAAGGTATTTGACAGCTTAGAACCTAACACCAACACAGTCACCTAATCGTTGTCGTTAACAAGCCCTTTGACAGCTCAATAACACACTCTATATTAGTCGAGATTAATGTTGCGGCATTGAGTTTTACTAACAATGTCTCTGACAGTGTACAGCAGTACACTGAGCGGACAGATATGACCATTATCATATCCAACAGATTGTTATGTTCGTACAAAGTGGTCTACGAGCATCTACAACTGGGCGCTTCAAACCCCCCTCATACATCTAGACGGATGGCGCGGTCACTGATTGGTCAAGAAAACCCGACCCAAACTGGGCACGTCAAACCCCCTCAATTGCTCGAGATGACTGACACCCTTATATTCAGCCCAAATGTGGGGCAAATATAGGAAGGCATGAGCGCGACCGGGTGCGTCTGTCATGTCGGACCCGGCTCACGCTGGCCCATCTGATCTCATATATATTCATCTCCATGCGCTCCTCGGACCAAACTCTAGTCACTCCACTCCGCTTCACTCCACTCCGCCCCTAAACTCCTGTCAAGTGATCTCCGTCTTCCCCAGCATGGAGAGCAGTAGATCTGACTCCGACCAATCCGAATCTATCGACTAAGATATCGTCCTGTGCAAGTTGGAAAATGTCTAGCAGTTTGCTAAGCCCGGGGAGTCTTGGACCTATTTGAAACGAGGGTCTCGCACTATTCATCTTAGGTTGATTCCTCGTTTTTTTTAGAAAAGGAGGATGACCCCCGGCCTCTGCATCTGGGCGATGCATACGGCCACTTTATTAATTATTCTCACAAGACCTTATAAAGTAATACAACAGTAAGACTAAAGCCGCCGTCTAAGCACCTCTATCCAGTTGATGAAGGGGCGCAGATAGCCTGGGCCTAATACCAAACAGACATCACAGCCAAACCTAACATCTAAGACCTGAGGTCCCATCCAGGACGCCTGCCGGGCATGGGTCTCACCGGTCCGGCGTGCACTCAGAGGTCGCCGCCGCCAACTGCCACCGCTCCATCTTCAAAACTATACTGATGCATCAACCTTGCTCGGTCCAGCTATCGTCGACGCCACCACGGCGCCCAACGGCACCTCCTCCCTACGCGCAAACAGCTGAGCATGTCGCGGTCGCCACTGATACACCTCAACACCATGCTGCCACCAGCCGACACAGCTTGAAGTCTTTGGAAGATCTGTCGTGCGTAGCACCTGCCGACTAGGCATGACAAAGCGTAGCACCTATCGGTTAGGCATGACTTGACATCTCCACCGAAGCTCCGTGCAAGATGAAGCCGCTCCACCTCCAGCCTCTCTGAACGGGACGGGAGCACCCCAGGAAGACACGGCGAAGAGTTGAGCACCACAATCACCACGAGAGTCGGACCAGCCGACCGCCATGGCGAAGCGACACCACTAAAGAGAGAACCGCCGCCATCAGGAACGCCAAGAACGCGCTGCAGCTGTCCCACCTCCCCGCGGACCCAAACGGCGCCTTCAAGAAGGTGACGGAGCCGGGCACCGCCGCCGCCCAACCAAAGTTGTGGGTTTTCACCCGGGTGCAGGGGGAGGACGAGGGGGAGGGAGCTGGATCTCGAAGCCGCCTTCAAGAAGGAAACAGCACCTGGAGCGCCGCCGGCGTCGTGGCCGCCGCAGTCGGCCCAGAAATTACTCCGATCCAGAGCTCCCAACCCCACATCCGCGCAGTCCGCCACCGGATCCGGCCGGACTGGCGAGGAGGAAGCAGCAGCACGGGGGTGCCATCTTTAGATCTGGCGAAAGGAGAGCAGCAGGGGATCCCTCCACGCGGCGCCCGCGTCCACCGCCAACTCGCCGCCCGCGCGGCCGAGTAGACGCGGCCCTCAACTCCGGCGAGCGCCGCCCGCCGCCAGGACGACGGCGCCCTCACCAGCAGAGGCCGCCGCCTCAAACCCTAGGCTCGAGCCCGAGCGGCGTCGCGGCCGAGGGCCTCGCCGCCACCCTCATCGGCGGCTGCGCGGGGGACCCGGCGCCCGTCTCCGGCGGCGGCGAGGACAGGAACGGGGAAGGGGAGGAGGCGGACGGGGGGATTGGTCGCCCTCGAGAGGGCGACGCGAGGGAACGAGAGAAAGGCTTTTTTATCTGCGAGGGAACGCGGGTTGATTCCTCCTAGTGAAAAGAGGGAGAGAGGAACCTTGAGTTGACATGTCCGCGTGTTGTAAAGAAAAAAAGAAATACATGTCAGCCAGTGTTTCAAACAAGTGAATAGACATGTCGACCTTATCATCCTCGTCGCAGATGTGGTCTAACACAAAAACCCGTGACATGCATGGTAAAAAGTCATACGGTAGCACGGGGTGTTGGATTTAGAAAAAGCTTAAGCGACGGACATAAAAACGAATTTCTCTACGTGATCCACGGACCTGAATATAATTATTATTTTTGGTTTTTTTATACAACTTTAGCAGTTGATGAATAGATAAAAATATTTGTTGTTGGAAAAAATATCTTATGGGTTCAAAATGGCTAATCATATCTGGAACAATACTAATGAGTCTGGTGATACTAACAAATCTCCGACTCAAAGAAAATTCAAAATAACTACTCAAATAACGGCCAACTACAAAAACTATCGCAGTGATTAGTGATGGTATCAACTCAAGGCATATATAGCAATTTAGTGGTTGATGATATTAATCGTAATCTTCACACCAGCCACATGCTTTTGCGAAATGCGGCAATGGTACGAGGTCTACAACGCCATGTAGTATCATGGATGCGAGGCTCTCGTATACCACCAGGCTGAAGTGCCTCCTAGGCACCTACGACTGCTAGAACGTATAGCCACCATTGACCACTCATACTTCTTTATGAGGATTAAAAATATTGGCTGTAGGTAGCGTGGCCTGTCGCACTGTGGCTGCCTGGGCGGAATCTTTTTGAGCATGGTTAATAGTATAGCTAGCTGCTGGCTATAAGTCAGTGCCACGTCATCTACAGCTCATCTTATAGCCAACATGTACAACTACTCAAGGAATAGCCGTCTGAATCTTGCTATATTTGAGCGTCGTTGTGTCGGCCTGTTGGGGATCATCGGAGATTGAGATGGATAAATGGGGAAGAAGAAACAGGAAAGAGCAAGAGAAGAGAAGTGAAGGACTGCTTCGTCCGCTTGTGTGAAGAGATGATGCGTTAGAGAATAGGAAATGGACACCAAAGTCAAAAAGTTTCTGCTGCTCCATGCTTCCTTGGGATTCAAGGATCTTCTGTGCTTAGGTACATGATATATCTGCGTGTTTATATCAATGGACCGGGCCACTCATTCAAATATAAAGATCACTCCACAGAATATCTAATTGTAGTGTGAGAAAAATTCTGAGCATGGGGAGCCGTGGCTCAGCTTGCCCGCTGCCACCTCCATCACTGCACCGCCCTCGTCCTGTCTTCAACGATGGCCTGGCTGGCCTCCAGGCCTACTGCGGTGACGCCCGTGAAATCTTGCATGCCTACTATTCTCAGCTACAGCCTAGGGCCTGCCCTGTTTGTCTCGCTGATTTACCTTGATTAATTAACCTGACACCACATGTGGTCTGCTGCTGGCTATGACACTGCACGAATCTTCAGGTGCTGAACGGCTCGGATAATGGGGTGTTGGGGCTCCCGGGTGCTATCGCACCTTTCCGTTCAAGCCTATGCCATGGCCTGTTTTGGCGTGACTAAGTCCTTGGGTGAGAGCATAAGCCACATGATATGCCGCTTTTGGTGGGATAATCAGGAGGATGATCATAAACATCACTGGGTTGGTTGGGATAAGATGACCCTCCCGAAGGAGCAGGGAGGGCTTGTGCTCAGGGATCTACACGCGTTCAGGCCCCGTTCGTTTCACAGGATTTCTAGACATTCCAGAGGAATTGAGAATTCCATAGTTTCTTTTTCCTTTGCTGCGTTCGTCACCAAGGAATTTACTATAGTATAACAAAGGAAAGGATTGCTAACAGTGTCAATTCCATAGGAATCAACACATCTACCGTGACCTCTTTTTTTGGCAGATGCTCGAGGCAACACACTTGATAGGCTGAATAAAATATACTTGTGTGGGCTCAGGCATGACAGAAGAGTGGCTAGCATGCAAATAAACAATTCTCATAGCTCTGTTAGCGCGTCGTTAGACTAGTACGACCGCCGGCGGCCCTTTGTTGCCCATCAGACGTTCCGAACGCACAACTACTGTTCTTTTCCTCTACTTTCAATTCCTCCCTATTGTGTCTACAATGCTTTCCTATTCCTACACTTTTCATACTTTCCTGTGTTTTAGAATCCTTTGAAGCGAACAGGGCCTCAATATTGCAATGTTGTCTCGTCAAGTTTGGAGGCTGGTCAAGGCACCGGACTCCCTCTGTGCCCGTGTACTGCATGCTAAATACTATCCGGACGGCAACATCTTTGCGGCTTCAGTGACCCCTGGCATTAGCTATGTTTGGCGGAGCATTCTACAAGGTGTGTCTGTCATTACGGAGGGGATAGTGTGGAGGGTGGGTACTGGCGAACACATCCGAATCTGGCAGGACCCCTCGCTTCCCTCTGTGGTGCTGTTCGGTTTCCAAGATCTCCAAGAAGTACTACCATTCTGACAAAAGTTGCAGAGCTTATCGACCCATTTACACATGCCTGGGATGAGCAATTGGTCAGACAAACTTTCAACATGGAGGAGGCTGCTGTAATCCTGAATATACCAATTTTGAGTACCATGAGGATTTCCTGGCTTGGCAGTTTGACAGCAAGGGTTTATTCTCAGTGAGGTCCGCTTATAGAGTTCAGCTTGACATTAAAAAACAGCAGGCTTCTAGGCAGCAGGGAGAGAGCGCCTCGGGTGATTCAACTAATGGGAAACTTTGGCAGCAGCTCTGGAAGGTTAAATGTCCCGGGAAAGTGCATCATTTTTTGTGGAGGTTTGCTCACAATAGCCACCCTTTGCTGAGGAATATTGAACGGATTGGGTTGGAGCTAGAGACAAGCTGTGTCCTCTGCCATAGCCGGAGGACGGCGGGCATCTTTTTTCAGATGTAAGGAGGTCAAGAAGATGTGGCGTGTGTGTGATCTCAACTCGGCCCGGCGAAATCTCCTGCAAGGTCAGTCACCGAGTGAACTCATCATCACTTCTACATATGGCAGCCATTTCATAGGACCGTGGCTGTGACCGCCGACTTGGTAGGATCTAAGGTCAGTAACCGTGGCTGTGACCGCCGACTTGGTCGGTACGATGTAATTTTGGAATGCAAGGTGTTCCAGTTAAAAAAAAACATAGCATTGAGTAGTATGACAAAGCCCTGTTGTAGAGGGCCAAGAGATAACTTTGCTTCGTCGCAATTCTTTTTTTTTTCATCGTCCTTTATTATATTTTTCCATTCACATTCAAGGGGACAATATAACGGACATCAATAATTAGTTTTCCTATTTGAAATTAGTTATATGCGTTGGCTGATGGCTCGCTTGGCTAGTCCTTAGATCCTACAATCCGTCATGGACTTGTGCAAAACTGTCACCGAAGGGCACTCGTGGTGTATTTAAAATCCGTCATGTATATCGCGTCATATTTGACCACTGTATACTTCATGACGGATCATCCAAAGCGTCACATTTTCGTGACGGATTTTGGCTGTCATGGATCGCACTTAACCAGTGTGCTCATAACGGCATTAACTAACTAAGTGGCCCAATTACAATTTCGGACCACTAAATTTCAGCTCGACCTAAGACCCATGGCCCATGTAATAATGAACCCAACTGGAATTTTTGCCCATTAAATTTTAGGTTGGTTCACGGCCCACTAATTTTTGCCCATTAACTCTTTTGGAGTTATGTTACGTTTGGAGATTGTATCGGGACCTGTCCAAGCAAGACCTTGCTATTTATTATAGGTTTGGAAGAGAAATTTTGTGGAGTTAAAGGTAGTTTGTACTGATTGATGGTCCGAGGGCAGTTCTTGTTGCTATACTGTTTTGCATTTATATGATCATATATTATTCATATCTCCTTTGCTTTTGAGACCTAACACCTCATGTTCAGACATTGATACGGTAAAATTGGAATGACAAAGTGCTTGTATATTTACCCCATATGTGAATCCATTGTTTCATAGAGGAAGAGACAACAAAATTTAGCACGATCAATCCAACTAACACTTGCCGGACATGGTGACTACCGTATGGGCGAATGGTATCTTTGTGGTGGATGGAGGAGTGGTCTGGATCGGCGGAGGGTACCGATGTACGTGATGGAGTCACAGAGTTCAAGTATGGGCTGGGCGGTCAGGGTGTTGGAATGGCGGACGCCGACAAGAGAGAAAACAGATGCAGATAAAGTTGTATTAATGGATGTGCGGGGGTCCGGGGGTGCGCTTTTAAGCACGTGCCTTAAGCACGAGGGTTGGAGGATAAGCGGTCGGGGTGCCGGAGTCCTCCGTACGCATGATGAATAACAACTCTGACGAATGCGATGATACTCACTATACCGCTGCAAGAGCATCAATCTCATGGGACCATTACAAGTTGGGTGCTCGTCCCGACCTCAAGGAAGGAGACAAGCTTGTGTTTGCGACATATGGGCGTGCACAATGAGAGTTGTCCGTGTTCGATGTGGACAGATGCGAGAAGCTCATGAATGTTGTTGGGGAAGTGTATGAAGGAAGTACCGCGGTCGTATGAGTTGTAGGATGCTCATAGGAAAAAAAATGTTCTCCATTTTTGATTGATCATGTTTGTATTATTATTATGTTTGATGTTGTATGGTAGGTTCGTCTGAATGTACGAGTTATAAGTATGTCTGAATGTACTAGGTACAAGTATATGATTGTCCACTTAATGTACCAGGTACATGTATGCCTAAATGTACCTGGTACAAGTATACGTTGTCCATATAATGTACCACGTACAAGAGTATCATTGTGGTGACCAAATGTACCAAGTCCATTTACTATGCGTTGATTGTACCAGGTACATGTATGTTTGTGAGATTCTACAAGACTTAGCGCACAAGACAAGGACTCCTATAATCCTAGGCCTCCGGTACATTATACAAACTGAGGCTAGGATAGTCAATAGATCATCTCATATTCATTAGAATATTCTCATACAACAATCTCTTTGTGATGAACATACAACAATCTCTTGGAGAGGTTCATTGATTCCAGAGTGATGCCTTTCAAAAAGGGAATGGCATTGAGGGTGCCACCACCTCCCAAAAGACTTAGGGCTTTTGCGTGGAGATAAAGGGAAGGGGGAGTGGGGGAGCCAGATCATATCAACGTGTATAAAGAGGTGATACGATGCGTGTGGGCCTGCTGATTTGCTTGTCTAAGGGATGCGGTCCTAGGATTCTTCTTGCTCCAAGCTGGTGTTTTACTAGATACCGGCCCTCTTTGATATTGCCATTGACGAGTTCCGGAATGGTCCGTTGGAGATCTCCACTAGGTGTTTGACGCTTGTAGATTTCTGAGACGGATGGGATTCGGTCGTGTGCACCCCTATTTTAGTCTGAGTGGCTTCAGGGGGTGATGCGAAGCTTCGTTGTCTGTTGACATTATGGGACATGTCGGTATTTTGATTTCCAAGGTGAAGACAGTGGCGGAGAACGTCATGACTTGTACCTGGTACATTAACCCATCACAAACATACATGTACCTGGTACAATCAGCACAGTAATTGGACTTGTACATTCGACCACCACAAGGATAATCTTGTATCTGGTACATTATGTGGACAACTACTTCTACCTCGTACATTCATGCATACTTGTACCTGGTACATTAAGTATGATCTGGTTCCACATTAAGCATAGAGTGTTTGAAAGGATTTTTTCAAAGAAAGACCTCAGTGAGGCTGGTTACACATTGAGCATCAAGATCTATAGAGATAGATCAAGCGCTTGATAAGATTTTTCAATGAGTACATACCTTGACAAGATTTTGAAGTAGTTCAAAATGAAACAGTCAAAGAAGGAGTTCTTGCCTATGTTGCAAGGTGTGAAGTTGAGTAAGACTCAAAAACCCGACCACGCTAGAAAATAGAAAGAGAATGAAAGTCATTCCCTATGCCTCAGTCATAAGTTCTATAAAGTATGCTATGCTGTGTACCAGACCTATTGTGTACCTCACCACGAGTTTGGCAAGAGGATACAATAGTGATCCAGGAGTGCATCACTGGACAGCGGTCAAAATATCCTTAGTAGAATAAGGAAATATTTCTCGGTTATGGAGGTGATAAAGAGTTCATCGTAAAGAGTTACGTCGATGCAAGCTTTGACACTGATCTGGATAACTCTGAGTCTCGATCTAGATACATATTGAAAGTGGGAGCAATTAGCTAGAGTAGCTCCATGCAGAGCATTGTAGACATAGAAATTTGCAAAATACATACGGATCTGAATGTTGCAGACCGTACACTAAAATTTATCTCACAAGCAAAACATGATCACACCTTAGTGCTCTTTGGTGTTAATCACATAGCGATGTGAACTAGATTATTGACTCTAGTAAACCCTCTGAGTGTTGGTCACATGGCGATGTGAACTATGGGTGTTAATCACATGATGATGTGAACTATTGGTGTTAAATCACATGGCGATGTGAACTAGATTATTGACTCTAGTGCAAGTGGGAGACTGAAGTGAATATGCCCTAGAGGAAATAATAAAGTTATTATTTTATTTCCTTATATCATGATAAATTTCTATTATTCATGCTAGAATTGTATTAACCGGAAACTTGATACATGTGTGAATACATAGACAAACAGAGTGTCCCTAGTATGCCTCTACTAGACTAGCTCGTTAATCAAAGATGGTTAAGTTTCCTAGCCATAGATATGTGTTGTCATTTGATGAACGGGATCACATCATTAGAGAATGATGTGATGGACAACACCCATCCGTTAGCTTAACATAATGATCATTTAGTTTTATTGCTATTGCTTTCTTCATGACTTATACATGTTCCTCTGACTATGAGATTATGCAACTCCCGAACACCGGAGGAACACCTTGTGTGCTATAAAACGTCACAACGTAACTAGGTGATTATAAAGATGCTCTACAGGTGTCTCCGAAGGTGTTTGTTGGGTTGGCATAGATCAAGATTAGGATTTGTCACTCCGTGTATCGGAGAGGTATCTCTGGGCCCTCTCGGTAATGCTCATCACTATAAGCCTTGCAAGCAATGTGACTAATGAGTTAGTTACGTGATGATGCGTTACGGAACGAGTAAAGAGACTTGCCGGTAACAAGATTGAACTAGGTATGATGATAGCGACGATCGAATCTCGGGCAAGTAACATACCGATGACAAAGGGAACAACATATGTTGTTATGCGGTTTGACCCATAAAGATCTTCGTAGAATATGTAGGAGCCAATATGAGCATCCAGGTTCCGCTATTGGTTATTGACCAAAGATGTGTCTCGGTCATGTCTACATAGTTCTCGAACCCATAGGGTCCGCACGCTTAACGTTCGATGACGATTTGTATTATGAGTTATGTGATTTTATGACCGAAGTTTGTTCGGAGTCCTGGATGAGATCACGGACATGACAAGGAGTCTCGAAATGGTCGAGAGGTAAAGATTCATATATTGGAAGGCTATATTCGGACATCGGAATAGTTCCGAGTGATTCGGGTATTTTTCGGAGAACTGGGGAGTTACGGGAATTCACCGGGGGAAGTATTGGGCCTTATTGGGCTTTAGTGGAAAGGAGAGAAGGGCCACAAGGGGAGGCAGCGCACCCCCCTTGGGCTGGTCCGAATTGGACTAGGAGGGGGCGGCGCCCCCCTCTTTCCTTCTCCCTCTCCTCCTCCTTCCCTCTCTTCACCTCTTGGAAAAGGAAGGGGACTCCAACTAGGATTGGGAATCCTAGTTGGACTCCCCCTATAGGCACGCCCCTCCTAGGCCGGCCTCCTCCTCCTCCCTCCTTTATATACGGGGGAGGGGGCACCCCAAAGGGAGAGCAAGTCCTCTCTTAGTCGTGTGCGGTGCCCCCCTCCACAGTTACACACCTCGGTCATATTGTCGTAGTGCTTAGGCGAAGCCCTGCGCCGGTAACTTCATCATCACCGCCGCCATGTCGTCGTGCTGACGAAACTCTCCCTCGGCCTCAACTGGATCAAGAGTACGAGGGACGTCGTCGAGCTGAACGTGTGCTGAACACGGAGGTGCCGTACGTTCGGTGCTTGGATCAGTTGGATCGCAAAGACGTTCGACTACATCAACCGCGTTACTAAACGCTTCCGCTTTCGGTCTACGAGGGTATGTGGACACACTCTCCCTGCTCGTTGGATGCGGATTTTCGTGCTGAACATTTTGATATGTTATACGTTTTTTCCGACATCGTATGCAAAAATTATAGCCGTTTTACTTTTTCATAACACTTTTTTGCAAAACATGTCCAAATTTAAGTTTTTTTTAATTTTCCTAACTAGTAGATGTAGTAATATAACTACATCTCGAAGGATTTTGTTTTTTTGAAGTTTTTATCATTTTCTTTTGTTTTTTTTTCAAAACTGAAATGGCGATACACGCGGGGGGGGGGGGGGGGGGGGTAGAGTTTGAGACACGAACCCCTTTAGTCCCGGTTTGAGACACGAACCGGGACTAAAGGGCATCGCACCCTTTAGTCCCGGATCGTGTCTCAAACCGGGACTAAAGGTCTAATCTTTAGTCCCGGATTGAGAAACGAACCGGGACTAAAGGGCATCGCACCCTTTAGTCCCGGTTCGTGTCTCAAACCGGGACTAAAGGTCTCAATTGAATCGGGACTAATGCCTTTAGCCGCTCGAACCGGGACTAATGCTCACATTAGTCCCGGTTCGTAATGCAGCTAGGGCTAATGTGTACATTGAGCTGTGACCAAAGCCCTGTTTTCTACTAGTGATAGAAGTGACTCGCCGGCCTAGGGCGCCACTTGCGCCGCGTCCCCGGTCTCCACGCCTATCCAATGCCGGAGAGACGTTTACTAGACATGACGTGACGGATATCTACCACGCCAGTTCAATGTCAGGCCTTTTGTCTGCTGTCATTAAACAGGCTCCTGACCGAGGAACCAACTCCGTCGCCCGCACATTGACACATCCGGATGCCTTGCCACATGCCTTTTGTCTGCTGTCATTAAACAGGCTCCTGACCGAGGAACCAACTCCGTCGCCCACACATTGACACATCCGGACGACTTGCCACACCGGAAACTGCAATTTAAGGGTGGCCACACCCGGCTCACAACTTATCCGCTCCACATCCTCCTCCCGTGCACTACACCCGAGCGGTAGCGCTTTGTGACAGAGTCTGCCGACGAAGCAGAAGCACGAGGTTGCCGCCCTTATGGCCGCATGGTAGAGCCGTCGTGCCAGCCAGATCGAGGTCGGCATGCAGGCCAGCTCGCCCGAGGTCTCCGACGATGACGACCCCATGATGGAGACGGGCTTTGACGACACCGTGCTGGAACCCATGCCTATGCATGCTGGCATCACCATGGAGCAGACACGCTTCACCTCCGCCTTAGCAGAGGAGCAGCCTATGCCGGCTCCTATGTCGGCGTTCTGGCAGAACTCGTTGGTGGAGGGCCAAATCAACGGTGAGCGCGCGAGCAAGGAAGGAACCCATGGCCGCCATGGCCGCGAAGAACCCCAACTTCGTTGCCGAGCAGCATGCAGTCTACGAGGCTGCTCACACTGAAGCTGCCGCTCGCTCCGCACAGCCGGGGCAGCCGGACGCGGACACTGACACGACATTAGTTGCGCAGGCGATTGCGGACCAGAACGCCGCCAGCTTTAGGTCTGCAGCACCTTTTTTAAAATGAAAATTGTATGAAATCTAGCTGGTTTCCATGAATTTTGTCTGGTTTGTTCAAATCTTGTTTGAAATGTATGCGGATAGCGTTGGATGGCCGGCTCTCACAACCATGTCCGCAGACTGGTCCCCCATGTCCATTACGAGCCCTAACTATGTCTTATCTCGGTATGACATTAGTGCCATCTAATTTTAGAACAAGCCCACCTCCCACATGCATTTGTTTTTTTACAAGTAAATTGACCATGTTCATTTATCAAGCCTTTGTCTGCTTAAAAAAAACTTTGTCCGTTGGTTGTTGGTTTGCTCTATGACATCATTTATCAAGTCTATGCGACCAACGCCATTTGGGTTGGGCTTTAGTGGGTTGGCTTGTTTTGAAGGTTCTTACTTCGGGGGCTCCCGTCTAGGTTTACATATGACATGATTCTTACCAAAAGGAGAAAATTATGGATTTATTATGCGTGGAGAGGGGAAACAAATATGGTTCTATACTAAAAAACATTGAAGAGAGGGTAATTCATAAGCAGGGAGTTGTGAGTGACACTATAATGCATAATTTGACATGTCCCAAGAGTAAGGACCCTAGTTTTTACCATACACCTCTGCATCACAAGCTTCTTGCATTTGATGAAAGTAATGGTTTTAATGTGGTAGAATATTTTAGCGTTTCTTTTTTTATGAGAGTAGTGGTTGTAATGTCGCAACGTGTGTAGGAATGTCTTACTTTGCCAGTCACTATTGACTACCTTTGAGGTGTGTAATGTAAAGTTGTGTTTGACTATGTTTTAGTTATACTAATTGGATAATGAAGTACTAGCTAATTTCTTTTAGAATGAATTGTTGCATATTGAATTCTTAAACCAAAACACAAAAAGGCTACTCCAACAAACTATGTTTTTATTGCTAATGTGCATTCTTATGAAGAGTAATATAAAATAGCCACTGGTGTGTTTGGTACCTAATTTTGAGTGCATGGTCCATGATATTTTTATTGCATAATTCAGAAACACCTTTTCTAGTGAATGACACACTTACAGACAACAATTTCAGACTCGAATATATTAGATTCGCAAAAGTTCATTGAAGGTGATTAGGGCACCGCCATTCTTATTTGTTTTCAGAGGTCTTAGTGATGATTTTGTAAAGCATACATACAAATAATATTCAGTTGAAAATTGTATTTTAACCACATATTAATTGTCAAATATGCGTACAGAGTGGAAGAAAATATATTAGTAAAAGAAGTGAACTTTAACGCAAGAACTAAGTTGCTGTCTATTTTGCCTTCTGTATTTTGTGCAATCATTTTCATAACAAAAATTTATAATATACATGACCGAACTGTATAGGACTCGCTATCTATTGGATATAGAAGTAATGCGTTGATGCTTTTCTTAAGCTATACTAAACTTGTTGCCAATATTGGAGACTCTAAGTGTGTATTGCTATTTATACAAAACTTTTATATTTCTTATCACGTTATGACTATACATTTCTATTACATATTTAGTATAAATGAAAACATAATAATATTTATAGATATGTAATTTATAGTATTATTTGTTATGCAGATGTTATGTATGTCATTGAAGTTACAATCGCATTGTCATACATATAATTTGTGCTTTGTTAAAAAAAGGGGGATGTGACAGTTCTATCATGTTCCGAGATATGTACTCTTAACAATATAGTGAACTTGAATAACTTAAATACATTCCTTTTTTACAAAATAACACATATAATTTATTTCACTTTAATTTTTGACAAGTGCATGAATTGCATAGCACATCTATAGATATTTATGTGTGTTTGTGTATGTGTATGTTCATGTATATTTGGATATTGTTAAATATCTTGGTACAACTCTATAAAACATATCAAATATCTTAATAGCGGCATATAGTGTACGATTAGGGAAGCACATTTATAGAAACTTCTAGAGTATAAATTGAACCATTAGCATGATCTCTTATCTAGATTTTACATGATCAAATGTTCCTTGCAAATAACTAGACCATGTTGGTGCGCTTTGCCGTGCCCACCCATATTTTATGGAATAATTGATCAACTTTAAGAAACATATATTAATATTTATAATTGAAAATACATATAAGATATGGTAAAATTTTTTAGTTACATTGTTTGAAATTGTCCCATGTTATGTGAACAAACTTCGAAGTGCAAATGACTTTGCGTTGTTGCAGAGTTAGAGATTTGATTTCAACACATTGTATGGAGTATAAACTCATTGCTTAAGACTCAAAGCATCCAAGATTTTTCTTTTGCAAAACGAAAATAAAATGAAAATGTTAATGTTAGAATAATAGACCGCGATAAAAGGCTATGGATCAGACATGTCCATCTTGATATCAGGGTGGCGAAGTCAGCGAAGTCCTGAACAAGGAGCGCGAGCTTGATATCAGGGTGAAGTCCTTCACGGAAGTTTTCCTGTCTGCGAGCATCAGTAGAGATATCTTCTTCAGCATAGCGGGACAAGTCAAGGAACTCCCGCTGATAAGCATCCATGGTCTTGTTACCCTCACTAGTAGAAAAAGGGCCATTTGTCCTGGTTCATAAGGGCCTTTAGTCCCGGTTCTGGAACCGGGACTAAAGGGTCAGTACTAAAGCCCCCCCCCCCTTTACTCCCGGTTCTTACACCAACCGGGACTAAAGGCCCTCCACGTGGTCGCTGCCTGGAGGTCCACCTTTAGTCCCGGTTGGTAACACCAACCGTGACTAAAGGAAATTTTATGAAATTTTTTTTGAATTTTTTTTTGATTTTTTTTCCTGATTTTCAAATTTCTGAATTATTTTAACCTCTAATCTCTAATCACCCCTCATCACTGCTCAATTTAACCTCTAATCTCTAATCACCCCTCATCATTCCAAATCAGCTAACTTCCCGGACGGTTACCCATCCTCTCAGTACTCCAGCCCGAGCACGCTTAACTTTCGGGTTCTATTCCCCCTCGTTTCCAAGTCTGCACTTGTTGTTTTCTTGACAATAGTAAGATGTCAATCCTATTAACCCTCAGGAGTTTAGCTTGAGCATGAAGTCACACGTTTCATTGTTTGAGTTTGAAACTATTGTTCTAAAAACAATAATTATTTAGTAACACTAATATTTCTTGAATAATTAGTTTGACCATTGGTTGACCACAGTTTGCCAGATTTGACCAAAATTCAAACAAACTGAAATAATTATTTAGTAACACTAATATTCTTGAATAATTATTTAGTAACACTAATATTTCTTGAATAAGTAGTTTGACCACAGTTTGACCAGATTTGACCAAAATTCAAAAAAACTGAAATAATTACTTAGTAACACTAATATTCTTGAATAATTATTTAGTAACAATAATATTTCTTGTATAAGTAGTTTGACCATAGTTTGACCAAAATTCAAAATACTGAAATAATTATTTAGTAACATTAATATTATTGAATAATTATTTAGTACCACTAATACTTCTTGAATAAGTAGTTTGACCAGATTTAACCAAATTTAAAAAACTGAAATTTGAGCAAAAAAAAATTTTAGAATTTGAGGATTCTAGAAATATGCAAATAGGCCTACGGCAGTCAAAATCGGATGCGGATTTTCGTGCTGATTTTTTTGATATATTATGCTTTTTTTCGACATCGTATGCAAAAGATATGGTCGTTTTACTTTTTCATAACACTTTTTTGCAAAACATGTCTAAATTTAAGTTTTTAAATTGTCCTAACTAATAGATGTAGTAACATAACTACATCTCGGAGGATTTTAATTTTTGAAGTTTTTATCATTTTCTTTTGCTTTTTACAAAACTAAAAAGGCGATCCGGGGGGGGGGGGGGGTAGAGTTTGAAAATGGGACCTTTAGTCCCGGTTTGAGACATGAACCGGGACTAAAGGGCATTGCACCCTTTAGTCCCGGTTCGTGTCTCAAATCGGGACTAAAGGTCTAATCTTTAGTCCCGGTTTGAGGTACGAACCGGGACTAAAGGGCATCGCACTCTTTAGTCCCGGTTCGTGTCTCAAACCGGGACTAAAGGGCTCATTTGAACCGGAACTAATGCCTTTAGCCTCACGAACCGGGACCAATGCCCCCATGGGTCCCGGTTCGTGACTGAACTGGGACTAATGGGCTTATCCGGCCCGAACAAAAGCCCTGTTTTCTACTAGTGCCTGTGTGAGGTTGCGGAACTCTCGCTTCTTCTTGTCCATGATTCCCTGAGGAATGTAGAGGGCACGGAAAGCAGCTTGGAACTCCAGCCAGATAATGGATGTCCCAACAGGTTGTGCACGCCTGTGACTGTCTCACCATTGAGCAGCGGGACCCTTGAGGAAATAGGATGCGAAAGTGACATAGTTGGCAGGGTCAACATTAGCAGACTCCAACTCATAAGCGATGTCACGGAGCCAGTCGTCAGCGTGAAGGGGCTGTGTTGAACTGTGATAGATAGTAGGGTTGAGGCGCATAAATTCTTGCAGAGTTACTGGGGTTGCCTGCTGATTCATATTGGGTCATGGAAACTAAGCCATGAGCCCCTCCATAAAGGTTCAACTCAAACTGTTGTATCATTCCGGCCATATATTCGAGCGGGGATGGATTGTTGGCACCACAGCCACGACCACCTGGTCTAAGCATCCTGCTAAAATGAACAGGGATAGTTCAGCACTGTGCAATTGTAGAGACAAGGAATCATTCATGAGGCAACATGCACAAAGAAAGAAGTGTGATAGATACAACATAGTAGTCAAGCACGACATACATATCCATACATAAAGTCGATTACAAGCCAGTAGTACAAGTTCGAAAAGGGAAAATGTCTAAACCAACTACGCGGCACACAGGCACGCGGTGGAGGGATACAACAACGAAACATAGCGATATGCTACATCAACGTCGGGGAAAACCTCTGAGGCCAGGCAGCTGCAGGTGACGATGAAGCAGATGGCCCTCGATATGAGTGGCCTGCACTCCGTGAACACTCTGGTGCAGGACCTGGTCCCGGACTGGAAGAAGAGGTCCACGTGAAGGAGTACTACCTCCAACAGCAGGCCACTCAAGACCTAGTGGCAGCTCTGTCCTGCGCGGGTAAAGGATATGTACTCTAGATGTATCCTCGCATTGACTGCTGGAAGCAACTGTGTGGGAGCATCGTGGAGACAAGTACGAGTGGCGTACAACTTGACAACAAGAGCTTGGATAGTGCGATCCAGAGCCTCAAGGTACTGAGCCATAACCTACGGGTCGTAACAATGGCTCACGTAAGGGGTGTAGACAACAGTGTAGTATCCACTCACATCCCCGGCTGGGACATACGGGATGTATCTGAACCTAGTCTCCTCCAAACGGGGGTGCTCTTCATGGAGACGGGTGATAGCAACAAAGGCAGCATCATGGACTGCCATCTCAACAGTCATTCCAACACCCTGAAAGGTGTGCAACTCAGTGATGGAGATATCCTGCCGATCAAAGATAAGAACCACTACGCCGTACTACTCCTGGTTGAACTTGCGTTAGTCCTCGTAAATAGTGTACTAGGGATACCAACGATATCCCAGCCTGGTCAAGAGGTCGACTAGAATAGCTGGGAACCCAGTCGCATCAACAACCATAGTTTGGCGTACGATCTGCATTGCGGGATGCATCTAAAATAAAGAAGTTCAAAGATGTCAAATGACAGTGTGTGCATCATTCAATATTCATTGAGAGAAATAATTGATGTTAATCCAGCTCTCCGGGTGGATGTGATCACGAGATCCTAATGTTAAAGTAAAATCTTTAACCCGAATAGAAGAGAGATCAGAATCCCAGATAAAGACGAGGAATAAAAGATCATAATACCACCCATTTGTTATGTGGGCCCATAAGCAACAAACAATGTTAGTAAATTAGTTTTTCAAAGACTAGACTCAACTTCGGCCAAAGAGTTGGAAAGGGGCTTCCTACAGGCAGTCGGCTCTAATACCAACTTGTGACACCCCCGACTTAATCATGCACTACCCATACACACAAATGCGCACGATAAAGATCAGAGACACACGAGAAGATATCACAACACAACTCTAGACACAAATTTAAACATAAAGCTTTATATTACAAGTCAGGGCCACGAAAGCTCGAATACATAAGTTAGCAGAAGCGACAACATTTGAGTATAGCCATAAGATAAACAAGTCTGCCTTAAGAAGGCTAGCAGAACAACGACATCTAGATCAAAAAGGCGAAGGCCTCCTTCCTGGGGCCTCCTTACTACTCCTGGTTGTCGGCGGTCTCCACGTAGTAGTAGGCTCCGTCGGGGTAGTAGTAGTCGCCAGGGGGATCAGCTGGCTCTTGGGCTCCTTCATCTGATCGCAGTAATCGGGTAGAGGGGAAAAGAGGTAGCAAAGTAACCGTGAGTACTCATCCAAAGTACTCGCAAGAATTACATAAGATCTATACTGGCTATGCATCAGTATCAAAGGAATGGGGTTATATCTTTGGACTATACTGCAGAAATGCCAGAATAGAGGGGAAGGCATAGCCTATCGAAGACTAGCATCTTGCATAATTAGAAGAGTGCAGATTATCATATAATAAAGTAACAGTATATTTAGTAACTCCCAGAGATCCTTCCTCGACTCCCTGCGAGAAAGCAATTCTGGAGCCATCATATCCATTTAGTGTCTCCAGTATCCACTTCTAGTTGTAATAGATCGGGATACAACTCCGAGCGTCCATTACCATGGACACGGCTATTCGAATAGATATACTTCCCTATAGGGGTGCAAAAACTTACCCAACACGCTCGATTAACTCCGGCCAAGCACACTTTTCTGGGTCATGCCCGGGCTCGGCTGATCGACACATTGTAGTCCTACCTAGGCTCAACAGAGAGGCTAGCACGCCAGACTACATCCAAAATGTTAAGGGGTCATGGGCCAATCGTCCTTTGCCATCCTGCACGTTGCGAACATGGCCTAGAGCAGACCCACCCCCTTATACAAGCGTGGGTGGTTACCGTCCAACAGGGCGCGCGCTGCTAAACTGCTGACGCCTAAGAGCTTTCGGAAGAATCGTACGACGCCGAGTGCCCATACTTATTCCCGCGTGGTGGTTAGTGCGACAAGGCCACATGCCTACTCAGATGACATATCCAAACCCGTTAGTGTCTTGGGAGCGCGCCGAGACGATTCATGATCCCGTCGCCCCGTCTCGCGGAGTTACACTGTCAGGCCCATCCCTCTCTTGGGGCGGTCTTCCTGCCCGACCGTGCCACGTAGTTATCTCGCGGGTACCCTCACAGTCAACCCGACTTCAGTAACTCTCGTGGGTACCCCTCGAGGTCAACCCGACTTCAACAAGGGACTGAGGTAAAGTCAAGGTAACCGTGTGTCCATAACATCAAGGGGAAACCCGAGGAATCACCCTCGATGGATTCCCACTCGATGTAACTGTCAAGGTGAACTTGGAGGAATCACCCTCGATAGGTTCACACTTGAGGATCTGCATGACAGAGGCATCATCATAGGTGGTGAAAGAGGAATCACCCTCGGTAACACACAACCGACTAGCTACGCTACAAAGGTACCATCGGGAGTGAGGTAGGAGGTATCACCCTTGGCACTCGATAGTAGCTCTGCAGAGTCGTACAACTAAATGGGGGTGCCGGTGACGTGTCGATATCTACTCGTTGATCACATTGATCGAGTCACCGGTAACAAAGCGGGGAAAGAAAGACAAGGGTGAGGGGTCACTGATGGATCACTAACCAATCTATACTAAGCATATAGGATAACAGATATAATACACTAGTAGAAAAGAGGGCTTTGCTTTAGGCCGGGTCAGCCCATTAGTCCCGGTTCAGTCCAGAACCGGGACCAATGGGGGCACTGGTCCCAGTTCGTGAGGCCAGGGGCCCGCCGGGCCTCGTGGGGGCATTGGTCCCGGTTCGTATGGCCCCTTTGGTCCCGGTTGGTGGGACGAACCGGGACCAATGGGCCTCGCTCCTGGCCCACCACCATTGGTCCCGGTTGGTGGCTTGAACCGGGAACACAGGCTGCCCTTTAGTCTCGGTTCATGCCACGAACCGGGACCAATGAGGTGCCTATATATACCCCTCGCCCGCGAGCAGAGCACTCCAGTGCTCTGTTTTTCTCTGGCCAGCGAGGGGGGGCTTTGTGGTGCTCTAGCTCACCTCCTATGCACATGAGGTGTTCGATGAAATGCCCGAGCCACACTAGTTAAGCTTTCTCCTCTCGAAGCTCGACCTCAAAGCTCCATTTTCCTCGAGATTTGTCTAGGTTTAGCGGCCCGTCACGCCCCATTCCCGTCTTCACCGCCGTCGATCGCCCGCGCCGATCGCGTTGCCGGCACCACCGTGGTGAGCCTCTTGTTCTTATCTTCTTTCTGAAAGAAAAAAATTCTTACTTTAGATAGATACTTGTCTAATTTTCTTACTATTTTATTGCTTGTTATTATATAGTGCGATGGTTTTGGTATCCGCCCCCGTCGGCCCTCGTCCTGTCTATGATTCGGATGTGGTATATATTATCTTTATAACTTTTGGTTCATTTATTGTTTATGAAAATTATGCCGACCAACGTGACATAGATTTTATTTATCTAGGAGGTATGTGAACCGGAAATTCCAACCGACCCTATTGTCGAGAGGTTAAATTTATTTGAAGAAGAAAACAATTTCTTGAAGGAAAAAATAAAAAAAATTGAGGAGGAGAAGATGATATTGGAGTTGCATGGTGCGGATGTCGTCGATGATCACAAGATCAAGATGGATGCAATGCGCTTGAAGATTAGAAAGATTAGAAAATATGCCATTCATACCGAGGCTTGGTATCATTATGCCGTTGGATCAATTGTTACCTTGGTTGCGATTATGATCGCATTTGTTTTCGCATTGAAATGTTTTACATAGTTTCAATGTATGGTTTAATTAATTAGATGCTCTAGAGAGCTATATGTTGTTAGATGAGTACTATGTATGTACTTTGGTTTTAATGTGATGATGAACTTCTATTAATTTGGTCACTTAGTTATCTATTCATGATGTTCTGTAATGGTTTTTGACACACTTAATTATATATAATGCACGCAGATGAACCGGCAATGGATGTACGGTGACAAACACACCTCCGAGTACATTAAGGGCGTGCATGATTTTCTCGAAGTGGCTGAGGCAAACAAGCAGAATGGTTTTATGTGTTGTCCATGCCCTAAATGTGGGAATACGAAGTCTTACTCTGACCGGAAAATCCTTCACACCCACCTGCTTTACAAGGGTTTCATGCCACACTATAATGTTTGGACGAGGCACGGAGAAATAGGGGTTATGATGGAAGACGGCGAAGAAGAAGAGGACGATGACAACTATGTGCCCCCTGAATACGGTGGTGCTGCAACGGGCGAAGCTGCTGAAGTTCAAGAGGAACCAAACGATGTGCCCAATGATGCTGCAACGGGGGAAGCTGCTGAAGATCAAGAGGAACCAGTGCCCGATGATGATGATCTCCGCCGGGTCATTGTCGATGCAAGGACGCAATGCGAAAGTCAAAAGGAGAAGCTGAAATTCGATCGCATGTTAGAGGATCAAAGGCGAGGCAGATCACCGGAAGAAGCCCGCCATGCATACCGGTGATCACGTACTTGCTATGGTCAATGATTTACACGTAATCTTTGGAAAGGGTCCCGGCGGACTAGCTGTTCCGAATGACGCTGAGGGACACGCACCCATGTGGAAGAAGAAATCTATATTTTGGGACCTACCCTACTGGAAAGACCTAGAGGTCCGCTCTTCAATCGACGTGATGCACGTGACGAAGAACCTTTGCGTGAACCTGCTAGGCTTCTTGGGCATGTATGGGAAGACAAAAGATACACCTGAGGCACGGGAGGACCTGCAAAGTTTGCACGAAAAAGACGGCATGCCTCCGAAGCAGTATGAAGGTCCTGCCAGCTACGCTCTTACGAAAGAAGAGAAAGAAATCTTCTTTGAATGCCTGCTCAGTATGAAGGTCCCGACTGGCTTCTCATCGAATATAAAGGGAATAATAAATATGCCAGAGAAAAAGTTCCAGAACCTAAAGTCTCATGACTGCCACGTGATTATGACGCAACTGCCTCCGGTTGCATTGAGGGGGCTTCTACCGGAAAACGTCCGATTAGCCATTGTGAAGCTATGTGCATTCCTCAATGCAATCTCTCAGAAGGTGATCGATCCAGAAATCATACCAAGGCTAAGGAGTGATGTGGCGCAATGTCTTGTCAGTTTCGAGCTTGTGTTCCCACCATCCTTCTTCAATATCATGACGCACGTCCTAGTTCATCTAGTCGACGAGATTATCATTCTGGGGCCCGTATTTCTACACAATATGTTCCCCTTTGAGAGGTTCATGGGAGTCCTATAGAAATATGTCCGTAACCGCGCTAGGCCAGAAGGAAGCATCTCCATGGGCCATCAAAAGGAGGATGTCATTGGGTTTTGTGTTGACTTCATTCCTGGCCTTAAGAAGATAGGTCTCCCTAAATCGCGGTATGAGGGGAGACTGACTGGAAAAGGCAAGCTAGGAGCGGACTCAATAATATGCAGGGACGGGCATTCTTGGTCTCAAGCACACTACACAGTTCTACAGAACTCTACCTTGGTGACCCCGTATGTCGATGAACACAAGAACAGTCTGCGCTCCAAACACCCGGAGCAGTGCGACGACTGGATTACATGTGAACACATCAGGACTTTCAGCAGTTGGTTGGAAACACGTCTCAGAGGTGACAACACTGTTTGTGATGTGCTGTACTCGTTGTCCAGGGGACCATCTTTGACTGTATTGACTTACAAAGGATACGAGATAAATGGGAATACATTTTACACGATCGCCCAAGATCAAAAGAGCACCAACCAAAACAGCGGTGTCCGCTTTGATGCAGCAACCGAGAGGGGAAAGGACACATATTATGGTTACATAGTGGACATATGGGAACTTGACTACGGACATGATTTTAAGGTCCCTTTGTTTAAGTGCTAATGGATCAATCTGTCCGGAGGCGGGGTACAGGTAGACCCACAGTACGGAATGACAACAGTGGATCTGAAAAATCTTGGGTACACTAACGAACCGTTCGTCCTAGCCAATGATGTGGCACAGGTTATCTATGTGAAGGACATGTCTACCAAACCGAGAAAAAGAAAAGATAAGGAAGCGAATACATCATACGATGAGCCAAAGCGCCACATAGTTCTTTCAGGAAAAAGGGACCGAGTGGAGGGCAAGACAGACATGTCTGAAGATTATGAAAAGTTTCATGAAATTCCTCCCTTCAAAGTCAAGGCTGACCCAAGCATCCTGATAAACGATGAAGATTATCCATGGTTACGGCGCAATAAGCAAATGACGCAAGCGAAGAAAAAGTGAAGACTTTCTCCCGCAACTATTATGATGATACCATGCCAACTTTGTAACAGACGAGTATGATACCATTGTTCGTTTTGTACACGAAGTGCATCTAGTTTTTGCCGTAACCCTCTCAACTTTCTTGCACATGCTATGTGGATGAAATGATGATACCATGCCAACTTTCAACCTTTTCAGAGTTCATTTGAAATGCTTTTCAATTTCAGGGTCTTATAGCTCAAAATCAATAAATGCATGAAAATAAGAAATGAAGTCAGAAAGGGTTGAAAATTGATGATGTGGCTTTGAATGGTGCATTTTGAACACACAAAAAGTCAGGAGTTGAAATAAATTTAAAAAAATAAAATCCCTTTGTAACAGACGAGTTTCTGTATTAAATCCTGATACTTCGAAAGAGATTGTCCGTTTTGTACACGAAGTGCATCCATTTTTTGCCGTAACCCTCTCAACTTTCTTGCACATGCTATGTGGATGAAATGATGATACCATGCCAACTTTCAACCTTTTCAGAGTTCATTTGAAATGTTTTTCAATTTGAGGGTCTTATAGCTCAAAATAATCAGTAAATGCATGAAAAATGGTGCATGAAAAATAACAAATAAAATAAATAAGTAATTAGAAACAAAATAATATAAACTTTAATAAAATATATAAGTACAAACAAAATAAAATAAACTTTAATAACATAAATAAAATTTATGAAACTAAAATTATCAAAGTATTTTCTGTTCAAAACATTATAAGCAACATCTAGTATTATTGAAACTAAAATTATATAAACTTGATGCAACTAAAATTATCGAAGTATTTTCTGTTCAAAATCATTGAAAGCAAAAAGAATTTTCATAAAGAACTTTTTTTGTTAGAAACTTTAATAGCAAAAAATAAATAAATAATTAGAAACAAAATAAAACAAAATAAATAAGTTTTTTGTTGTAAGTAGAAACAAAAAATAAATAAAGCAAAAAAGAAAACAAAAAACAGGCAAAAATAAAAAAATATGCCACCTACTGGGCCACCACGGCCTGAATACGACTAGAAACCCATCGATGGGCCAGGATTCAGGCCCGCAGAAGGCCCAGTAGGCCCATCAGGCATAGCAGTGACAATTAGGCCCATAAGCCTGCAATGGAGAGGAGCTCGAGAGGGGAGCGGCAGTGGGGCTTATAAACCACTGCGCGCCCCTCTCAACTAGCGAGGTGGGACTAAACTTTCGACGCGGGCGCAGCAGCACAAGGCCTTTGGTCCCGGTTGGTGGCACCAACCGGGACTAAAGGGGTGCATTGGTACCGGTTCATGGCACTAACCGGTACCAATGCCCCCCCTTTAGTCCCGGTTGGTGCCACCAACCGGGACCAAAAGCCGCCGCTTCCTTCCCTTTGGGCTGCTGAAAAGAGGCCTTTGGTCCCGGTTGGTGACACCAACCGGGACTAAAGGTGGCATTGGTACCGGTTTGTGCCATGAACCGGTACCAATGCTCTCCGTATATAAGCAGGAATTGTAAATTTTCCAGTTCCATCGAACATTTGCCCCCCGACGACGCCGAACTCATCAACGCCGCCAGGCTGCCCGTGCTCGCCGTCGCCGCCCCGCGCCCTTGCTGCCCGTGCTCGCCGACGCCGCCAGGCTGCCCGTGCTCGCCGTCGCCGCCCCGCCGCCCGCTCCTCGTCATCGCCCACTGCTCGTCGCCGTCGCCCCGCGTCGTTGCCCTGCCCCGACGCGCCGCCCCGGCCCGTGTCCCTGCCCCGACGCGCCGCCCCGGCCCGCGCGCCCCTGCCCCGACGCACCGCCCCGGCCCGAGCCCCTGCCCCGACGCCGCCCCACGCCCCCGGCCTGCCCCGACCACACGCCGCCGCCACGTTCGGTCCGGCCACCGGCCTTCCTCTCTGTTTTCTTTCATATATATGATGATTTGTTTTTTGCATTTTTATAAAAATGTATATATGTGTGTATGTTCTCTGTGCATATAAAAGTTAGATTTTTAGTACATTTGGGTACCTTTTAGGTTAGTTTCATTTTTAGAAAAGTTTTATATATTTAGGAAAAGAAGGAAGAGAAGGAAGAAGGAAGAAGAAGAAAAGGTTTTATATATGCAAAAGTTACATTTTTAGAAAAGTATTATATATCTAGCTAGGAAGATAATGAAGAAGAAGAAAAAGAAGGAGAGGAAAAAAGAAAATAAGAAGAAGAAAAAGAAGAAAAAGAAGAAGAGAAGAAGAAAGGAATAGAGGAGAAGAAGAGAAAATAGAATATTCTATTTTCTCTTCTTCTCCTCTATTCCTTTCTTCTTCTCCTCTTTTTTTTTCTTTTTTTTCTTCAATCTTCTCCTCTATTAATATCTTCTTCTCCTCTTTTTATTTCTTCTTCATCTTCTTATTTTTTATCGGATATGTCGTTGTCGATATACCCCGTGTCCCGATAACTTCAACACGAGGGGGGGGGGGGGGTTCGACCTACCACCTCCCCGATAACTTTATTTTCCCATGTATGTATGTCGTCGTTGTCGATATAACCCCCTCCCGGATAACTTCGACCGTGATAACTTATACCACGGGAGCACCCCCCGGCCCTCTCGCTCGACCAAAACTCTCGAGGACACCCAAATCCTAGAAAAAACGATGTAGGTCTCCTACCCCCTCCCGCCGCGCCCCTACCCTTGAAGTGTTGCCGAGGCCACCCCAAACCCGGAATAAGCTAGGTCTACGTTTGCACTAATATATCCACCTGCTGTCATGTTTGTGTAATAATTGCCATGTTGTAATATTTGCAGAAACAATGGAGCACGGACGAGACGAGGAAGCAGAAGAGGTGTTGGGGGACATAATCTTAGCCGGAGGTGATGTCTTCTCGTATCTTAACGACAATGATGGTCTGGAAGAACAGGGTGAAGAAGCAGGCTACGGTGATCGAAGAGTGGAGGAGGAAAGACATGATTATGATGGCTCCGGTGACCCAATGCTGGTGTAAGAAGGAGCCCGTGGTGACGGCTCCGATGACCGAACAGAGTCCGGCCAGGTAAATATATTAGTTAATCCTGTGCTGACTAGCTAATTGATGCATTCATTGTTTTGGTATGTACACATATTAATTAACTCTCGTCTTTCTTCTTTTTTCTAGCCCTCCAGATCGAGCACAACTTCGGTAAAGAGACGAGGCCCAAAGAGAAAGTTGCGCTCGGATGAAAGGTTTGAGATCACAGCAATCGCGCGCGACGGCCAACCGATTGAACCCATCCGGACAAAGGAAGCATTTGCTGCTCAGTGCGGGGTTCTTGTTAGGGACAAGATCCCGATCAGCATCCACCAATGGTATAAGCCTAAGAAGGAAGACCCTGAGGTGTCTTATGTCAATGATATGCAGAAAGATGATCTTTGGACTGAGCTGAAGGCAAATTTCACCCTACCGCCAGAGGAGGATCCGGAGAGCCAGTTAAAGAGCAATTAATCAAGTCTCATGCTCTTAAGAAGATGGCAGACCTATTCAGGAGGTGGAAGAATGAGCTGAAAACGTTTGTCGACAAAGAAGAGACACCAGAATTCATCGGCAAATATGAGAAGATCAGAGATCACTGGCCCGCATTTGTGGCCCACAAGACATCGGAAAAGAGTAAGAAGTTGTCAGCGACAAACAAGAAAAATGCTGCAAAGAAGAAGCTTCACCATCGCACGAGGTCAGGTGGCTACCTCAAAGCCCGACCTAAGTGGGCCAAGGCTGAGAATGATCTGCTCGATAAAGGGATCAAACCAGAGACAATGAACTGGCCAGACCGTTGCCGGACCTGGTTCTTCGGGGCTGGCGGAACCTTGGACCCTGTATCAAGGAAGTGCGTTTGGACGGACGAGCAAATGAGAATACCAGTCAAGGGGCTTCAACACTATATCGATGCAGCGCACCAAGGGACGTTCGTTCCAGACAGAGAGAACGACGAGCTCACAATGGCCCTCGGGAATCCTGAGCACCCTGGACGGACACGAGGCACGCCAGGCCCCGTTCCGTGGAAGGCTGGTTTTCCGGACGCAGGTGGTTACAAAAGCCAGGAGAGGAGGAAAAAAGTGGAGCAGACCCAAATTCAGAAGCTGCACGAAAGGGTTCAAGCACTAGTGGAACGAGACGTAGCTCGCAGCAATCGACCTGCCGAAACTACCCCCGAAGCTACCCCGCCATCTCAGCGGAGATGCAGCGTGGCTTCCACCGAGCTGCTTCAGCCGGAGCATGTCTTGACGGCTCCTGCTAGCTACCCCGTGGATGCTATCACGGAGTCTCAACATTGCCACCTTATGACGCGATGGGAGAACTTCAAAGTCAAGGCGGCTGTCGGCTCTGTTCGACCTCCTGAACCCGGCGCAACTTTTCACTATCGTCCGATTCCAGAAGGATATGCTAGGGTGACGGTGGACGAAATAACGGAGGGATTTGAGGACCTCCAACTTGACCACCCTACCGGTGAAAGGGAGACTCGGCTGGGTTCTGCTCTGAAGACTCCATGCCTATGGCGGAAGGAGCTCATCAACCTTCCGAACTGGACGCCTCCGGCGAGTAAGGGCACTCCGCCTCCTCCTCCGGCGAGTGATCAGGGCACTCAGCCTCCTTCTCCGGCGCGTGGCGGCACTCCGCCTCCTCCTCCGGCGAGTGATCAGGGCACTCAGCCTCCTTCTCCGGCGCGTGGCGGCACTCCGCCTCCTCCTCCGCCTCCTCCTCCGGCGAGTGATCAGGGCACTCAGCCTCCTTCTCCGGCGCGTGGCGGCACTCCGCCTCCTTCTCCGCCTGCGCCGGAGCAGCCAGCCTCCTCCTTCTCCGCCTCGTCAGCAAGGGCGGAAGAGACCCACCGCCGCTCCGGCTGCTCCGACGCGTCGTAGTCCTTCTCCTCCGCCTCGTAAGCAAGGAAAGAAGACAGCCGCAGCCGCTCCGTCTACTCTGCCGGCGTCTAGCAGTACAGCCAGAGGCGGGAGGCAATACAGATTCGGCCCTTCTCTGAAGACTCCAGAGAAGTTACCATACGAGAGGACCGAGGAGGAAACCACGAAGATCGTGCGAGCCAAAGTGAAGAACTTCTTTGAAGGGGTGAAAGCAAAGAAACATCCACCTCCGGAGGAGATGGTAGATCCGGTGAAAGCGAAGCGCACTCTGGCTGCCCTGACAAAACCACCAAAGTCTCCGCCGAAAGGAAACTATGAGCGCATTATTGGAAAGACATTTGCCAAAGCGGAGCGGTCGGGAAGTACTGTCAGTGATCAAAGGTTAAAAGAACGACGAGCTGGGAAAAAAATTGCCCAGCTCGGCGAACAAGCGAACCAATCGTGCCCCCCGCTCAAGGTGTCTAGTGACGTCGTCGCTAATGATCCGAGGATGGTGGCCGGTTATAGCAATCTTGGAGATTACCTGCCCGACGATGTACATTATGATTTCTTGGAGGTGGACGAACACAAATACCATTACGGGAAGCCTCTCGTCAAAGATGAAAGATCTGTAACAACGATGATGCGAAGATTACATGATTGGTACATGAAAACCTGCAGAGAGTCTGGGGGGAGGGATACTTTGATGCTGAGAGTTAAAGAGGAGCACGACCTTGTTGGAATTGAACTGTTAAATGTTCCATTTGAGGAGTTCTTCCAGTTTTTCCATCAAAAGGCCCTCGATAAATCAACGGTCACTTGCTACTGTCTGTAAGTAGTACTACTTCTGTCATTAAGTCTCTCTATATAGGTCAGCTCTTTCATTGCATGTATTTATAATTATCCTCACTATATTATGTAGATTGAAGATCGCCGAATTGAAGAAAAGACAAATCGGTGATATTGGATTCATTAACACAAATCTCATAGATGCAACTGAGGTTAAATATCATGCCGAAAATACCGAGGCCAACTTGCTACGATCGTTGGTAATAAATGAAAACAAAGATATAATACTCTTTCCTTACAACTTCAAGTGAGTGTTACTGTCTTGTGCATCTTCGGCTTCCCTTATTAGTCCAGGTTATAGTAATGTAATTGATGACTTATGCATGCGTGCGCAGCTTCCACTATATTCTCCTAGAGATTAAGCTTGAGCAGAGAGTAGTAACCGTCTTAGACTCGAGACGAAAAGATCCCCAGGACTATGCGGACATGACTCAAATGCTCGAGAAGTAAGTTAAATCGATCATTATCCACCATATCAGCAACTTTGTTCATTTCCTGATATCAAGTAATTGTTTTCTTTGTCTGGCAGGGTTTGGAGAAAATTCACCAAAAAAGCTCCGGGACTGCCGAAGAAGCTGCAATTTAGACACCCGAAAGTAAGTACTATAGTAGCATGTTCCACGCATCTCCTAGTGATTCAAGCGCTAGTTTCATCAATACCATTTAGGATGCTTGCTTATCAGTTTGATTGACCTCTATTTCTTTTAAAGTGGTTGTGGCAGGAACAAGGGAATGATTTCTGTGGATACTACGTTTGCGAGTCCATCCGCCACACGACCTGTGAGCGGGGCTACTCTGACGAACAATATGAAGTGCGTAAGCAATAATATTCAAAATTTTATTTTATTACCA
The DNA here is from genome assembly GCF_002575655.3 of Aegilops tauschii subsp. strangulata. Lineage (NCBI taxonomy): Eukaryota > Viridiplantae > Streptophyta > Magnoliopsida > Poales > Poaceae > Aegilops > Aegilops tauschii. Next base: position 67,044,951 of record NC_053041.3, on the reverse strand, counting down.
TCATTTGTGTTGAGTTTCATTTATTCACATATATATATATGTATTGACCCCCTTCTTCAAATTAGATCTTTCGGATGCGGGATGAACTCCTAGCACCAGATCGTATGTGAGCAATTCAAGAGGAATTGGCGGCATTCTTCCTTGACCACGTGATCGCTGAAGACGGAGAATACCATGTGGACCTTGTGTTCATATATAATTAGGAGATTATATTGTAAGAGATAATTATTGTATATATGTAGCCAGTAGTGTCGGATAGATATACGAGAACTTGTTGTTCGACCAATCTCTCGGAGAAGGAGAGGTGGTCGATATCACTTCTCTCTGTATGCATATGTTGATGACGATCTTTTGTTTCCTTCATTTGCTTACTAGCTAGCGTGTCTAGTCCTCTCTATACGTATATAGTACGTAGCGTCGACCAAGCACGGAGATAAGAGAGGACACTTCTCTCTATTAATTAGCTAGCTAACACAATATATGAAACACCTAAATTAACCCCCCAAAACCCCCAACCCCTCCCCCCCTTTCAAAAAAAAACAAAAACCCCAGCCCCTGAAATGCTGACGCATGGATGCCTATTGGTCCCGGTTAGTGCCACCAACCGGGACCAAAGGCCTCCCTGCCTGGGCTCGCCGCACCGGCCACGTGGAGGCCCATCTGACCCGGTTCGTGTAAGAACCGGGACTAAAGGGCTAGGGCATTAGTAACGACCCTTTAGTCCCGGTTCAAAAACCGGGACAAAAGGCCCTTACCAACCGGGACAGATAACCCTTTTTCTACTAGTGGTAGCAGGTTACAAAAGCAGGCTATGCATCATAATAGGAGCTATCGAACAACTGTAGCAAAATCTAATGCAAGTATGAGAGAGAAAGAGTGGGCGATATAGGAATGATTAAGAGGGTTTTGCTTGCCTGGAAGCTCTGCTGAAAGAGACTGGTCATCAGGAGTGTAGTCGTACTCGGGAAAGAAGAGGGGGGGACTAATTTTTGTCCGTCCGTACCCTACTTTCTCGTACGTCGTTAGAAGCAGAGAAAAATCCTTCCTCTGTTGTGCAAAGATCGAACTCATGACCGGTCGTTGAGTTCAGAACGAGGCGTCCAACTAAGCTAACCCATGGATCACAGACATGGGCCATGGGTAGTACTGTTCAATAATGTTATCAATAGCACGAATACTTGTAGATATACGTAGATCTCTCTGACGTCCATCGGTCGGGAACTTGGGATAATGCTAGCATATAGTCCTACGAGCCATATCGAATTTTCATGATTCATGGGGAAAAATATTTGTGTTTGAATGTTTGAGAGTGCATCAGATAATGTTGCTATGAATTTTGTACAAATTTAAAGCTCATGTTGCTATGAATTTTGTACAAATTTAGACTTGTTCTCTGCGATCATTTCTGAAATCAATTCTACCTCAGGTTCTTACTTACCTTTCTAACGTTTCTAAGATGTTGTGAGTTTTGTACAGATTTGCCGAAGAGACGGGCGAGGACACCGATCTAGGGAGAGGTGTTGCCGTTTCCCGTGTACTGACTGGAGAAGTCACCTGAGGGTGGGCTGGTTTAGGCGTTGGTGTTGCCACCGCGGGTTTTGCAATGCTCTAGACCAGTGCATCTCACCACATCCAGATCAACAACCTTGCTTCATGATGAGCTAATTCCTCTCAGCTCCAGTTCATTTAAGCGGTTTCTTCTACTACTAATATGATACTCCAACAGCTCCCTTAAAAAACTTCTCATACAACTGGTTTTACGGGATGCCCAGAAAATTTAGGGGAACTTGCCTCAGACCAACTTTTGTCAGTTCCCCTAAACTTCTTCCCCTAAATCTATTTTTTTATTTTAAATCAAACAAAAAATAGATAATGGCCTAGGACCTGCCAGCCCATGACACACGTGAAGGTGGGTGGTGCAATTGTTGTCGGCGAGGGACGGCACAAGGCTGCATGGCGGCACGAGCACGGGACGGCTGTCGGCGAGGCGTCGTGCGGGCAGCGCCTTAGGTGTGGCGCTAGGCGGCGGCGTGAGTGCAGGATGGCTGCTGGTGAGGGGCAGTGCAGGCAGCGTCGCGGTCGTGGTGCCGCAGCGGTGTTCCGGTGGGGTGGGCAATGAAGTTTTAGACGGTTACTAGCCCGCCAAAACTTTACGGGAAGATGGTCTTCCATAAACCAACAGGAAGAAAAGGGCCAATTCTAAAGGATTCTCTAAAGTTATGGCCACTTTCCGGACTGTTTGAGAGACTTTTTGCCTCAAGTTTTCATAAATGGTGGTTAATTAGAGATAGGGGAGTTGTTGAAGATGCTCTTATATATACTCGCAGGCATATGTATCCATCCTCCACGCCACATGCCGCTAGCGGCCGCTCCGGATCCTTCGCTAGCCAATCACACATCCACGTCTCTAGAAAAATGTGTTGATCAGTCTTCAAACGTGAGGAGTATTATTTGTAGTTAAACAAGATGGTAATGCACGCTCCGCCACGCCCGCCACAGTTGTGTTTGGCAACCAGGCATTCATCTTTGTTTTGAGCTCGAACCACTGTCGAAGACAAAGGAAAACACCAAGCAAATTTGCCTCACAACCACCAACAAACTCACCTGGAGAGAAAATAATGTTCAGAAAAGAACCACCAGAAAAAAAATCCGCCCACAACTCACCGAGCCATCTCATATGCTTTGTTTTATAATGTATTTTGGTCTGTTGCCTTGTCCTCATTTAATAACTTTTTTCACATCATCCTTATTTAATAACATGATGGTTGTGTGTATCCTAGGATGTAGAGGCCAAAAGGTACATCATTCTTCCTTGAAAAGAAAAAAAATCTTAAACACCAACCACTCACTCTTCGAACAAACACACACCATGGGCCAGACTGCAAACACAGAACAGCAAAATCAATTCCAAATGCACACACATATTGCCCAGACCCAAATCAATGAACACCGAAATGTTTTCCTGCCACGAATAACAACCGCGAAACAAAAACGGTTACTTCCCTGGCCCCTCGCATCAATGAATTTTTGGCTTACCAATGAACACTAAAATGTTCATGGATCAAACTTCCCGAGAGAGAGAGAGAGAGAGAGAGAGAGACGTGTTGATAAAATAAATTCATGGAGTACATTATACATCTATCTATTTATATATAAAAAGTAATTGACTGGCTAACCAGAAAAAAGATAATTATTCTAGAAATTACCACAAAAAACAGAAACATCTAACCATCGATTTATCCACCTTTAAAATAACAACCATTAGATTTAGATAATATTTCTTTGACATAAATGTTCAAAGAAATAACCCACCATTGGCATTATAGAAAAAACATTTCATCTCTTTTATTCCACCCAGCCAATGCACGCCTATTATTGTTAGAGAAAAAAAAGGTTTGAGCACATCATTGCTTCAAACAATTGACGGCCAGGCTGAAAAAACATACCCACACCCAAAAAAAAAAAACTTGACACCAACGCCAAAAGTTGTGCTCGACCTTTCCTTCCTCACGCTGGCATGCGGAGCTAGCTGGATTACTTTCTGAAACAACGCACCAACACGTATAAAGCTATACTAGAAAAAAAAACTGGCCTGAAAGTTTCCTCAAAACTTGACACCAACGCCGAAAGTTGTGCTCGACCTTTCCTTCCCCACCGCTGCTGAAGCTAGCTTACTACACAATCAGCTTGGACGTACATGTACTACTTGCTGCTGCCCATAAACGATCAGCTTGACCGATTTGCCGGCTGGTAACGTGCCTTTTGATCTTCCTTTATTTCTCTTATTATTACAGGGTTTGGGTTACAAGGGTTACACAAATATATACAGCGCTTAAGCACAATACAATTGGAATACTACTCCTACACGGATTAACTATTGTTTTAATTCTCATAATATACGGTCTGCCAGCTGGTAAAGGGCATTCTCATCTTCCGTTATTTCCCTGATAGGGTTTGAGTTACAAGGGTTACACAAATATATACAATGCTTAAGCAGGAAATGATAGGAATACTACTCCTACATGGTTTAAGTACTGTTCTTAATTCTCATAATATACGTCGGCACATGACCAGGCTCTGGAAGTGCATAAGTGAACGTCCTCTCTCCTGAGAGTCTCGCAAAACTACATCAGCCATCGATCCCTAAAAAATGGCATCGGCAAAGCACTGGTATTGGAAATATGGATCAGCTGACAGTGTAGAGATTGTACGGGTCGGCGGATCAGCAGCGAAAGAAGACCACAGATGGATGGATTCAGCATCACTTTTTGTGATTGTCTGGCCGAGGTGATTGTAACCACTGATCAGCCGATTGGAGGCGAAAGAAGATCACAGACGGACGGATTCAGCATCATTTTTTGTGACTTCCTGGCCGAGGTGCCATCATGCTCCTCTACAAGCGCTAGGTTCATCTACCCCAATCATAGCCATAAAAAATCCTCAATCCTTTAAGGGAAAAGCTTCCGTCTGACCGGCTGATCGAACCGATGTATCCGCCTGTTGCCCAGCCGTCGGATTGCCCAGCCGTCTTGTGCTCTTCTGGTCCCATCTTTCTCTAGAAATATCCAGCACCAACCAGAGCATCCTTCTTCTTTCATGAGTCAACGCCACTGCACCGTTATCCATCCAAAATTCTCCCCCGTTTCTTTCTCAAGCTCCTGGTCATGGCTCTGCAACTCTGTAGCCTGGTCGCCCTGCCCGTTGCTTTTACTCCTACTGCCGCACTGCGTTGCTACCGACGCTGCTACGAGGGAAGCGGTCGCTGATGCAGGCAAGCCATCGTGTCCCTGGCATTGCAACATCCTCTTTGTTGCAAGAAAAATTTATGCAACATTAGGTATGTTTCAAATCTCTCTTCCGTTGAAAAAAAATTCTGCAACATTAGCTTTGTTGCAGAAAAAAATTCTGCAATTTGTTTCTGCAACATCACCACAGTTGCAAAGTTTTCTGCAATAATACTATTGTTGCAAAAGTTACATCACGTCTCCGCATAAAGTCTATGTTTCAGCAACAACCAACTTGTTGCAATTTTGTGACGCTCACGTGGGGAGATCTAACGGCGTGGGAGGTGGGCTTGTTTCTGCAACACCGCGCTTGTTGCAGAAGGGGGGTGGGGAACGTGGGTTGTACATTAGACGACCAGCAGCGCGTCCATCCAACGGCCAGCCAGGCGGTGGATGTTTCCAATTCATCCACCGGCGGACGCCTAGCAGCCCCCATCCTTTAACCCTAATGTGTTGATCTCCAGTTGCTCTATCAGGTTTTGCTCATAAGGCAGGAGTAGCTGCCAATACATGTTCTCTGCAACCTATCACCCTCACAGCTCTGTCATCTTCTTCGCAACCTCTAGATGCATGCCCTCTGTACCTCAGGGAAGGAGCATCCAACATCCAGATGTGCACTTACAAAGACGTCGCATTGCACTGACCGGCTGTCAATCGGTCGAGCTACCATGTTCTCAAATGAAGGCGCCCCCACAACCAGATGTATACCTGCTCAGATTCGGAACGTAAGTGCATGCCTTTGTTGTTTCCTAAAGGATCACAAAACATACAGTTGAACGTATGCAAGTGTAACTTCATCGGCCAGCACGTGTTCCTACTTCCTACAAAAGGCTCTTCTTGCAGGTGCATAGATATAGGACTATAGTTGAAAACAGTACGATAGGCTGCTATGAGATTTTTATATTAATTAAAACTAGACTAGAATGTACATAATTATATGTCAAAACATACCACTTTGGGTATGTTGTGTAAAGTATACAAAAACCTAGATGTCATAAGGGATAGAATGAACAAAATAAGAGATGAAATGCCAAAGAGCCTCCTTGGTCCTGTATCGTAAGCAGCGTAAGATCTTCCGTCTCTATTATTGCAGTAGCTTTTAAGATTCCATAGTTTAACACACCGAATAATCATCTCACACATGGTGAATCTTTATTATACCAATTTGATTCGTTTCTAGGATCCCCGTTTTACCTATGATTTCATATTATTTATATATATGAATATCAATGAGAAAACCTAAGATACCTGAGACAAAAATATGTTAGTCTCTCTGTCGCCACATACATGGCGTCTAAATCCAGTGAAAAGTTAGTTCTTTTTTAGTTTGACCAAATATCTGGAAGAAAATATCAGCAACTACAATTTTCGGTAAATAGATTAAAAATATATATAATGGTGGATATATTGATATTGACCTGATATTATTTATCTTAAAAAATTTGTATATATACTGGATCAGACTTGGAAAGTATTGACTTTGTGACTGAATTTATATGCCATCTACTTGGGGCAGAGGTAGTAGCAATAGTCGTATATTTCTTTAGACAAATCAAATAATATGTTTTCAATACTATACTTTCTAAAGTTTGTTAGAATAAGCCGTGCCCGGGCCTGTGGTGACCGGCTGGAGCACGTCCAGGCCAGGTCTGTGGCGGCCGGGCGTGTGCGTGTGCGTGCATGTGCATGTGTTGGAGTTAGTTAGCTTCCCGTGTATGTAGCATGGAGGAGCTATGCATGCACCATGTAGTAGAGAGGCCGATAGAGCATCTCCAATCGCACCCCCAACAGGCCCCCCAAGACATCATTTTTCTGCGGACGCAAAAAAAAAACCTAGTCGCACCCCGTTCCGCCAATTTTTTGGCCTGGCGATCCCAGGCCGAACCCAGCGCACTGGGGGCATTTGGGGATTCGGCGAAAGGAAAAGTGGCGCGTGGGCCACCACTGTCAAGCGAGAAACGCCTTTTCCCTGCCCAGATTTGACCTACGCGTGGCAGGACGCCACTTCCCCTTTCGCCTCCAGGCCGATCCCAGCACTACCCACCTGCCCACAGCCGCTGCTCCGCCGCTAGAAAGGCCTTTCCCCATCGGAAAGAGAGGGTTTCGCCGTGACAGCCTCCATCCCGCTCCTGGGCGAGCTCTCCAGGGCTCCGACCACGTAGGCGGGGATACCGGCGGCTGCCCACCCTCCACGCCTGCGAGGTGTTCAGCGATTTGCCTGTTCGACAATGGACTCCGACGACGAGGAGGTGTTCGCGGCTCTGATGGAGGAGGAAGCTGAAGCCGACAGCGACGACAAAGAGCATCTCATGATCCTCGCTGCTCTGGACGGCCTTTTCGCGAACAATGCAAAGCCGCGGCGAGGTGGCTCGGCGCCGGGCCGCCGTAAAAGCAAGCAGAGGCATCGGATGGAGGGCTATTGCTCTCTCTACGCCGACTACTTCGTTGACGCTCCACTACACGACGAGAAAGTATTTCAGCGCCATTATCGGATGAGCCGGAAGCCCTTCCTCAGGATTGCGAATGCCATCCGGGAGTTTGATAGCTATTTCATTTGCAAGAAGGATTGCACCGTCACGGTTGGATTCTCCAAACTCCAGAAGTGCACGAGAGCTATGAGCACTACAAAAAAATACACTTCCGTGATGATACGTGTTTGTCACAGTAGGTTGCGTTTTCTGTCATGCATGTACATCCATGACAAATTTATGACAGAATCAAGATAGTCATATCTGTGCTGTCGTAGAAGTGTTCCATGACATTGCCAAAATTATCATCACGGAAGTGTCCACTTCCATGACGATAAATCGCACGTCACAGAAGTGCTTTCGTCAAGGGTGACCGACACGTGGCATCCACAGTAACGGAACGCCGTTAAGCTATCGGGTCGGATTTTGGATCCGATAACCCGTTAACAGCCACGACCAATGCCGATTTTCCATGTGTAAAATTCTCATTGGCTGACGGATCCACGCGTCAGCTCCGCGTTGGCACAGGTGTCACTCATCTAACGGTCGAGATGGGCCTATGATATGTTGACACGTGGACCGGCCCAAAAGTGGCCCACAAAGTTTAAATGGGCCGGCCCAACCGAAGGCCCATAAGATTTAGCGGACCATAATGGGCCGGCCCAGCTAAAGGCCCACAAAATTTAGCGGACCATAATGGGCCGGCCCAGCTAAAGGCCCACACGATTTTGCAGACCATAATGGGCCGGCCCAGTGAAAGGCCCACAAGATTTTGCGGACCACAATGGGCCGGCCCAGCTAAAGGCCCACAAGATTCTGCAGACCATAATGGGCCGGCCCAGGTAAAGGCCCAACATTCTCTGTCAAATCGGCCCGTCAACGGCCTGTCCTAGACTTGTCATCAACGCGGCCCATGGTCACTTCTGGCCCGTTAACAGTCCGCTAAGTAATTGGGCCGAATTACGGCCCGGTGTATTTCCGGCCTGTTGAAGGTCCGGCTTTATTTGGGCCCATTTACAGGCCATCAAAACTTTCGGCCCATAAACGACCGTGAAGGATTTGGGTCATATTCGGCCATGTCTGACATTCGGCCTATTAGAGGCCCACTATAGCTTTGGGCCACTTTCGGCCTGTTGTCATTTTCGGCATGTTAACGTCGGACGTAAACCATGGGCCATATGTGGCCCAACGTCATATCGGGCCCATTAACGGCCCATATAAAAATGACGATAATCTAGCCCGACCGAAGTTCTGGCCTGTTAAAGGCCCGTGTATTAGGTCGGCGCATTTACGGCCCGTCCGAATTTCGGCCTGTCAAAGATCCGCATCGTAAATGGGCCACCATTTCGGCCTGCTAAGTCCAGTGGGTTATTTGGCACAATCAGGGCCCAATCTCACTTTCGGTCTATTAAAGGCCCATGTTTTTTATGGGCTCGAGATATTTACACCTGTAAACGGCCTATTTTTACTGAGGGCCCAAATTATGTTTAGGCCTGTTAAAGGCCCACTATGGGCACAGGCCTACCAGAAAAATATGAAAGCTTATGCTGATTTAGGCCCAGATATTTTTAGTGGGCTACATGCCAATTTCTGCCCATAATCATTTTTAGCCCAATTGGAATGGGCCCGACGAATGTTGGCATGTTGGGCTCCTATGAAGCTTTCGGCCGAATACATTACTAAGATAAACCTACACTATACAAAAATAGCGTTGTAATTACTGCAGCCTGAGGCAGCATCATAAATGTTGTATCACAACAAAATAAATTCCAACCATACAACAAAAGGCCTGTTGGCATAAAGTTTACAGTCCTTCCAGATAAAAGCACCATCAGATGTATAGAAGCACAGATCATTTGACCTGAGTGCTAATGTTTCAGGCTGTAGAATCTGATGGAGCAGCACGATCTCCACCTTTTTCCGCCATTGCTCTTGAACAACGAAGCGAATGTGTGATAGTCTGGTTTCAAAACCATTCATATCTTGACGACATTTCTCAACCACTATTCTTGTTTCCAAAACAACGTCCATTAGGGATTGGACTTGTGTCTGGAGCACAGATATATCACTCTGTCTAGCAGGAAGATTTTGTTCAGTAGGCGATTTGGACGAGGTTACCTTGACAACCAACCCAGAATACGCAGGAAGGTGCTTTTTGCACTGTTAGTGGAGAGATACTGACGGACTGCAGCAAGAGGTGACATTGTGCCTGTAGTAGCCTCGTCACCTTCAGGTGGTTGTGGCTGTTCAATCATTTGTTCCATAGCTTCCTGAAAGTTTGAACTTGTAGATTAGTGTACCAGATAAGTTACTAATGAGACAAAAGCAAACAAAGTAGGTTAAACGTTTATACATAACTTATTTTGGTGAACTACTGTAATACATTAGCATGTATTGTAGTGCCAACTACATAATAAAATCACTTTCGGAACATATGTCTATGTAGCATGCCTACTGTATTGTCTATTTCCTCACATTCGTTGACATATAAGGATAAAGAGACATGGTTTAAAGTAGGATGAACATAGTATGACATCATTCATATCATGGGCAAACAGATATAAAACAAACAGGCTATTTTATCATTATGTGCGCACATGAACATAACAACTAGATTACAGATCAAGACCAAAAGAATATCCTTCATCTCTTTTAAACCATGTAAGGTGAAAAGATACGTTAAGACAATTGTGAATAAAAGTGAACAGAGTAACTGACATTGGCTGCAAACCAAGTAGTTAAATGAACACATCACAGTACCAATCAGTTCAAGGCAGGAGGAGTAAGGACTTACAACAGCGGCTTGAACTGGTGTGCTCATGCCCTTCATCTTTCTGGTGTGGCAATCCTTGAAGATTTGCATTGCATTCGGTTCAGGTTCTTTTTGGTCCGCACGGGCTTTCCTCTGTATTTGGAACAAGTCAATATAGATACGATAATATGGCACAAAAAAAAGAAGGAAGTAGCAGCTATTTACAAGAGCCTCGCAGTGTGCAATATAGCTACGAGATCCTGTTGTCTGTTGGAATTTCACTTTAGAACGGTTGGTTTTGTTCTTCAAACAGTTAGCCTAGAAGAAGATACACTTGTAAGGCACATACATAAATACAAGTTCAATATGTGGTCTGATCAAATACATATAGCCTACCTGATACTTTGGATCAGACCAGTGTTTAACGAGGGCTGTCCAGTCTTCATCTGTAATATATTCCACTGGAGATGTTTGGGAGATTTCATTGTTAGCCTTGCCTTCAAAGTGAGATTTTCTAAGGTGGTACCGATACTGTCGCAGAGCAGACTGAAAAACATGAGTGCATGCTTGTTTAGTTGCATCATCTTTTGGATCCAACTTGAACCTCATCTGTTGAAAAAAGAATGTGAGTCTTATTAGGAGGAAGCTAGAAAGTATGGGACAGAGCAAGACAATATTACTAATTGCGATGAATAACATTACTTACGGATAAATGGTCAAGGAAGGTGTTAAACTGGGTATTGTCTTTCTCATTCTTGTACTGGATCCACGTTGGGAGGATACGTGCATGACACCTAACGGCAACGGCTGCCTCTGATACTAACTTGGCTGACTCTGTAGCATCACGTGGCCTTTTTAAACCTGCCTCAAAATGGATCTCCATTCTTCCTCCTTTAGATTTTGTTAATCTGTCAAGCATTATCCCTGATGTCTGTTTCCGCTTGCGCCGTGGTGCTAGTTCAACAACGAATATGGAAAGTGTTAGTGTACATCAAACTGTGAGAGTACATATAAAGGAGCATGCAACTGCAACTTGACTCGGTCAGGTACCGTCTTGGTGTTGATGCTCATGAGGTGCATCTGATCTTGCCAAGTCCTGTTGTGTCAGCAGTGCTTCGGAAGTAGTGTTAGGTGTGAAGGTAGCTAGGGAACTAGCCAGTTCCGGAGCAAACGAACGAGTAACTGGTTGAGATGCTGGTACAGTTGAAGCGGATGCTGCAGCTGGTGGAGCAGGTGATACTGTGTTTGTAGAGTTAGCTGGTGTACTTGGACCTTCTACTGCACTATAAGTACCAGCAGAATCTTGACGGCAGAACCTTTTCCGTTTCACCCGACGAGTAACAGCACTCTCTATATTATTTTCCTTGCTCTTTTTTGACTTTGCCATGTCAAGCTGTACCCACAACACAAAAGAATAAAATCACTCTTCAGAACTCATTGATGCATGATACAGACAAGCAATACTTTGATGTAAGACAACCATATGAGGATGGAATATGTAAGAAAAACAGGACGGCATGACATATTCACAGCTACGATGTGCAAACTAAGCAGAAGGATTTTCAAGAAAATAGAAGTAATGCAAGCTAGACACCATATGAAAGATGCAACCAATATTACACTGCCAAGTTAAAAGTGTCTTGTCATAAGTGGCAATTCGAAAAATTAGAAGCAGTACAACATAGAAATCAATGCAAGATGCAACCACTATCAAACTGCCATGTTAAAAGCATCCAATCATGAGTGACTGATGCGGGATACACAACAGCAGTACTTTGATGTAAGAACATGGTATGATAGATAGATGCAGTGTATTCTTGAGACAGAAAGCCATGTCATATGCACATGTATAACGTATAAACTCAGCAGGTGCAATTTAATCAAAATAGAAGAAATACAGGCTAGACAACATATGCAACATGAAACCAATTATCACACTGTCAACTTAGAGCAAGCACCTGCGATGGTGGAGTACGGGAGATGAACTCATCATGTAGACTTGGGACTTCAACTTCATTAGCAGTAGAAGTGGCAAATCTAGAGAGTCTCTGTTTGCGTCGGTGCGGAGGACCACCAACATCCCCTAACTTACTCTTTTCCTTCCTATTTTCTGATATTGCCTTATGAAGTCAAAACCACAAGAAGATGAATAAAATTAGCTCTGCATAACTGGTTGATGCATGACACAGACGAACACTACTTTGATGTAAGGCAAGCGCAGGATAGGAGGATGGAATATATACAAAAAAAGACAGCGTTTCATATTCACACGTACGATAGGAGGGTGGAATATGTATGAAAAAACAGTAAGCGGAAGGCATTTCAACAAAATTAGAAGAAATGAAAGCTAGGCACCATATGAACATGCAACCAATATCACTCTATCAGGTAAAAAGTGTCTCGTCGTAAGTGCCATTTCAAGAAATTATAAGCAGTACAAGCTAGAACACAATGCAAGATGCAACCGACATCACAGTCCCAAGTTAAATGTGTCTTATGGGTAAGTGATCGTTGCAGGTATAAGTTGTAAGCTACGCAGATGCAATTCAACATAATCAGAAGCAATACAAACTAGACATCATACGGAAAACACAAGCACATATAACAGTTCCAAGTAAGAGCAAGCACCTGTGATGGTGGAGTAGGGGAGATGTGCTCATCATGTACACGTATGTTCTAGAAACAGGAACACGTGTCATATTCAGAGGCATTATGTGTAAAGTAAGCAGATGCAATTCAAGTTAGAAGCAAGACAAGCTAGACATCATACGCAACATGCAACCACATATAATAGTGTCAAGTTAGAGCAAGCACCTGTGATGGTGGAGTAGGGGACATGTGCTCATCATCTACACAGCTACGTTGACTGTCCAGCCTTGTGTTGTCTTGTGAATCTTGTTGGGAGGATGGCAGAGTAGAATCTGTAGAGACCCCCTGTTTGAGTTGCTCCGAAGGACCACCATCATCCACTGCCGGACTAATTTCCTTCAGCTGTAATGATTTTTCATTGTGAAGTCAAACCGATAAGAAAAAGGAATAAAATTCGCTCTTCAGAACTCATTCATGCATGATATTGACGAACACTACTCGGATGAAAGGCAAACACGTGATGCGAGGATGGAATATGTATGAAAAACAGGATGGTGTGACATATTCACACCTATGATGTGGTAACTAAGCAGAAGGCATTTCAACACATTAGAAGCACTGCAAGCTAGACACCATATGAAAGATGCAACCAATATCACTCTACCAAGTTCAAATTGTATGGCATTTCAACAAATTAGAAGCAGTACATGCTAGAAATCATATGCAAGACACAACCAATATCACAGTGGCGACTTAAAGGTGCTTTATCATAAGTGACTGATGCGGGATATGCAAGAATAGTAGTCTGATGTAGAAACAGGAACACATGTCATATTCACAGGCATTATGTGTAAAGTAAGCAGATGCAATTCAACAAAGTTAGAAGCAATACAAGCTAGACATCATACGCAACATGCAACCACATATAATAGTGCCAAGTTAGAGCAAGCACCTGTGATGGTGGAGTAGGGGAGATGTGCTCATCATCTACACAGCTACGTTGACTGTCTAGCCTTGCATTGTCTTGCGAATCTTGTTGGGAGGATGGCGGAGTAGAATCTGTAGAGAACCTCCCTTTCAGTTGCTCGGAAGGACCACCATCATCCAATGCCTTGCCAATTTCCTTCAGCTTTATTGATTTTGCATTGTGAGGTCATACCGACAAGAAAAAGGAATATCATTCGCTCTTCAGAACTCATTCATGCATGATACTGACGAACACTACTCTGATGAAAGGCAAAGTCATGATACGAGGATGGAATATGTACGAAAAAATGGACGTCTTGACATATTCACACCTATGATGTGGTAACTAAGCAGAAGTCACTTCAACAAATTAGAAACACTGCAAGACACCATATGGAAGGTGCAATCAATATCACTCTGCCAAGTTAAAACTGTCTCGTCATAGGTGGCGTTCATCAAACTTGAAGCAATACATGCTAGAAATCATATTCAAGACGCAAACCAATATCACACTGCCAACTTAAAGGTGTCCCATCATAAGTGACTGATGCAGGATACACAAGAAGAGTAGTTTCATGTAAGAACATGGTGTGATAGACAGATATAGTATGTACCAAAAACAGGAAAGCGTGTCATACTCACATGTATCATGTGTAAGCTAAGCAGATGCAGTTTACACTAATTAGGAGCAATACGAGCTAGACACCATATGCAACATGCAACCAGATATCACATTGCCAAGTTAGAGCAAGCACCTTGGATGGTGGAGTAGGGGAGCGGAGACTTGGACCTTGTAATGCACTATCAGTACAAGGAGAATCGGTACAGATGCTCCGTTTACGTTGCTGCAGAGGACCACCATCATCGCCTTCCTTACTCTTTTCCTTCCTCTTTCTTGATTTTGCCTTGTCAAGTCAAACCCACAAGAAAAAGGAATAAAATTTTCTCTTCAAAACTCATTGACGCATGATACTGACGAACACTACTTTCATGTAAGGCAGCCGCATGATAGGAGGATGGAATATGTATGAAAAACAGGACGGTGTGACATATTGACATGTATGATGTATAAAGTGTAAACTAAGCACAAGGTGCTTGAACTTGTTAGAATCGATGCAAGCTAGAAACCATATGAAAGATGAAACCAATATCACTCTGCCAAATTAAAAGGGTGCCCTAACAAATGTATTTGACCAAATTAGAAGCAATACATGGCAACAGGCTAGAAATAATATGCAATATGCAACGAATAAAGGTGACTCATCGTAAGTGATTGATGCAGGATACAGAAGAGTGGTAGTTTCATGTAAGAACAAGGTTAACACATAGATGTAGTGTGTACCAAAAATAGGAAGGCATGTCATATTCACAGGTATAGTGTGTAAACTAAGCAGATGCAATTTACCCTAATTAGAAGCATTACAAGCTAGACACCGTATGCAACATGCAACCACATATCACACTACGAAGTTAGAGCAAGCACCTGTGATGGTGGTGTAGGGGAAGTGCGGTCTTCAGGTACAGAGCTACGTTCAATATCTTCATTTAGGCTTGCTGTTTCTTGAGAATCATGTGGAGAGGATGAAATTGCATTCTTTATAAGAGTATTGCGTCTCATATTAACCCACGCGCGTGACTGTCTCATCATAAGCGATAGACGCAGGATACAGAAGAACAGTAGTTTGATGTAAGAACATGGTGTGATAGGCAGATGTAGTATGTACCAAAAACAGGAAGGCGTGTCATATTCACATGTATAATGTGTAAGCTAAGGAGATGCAATTTAACAAATTAGGAGCATTGATGAAGGATACACAAGAAAAGTAGTTTGATGTAAGAACATGGTTAATAGAAAGACGTAGTATGTACCAAAAACAGGAAGGCATGTCATATTCACAGGTATAATGTGTTAACTAAGAAGATGCAATTTACCCTAATTAGAAGCATTACAAGGTAGACACCATATGCAACATGCAACCACATATCACACTGCCAAGTAAGAGCAAGCACCTGCGATGGTGGTGTGGGGGAATTGCGGTGATCAACTAGAGAGCTATGTTGACTATCTTCATTTAGCCTTGCTGTTTCTTGAGAATCATGTGGGGAAGATGACACTGCACTCTTTAAACGAGTAGAGCGTCTCACAGTAACCCACTCGGGTGACTGTCTCATCATAAGTGATTGACGAGGGATACAAAAGAGCATTAGTTTGATGTATGAAAATGGTTAATGGAGATATGTAGTATGTATCAAAAACAGGAAGGCATGGCATTATCAAAGGTATAATGTGTAAAGTAAGCAGATCCAATTTAACCAAATTGGAAGCAATACAAGCTAGACACCATATGCAACATGCAACCACATTTGACAGCGCGAAGTTAAAGCAAGCACCTGGGATGGTTGTGTGTGGCAATTGAGATCATCAACTGCAGAGCTACGTTTACTGTCTCCAACTGCTGACACTGCACCCATTAGAGCGCTGAAACGCTTAGTGCTTATCTTCGAATTACACTGGAGCGACTTCTGTCTTTTCTTTTCTGCATTCATCAACACTGCGACAGAGTCTGAAATACCCATGCATAAAAAAACAATAGTGTGAGTATGGGTGAAGTGTGTGCACAATTAGTATAGTGTAAAGGTAGCAGATAGCAGGTCGGTGAGAAATAAATGACGGGAAACATATGATAGCTCTACAACATGCATGGCACACTAAATTACTACAGGATTCTATGAAAATAACAGTCGACTGAAAGCAAATAGGTCAGTCCATTTTTCTGCACCGTCCGATGTACAAAGAACGGGCAGATCGCCTTCATCTACCTCCAGCCAGTCAGTGTTGACGATCTTCCTCGAAACGCCAGCGACCACCGGCCCAGTATTCCTCCCCTGCCTGCGCCCTCCCCTCGACCTCACCGCACCGCCGTGCTTGGCACCCCCCCCCCCCCCCCGCGCCATCCATTCACGCCCCGCCGACCTCCAGGTCGGGCGCAAGCAGCTCCTGCGCCCCACACCCCTATGATAGACACCGATGCGCCGCTTCCCCGGGGAACAGGCGGACTAGGTGCTCCGCGCGCCTAAGCGGGTGCTGCTTCTTTTAATTGCGGTTCGACTGACCCTGAATTGAAATCCAGGCGGGCTACTGGCCTCTAGCAAAGGTGAAATAGTAAAAGGGAGGAAACCTTGTGCATTTAGTATCACGAAGAAGATGCAGTAAGAAGCGCTCAACTAGTTTCTTTCATGGGATGAATACGGTGTGAGCGGAGACGTAAGATTTGCGCGAATAAGGGAAGAGGAGTACCTCTTTCTGCTGGCAGTGTTGTGTCCTCCTTTTGTTTTTCCGACGATCTTCTTGTTGTTCGCCGGAAACCAGAAGTTGTGGAGGACGGTGCAGCCTTGGACGAACCCATGGCCAAGTTGTTGAGTGCGGTGCGGTGGCCGTCTGTCGGCGGCGGGGAAGCAGATCCGAGGCGGCGAACGACGGCGTAGCGCGAACAGCTCCGGTGCGGTGGACGGTTGCGATAGTGGAGCTGCAGCAGTGAGGCGCAGGACGGCGTGGTCGGAGTGGTTCTGGTACGGCGCACGTCGGCGTCGGCGTCGTGGAGGCAGCTCTGCCTCGGCTTCAGCTGCTAAGTCCTTGAGGGCGTTGCGGTTGCGGTTGCGTTGGACGACGACGTCGGGGTACCGGCTCCGGCGTGATGGAGGAGGGCGAAGATGGATTGGTTGCTATGGGGTGGAGGACGGAGGAGGCTAGGGTTTCGCGGCTGGTGGAGAGGGCGTTTTCGCGCCCACGGAGTATGAATGGGGAAACGGAGGGAGGCGGGGAACTAAGGGGGAACAATGTTTTGGTTTGAGACGCGCTTGTTTGAAATTTGGGGAAGTTACAAACTTTGCCCCCATCTAAAATTTCAGACATATTGCGGGTTGGGGGTAGGACAATCATGTCAGGTGTCCCAAATGTGGGCGGGATAGATTTCGGCCGAGCGCATGGGTAGGCGCCCACGGCGTATGAATGCTTCTCGGAGGCGGTTGAGACTGGCGTCTTGGTGAAGTTACAAACCTACCCCGGTTTAAACCTTTGGACATCGGGCCGATAGGCTACACGGGCTAGAGTCGGGACAGTAATTTCCTACCACCAAAACATTAGTCTCACACGGTTTCGGGTGACCAGAGGCCTATTTGGCGCTTCGTTCAATATTTGGGAGCAGAAGCATTAACGTTTTCGGTTCTCTTGAATTGAACTTTCAGGATTTGTCAAACTTCACAAATCTTTACTCTTGAAAATCCTAAAGCTACGATTATTTTGGAATGGAGGGGGTACATTTGAATATACATTGTACACGAGTATATATTAAAAAATATGCAACTTACCTCAGTTCATGCATGGTTCCAGATATAATCTCCTTGGTTGCAAAAAAAAGGTTAGATATGCGTATGAATCTATATAGCATGTTCAAACTCACAACAAAGATTGATGCCCCTTTTACATCTGATTTACAAATGCCATTATCTCGGGTTCAAATAGATGAATGCACTTCCTATGAATTCGAATCTTCGAAACCCCCTTTATGTTGAATTCGACATGTATTCTATTTCGTAGCTAGCAATTTGGAATGTATCCATGCAAGTGACAAATCTGTAAAGTGCTTCACACTAACAACATGGAGTGCACTATTAATGTTTATATATGAATTGCAAAAGCATCCATTGCCTGTATTTCAAACCGCTCTCACTCTATGGATCGATAATATGAAATAAACACATGCACATGCTAGAATTCAATAGAGTATGGGTGTCTCATAGACCGATTTTCGTCCATACGCAATTTGCAAAATTCATGATCTCATCCAATAATAATAATGCCATTTATATTTTAATTTAATGCGTAGAACCGCCTTTTACACGTAGATGCACTATGCCTCGCCCCGTTCTCACAAACGTGTTATATATCTCTCTATCTAACGCATAAGTGCACACACTTTATATGCATCGGCATTTCTCTTTCACACATGCTCACAATCTCTCTCAGGGTGTCGGGGTGTCTCACGCACATGCTCTCTCTGTTTCTCTCTCTCTCTTTCTGACTACTATGTACCACTCTTTTCACTAATCTCAGTTGGAAAACACTATTTCTCTCACATGCATATATACACATGCACGGTCTCTACTAGCCCTCTATATGCACATATATGTGCCTACGTGTCTCCCGCACGCACATTATCTTTAGGCCTCTCTCGCACACATTGCCCCCCCCCCGACACACCTCTCTCTTAGTAGTTGGCAGATATGATTTCATCATATCATTCGGTAGGATATCCCTGGCTGTTAGGCTGGATGGTAATACTACGAGGCAAAGTTTTACCCTAGTTCGGATCGGACCCTTGCAGTTGAAGAAAGAGCCTACTCCTGGTACTGTATATTAGTGATAGGGGTGTGTACAAAGTACACGTGAATACCAGGCATTGTGCGTGTGTGTATACTATCGATGAACTAGCCCCCAAGCTTGTATAACATACTAAGGGCCTAGGGTTACAAATCATATATAGTCGGCTTATCACCAGTGGGGATAGAGTCCTCCGCGACTCTGGTAGCTTCGTGTTGTACGCCGAGTCCTCCACATGGGTCTTCGTATAACACGTCTCGGTCCAACCTATATGTGGCGCAGGATGGAACCAACCCATGAGTCTTCATGTTGACCCACCACAACTAGAAATGATGTGCCCACCATACTACACACGCAATCGGCCACTAAGAAAATAAGCATATACAATAGTACAATGGTATCTAGCTCACGATATGTCTCCATATTTTGTTGATGACACTGGCGGACTTTGCATTTGATGCGTGCTCCGTATTTTGTTGACGACACTTATGGTCATTGTATTTGAAGCGAAAGCACGATATGGTCACTGGACTTCAGAATAAGCTCATCACGGTCACCACATACATTTTGTTGACGACACTTACGGTCATTGTAATTTGTTGATAACACGATCAATTGACCAGTCAAACGGTCCACATTCAGCAGCGCACATTACCATAGGGCCCACCCGTCAGCGCGTATATGAAGGACAGAAATAGTAATAAATTAGTGGTCGGTGGGTATTCAAAGTTGTGAGACCTCTGGTTGGCAGTCACCGGCGGTTGGGGGCGTTCATTGGGCGGTGGGGTGGGGATCCCTGGAGAAAAATCTTGGCGGGGGGGGGGGGGGGGGGGCTAGAGGGATGGCCAGTGCGGCGGCGGACCGGCGGTGGGGAGTGGTTTCGGGGAGGGCGGGCCGGCCGCGGGCGGCGGGGGCTGGCGGTTCGGCCGGTGGTGGCTGGCGGCTCAGGGGGGTGGAGTTTGATGATAAACTGGAGGCCCTTGATTTCATATCCAACGGCTGGAAAATCTAATGACCAGAGATGAAAAAGTCAGTCGACTGACGTGTAGCCTCACCCCGCACGTACACATGCACGCACGCAAGACACGCACGCATGTAGGCGTGCAACACTGACACGTACACACGCACGCATGCTGGCGTGCAACACTGACACGTACACGTGCACTCACAAACACACGCACGTACGCACCCATGCATGCAACACTGAAACGTACCCTTGCACGCACGCAACACTCGCACGCCTGCATGCACACAGCACATGACACAAGACACACACTCAACCTATACGTGCATGCACCCTTTGTTAAGGACATGGATTGTTACGGGTATTAATCAATCTTATCTGTGATAAGTAGAACATTGATGTTTGCAGCGGTCTTTATGAATCACAACGTATCGAACGGGCTATCAACATAGTAGGCTTATCTACATGAAAAAGATGACGTCACACTCAATGAACAATCATCGGTTTATGAAATGCCCGCTTTTGACCGCCCTGGCCCACCAAAGGTTCCTCTGCCGTGCGCTGCCTGCGTTGGGTCACTGACATGCAGGCCATGCACCCAAAGAGCCCACACGTCAGTGGAAGAACGGCGCGGTGTCCTAGGTCAGAGTCGAGGGCGCCACTCACGGCACACCCGGCTGAACACGCCTCCGTGCCGCATTCAAAAGCCTCCATGAAACCCGCCCGTGTGGAAGCCGAGACACCCACTCTGGAAACACGTCCGTTCATGACCGGGCCGGCGTTAAACGCAACGCCGGCCAAGCTCCTCCCGTCCGCCGTCTATTTAATCTCCTATTTAAACGAGGCCAAACGCCGGCCAAGAATTGCACACCTCCGCCACTCCCCTATCTCCTCCACCATTTTGTCCACTCTTACAATGGCTTACGAAGAGTAGTTATTCCGCATCCAAGCCGGCTGGGTAGCCCGCCGGATACGAGCTATGCAGCTCGCTGATCCACCTCCCTCCCCTCGCCCGACGGAGCCAGTTGCCGCCCCAAGCCGGCGCGCGGTTCAACAACTCGCCGCTCCAGGCCAGCTCGACGAGGAGCGGTGCACGGGCGTCGTTGCTGCCGTTCACGCCGCCGCCTCGTACCGCGTCTCCCGTTTCTGTGGCCGAGACTCCCATGCCGGCGGCCGCGCCATGCAAGCAGCGACAAAAGCCGGGTGCGCGGAGAGCAACGAGTCGGTGGCCAGCGCCTCCGCGTCCGCCGCCATCATCGAGGAGAAGTAGAACACGGGAGGCCGCCGCCGCTTGGGTCCCACGAAGGCCACCGCGGAGGCGACGCCGGCGTACACAGCAGGTGTCTTGCCGGATCCTTTTGTTGCGAGGACCTTCGTCGACCCCGCATGGGCTCCACGGAAGAGGGGAATGTTAGGATGAACTCGAGCCGGTGCCGGCCATGGCGAAGTAGTGGCCGGTGATGAACTCGAACCGGTGCCGGCCACCATCATCTTCGGCACCAGCCAATGATATCAGTTGGGCAGTGGGGAAGCGAGCCGTCCTTTGCGCTAAAGCATATACCTCCGGGGCTCCCGGCAGTCCGGTGATCGTGCTGCCGGACATGAGGAACACAAATCGATCGGCGGGCGACCATTTAGGCCAGGTATTATATACCTGTGCTGTCCAGAACTAGCACCGCGTAGTTCATTTGAATGTAATGAAATCCATCATGTTTGTATGAAAATCCGGTATTTTATATGATTTCCGTCGTTGTTTATATGAAATACAGTTTGTCTACGTGCTTGCGTGAATTTCGTCCGGTTGGTTGAGTTGCTGTCATAATGTGTGCGGCTACGGTTGGATGGCGTAATTTGTGGGTCGCCGGTCGGTCTGCGGGCGGCTCGGGCGGCGTTGTGGGACAAAAAAACACAGCTCGTGCGAGCTCGTCTCCAACGTGCGCGCTGGAGGATGCATGACAGCATGAGCACCCGAGCCATTCCTCGTTCATCGGTGGCAAAGGCACCGGTGGACAAAAGGGTCGCCAATATTTTGGCTACCCCAGGCAAGATCCAAACAGCCCCTCCCAACAGATTCAAATCCCTCGTTCACCGTGGAATTTTGCCATGTGTTGTTTTCATGGACTAGCAAGATGCCCGTGCATTGCACGGAACATCAAGATGCATTTTTTTACAAACTCCCGCATGCATGCAAGGCATAATTAATGTCCTCCTTTGCTAGTACCACGAGGCAAACACCATTAATATTGCATCGTTTAGTGTTAGTGGCCTTGTATATCTGCAAATTGTAATTTTGATAGTGGTCCCTTGTATATAAAAATGGAGGGAGAAAGATGAGAGATAAGGTGAGGAGGAGTGGGGCGTGGTGGTGACTGGTGGTCGGACTGGGCGGAGGCATGGGGATGGACGGCGCATTATGTCTAGGTTTGTATCTCTCTCACACACACCCACGTAGGTGGGGGACGTGCACGAAGAGAAGAGGTGCACGCACGGCGCACGTACTTCCGTGTCTTTCCCAACCACACCCGCGCGGGTACACAGTGGAGCTCATTTCTGTACGAAAAAGGCAGCCCACGTGGTAATTTGGCACGTGTACTGGTTGTCCACTTGGTGGAGGGAGGATCGTCTACCACTGGTGAACAAACAAATTGCGACTTGACGCGTTATGTTAAATTAAAAAAAGAGGCAAACCATGTGGGGCCTACCTTAGAGGCAAGGCTCTATACACTGGAGTACTTTTGATGTGTCCCGTCAACTCACAGAACAAGGAGAAGCTTGCTTAGTACGCCGTCTCCCCCGCCCACGGGTGCGGTGGCTCGCAGGATGAGGTGAAGCTTGCTTACGAGTAGTAGTAGTAGTAGTACTACTACTACTACTGTACGCCTTTACGCCCGCTCCCTCGCCCACACGCGCGGTGGCTCGCAGCACGAGGAGAAAATTTTACTACTCCCTCCGTTTACTCCTCGTCCCTACTACGTACTTTGGTTAGTACTCCCTCCATTTACTTATACAAGGCCACTATAAAAAAATAAATTTTGCATCTATACAAGGCCACAAATAGTATTCGAGACAAAAGTTACTACTCCCTCCTTTCCAGTTTATGGCTCAATTTCAAAATCTCTCCAACCAAGGTAGACGGTGAGTGGTCGAATTAATTTTGTAGTTTGCACAAGTAATTAGTACGCTCGTTTTTCTCAAGAAGTTATGTTTACCGAGGCATTAATTAGAACGAATGCATGAATGACCACTAAATTTCCATGAACTTGTACATGCATTGGTTAGTTTCCTCTTGACACTGCTTGCGTCGGGTGATCTAACGCACCTCGAAATCCAACATGTAATGGTACTACTACTAGTATAGTAGAATTGAGACTTATCAAACGGAAAAAAGAATGTTTTTTAGATGAGCCCTATAAACCCTAGTGGGTATGTACTCCGTAAAAACGGATTTTTCCAAAACTAAGTCGCTCCCTTTCATGAATTCTGTAGTATACTCCTCCGTCGACGCTCCCTTTCATGAATTTTGTACTTCCTGTCGCCGACATGTGGGACATATAGAAACCGGGTCGACGTGTCAAGCACCAAATAACAGTGCAGAACAGCAGCGGGGACGCACCCCACTCGTACCGGCCCAGTAGTAGTAATGAGCAATGAGACGTTAAATCATAATGCCGCACCTTCCCAGACGGAATAAGCAACCATTATTTCACACTTCAATTCGCCATCATCTCAAACCACGTAGTATTGCTTCTGCCTCAAGAAGGACACGCGCATCGCCTTGGTACATCATGACACGTGGGACCGCATGACAGGCCATGCTCCCCCGCTGATCGCTCGGTAAAATCACCTAATTTTTACTATACTTCCTCCGTATCGGTTTACTACATGGCATGCACATCGTTCTAGGTTGAGAATTTAACTGACTATATATGTGATGAACAGTACTCTAGCCTTTTAAAAAATGTATACTTTTGTACAGTAGTACTATCGATGGATTGCGCCATGGAGCAAAAATTGAAATTAAAAAAAAAGTGGTACATATAGAGAGCGCTCGTCGCCAAATTATGCATATAGTACTATTAAAAAAGCTAGTACGTGCTTAATTGGGGTGCTAAATTCTATTAAAGAAATACTAGTAGTATGTACATACTGAAGAGTTAAAGTAACGAGAAGAAACATAACATAGTTCTGCTGGGGGCTCAGTACAACACACCCTCAAATTAAACTAAGCACACCTGAAATTAAACTATCCAACTAATCCGGTAGACACTGCATTAGAAGTTTAGAACCACCATGAGCAACGACACTGCCACCTTACTCGGAGTCCTCGTCCATGTCCTCGACTTTGTCCTTGTCCCTCTTCCTCTTGGCCGATACTTCTTTGCTTGAACCGCACACTTGGCTGTTGCTCTTCATCCAACCCTTGTAGATATTGAAACAAAGGTAGCCATCCATTGCAGCGTACTGGATGTGGTCTATATCTAGTACATTCCGCTGCCATGCATGACGATGAAACGTGTAATGAGGTTTCTCCAGTTTACGGTACGAAGGATGAACCATGGCTCCTGCCAGGGTCAGCATTGAAGGCTGACGAGAGGGCACCAGCCGATTCTTCTGGAGGTCAAAGGGGTTGCCTACAACGAGGCCTATCTGACCCAGGACTTCTTTGTCGTTCTTAAAGTCTACAGTAACGAATTTCACTGTTTTGTCCTTGAGGAAGTTCTTAAAATCCTGGCACTCAACGTCGGCATGGCATATGTGGTACACCAAGCAAACGTTATGTACGCAAACCTGGATCACGGCGGGCTTCTTCCTCTCTTCGTCCTTTAGATCCTTCTCTTGTCCCAGGACTGTGGTGTACTCAACATCTAGCCCAGCGACCCACTCATCATCTGAGTTTTCGAACATGCATCTGAAGCGAGAAAGGCATCCTTTCACCGTCGCCGAAGAACGGGTGTAGATGACGTCGAACTCATCGCCGGTGATGGTTCTAACCTTGTACTCACCGCCGATCGTGGAGATTTGGGACGCCATGGATTTGGGAGGAGGGTTAGGATTAGTGGAACTGCCGTAATGTGAATGGACGGGACGACTAGGAGCGAACCGCCGTAGTATTGAAGGACGTGCGGGGACGAGTAGGGAGCGAACTGCCAGCGTGCGAATGGCAGGGTAGTGGCTTTCCATTCTCCCATGATACGGGCTTCCGAGAGCCCTTGGATCTGAGATCGAACGGTTGCATGGCGTGATTCTAGACCTATGGGTGAATATCCAATCCTGGAGGGTTATTCTACAAATTTTCAGCAACTTAGCATGCGACCGTTTGATCTCAGATCCAAGGGTTGCCAGCAGCCCGTATCATGGTCGCGCCTACCACGACCGTCGCGTCGCTCGCGCGGTCGCGCCCTTGGAGATTTAACACGGTGCGTTAGGCTATCTGATATTGGCATGTCATACATAGTCATCACTTAGTCACTCATACTACAACAAGGTTGGCTATAAGGTTGGCTATAAGTGTATTTTTTTTTACTCCTCTCTATCTCTTTCTTCGTACTCCCTCCGTCCCATAATATAAGAACGTTTTTGACACTAGCGTAGTGCCAAAAACGTTCTTATATTATGGGACACAGGGAGTACTAGTATTTATTGCATTTTCCAAGGAGTGACCTCTTCCAATGAAATGGTGTTGCTAAGTTTGCTTCATTTAATTAGCTATAGACTCAAAATTGTCTTTTCACCTAGGTACACTCGCTTAGCACCGTTTCTTCCTTGGGTCACCAAACTAGTCTCTCTCTTCTTGATTAACTTGCCACATCAGACTTTATGCCTATGTGGCAAGCTTAAGCACATGTAGGAGCAAGTAAAAGTAAGTACAATAGTGCGCTTTACATGGCATTTTGCCATATGTGGAGGAAAGAGAGGCAAGGAAAAAGTGGAGAAGTGGGCTCTCATGCAAGAGCCAGCCTCTACTACATGGTGGAGCATTGGGAGAGGCACCTGTATGGAGGTGGTCAGGAATCGGGAGACTCACGCCGGTCGTAGCGCCGCAGTTAAAATGATAATGGCAAGTCAAATAACGGGGCCCCGCCTGTCCAGCAGTAACTCGCTGTCAAATCACACAGCCCTACGTTTGCAGCAGCCTACTCCCTCGTCTTCTCGCGTCTCTGTCGAACCGACTAGGCGGAACTGCCCCGCCTACCGCGCAGGAAAAGCCCCGCCCTCGACTTTTAAATACAACTACATCCGCTTAAGAATCCAATGATATACTTTTTGTGACATAGTAACTCATATTTAGTTAGTCAAATGGATGACCTAGAACTACGTGCAGGCCCTATAAACCGAGACGCCTAAAAATAAAAAAACCGAGACTGAGAGGGTAGTTCAACATGTATCTTTTTAGATCAATATAGTCGGGATTCACCAAGGAGCAAAACCAAGTGGTAGGCTGCTCCTGTCGTGTTGGCGTAGCAACTCAAGCAGGGTCAGTCCGCACACGAAATGGCGACACACTTAACAGGACCCCTTTGGCCGACATGTGGCTCATCCACCGTCTTGTTCCACGTGCGATACACCAAATTACAGTTCGGAGCAGCGGTTGGAATTGGAGGCACCCCGGTCGTAGCGCCGTAGTAGTAGAAAATGAGCGATGAGGGGTCAAATCACAAAGCCCCACCTTTCCCGCATTAAGCTGGACGGACGAAGCAACCATCATTTCACTCTAGGGCGCAAGAGCATAAAGAAAAGAGAAAACAATGATGCGTGCGGCAGCTACCTAGGGCACCCTAGGGTAGGGGTCTCCACTACAGATCCTTTTTTTTAAGCGCCTCCACTACAAATCGGCTTCTCCCTCGTCCTCTTGAAGAAAACCGATGATGAGTGCGGCGGTAGGGTTTGTAGGAGTACTACGGCGTGCGGGGCCACGTCGTAGTAGATGGGTTCGAGTCGACGCCTTAAATATGTGTGGGCCGCTTGGTTTTACGGGAACGAGGCAACATTTTGGGTTCGGGGACCAGTGGAGATATAGTACGTACAAAAAATTGTGGACGTAGGTTCGACCGAAAGGCAATGATGCATGGGCCCTGCATTTTGATATACCCGGGGCCGCGTGAAATTTGCTACTCTACTCAAAACTAGTAAGGTACACATGTATTGAACCCATGAGATTTCGAAACCAAATTATGAATAAATACACACTATAGCATGTAAAGCTTTGAGTCATATATGCATGATGTAGATGTTCGTTTAGTTCTTATAGTTCATCTCATTCAAAATCAATTAGTTTTATAAAAATGTTAAGATTCTTGGGGTTGTGCATTGTAAATCATAAAGTAAAAAACAAATAATGGCAATTCATTTAGAAAAAAATAATCAATTATGATACAGAAGATTGTAGAACAAAGGAGAAGTGCTTGTGTTTTGAGGTTTGTGCATTATGCTTAAGTTCAACCATGGAGTCTTCTAAATTGTACATGTGGCAGATCTGGTAGAATGTTGATGATATCCAACGGCCAGTAGTGCTCGGATTTGCCTATCTCTGCACTGTCGGGTTAGCTTCATCCAGCGACCATCTTTCAAAGTTATTGGCACACTATATAGTTTGTGTGCCATAGTTGCATGTTTTGGAAAAAAACAACTAGTGGGTTGTACTATCTATTTAGGAATAGAAGATGTATACATGGAAGGTGTAGGGAAAGAGATGACATGGAGCATCTCGATTCCTATGAGTAGGGATTGGAAAAGAGATGTCATTTGGTTCACATCATAGGAACTTTTCTATTGAATCTAGAGATGACATGTATCTCAATTCCTATGAGGAGGAATTAGAGAAGAGATGTAATTTGGTTCATATCATAGGAACTTTTCTATTGAATATACGCTAATGTTTATTTTCCTTTGAAATTAAGGGAGTATAGGAATCCATTCATATGAACCAAGTGGCTCTAAAGCTATAGAAATGATATCATGTTTATTTCCTTTGAAATGTGGAGTATATGAATCTATTCCTATGAACCAATTGGCTCTAAAGGAAAAAATCCTATAAAAATCATATCATATAGAGTTCCTATGATATTCCTCGACACTAAAGGATGCTTGAAATTGCTGCGGGTGATACGATGGTCTTTCTTTGTAGACTCCTCACCCATCTTTATAGTTACCTCTCGAAGATGAATGAAATGATATATACATGGTATTCTACATGTGCAATTTGGTACACGAAAACTCAGTAAAAGTTTGCGAGGTTTGAATTTTCAATAAAGCTATATGCACTGCATTTCGGAACGGAGGGAGCATACGGCAGTTGCTAACACTCACGTGGAAGATTTGTGTGTAGGAGGAGTGGCTGTTCTGTTAAATGACATGGCAAACCTGACACTGTCGGATGCCGATCTAACGGTTCTTACGGCGTTCGTCAGGAAAAGGCTTGTGGCGAACGTTTGTCGGATAATGATTTACAGACACATGCATTGCATTGATACGTGCCCCCCTCTCTCTCACGCACACGCACCCTCACGAGTCACGACTCTCCCGAGTCCTCTCGCAGACTCGCACGTCGCACCCACCGTCTATCTGCAGGTAGACGTCACGCACATATGTGCTCTTCACACCCTACCCTCAGAACTTCTAAAAAACAAAAGACGGCGCGCACATTTTATTTTAGCTCACACGTCACACACTTATACTATTACTCTTGCGGCGAACGTTCTTTGGGCATAGTATATTGTACTCTCACGAAGAGAAGCGGTGCACGCACGCACTAGTTCTCTCACACCCACTCGCGGGTACACGTAGTAGCGCATTTTTTTGAAGCTGGTACAACAAAATCACTCCACTATATATAAAAGCAGGAGCCTTAGCGCTTGCTTTACTAGGGTTCCTCTCGTTCACTCTCTCATGCTCTCCAGATCTAAGCAACACATAGGTGGCCACACTCTCTCTCAGCTCACGGCTGGTCACAAATCTGGCCGGACAACCTCGACCGGGGCAGGGGTGTAGGTGCATCGTTCATGCTGTCATCGGCGGCGAGGGAGGAGACCAACGGCTGCCCGCGCGTCCCGATCGGCGGCCGTGTCGTTCTCTTCGAGAGAGCGCCGGCTCGGGAGGGCCTCCGACCCCTTCTTCCTCCCTGCGGTATTGTGGCCAAGATGCAGCCTCCCGACGCCGTCTTTGCCACATGCCGACGACCCTCAGGTATATATTCCTTCGAAACCTGCCTTGCTCTACTGCCCCAGCTCCCTTCGTGTGGATCCTTTTCTACTTCCGTCCGCTGTTCCAAAGCCACCTAGACTTCTACTATTATTAGAAGTAAAGCTAGTTCATACAGTCGACTCAAAGCGTTGGTTCAAACAGGGAAGAAAGTGGGAAAGCTGTAGCATGAATCTAGGACTTGGTTCTAAGAGGAAACGGGGGAAAGTAGTAATATCTGTCACTGTTTAGATAACCATATTTCGTATTTGCGCAAATAGGGATGTCTGTCTCCATATCGTTTCGGGATGTCTATCTCCGTATCGTTTCTATCCCCGCAATCAAAAGCACACCAGTTTTAGTACAACTGCGCAAAATGAGATGGCTATCCCTCGTTGCCGTCGTCTAACCTCCCGTCTTCAAGGTATCCCTACATTGGTAGTAACTAAGGTAGAATGACCAACGCAATCTAAAAGAAGCTGATTCGTACATTTTACTTCCTGATTGTAGTGCAGGGGCGAGCGAAAACAACTGCATCCTAGTCCGGAATGCACTTTCTACCAGTTCATCCATGGACCGAGGACTAGCTGGCATGGCTGCACGGTGGTTTTTTGGACAGGTGCGCGGACAAGAGGCATTGTGGTCTGCTTATTTCTGCAAATAGCGGTGCTTAAATTTAGTGGAATGCACAAGCATTTCAGCTGGTCAGTACACTGCATGGTTCAGTTCAGCATTCCAGCTGAGACCACAATTATAATTGGTTATTCTGGAATGAGAGAACCTAACCCTGGATGGTGGCAACAAGAAAAAACTAGAGTGGACTCCAGGAAATTTAAGCCTGCCGGGAGGCCCTTTGCTCAGAGAAGCCTTGCTTGTTTTTTCCTGATTTGTAAACCTTCTCACAACTTTGTCTTTTGCTGTGAACTAGTATATGTTTGTTATGTTCTATGAATCATTGAGATGTATAAAATTGCTTAACTTATGCTTTTCAAGTTTTTTATGAAGACGAGTTTAATGTGAGTGTTCCACATGAGCGCTGGACTAGCGTGTGAACGTTTGGAATTTATTACATTGTGGCCTCAATTAACTGCATGAACCACTGTAACAAGATACATAGTTTCTTATATGTCAGACAGCAGATTGTTGATTGTTAGCTGGTCGATAGCCTAGTGTTGAAGCGAGCTGAGCCAATGTGGCGTGTTTTGCACAACTGCTTACAAGTGGGGTAGCACCAACAGTGTTTACAAGTACTTATGTATACGTCGGCGCACGGTTCTCGAACGAGTACTCTATTTCATCAAAACACACACTGCTCGTATGATAAACCGTGTCAACTTATGTCTTACCATGCCATATTCATGAAAAAACTAGTGAGGACGCATCTATTTCGGCAACAATTACGATGGTTCTCACATGATTCACGGGCACACAAAAGTAGCAGCAGTTCCCATAGACGGATTCAAACCTAGTACTAGCCCCAGAGGGGTCGATAACAGGCAAGGTTCGGATAATTAGACACAATCCAAACTACTATTAAACACTAGCTGGGGCAACTATTTCATGCATCGATCTAATTTGGGCTGGACACAAGACGGACCTTGCCATGAACATCATCGAGGACGTCCCGCAGCAGCTCAATCCTGTGAACCTTCATGAAGACAACCTTGTGGCCTTGCCATTGATAAACTTGTTTGTGGAGGCATGCCATGTCATCTTCCTGCGTAAGCTTGACAAGAACAGTATGCCTCACAAATGAAGGAGTAGCTTTGAACTTCTTGTGCTTCAGTACACCCTGGACAACACGCCTGACAGCAGTGAGGCTGGAATACAACTCTTCATTGGTATAACCGCAAATGGCTTCCAGGATCCAACAGCCTAAGAACTCCGTTTTCCCAGTGCGTATATTCAGGTCGTCCGCCTCATAGCGAGTGACATGTACAACCACACAATCCTTTTCTGCATCAGGGCTCTAATTGAAACAGAAACAAATTCTGAATTACTTTTCCGTATAAGAAACACAAGTTATTTAAACCACTATGTATAGCATGGCATCGAAGCTAATAAAATTTTGCATTATTAATCACCACATACTTCCTTTTCTAAAAAAATCACCACATACTTAGATGAAAACCACAATCGAGATCGGCAAAGAAGGAAATCACCTTGGGTAGCTCAGCGGGGGGGGGGGGGGGGGGACACATCCTCGAAGGGGGAAAACTGCTCCTGCAGTGCCACGGGGGCTGTAACCTCAAATGGGGCGTTGACCATCTCAGTAGTGGCCGTGAGCATATCTGGGGTCGTCTCGGTGGTTGCCTCCATCTTCTTGGAGCTCTTTGTCTCGTGGGGATCAGCCTCCCGCGTCTGCTCCAATATCGGCAGATCTTTGCCTGGTT
Organism: Aegilops tauschii subsp. strangulata; assembly: GCF_002575655.3. Classification (NCBI taxonomy): domain Eukaryota; kingdom Viridiplantae; phylum Streptophyta; class Magnoliopsida; order Poales; family Poaceae; genus Aegilops; species Aegilops tauschii. The sequence goes on along the minus strand of NC_053041.3, from coordinate 67,013,478 downwards.
CTCCTTGGTCCATCATGAAACTGACGAATACTAGGAGACCACTAAAAGGAAAACACAATCACAATGACAATGAAACAAAAAAGAGAGTGAGGATCCGTTACTGCTTTGCAAAAGTTTTTTTTTCTCTGAACGAAAATATACCAACATCACGGATCCGCTTACCTTCCCTTCGTTCGGAGAGAAGAACAGTGGCAGATGCGAGTGCTGCCTTTCTTGAAGACGGTGAGGGAGAAGGGGGTTCAGCGAAGAGTGAAATGATGGTTGCTTCGTCCGTCAAACTTAGACTGCGGGGAGGTGGGGTCTTGTGATACGATGGCTCGTTACTGCCGCGCTACGCCCGGGGTGACTCTCCGCCTGCATACTGCCTTCTAATTTGGCGGATGGCATTTGGGCCCGCGCGCTGCATGGCCCGCATTTCGGTGAACAAAAGTATAACGACATTCAGTAGAGGGAGACGTTTCAATGACCTAGGAGGAGCCAGAAGCGGTAGAGTGTCTCCACTGTACTAGTAGTAATTGTTTTTCTGGGTAGCTGTAGAGTGTCTCCACAGTACTAGTAGTAATTGTTTCTCTGGGCCCAAGACAAAACAGCCCATCCACACTAGTAAATAGTAAAATCAATTCAAAAGCCAATATATTTACTGAATGAGAGGCGCTACCCACACCCAGCACACCGCCCCCCCCCCCCCAAAAAAACATGGGTGCTCTTCTTCCTCCTCGCTGCCACCCATCTCACGTCAGCTCGCTCCACTCGTACCCCCAAATTCCTCACCTCACTCCTAGAGAAAACCCCAGCTCCCCTTCTTCTTCGCTCGCACTACAACTAGGCTCGTCATTCGTTACTCTGCTCAAATCCGTGAGCGCGACGCGACGCCCTCGAGGAAAATGGAGTCGGCTGACCCCAGCGCCAAGAAGATGAGGCTCCCGCCAGCGACGACGTCTGTTGTAGATCCCGCACCCGGCAACGCGGGGAGAAGCGGTGACCCTGCCCCCACCGGATCCCAGGAACCCGTAGAATCTCGGGTGGACTGCATCAGCGATCTCTCGGACGCCGTCCTTGGGGAGATCATCTCGCTTCTCCCCACCAAGGATTGCTGCCGCACCCAAGTCCTCTCAATTCGGTGGCGCCCTCTATGGCACGCCGTGCCCCTTAATCTCGACTGTCGTCAGCTAACTCTCTTCAATGATTTTGAAATCCCCAGAGCCATCATCTCCTCCCACCAGGGCTCCGTTCAAAGCCTCTGCATCCCGTCATGCTACCTGAGCAAGCATACCATGCCCTGCACGGTGGACGCCTGGTTGAAATCTCCTGAATTCACAGAACTACAGCTGCTTGAGTTCTACTATTCCCCTGGAAATCACATACCACATACCGAACGCCATGAACTTGTGCCCTCAGCATCGATGTCCATCTCGCGGTTTTCGTCCTCTCTCCACACCGCCACCTTTGCGCTGTGCTACCTACCAGACAATCTGGTACTAAACCTTCGACTCCCATTTCTCAAGAAACTTTCACTTGTGCGGGTTCGTATATCGGAGGCCTCATTGCACAGCATCATCCACTCCAGTTGCCCTGCGCTGGAGTGCTTGGTGCTTGTTTTCACAGTTAGAATCGGTTGTCTCCAAATAAAGTCGCCTAACCTTGTAAGAATTGGAATTTCTTTTGACGGAAGGCAGCTCATCATCCAAGATGCCCCTTCACTTCAAAGGTTGATCCTTGATTCTAGTTATTCACCGTTGCAAATAACCGTCCTCTCTGCGCCTAAACTGGAGACCTTGGGTGTAATACATGATCTCTGTGCTCATTTCAATACGGTGTTTGGCTCCACAGTTCTTCAGGTACTTTATATTATCATCTACACTTGTAACCATAAGCTGCATTTTAAATTTCTGCGCATAATTTATATCATCTTGGAGTACACATTTTGTACTAATATTATGTTCTATGCTCAATGAAGAGTTTCTCCATGGAGGGCCTATCAATGGTGCTGGATTCTGTCAAGATCTTATATATCCAAATGAATAGTTTTTATCTGAACAAGATTATTGGCTTGCTGCAATGCTTTCCATGTCTGGAGAAGTTGTATATAAAGGTGATAATTTCACGCACATTGGAAGCCCGCTTATAGTGTACTAGAATTAACCGTTCAGCTGTTGCTCTTTCGACACTCTTCTTTTAGTCCTTAACTGTTTTCAATCTTCATGTCTATTTAGGCAACAGGACGGGGTAAGAAAGTTATAACCAATCGGTGGATTCGTAAGCATCGGGATTTTCTCACATCTCATGAGATTCGATTGAAGACAATAACTCTAGAACGATATGTAGCCAACCGTGCAAACACAAGATTTGTCACATTCTTCCTGCTGAATGCGAGGTTACTATTGTCCATCAGCCTTAAGTTTATCAGCAGCATGGTTTTGACGGATGGGTATGTCGAAGAGCAAAAAAAGGAGTTTCAGGTGGGCAAAGAGCTTCTGAACGTGCCGGGCATCTATTTACAACATATTGTGGTCATAATCCAGTAAATTTTACGACCCAGGATGTTCATTCTATGGACCTGACCGATCCATTTGACTGTGACTGCCGAAAACAGTGCTGTTGTTAGATGTTGTTGCCCTTTTCAATCTGGTTTTTTTTGTAAACCTAATGAACAATTAACCCTCGTGCTTTTGTACAGTTTGTAAGCTGGAGTTAGATGTTCCTGCCCTTTTCAACTCGGTTGTGACTGTCATATTTTATTTGAAACAAGGCAAATGGCTTGCCATTCGTTTAATTTAGAGTGAAATATTGTAACAAATCCCAACCAAGGGAAATAACATCACTCTCGCCGGCTGCTTGAGCTCACTGTGCATTACAGAAGCCAAGTGATTAGCCCCCACCAGCACCCACAAACTTATTTCGAACTAGCACATCAAATGGGCTGTAAATTTTCATAGGAAAGGCTGCATGACCGTGACAGATTTGGATTCTGACATTTGGGACCCGCGAGGAAATAGCCTATCCAAGGTGGTGTCGACTTACTAGCCAGTCAACAAACGATTCTGCCTACCAGCCGTTGGATTGACATCCAACATCTATCGTGTATCTTCTATCTCTTGTCTTGTTCTTCCTCCAGCCGCCCAAACCAAACCACCCTGTCGGCTCCGCCTGCTCCCGCCTCCCATGGCTGGCTGCGCCTCCGCCACCCTACCGTACGTACCCTCCAACGTTGGCCAGTCCCTCCCTCTATTCCACCACACGTCCTGTTATTCTCTGGCGACGTCAGCCCCAACACGCACCCGCGCCCGAACCAGTCAACCCTCGTACTCCCCTCCGCCTGCGACTGGACCGGCGCATCTTCAACGGCTCCTGTTCGTTCCGTTCGAGGCCTCGTCGTCGTCCTCCGCCTTGCGGCCTTGGTTCGCTCGCCGTGCGCAGTGCGCCGCCCTCTTGCGTTGTCAACGTCGTCAACAACCGAGAGGAACAAGGAGATGACTGTACATGGAGAGGATGACAGTAGGGACCCACCAGCGTCATGGCAGTACGCAAGCAAGTGCCTCTATAGTACAAGCCCAAAAATATGGTTCCTCCTAATGGTTGGACATCTGGGGCTCACGCCATTGTCAACGTAGTCAATAAACGAGAGAATTACACTACGAGCGGCTGACACCAGGGACCCAGCAAGCCGCGCAGTGTTTTTTTGAGGAACAAGCAGTTGTTATTTATACTAGTTTTAGCGACGGATCAGGGTAACAACGGGGCTGTGCGGGGGCTGTGGCCCGTCTAGCCAGGGTTTTATTTATGTTTACCACATCATGAGCCCAGTTGTGTTTTTTTCTTGCCGAAAATGGCTAGCCCAGTTCTATTTTTTTTAAAGAAATACCCAAACAAGGCCTACTTGCTTTATCGGCCCTGCTGGGCTGCAAATCTTTCAAGACGAGGAGAGTTTCATTCGGTTTGCCAAGAAATGGGATGTACATTTTTAAAACACATCAAACCGGGAATTAGTTTCAATTTTTTTTCATTACAAGATCTTAAATTCCATTGATTTTTATGCGTGGACAATTATTTGGATTTTATATTTATATAAATTATTTTTCAAAATATTTTGAATGTGAATCGATATTTCTGGATTAAAAACAGTTGACCGCACCGAAATATGCAAAATTTCGTATACTTTTTAACCGTGGCCACAATATGGGGTGTAATGCTAACAAAAAGAAGATGGGCTCCAAAAAAATTCTTAAGAATTAGCAAATGGGCTGTACATTATTAAAAATAATGGCAGATGGGATGTATGTTGTTTTCCACAGATTTGAGGCTGACTTGTGCGCCTACTATAGGTTGACGCGTATGCTTTCATAAAAAAAGGTGGACGCACACGCAATGCCCTGTCAACTTAGTCAACACGCGAGAGCAGTGACTGTTGGATGTCCATCCAACGGCTGTCGTGCTTCTTCAATCTCTGCTCTTCATGCTCCAGCCGCTCAAACAAGCGCCGGCGGGACTGCCTGCTCCCTCCTCCCGCGGCCGGCTATGCTGCCGCGCAGGCCTCATGGCCCCACCATACTCCCATCGCTAGCCTAGCCATCCCTCTACTCACCGACACATGCTGTTATTCTCCGGCGACGGCAGACGAACCAGTAAACCCTCGTCCTCCGCGTGGGAAACAATTGCCGAGTATTCCCTGGCTCCGTGTCGTTCCCTTCCTAGGCCTCGCCGTCGTCCACCGCCCCGGTGCTCTCGGCGCGGCCTGGTCAACGTGGTCAATGAACGACATCCATCGGAAGTGGACTGTACGTGGAGAGGCTGACAGCTGGGTCCACGGCCGCACGCAAGGAAATGCCTCCTTATTACGCGCAAAATAATGATTCCTCCACCTGACAGCTAGGACCCACAGGAAGGGCCTCTGTATTTCGTGAAAAAAACGTTCCCCCCGCTGACTGGTCGGACCCACCAGCTATATCTTCGCACGCAAGGAAGTGCCTCCTTATTACGCCTAAAAAAATGAATACCCCCTGCTAGCTGGGACCCACCATATTGTTGTGCTAACTTGTGGGCCTACTAAGTTGACGGGGACGGAGGGCTTTGTCAACTTAGTCAATACTCCAGTGACCGTATGATGTCCATCCAACGGCCCTAGTGCTTCTTCAATCTCTGGTCTTCTTGCTCCAGCCGCCCAAAGCAGCGCCGGTCGTGCCGCCTGCTCCTGCCTCCCGTGGCCGGCTGTGCTACCGCGGAGGCCTCACCGCCCCCATACTACTCCCACCACTGGCCAGGCCATCCCTCCACTCACCCACACCCCTTGTTATTCTGCGGCGACGGCAGCCTCACACCGCAGCTGAACCAGTGAACGCTCGTACTCCTCTCCGCGTGGGCATCCACTGCCGCGTCTTGCTCGGCTCCGTGTCATCCCCTTCCTAGGCCTCGCCGTCGTCCACCGCCGTGGTGCTCTCGGCGCGGCATGGTCAATGTGGTCAACAACCGACTTCCATCGGAAGAGTACTGTACGTGGAGAGGCTGACAGCTGGGTGCACGGCAGCCGCAAGGAAGTGCCTCCTTATTACGCGGAAAATAATTATTCCTCCACCTGACAGCGGGGACCCACCGGACGGGCCACCAGTATTTTGCGAAAAAAATCGTTTCCCCTGACTGCTGGGACCCACCAGGCGGGCCACCGTATTTCGCGAAAAAAACGTTCCCCCCGCTGTCAGCTCGGACCCACCGGAAGTGCCTCCTTATTACGCACAAAAAAATGAATACTCCCCCGGCTAGCTGGGACCCACCTTGGTGGGAGGCTCACTTGTGGGCCTACTAAGTTGACGGGGACGAAGGGCTTTGTCAATTTAGTCAATATGAACAATTCTAGCTCCAGTGACCGTACGATGTCCATCCAACGACCGTAGTGCTTCTTCAACCTCTGGTCTTCTTGCTCCAGCCGCCCAAAGCAGCGCCGGTCGTGTCGCATGCTACTGCCTCCCGTGGCCGGCTGTGCTGCCGCAGAGGCCTCACCGCCCCCTACTATTCCCACCGCTGGCCAGGCCCTGCGGCGACGGCAGCCTCAAACCGCAGCCGAACCAGTGAACCCTCATACTCCTCTCCGCACGGGCTTCCACTGCCGCGTCTTCCCCGGCTCCGCGTCGTCCCCTTCCTAGGCCTCGCCGCCGTCCACCGCCATGGTGCTCTCCGCGAGACGTGCTCAACGTGGTCAAAGAACGACTTCCATCGGAAGAGTACTGTACGTGGAGAGGCTGACAGCTGGGTCCATGGCCACAGCCCAGTTTTTTTGTGATTTGCCAAGTAAGTCGCTTTGTCAGGCCTGTTGGGCTACAAATCTTTCAAGACGAGGAGAGCTTTTATTCGGCTGGCCGAGAAAATGGCCCATCAGTAATGAGAAATGGGCTGTACATTTTTAAAACACATCAAACCGGCAATTAGTTTCAAATATCTTTTTTTTATTTCAAGATTTAAATTACATTAATTTTTATGCGTGGAGAATTTGTTGGATTTTATATTGATATACATTTATTTTTAAAATCAGTTTGATTGTGAGTCGAAATTTTGGGATTAAAAACAGTTCAGACCGCAGCGAAATATGCAAAATTTCGTATAATTTTTTAACCGTGGCCACAATATGGGTTGTAATGCTAACAAAAAGAATATGGGCTCCAAAAAAACCTTCAGAATTAGCAAATGGGCTGTAAATTATTAAAAATAATGGCAGATGGGTTGTATGTTGTTTTCCACAGATTTGAGGCTTTCCTAAAAAAAGGTTGACGCACAAGCACTGACTGTTGGATGTCCATCCAACGGCCGTCGTGCTTCTTCAATCTCTGCTCTTCCTGCTCCAGCCACTCAAACAAGCGCCGGCGGGACTGCCTGCTCCCTCCTCCCCGCGGCCGGCTGTGCTGCCGTGCAGGCCTCACCGCCCCACCGTACTCCCATCGCTGGCCTAGCCATCCCTCTACTCACCCACACCTGCTGTTATTCTCCGGCGACGGCAGACGAACCAGTAAACCCTCGTACAGTCATACTCCCCTCCGCGTGGGAAACAACTGCCGAGTCTTCCCTGCCTCCGTGTCGTCCCCTTCCTAGGCCTCGCCGTCGTCCACCGCCGTGGTGCTCTCGGCGCGGCGTGGTCAATGTGGTCAATGACCGACTTCCATCGGTAGAGTACTGTGCGTGGAGACGCTGACAGCTGGGTCCATGGCCGCAGCAAGGAAGTGCCTCCTTATTACGCGCAAAATAATTATTCCTCCACCTGACAGCGGGGACCCACCGGACGGGCCACCGTATTTCGCGAAAAAAACGTTTACCCCCCTGACTTCTGGGACCCACCAGCTACACCTTCGCACGCAAGGGAGTGCGTCCGGGCAAAAAAACGATTCGCCCCCCTGACTGCTGGGACCCACCAGCTACATCTTCGCACGCAAGGAAGTGCCTGACAGTCGGGACCCACCTGGTCGAAGCATACGTAGTGTTGTCATTCTGGTCGCGAACGTGTACGTACATATATACTGGTGGATGTAGATGTGCGCATGTGTCGTAGTAGAGGCGCGCACGTAGCATGTACACGTACGTACAGCGGCCAGGGTGCAAGAAAGAAAATACGGCCACGTATGTGTACATACGGGCGGGGTCTCGAACGCCTACTCGCGCATATTTACGGCGAGGGCTCGTTGACATGGTTGGGTCGGAACGGAGAAACAACGTCGTCGTCGTGTTCATGGGGAGGCAACGGAATGCGTCGTGTTCATGAGGAGGCAATGGAATGAGTCGTGTTCATCGGGAGGCAACGGAACACGTGGGAGCCAACCGGCTGGGTCAGAACGGAATGCGTGGTCGTGTTCATCGGGAGGGCTTGGACGGAACACGCGATGGAAACGAGGTCTGGCGTACCGCAGAACGGAGGAAACAGCCTTGTGTTCGACCGGCCACGTTCGAAACGGGATCTGTTCATCGGGAGGGGTCTGGCATACCGCAAAACGGATGAAACGGACCTCCTACGGTCGAAACGGGGGTCCTGTTGATCGGGAGGGGTGTGGCGTACCGCAAAACGGACGAAACGAACCTCCTACGGTCGAAACGGGGGTCCTGTTGATCGGGAGGGGTGTGGCGTACCGCAAAACGGACGAAACGGACCTCCTACGGACGAAGCGGGGGTCATGTTCATCGGGAGGGGTGTGGCGTACCGCAAAACGGGACTCCACGGGATACTGTTCATCTCCACCGTCGACCTCCTCCAGCCTCCACGGGCTCCTGTTTATCCAGCCTCCACCGCGCGCTACTCCACAGGCTACTGTTCAACCACCCCTCCACGGGCACCCCTCCACCGTCTACTGGTCATCCAGCCCTCCACACCACAGGGTCCTGTTCATCCAGAGGCAACGCCACCGCTCACTGTTCATCCAACCCCCCCCCCCCCCGCAACGCTCACTGTTCATCCCAGAGGCAGCATCGATCGGCTTCAGTTAGCAGCAGTAGCGAAGGAATCGCTCGATCGGGTTCAGTTAACAGCCATCGATCGATCGCTCGGGTTCAGTAACGCGTAGCCTGCAGTGCAATCGCTCGGGTTCAGTTAGAGCCCAACGCCTCGCTCGGGTTCAGTTAGAGCCAACGCCTCGCACACACGCGCGTACGTGTACGAGAGAAATGCGCATCGCTCGGCCCCCGACCTCCCACCGTAACCGGGAACTCCCCGAAATTTTCCTCGCCCTCGCTTCTACCACGGTTTTTTCCGTCATGGACGCCCAAAGAATGTCATGCAGCTGCGTCTCCGGCCCGCCCAGGACGAAAAGCCCATTTTTTGTCATGATTTTTTGTCATAGAAGTAGGAGCCCACCACATCTATGATGATACCGGGTTTTGTCACAATTATCGTCATAGAAGTGTCGTATGTATGACAGAAAAAATTTCGTTCGGCCCAAAATGTCACGGATGTGTCTTTTTTTTGTAGTGGAGGATGCTTGCATACGGAGCTCCCGATGATATACAGGAAGACTATGGACGCATGACTGAGTCCACCACCATTGAGTGTTTGTACAAGTTCTGCAGGGCAGTGGTGGAAGTGTTTGGACCATAATACTTGCGATCACCAATGCTGAAGACACTACTCGGATCCTAGCACAGAATGCAGGAAACGATTTCCTGGGATGCTTGGAAGCATCGACTGCATGCATTGGGCATGGAAAAACTGTCCATTTGCTTGGCAGAGGATGTACAAAGGCGCCAAAGGAGCTTGCAGTGTGGTACTTGAGGCAGTGGCTACACAGGACCTCTGGATTTGGCACTCCTTCTTTGGTATGCCAGGAACTCACAATGACGTCAACTTACTACAGTGCTCGAAAGTCTTTGCCAAGCTTGTTGAAGGTCATGCTTCTCCGATGAACGTCGAGGTCAATGGGCGCCACTACAACAAGGGATACTACCTAGCAGATGGCATCTATCCAAGATGGCCCACATTTGTGAAGGCTATCTCAAACCCTGTGCCAGGAGGCAAGAACTCCTACTTTGCTAAGTGTCAGGAGTCTTGCAGGAAGGATGTCTAGCGAGCATTTGGTGTGCTCTCCAATCTCGATTTGCTGTTGTCCGGTACCCCGCTCTGACCTGGTCGAAATGTCAGATGTGGGAGGTGATGAATTGCTATGTCATCTTGCACAACATGATCATTGAAAGCCAGCAGGAAGAGCCAGTGTTTGACACTGAACCATATTTCAGGCAGGGTCCTCTTGCAACTATTGATAACCGGTACCGGTAGCATGGGCTGCCTTCCTCAATATGCATCAGGAGATTCGAGACCCACAGGTGCATCAAGAACTACAGCACGATCTGGTGGAGCACCTATGGAGCCTCAAGGGCAACGCCTAGTTCGATGTGTCTTAATTTGTGTTCGAATTATGAGTTTGCTTCTTTGAACTATTTGATTTGTATTGATTTCTATGATGAACTATGTGATCAAAATTATTTTTTGTTGATTTTTTCCTGAATTTGCGCCGAACTCGGCGACGGGGGGCGAACTTGGGCCACGTCGAGCGCGTTTTGTGCGCCTCGTGCGTGCGGCCGGATCGTACCGCCGTCGAGCGCGTATGTGCACATCGTGTGCGCGGCCGGATCGAGCGGCAGAGTGGAGGGCGCGCGGGCAGCACGTATTAAGCTCCCCGTCATGTACTGCTTGTTAGGCAAGTCCAGTTTAGCAGAGAAAAGATTAGAGCATCTCCAGCCGCGCCCCCAACAGACCTCCCCAGGCGCCCTAGGAGCCCGTTTTCGCCGGTTTGGGCCGAAACTGGTGCCGGCGGACCCAGGCCGAACCCGGCGCGCTGGGGGCGCCCGGGGGCGCCGGGGCGAGCATTTTTGGCGCGAAAGAGGATGGGCCCGCCGAGTCAGCGAGACGCCGCTTCGTCGCCCTCATCGCCTCGGTTCCTGCGGGAATCAATGCGAAGGTTGCCGTGCTGTCGCGCCGGTCAGCCTCCACTGATGCCTCACGGGCGGCGCAGTGAAGGCGCCGCGACGCGTATCCCGCCCTCTCCCGCCACCCGTCGCCCGGCATGCAGCCCGTCGCCAGCTATAAAAGGCGACCTCCCCGCCGGTAGACGCCACAGCTCTCATTTCCCCCGTCTCCGGCGTAGAAAGCAACACTCTCCCCTCTTCCCGCCGACGAACAGATGGCCGAGAGGTTCCCAGGCGACGGCACGGCGGCGAACGGCTTCGGCCGCTGCCACCTCCAGGCCCGGCGCCGCGGGCGTGAGGAGGGCGGCGTCATCATCCTCGACAGCGACGAGGAGGACGAGGCCGGGCCGTCCAGCGCCCCACCGCGCGTCGGCGACCCTGGCCAGGGCTGGAGCAGGGACGGCGGCGGCACAGGCGAGGCACGCGACGACGACGACGATGGCGACAGCGGCGACTACACCCGTTTCTACAGGCTTCTCGGCATATGTAGACGACGGCGACGGCGGCGGCGGCGGCGGCTAGGCGTAGTTTGCATGTTTTCATGTTCTTTTACAAATTCCAATGAAATTTCGCCGAGTTTCGTGTCAAAATCGCTGAGTTTGCATATATTTGTACGGAATGACGCCGAACCAGGGGCGATCTGTGGGCCGACGACTGGGAACAAAGTCGAACCCACGCGCCAATCTAGCGCCGGCTTGCCCCCAGGCGGCTCTTTTTCGGCGCCCTGGGGGCGAGCGGCTGGAAATGCTCTTAGGCCGTACTTGCGGCTAGGCGTTCGAGCGCCGGCAAAAATTCTTCTACCTCCAGCTGAGTGAGAGAGAGAGAGCGCGCGCTAGTTAGGGCTGCCCCAACATACATATGCATTTTGTGATACATTCATGACATAACCAGGCCCCCGTCAGTCGTCCCATCTCCTAATCAGAGAAGGAGGAGGAGAGGGTGTTGAGTCTAGGTCCGTTCATGGAGGGGAGGGAAGGGACGGCAGGAGATGGACCCTGTGGGGTTCGGCAAATTGATCGAGCGAGGTGGGCATACAGAAGGCGCATCAGATTTGACAGGGAAAGCCTACACCCGCCTTTCTCAACTCTGCGTCCGGCCCCATCCGCCTTGCTCAGGTCTGTGTCCGCCTCATCTCTTGAATTCTCCTGTGTATGCGTGTGCATATTTCTTGGCAATAGATCAGCTGGTTCAGGAATTGATTAGTACTAGAAGCTACAAATCCTAAATACTACGTTGACCATGGTCACCACGGCACACGCGCTCTGGACCACGTTGGCAGGTATGTTTTCGTCGCAGTCCATGAGCCGTGTGAACAATATCAGGAGGGCGCTCATCAACGCGCAGAAGGGCAACCAGACGGTTGCCGCCTACTTCGCCTCTCTCCGCGTCCTCGCCGATGAGCTTGCAGCTGCGGGGAAGGCCATCCAAGACGACGAGCTCATCTCCTACATCATCCACGGGCTCGACGTCGACTACCAGCCCCTCGTCTCCGCCCTCGACGCCCGCGTCACGCCGGTCTCCCTCGACGAACTCTACGCCATCCTCAACATCTTCGACCAGCGCATGGCCCAGTTCAACCACTCGGGCGGCGGCTTCCGCTCCTCAGCCAATGCCACGATGCGCGGCCGCGGTGGTGGATCACGTGGCCGTGGCTCTTCCCGCAACAAGGGGAGATCTGGAGGACATGGTGGTGGCGGCAACAGCGGCGGCGGCGGCTCCAACGGCCGCTCCGGCGCATCCCGCGGTCGCCGTGGTGGCGGTCCAAATCGGTCCAATCAGAGATGCCCCGCTGCCAAATTTGTGGTAAGCCTAGGCACACCGCGAAGGATTGCTGGTATCGTTACGATGAAGATGACGATGACTCCCAAGATGAAGAAAAGGTGGGCGCCGCGGCTGATGGATCCTACGGCGTCTGACACCAATTGGTATGTTGATAATGGTGCCACTAATCACATAACCAATGAACTTGAGAAGGTCACGATGAAGGAAAAGTACTGTGGCAAAGATCACATCCACACGGCAAGTGGAGAAGGTATGCAGATTTTTCACATTGGTCATTCTATTTTTCGTACCCCTCATCATCCAATTCATCTTAAGAGAATCTTGCATGTCCCTAGCGCTGCTAAAAGTCTTCTCTCCGTTCATAGAATTGCCATTGATAATCATGTTTTCCTCGAATTTCATCCATACTTCTTTTTGATCAAGGACCAGGCAATGAAGAAGATTCTCTATCGAGGTAGATGTGTTCGAGGGCTTTGCCCGTTGATTCCGGAGCTTAGGAGACTCAATAAACAAGCCAATGGTGTTGTCAAAGTCTCGCCAACACGGTGGCACGATCGATTAGGACATGCTGCTTTTTCTTTAGTTGAAAGATTACTTAGGAAAAATAAACTCCCATTTGTTGGTGAGCGAAATGTCGAAACTATTTGTGATTCCTGTCAATGTGCCAAAAGTCATCAATTACCATATCCAATATCTATTAGTGTTTCTATCAAACCACTTGAATTAATTTTCTCTGATGTATGGGGCCCTGCCCCTACTTTTGTTGGTAGACACGAGTATTATGTGAGCTTCATAGATGACTATAGCAAATTTGTATGGATTTACCTCCTCAAAAAGAGATTCGATGTCTTTCAAGTTTTTCAAAACTTTCAAGCCTTGGTTGAACGAAAATTTGCTAGCAAAATTATTGCAGTGCAATCGGACTAGGGGGAGTATGAAAAACTAAACTCCTTCTTCCAAACACTTGGCATATCACACCATGTTTCATGTCCTCATGCTCATCAACAGAATGGCTCTGCTGAACGTAAGCACGGGCACATAGTTGAGGTTGGGCTCGTCCTCTTGGCAGGGGCCTCCATGCCTCTCAAGTTTTGGGATGAGGCCTTTCTTACCGCTGTTCATATCATCAATATGCTTCCTAGTCGAGTCATCAACAATGAAACTCCGGTAGAAAGACTTCTTCACACAAAAACAGACTACAAATCTCTTCGTGTTTTTAGGTGTGCTTGTTCGCCCAATCTTCGCCCGTACAATAAACGCAAACTCATGCTCCGCTCCAAGCAATGCGTTTTTCTAGGGTATAGCCCTCAACACAAAGGTGTCAAGTGCTTAGATGTATCCACTGGTCGCGTTTATATATATCGTGACGTTGTTTTTGACGAAACAAAATATCCATTCGCCACTCTACATCCAAACGCCGGTGCTCGCCTTCGAGAAGAAATTCTCCTCCTACCCACTCATCTCACCAGTATTGATCAAGGGGGTCCAAATTATCATGATCAATCGTTGACTAATCCTGCTACTAACGGTGTGCATGAGTTTTTTGATGATGCTACAGGAGAAAACAGCAAAAACAATGGTGAAATCAGTGAAGAAAACGCGCCGGCAGACCCATATCTCATGTGCCCGCATCTGGGAGGCAAATCCTCCTTGGGATCGGCTCCGCAGCAGCAGCCCAGTCGATCCTCCTCGGGATCTGCGCCAGCAGGCGCGGCAGATGCGCCAGCGACAGCGCCCGCCGACCGCGTCGCTGTCTCCAGCCCAGCGCGCGACACGCGTCTCCTCTCCAGTTGCGGCGGCCCGAGTCCCTCTCCGCGCCAATCCTCGCCCAGCACACGGTAGCACGCGGCTCGTCAGGACGGCGCGCGGTACCGCGACCAGCCGCTCGTGTACAAGCGGCGTGACCCGGTTCGCCAACCTGGCGCAGGGCCCAGGCCTGACGTGGGATCCGGCGCGGACTCCAGCGCACCCACGCGTGCATCCACGCGCCTGACTGGCGTCTGACTTGAGGCGGATACGCCATCATCAGCCAATGATGAGGATCCTCTGCGCCAACTGGAGACGCAGCACGCGACCAAACTGCCACAGAAGATCCGGTGGGAGCAGATTCTGCTACAGGAGTTCCTACTCCGGGATTCTCTGTGGCTGGTGATCCTGCTGCTGCACCGTCACGACGTACACGACTACAACATGGGGTAACACATCCTGTTAATTATAAACACATAACCAAATATGGTATGGTTTGTTCTACAGGTGAACCACATACACTTGAGGAAGCACTTGGTGATGAAAAATGGAAGAATGCCATGAACGAGGAATACATGGCACTTAAGAAAAATAAAACTTTGCATTTAGTTCCCCCACAGCAAGGTAAAATTTTAATTGATTGCAAGTGGGTATTCAGAATCAAAAGGAAATCTGATGGAACTATTGATCGCTACAAAGCTAGGCTCGTTGCAAAGGGTTTTAAACAACGGTATGGCATAGATTATGAGGACACGTTTAGTCCGGTTGTTAAAGCTGCCACTATCCGTCTTGTTTTGTCTATTGATGTTTCCAGTGGATGGAGTCTCAGACAACTTGATGTACAGAACGAGTTTCTTCATGGTGTTCTGAAAGAGGAGGTATGTATGAAACAACCTCCTGGGTTTGTAAGTAAAAGTGCACCCTCTTATGTCTGCAAATTGGACAAAGCACTCTATGGCTTGAAACAGGCGCCAAGAGCATGGTACTCCCGTCTCTGTCACAAAATGCAAACACTTGCTTTCGTTCCTTCAAAGTCTGACACCTCTCTATTCATCTACAACAAGTCCAATGCATGCATATTTGTCCTAATATATGTTGATGATATTATTGTGACAAGCTCATCTGATGAAGCCATCACAGGACTTTTGAAAGATTTGAGTGCAGATTTTGCCTTGAAGGATCTTGGAGACTTGCATTATTTTCTTGGGACTGAAGTAAAGAGGCACAAAGATGGACTTCATCTCTCAAAAGAAAAGTATGCAGTTGACTTGGTAAGAAAAGCTGGCCTGCAAGGTTGTAAACCTACACCTACTCCACTATCCAGCTCAGAAAAATTATCTCTCACACAAGGAACCCTCTTGACTCAAGAAGACAACACAAAATACAGGAGCTTGGTAGGAACTCTTCAATATCTCACTCTTACCAGGCCTGATATTTCTTTTGCTGTCAACAAAGCATGCCAGTTCCTTCATGCACCTACAACTATTCATCTAGCTGCTGCCAAACGGATAGTTCGATATGTCAAAAACACATTAAGCACGGGTCTAAATTTCAGCAAATCATCTTCTACACTTGTCGGTGCTTTCTTTGATTCTGATTGGGCAGACTGTCTTGATGATAGACGCTCCACTGGTGGTTTTGCTATTTTCTTTGGACCCAACTTGATATCATGGTGTGCTCGCAAACAAGCTACAGTCTCCAGGTCCAGTACAAAGGCAGAATATAAGGCTTTGGCAAATGCCACAGCTGAAATTATATGGGTTTAGTCCATGCTAAAGAAACTTGGTATAAAGAGTAAACAAGCTCCATGTCTGTGGTGTGATAACCTTGGTGCTATCTATCTTTCAGCTAATCCAGTGTTTCATGCCAGGACCAAACACATTGAGATAGACTTCCATTTTGTCAGAGAAAGAGTTGCTCACAAGCAACTTGACATTCGTTTTGTGCATTCCAGTGACCAAATTGCAGATGGGTACACAAAGGCATTGCCTGTCAAGAGCTTTGAGAACTTCAAGTATAATCTCAATTTAATGCAGTTGTGATTAAGAGAGGGTGTTAAACACGTCAACATGTCACGCTACATGACAGGCGCATCTAATAGGAGATAGTTAGGTTGTGAGTATCATGTTTATCTCATGTAACCTCTTGTCTCTATCTCCTTTTTTGATCTCCAAGCTTGTAATCTTAACCACATGTATGCGCTGTTATGGGAAGTGCAGCCCATCTATTTAGCACGAACCCATCGGCCTGAGCAAGGCAAGACGTTCCGCTAGTTCGCACAATCTCATCTCTCTAAACACACCATCAAAATTTCATTCAATGAATGGTCAAGCGATCTGGTAGGTTTACAAGTTTTGGTGTGGTTTTGAGCATACAATTTTGACAGTAACGGTCTATCTTTACGGTAGAAACCGAATGACTGGAACAGTTCCGCTTTAACTTCCATCAACAGGACAACAAGAGCTATGGAATACTAGTGTTAAAGCACAAACTGCAGAGTTGCAAGATACAGTAGAGAAGAACAATCCTTTTTCACTCACAGTTTTACAGATTACAAATAATCAGAGGCTGTCCCTAAGCTTTCAAGGGAGCAGCACATGTGGGGTATGTGTGGTCACTCTTACACTTTGATCTACACAGCGGATGAATATGCCTAGGCACCAAAAATGTGGAGGTTTTATAATGAATATGTGCATGTTTGCGCCCACACGAAGAGAAAGGAAAAACAAGCTAATATCAGTCGGTTTTAAGTAACTTCCATTATGAACAAGCAGGCCGATTTGTACCACCTGCCGATCCTCTCAAAATGTTCCAGTGAAGTTAGCTCATAGTATGATATACTGCAATCCAGGTGGCCATTCAGTCAATCAAGCATTCAACCTCAATGTGAGATGGATTAAGCTCACACAGATTGCTTGTGTGTTTGTATGTCTCTGTAGAAAACCTCCATGAGTATTATTTCAGCAGGCAGCCATCAATGGTCTAAAGGCATCAACAATCCTGCCAAAATCAGATTGATTAAGTCGTCAGTGCATTTGTTACGGGAACGGCACAAAAATGCTAAGTGCAAGAACAAGAGCTGAATAATCTTAACAAACATTATTGCGATATGTCAGGAATGATACTGAAGTCACATTAAAAGCCCTGCAGCAATTCTTGACACAGAAATGACTGTCAGATTCTTCTGCAAGTCCGAGTATTTGATCAAAACTTTTCTTCGTAAACTTCGTCATACAACACAGAAGCGGGTCTATTTTTCATGCTCTGACATTCACCTTCTTCTTGCTCTTGACACTCATCATTTAGTTACTAGCACAGACTACATCATAATATGGGCATTTTAGGACCTGTTCGGATCCTCTTTGCTCCACAACTGCGGCTCCTGGAGCAGAAGGAACGACAGCACAATTTCAGGGAGTGGCTCAAACTGAGCTCCTCGTTTCCTCTACAGCGCGGAGCGGAGTTTTGAGATTTGAGAGGTTCCGAACAGGGTCTTAAATACCAAAAAAAAGCCCCCCTTCCCCTCTTCCACCTTTCAGTTTCATCCTTTCAAGACTTGCAAAAGTAGGAGGTTGAACAGTTTATGCATTGATGACTAGTACAAAAAACAATCTATGGAATAGTCATTATGTTTACGTAATTACTGTTACTTGGACACTGATGAGACAAAATGGACTAGTCACTTTAGTGGCTTATAAACACGGATGACATCTGTGTGCCTAAGTCTGCTCAATAATGCAAGTAGTTCTTGTTTTATAAGATATGCAAGGGAACCTTACCAAGTGGCAGTTAAAATGTTGCCACATTCCAAAATTATGTATCTTCATCCAGAAACCCATCCTCATCTTCCAGGTCATCTAGAATAATATATTTGGCATCCCCACTAAATGAAGGTGAATCGACTCCATCCTCATTTATCTGACCCTTCTTGAATTTCTCATACCTGTCATCAGCCATAAATATATGAAACCAAGAAAAGATGAACAATGTAGTATGCCACATGTCCTTGGTCCATCCACCACAATATCAAGAAAGTAATCATTTTGAAGATGAATGTGAATTTGAACCTCAACTATTGGCATGGGCTAAACAATGAAAAATGTTTTCGTAAATATCTATATCCATGCATGTGTGCACAGAAGTATTTATGTTGTGTCAAAGACTGACAATTTGTGGACCACAGTATGATTCGTTAAATAAACTGTCAGGCAGCACTGTAGAAGATGATGGTCTAGGCAGAACAAAAATGTGGGACCAATACTATTCAACAAGTCAAAACAAATGAACTTTGGGTCCGAATTACTTCAGTATTCATGTCTCCGAGCTAAGCTGTCCTAAACAAACATCATAAGAGCCATCTAACAATACTTATTTACTTCTGAGATAAATAGGTATTGTAACATTGACCAAATGGCAATGGTTCAGCTTGCCTCAGCTCAGTTGCGTTCCCAAGAAGAATATGTAAGCTGTAACGAAGTCTTTAATATCAAGAGTCACTTACTTGTACCAGTTGAATAAGCTAACACCAACCATAGTAGTGGTAAGACCAACCCCTTTCAACCAAGTAAATTCATCATGAAAATAAAATACTGCAACCTGAAAGAACAAGGTAAAATTTTCTTCATAAGGGACATCAATTACTACAAGATTTTGGTTCTGGATCATATGGAATCTAAGAACAATATTCTCTTTTGGGCTATGAATGATATCAAGTGCAGTATTCATCTTCATGCTAGAACCAACACTCTAGCAGAGAAGCATACACAAGAAATGTTGTTGGACTTTTGTATATGACTACTGATAGCTCGCCTCTATTAGTGTATGCCAAAAATGAATTAGCTACTGACGGGAATTTCTTCCTTTGATACTTCTTAATCTTAACTTCTGAACAAACAACAGATCAGTTCCATTTTGTGGTTCAGAATTTAGTTCTTCCTGTTCATGAGTTATCAATTGCCTAACCACTTACCTCATCCTGATTTTATTTTAAACGAGGTGGCATTCATGTTAATAACAGTGTTCTGATAAATATCAGCTAATATAGAAAGATACTACTTTGGTAGGTGTTTGCGGATTTACATTCCGACGCAGATGACAGATGCAAGTAAATATAAAACAATTACTCTTTTAGGAAAGAATAGATTTCAAATATTACCAAGATGGTTACAGCTTCCTTTACTACCCCAGCTATCGTCACAGTTATAGCACTTGTTGCTGAAACAAGTATATACTCCGTTAACACCTGCAGTTGATATAATATATCATGACAGTCAATCATCTATGATATTTCTGACAAGTTCGTTTTGTAATCAAATAAACAATCATTACCATGAAAAAAGCCAAGCTTCCTCCGATTAGCATAAGTAAGAAACTGCGCATGACGTGCCATGGGTTATCGAAATACGTGTTCTTTCGAAAATCACTCCAAGGATCCAACAGAAGAGATAGTACCATGGTGGCTATGGCCATCACCGGAGTAACATGACTCATCAGGGTGATTGGATCTTTCAGGCCTGCCAAAGGAAGATGGGTTATTGAGCTCATGAACTCCTAGTAGCCAAATCAGGATTTCTAAGTTTACTAAATAATATTTGCCCCGTATTTATCCAAGCTCTGGCCTCTAGATGAAAATCTGGAGCTAGAGCTACTAGGGAAAACGGGATGGATCAAGCAGAACTATAACTAATACCTATGAAATAGGAGCCCTGTTCCTGATACTTCAGAACTTAAGATCAAAATCATAAAGCCCATACTTCAGATTCTATACCAAATTTAAGTTTCAATTATATCAAGTTTTTTAACTGCTGGACCATTTGATTATCTCCATGATCAGAAATGTGCAACGGCTCTAGAAAAGAGAGGATCGAGCTCTCATTCAACACCTTCAAGGCCCTCATTCAGGAGATAAAATAAAATTGCAAGAACCAAGCATATTAGCTGGAGAAAAGGAGCTAAACCCAGAGCAAATGCCTTAATGATATGCATAAAAGATGCATTCAAACTATTGGGCATTAGAAGTACTGAAGGAAAAAAGAGAGGCATGGAAGTGCGCATGTGAAGCAACATACCATAACTATCTTTCTTGAAATATCAATATCCACATGCACATAAATAAAACAAACCGTTAGCCACAGGAAGTGTATAAGAAAAAAGGAAAACAGGAAAGATGGGAGGTTGGTGATAATTCTCAAGGCATTTGAATAACATTAGTCATTACACATACTTGCAATAGAATCTGAGTCATGGACCAGCGGAATCCTGACATAACAGCAGCAAGCGTCACAAATATGAAGCCCCAGAAGTCAAACGCAGTTTCCCTGGCAACTGATGAAAATAATATTGTTAAATCACAAAAGGCAAGTCCAAGATGCATTCTTGAAGCATTCAAAAAGGACTACAAATTGGAGGACAACAATTGAGGTAACTTAGACAGGAAAATCATTCAACTACAAAACTGGAATTAATATATACAACCACAGATGGTTGCTCGAAAAAATACAACCCCAGATCCTTTCTTCAGCAGCTTCAGCTCAGTACTGGATTAAAACTGCCTAGAAGAACAATACTTTCCACCTGGCGAGACAATCAAGTCGCTAAAACAACTGTGCTAAGCGCTCTGATATGTACCCCAAAACAACTTGGTTGTCCAAATGTTAAGATAATATAAAATGATAGCCAGTGGTGAGACTAATTTCCAGAACATCCCAGTTCTCCATTCAATTGCTAGTATTGGAAACATGTACTGGCTTATCAACTATTTTTACGAGTAGTGTGTTGTTTTTAATTTGTTGGGATATTACACAGTTAGGTGAATTTCGAATGACTTGAAAGTAGTGTACTTGGCCACTGAAAAATAATGGAAACCCTACTATACATGATGTGGCTATAAACCAAAGTGGAATAATTACAGAGATGGACAACCACAAAAATATAAATAATGCAATCTTAGTAATAAGCTGGCTGATACTGAAGAAACTATTTTCTCAGCAGCTACCATAATAAACCTCTATCCATTTAAACACGCTGAGGCTACATACCTGTCAACAGAACCCCAATGGAAATGACAACTATGATTCCTAGAAGCTTGATGCTGGGGCTCTCCAGCCTAGTAAACCAGGAAGCAACTTTTAGAGCCATATAAAATTGAACGCAGTTTGTATATGTTAGCCCTCTAGGCTATAGGTTGCAATTGCATAAGAAAAATAAATGGATGTTATAGAATTAAGTGGTGCGGGCATGATTATTCACCATCGAAATTAGTAATCCGTCTATTGTCTAGAGACACTGGCTTTTTTAATGATTTACATTTGATCAACACAGTTTTGGCCATGCGTGAACGAACTAGCAATACCTATGTACTGGCTTAACCCACCCAAAAAATAGATCAGTTGCAGCATTGGGTTCTTCAAATTATCATCTTCAAAAGTAGGAATAATAATATAGAGTAAAGTTATGTTGCCAGTTAATGAGAATTAGTAAAAATGCATGCCCTGCTCTGCTAATATGGATAAATCAACTCCACAACTAACTGTCAAGCTGAACAAACAATAATCAATGGAACGAGAATGAGCATCCCAGCTAAAACCGCAGCACTAGAAAGCCATGGCACAGCAGTTATCCAATTACAAGACTCACCGAAATGCGAAAGCAAATAGCAAAAGGAATATTGGCGATGCCGATTTACACTGCAAAAAGGTCAAAATTCAGAAATCAAGTTAGCTGAACTCGATTCAGGATGCAGTGAAATCGAAACTGTAAGTGGACTAAATCACTTTTGCGGCTGACAGACCATAGTGGCGAACGTGACCGTGATGAACACCAGAGACGCGTTGCTCAGGTTAATGTCGAGGGCGGTTCCCAGAGCAGTTGGGACGACTGCAGAGAGGCAAGGCCAGAAGCATGAGCAAACAGAGAGCCATGGAGCAACTGGAAGTAAACCGAGAGATGAATCGTGGAGCAGGAGGATGGTCACCTCTCATGAAGTAATCCTTCCAGCTCATCTCGACGGCGCTGTCGATCCCCTTGGCCTGGAAGAGCAGGATGATCTTGGAGAGCGCGGCCTGCAGCGCGAAGTGCACAGTGTTCATCAGCAGCGGCGCCGGGAACTTGCCCAGCTTGTCCCCCAGCAGCGTCTTATTGTATCTACCCAACAGGAACAAGGAGGCAACCAGATCAAAACCTCCATTGATTTATTTTTTCCCCACGGGAGGAGCTGGCGAGAGGGAGATCCGGAGGCGGAGCAGAGGAGGATGAGGCAGAGCACTCACAGGGTGAGGCAGGTGCTGAAGGTGTACCAGACGAGGATGTAGAACCCCGTCTTGAGCACCACCGCGGGCGCCAGGGCGGCGCGCTCCGCCCGCTCCAGCGACTCCAGCTTGGCGACGGACTCGCTGGGCCGGAGCCCCAGGCCGAGTCCTCCTCCGGCTCCCGCGCCGGCGGCGCCCACGGAGGCCCCCGGCGGGTTCTCGACGTCGAACGCCTTGCGGTCCGGATCCGCGGCGTGCATGCTCCGCTGCCGGAAGTAGCCGGATCGCGGGGACACCACCTCCGCCGCGGTCACCGCGGCCAGCACGTCCGCCTCCGGCATGCCTCCTCCTCAACCACGAACGCAGAGAGAGATCCCCTCCTCCTCCTCCTACAACAACAACAATAACAAGGAGGAGCCCGCCGGCATCGCGCGCGGGGCTGGGCGGACGGAGCGGGGCGCCGAATGCCAATGCCGCGGCGGGGCAGGGCCGCGGCGGGGATCTGGACGGGACGCCGGTGGCAGAGGCAGGGGAGTGGGCGGTGGTAGGGGATGGGAGGGGAGAGGGAGGTGGCTGCGGCTGGCCTGCTCACCTGACCTGACCTGACCCGCTGCCTGCCTGCCGGAGCGACGGTGGGATTTGGCGGGTGGCGCGACGCGGGTCGGGTCTGGTCCGGCCGGCCGCTGGAGCGCGCGCGCCCGGTTGGGTTTGTTGCCGCTGCCTGCCGAGACGTCGTAAAATGGAAGGGGTTTTTTCCCGTTATATCGAGTGGTCGGCGCGCGCGTTGCTCCGACATCGTTTTTCAACGGCGTTGCTTTTATTTATCTATATATCTACAACAAGGCGTACACCGGCAGCATCATCCTTCCACTCCTTCGCACACATGCCTCTCTCCTGTCGGCGTCAAACAATGTGGTCTTACTGATATTCCAACCCGATCGGCCGCCTCCGCAGCCGTCCGATCTGAAAGTCACAAATCTCCACGCATCCGATCCATACAAGAGGAACCCCGGACGCGCAACAGTTTTGTCATGTGTGTGCGACATCTGGCAGATCCGACGCGCTATCCTTGGCACTGACTCACCAATTTGGGCTCGACAAACCCCGTACGCGCAACAATTTTGTCATGTGTGGACTCACCAATTTGCCGGCCCGAATAGATCCCTATATTCGATCGTCTCAGATTTTGTTTTACGGGATCTTGCAAACCACGACCAATTTTCACCATATCTATGAGAATTGGCTTGTTTTGCCGGAGCCCTTTCCCTTGGCACGAAGGACATTTCCGCCCGATTTCGTTCCCGCCCCACTTCCCGCGGTTGCGGCCGCCGCACCTCCCTATCGTTGCTTGCTGCCCTCGACTGCTCCGTGCCGTCCGTTAGCACCGCCGCCCCGTGCCGCATCCATTCCACCAAGTTCGAGGGCGGCGGGTGCTCATTTGGCTCTGCGGGGTCGCAGCCGCCGCCAGCGCCATAGATTCGCCCCGAAGCTCGGTGCGCGGCCTTGTAGGCGGCGGATCCAGTTGGCTCCGGCCCCGGCGAGCCTCGAAATCAATGGGGGTCACCCGCTCGCGCTGGTTGAAGGGCTTTCGGTCGGTTTAGCTTCGGCTGGAGGGGGGAAGAAAGGGTCGGCCGGCGGGGGAGAAGAAAGTGGCGACCGGCTTTGCTTCAGGGAAGGTGTGTCCAACGCCCTCGTATATTTTGATTCAATTTGGATGGATAGTTGAGGTTCGGGTGAAATTCATGGGCGTGCTTTTTTAGATGGATTGGAGTTTGTTCTCGTCGTCTTCGTCGGATGATTCGGTTTGGGCTTGGCAAACACAAAACCTGACGCCAGAGCCCCGCAGTTGAGCACCAACTTGAGCGCTACCATGAGGCTATGGGAACGAGTTCTGCTGCCTCCTTCCAATGGGGGAGCAGAGGAAAAGCAGTCGCAAAGGAATAGAGGGTCGTGGCTAGCGCTTAGCGCAGGGCGGCCATGGCACTCTCAAGGCATGCAACAAAACATAATGAAAATAATTAAATTGTTAAGAGGAACAAATAAGCTGTAATGGCAATTGCAGGCACCAGGTTAGTTGGGTGGAGCGATCTCGTGTGATCTAGGGACAAAATATCCTTCAACGCGTGACGGATCCACCATACACAATTGACAATATACATGGTATGCTTATAATCTTATATGCAAATGTTCTAGAAATATATTGATTGGTGCATGAAGTATAATTAATTAGCTGTGGCATGATGGTTTGCTCATGCATGCCCAAAGACATGTGTGTACTACATCCTTCATGGTAGTTGTGCTTCATAGCAAATGCGCCATTCATGTTCACCAAGATTGTTTGGTCAACTATGGCAACTAGCTCCCATCCAAAACACATGACCCGTATGTTTTATCTTTAAAGTGATATAATAACTAGCTTCTGGTTGCAATGGAATGATCCACATTCCTTTGCACATAACCGTGTGGTTCTTTACATGTGTTTGTAGTTCGATCTGGTTTTCACTACAAGGCCCAATGTTGACTGATATATGCTCATGTAGATTTGTGATACATTCCGTTGCAAAGTTTAAATCAAGGCGACAAATGACTCTTCTTCTTGCGACATACAAGTCCCGTTGTTAGCCAACATCCATGTGCAAGCAGAGATTCATTCTTAAAAGGTGTTGTTTTATGTGTTGATATATCGCCCGCTGGCATGGTGGTAGATAGGACTTGAATATACTATGTGGATGACCTCCCATATTTTTCTCCTTTTTGAACTGATTCATTTGTCATCATTAATAATTTATATGGTTAAGTCGACGCAAAGATCAGAGATGTATCCTCTTTTACGAAAACAGGGGGAGGGGCAAGGGGGAGAGGGAGATAGAAGGTGTGTTATAAGATGGATTGAGTCTTATTGGGTCTGTGTGTGGTTTATGGGCCTCGTATGTCAAATACATGTCATGTCACCAGAATATGAAGGTTAAGCGTATTTTAGAGTACATATAAACTGTGCTAGAGGGTGAGGTGCACTTTGTCACGTCGTCCTTCAGTCATGAGTAAAGCCTCTTTTCCTTAAGATGGTCTATTGTGGTCACTTGTTTTATAGTGTGTGTTTATTCACCCTTTGCAGGCTTCGTTCTTATCCAGTGAAGGCAGTATCTGGTGTGTGAGGTGGAGTGAGTTGTTATGTGTGGTTTGATGCCAACGTTTGGCATTGGCAATATAAAAAATTGCCAAAATTTTGCAGCTTCTTGTGAGATTGGCAAGAGACATGGTAAGCAACCATGCACTAATCAATATTTGGCATTTGCCAAATGTTGGCAATGCCAATTTTTGGCATCAAATCAATTACACTCGTAATGTTTTTACCTGCAGTATAGAAATCAACATACAGGTGCCACCTGGGGGTAGACCCAAACATAACGCCCATCAGCGATTCACTCCATTACAGGTTGGTCCACCTACGACCCTCAAAGCAACGACACAATTGGAGCTGATTACAAGAAAGCACAGTGTAGTGTTTATATCTTTGTATATAAATAATTTTTGGGGGCCAAAATGACACTAGAAAAGTTCAACGACAATTTCCTAAAATAAATTCAATGGCAGTTCTCTCTTAGAAAAAAGCCACTAAACCATTGACTCACTACTATATCTAAATAACTGTTTTTCATGTAAGTTCAGTGGACTTTGTTGATTTCATATTGTGGTAAAAAAATTAAATGTTCCCAAGAAAGTGGAAAATAGAGGTCTTTGTCCTACTTTCCGCGATCATGATTCATAATTCCTGCAAAAAAGAAGTCACAATAGCAGCAGTGCAGGCACGTTGGTAGGGGTTCATCGTGGTTCGTGGGGCATTGGTGCGAATTTCAGTTTGGGAAGTCGAACGCTATAGCATCGACCTAAGAGCATCTCCAACAGGCGCCCAAAAAGAGCTCCGCGCACTAAAAATTCGTTTTTTTGGGCGCCCAACAGCTCCAGCAGAAGCTGTAGCGCTAAAAAGTTTTGGGCGCGCGCTGAAAAACGCTATCGTCCGCAGCATATTTTGGGCTCCGGATTGCGCGCGCTTCACAATTTGCACTGTCTGTTTTTTGGGCGCGCGTCTTTGGGTGTCTGCTAAAGCAATATTGGTTCCGGCGCACTAAAAGTGCTAAAGTGGCGCGCTATAACTTTTATTGGGCGCGAGATTTTTGTGCGGCCGTTGGAGATGCTCTAAGAAAGAAAGACCCATGAGGGGACGACAAAGCAAAAACATTCTCATATGCATGGTTCCAAATTTGGCGGTGCACTGCAGGCCGAAGCCGGAGAGTAAAAGAACTGAGGAACCACGTAGTCCTACGTAGGTGCGCGAATCAGTCCGAGATCCATCCACCCACATGAGGCAAAAAAGCAGATCTCATTCTCATCCCATGCCAAAGCGTGGCGATCACTAACCCTGATCCGGATTCCGGGTCCCGGGATCCACGATCGCTTGCCTGACCCGACCCGGCCGGCCGCAACAACCATTCTTTTGTGTCGAAGCAAAGGTCTCAGTCAGTCGAGTCCAAGCACTTGGTAGTACGAGTACTTAATTAGCGGCGTCCCAAGTAAGCAGGTTTGTCTGTCAGGTGCCCGTGGACTGTCCGAAGGCGACGCCGGCGTTTGGTGGACCTAACTCACGCGCGTAGTGTTAAGAAAATTGCCGGATTGGTTATTGTACCATGCCATGCACGACGCCCTGCCCACCGGCGGCGAGATCCGGCAGCCATGATTAAGCTTCTTTTTTAGCCATGATTAAAGAAGCTGCACTGGAGTTTTCTGGTGGGAAGGTAAAAGGGTGCCGGTTCAAATTCATTATCAAGTTGGGTTCATCCATTTTTGGCCCCGAACCTGGCAGACAGAGTGGAGTGTGATAAGCACGCAAGCACGTGCTCCTGACGTGGACACACGCGTCTACGTACGTCTCTGCTGCTTATCCGTACCCGTCAGCTAGCTCCACGCGCCTTCATGCCACCGGCCGGCCGCCCCCCCCCCCCCCCCCCCCCGACGGCGTCGCCGGCGTGATCAAGGATGTCGTCCGTTGTGTACCGGCCTCCGGCCCTTGCGGTCTGACTGGGCAAGAATATCTACAGCCAGAACCCTCAATCCGTGCCAAACGCCCAGGCGACCTCTGCCTAACCAGACCGGACACAAATCCGGTCCAAACATCTAGACTGACCGGCACTCTTTGTACCTGGCCCATATTTGCGACAGATATAGAGACGCCCGGACGCACCCCTCCTTTCCCGACCAACCCTCTCTTCTTTTCTTTTCTCCCTTGTCCGCACGGCTGTCACCGGACTTCCGCCACCATCTTTGCATCGCCGTCATCCCAAACCCAAAGCTTGGCCACCTGAGGCCCCTACCCACACTGTCGCCGACCGTGCCGCAGCCGGTCAAGGTCGCCGCCCTGGTACGTCCAACTCCCCCCTTATATACACCTCGTGCTCTAGGTGTTCCACGTAATGTCCGAGTCGGTTTTTATTCTTTTGGCCTCTACTTGCGGGTCACTGATGTATTCGTCGTGGAATGATGGCTATGGGAACCCCGACCTTGACGAATTCATATTCAACGAGTTCATTGCCTCGTCAGATTGTAACGACGTAGATGCCGAAATGATGATGATGAGCATACAAGAGGAGATGGAGCACGTGTTGAACTTCAAGGGCTCCATGAAGGGTCGGAAAGTTATTTCCCGGGATAGGATTTTCGATGCACGGCTTCTGTACACGGCCTGCTTCGCTGTGGACCCAACATACCATGAAGGTTTTTTTTCGACATGGCTTCCAAATGAGCAGAAACTTGTTCTTGTGTGTAGTGACTGCCGTGGGAAGCGGAGACGCTTTGACAACTCATGACATGTTGTGTGATCTTGCACAACATGATTATCGAGGATGAGGATGAAGGGCAGCCCACACGCATGATTTTGACAAACCTGGTATTTAGGTCCGCCTCCCGGAACAAGAGGCAGAGCACATTGCCAACTTTATAGAGATGCATGCATAAATGCGAGATCAACATGTACATTTGCAACTTCTGAATGATTTTGTTGAGCATATGTGGGTCCATGCTGAAAATTAGTGAACTTTGCTTCAATTTATCAATTATGCATTAGGAACAATATTTACGTTTGAACTATGTTTGACTTCATGTATTCTTGAGTACGAACACTTTGTATTTATGTGCACTGAACTATGTTTGGCCAAATGATCAATGCTGCATGTGTTTGCATGTATTTGATATTTTCAAAGTAGGGATTGTGATTGCAAAATGCATTATTTGAGGGCCGTCAGGTCACTGTCGGCAGGTGCATTCGCAGACGTATAGAGCTCCGGATTAGGAAATTCCTGTTGTAGATGCTCTAATTCCAGCGTTACGCCATCTCCAACGCTGACCCTAAAACTAATATATTGTTTCTCTGTGAACTGGTTAGGATCAGTCTACGAACATTGATGCAAGAGCCGGCCATCCAACCCTATTTCTTGAATGTTCGTCTCAGTTTTTTCTAAGATCGCAACACTCAAAATAATTATAGAAAATAGCACAATTCATCTATAAATAAAATGCAAATACCAATAATACAACAATAGTAAATATTACATACGAGATAACCAGATGTTCATCAAGTTTTTCAAATTTAGCGATACTAGAGCCAGAGCGGGCACATGTCGTCCCACGCATAATGCCCCTTGAGCTTCATTGAACAATGCATGTACATGAATGGTATGCGCTCGGTCATGTAGTACTTCACGACAACGCGTGCTGGCTATACAACATGTAGAGCAACATTGAGTGAATAAATGAATTAATCAACATGTAGAGCAACATGAAGTAAAACTTATGATCTCCCTAGTTGCCAAGCACAATGGCCACATTGTTTCCACTCGGTAAATCGCAGCAAAAAAGTTCATGATGGAGTTGCAGATGGTGTGCCATCGATGTGATATCGACTTCTCACATTGCGTCCATGGATGACGTGCATATGTCGTAGGGCGTGAAGTTCTTTTTCTCATGAAAGGAAGCATGCATGCGCTGCCAAAAGAGCGAGCGAGCTCCTTGCATTTCTACCTGCAAAGCACGCAGATACAATCAATCATGCATAACACAACAATTCATCCTCCATTACTGAGTACCCGTAATTGAATTACTCTAGAAAACATCGAGAAGTTCTACACAACAGCTCAGTGCATTTTACCGAACACGTGTCGACGTCGGGCATGGTGTCTGCCATGGACGACTTCAGTAGGGGAAAGGAGGGTACCTGGCTGCGGAGGGATCCTAGGTGGATGGCGGCGCAGTCCAAGGCGAGCAGGTGTGTTGGTGGGGGCTGCAGACGTCCTACGATGCCTGGGCAATAACCGGAGAGATACAACGGCGGCGACGGATGATACGTCTCCGTCGTATCTATAATTTTTGATTGTTTCATGCCAATATTATACAATTTTTACATACTTTTGGCAACTTTTTATATGATTTATTGGACTAACCTATTGATCCAGTGCCCAGTGCCAGTTCCTATTTTTTGCATGTTTTTTGTATCGCAGAAAATCCATATCAAACGAAGTTCAAATGCAACAAAATTTCACGGAGAATTATTTTGGAATATATGTGATTTTTGGGAGTTGGAATCACCGCAAACGGAGGCCCACACAGCCCACAAGACACCAGGGCGCGCCAGAGGCCCCTGGTGCGTGGTGGTGGGTTGTGCTCACCTTGTACGTTGGTTGGAGATCTACTTTGGGCGCAAGGAAGCTTATATCCGGAAAAAAATCGTGTTAAAATCTCAGCGCAATCGGAGTTACGGATCTCCCGGAATATAAGAAGCGGTTTTCGGCCAAATCAGGGGAACACGAAACAGAAGAGAACAAAGAGGGAGATCCAATCTCGGAGGGGCTCCCGCACCTCCGCCGCCATGGAGACCAATGACCAGAGGGGGAACTCTCCTCCCATCTAGGGGGAGGTCAGGGAAGAAGAAGAAGGAGGGGGGCTCTCTCCCCCTCGCTTCCGGTGGTGCCGGAGTGCCGCCGGGGCAACGATCGTGACGGCGATCTACATCAACAATCTTGCTACCGTCAACACTAAATTTCTCCCCCTCTATGCAGCGGTGTAACACCTCTTCTCCCTGCTGTAATCTCTACTTAAACATGGTGCTCAACTCCATATATTATTTCCCAATGATCTATGGTTATCCTATGATGTTTGAGTAGATCCGTTTTGTCCTGTGGGTTAATCGCGATCTTGTTTGGTATGATTGTATATTTTATTTATGGTGCTGTCCTACGGTGCTCTCCATTCTCGCGCAAACATGAGGGGTCCCCGTCGTATGGTGTTGCAATATGTTCATGGTTCGCTTATGGTGGGTTGCGAGAGTGACAGAAGTGTAAACCCGAGTAAGTGGGGTATGACGTATGGGAGTACAGAGGACTTGATACTTAATGCTATGGTTGGGTTTCACAACCTTAATGATCTTTAGTAGTTGCGGATGCTTGCTAGAGTTCCAATCATAAGTGCATATGATCCAAGTAGAGAAAGTATGTTAGCTCATGCCTCTCCCTCATATAAAATTACAAGAATGATTACCGGTACTTGTTCTCGATTGCCTAGGGACAAATAACTTTCTTGTTGACACAAACCCTTTTACTAAACACCTAACTTTTATTATCTTGCAAAGTACTTCTAGTTTTATTCTTACAAAGTAGTTCTAGCATCACCGCTACAAAATAGTTTCACACTTGTTTCCGGTAAAGCGAATGTCAAGTGTGCGTAGAGTTGTATCGGTGGTCGATAGAACTTGAGGGAATATTTTTTCTACCTTTATCTCCTCGTTGGGTTCGATACTCTTATTTATCAAAAGAGGCTACAAACAATCCCCTATACTTTTGGGTTATCAAGACCTTTTTCTGGCGCCGTTGCCGGGGAGTTATAGCATGGGGTGAATATTCTCGTGTGTGCTTGTTTGCTTTATCACCAAGTAGTTTTTATTTTCTTGTTCTAAGTTGTTCTCTATCTTCAGTTATGGATATGGAACACGAAACACCAAAAAAATTTAGTTGTACCTGCTACTCATGGAGATGGGGAACCTCCTAAAACCCTCGATGCTCGTTATGTGAAAGATATTATGCACTACTTTGACAATCCTGAGAAAACCCCATTCAACTATATAATGGGAGTAACCTTGGATCAACGTGAATACTTTAGGGATTATCGCTTGACTCATAAAGGGAAATTGTTATGGGATCAAATTCATATATTGAAGTGGTATGCTTGGAATCTATGCTCTAGATATGATTATACTTGTTGCTCTAGGATGAATGCTCCACATCTTCCCTTTTCATGCAAATTTAATGCTAATAAAACCTTAGCTTCTTATGCTAATGGTATATATGATTACTATGATGTGGAACGAATAGAAGAATTTGTTGCTTTTAAGGGTGCACATGAAATTGAATCTTTGTTTGAAAAGTTTGAAGATTTTGATGATTCAGTTTATAGACCTGAAAATCTTGCTATCCTTAAATATTGCTATGATAATTATAAATACAATTACGATATCGATGTATTTATTGAGAATAATTTTGCTGTCCAAGAAGAGACTAATATTTTGCAGGAGTCTATGGAAGAAGAAATACATGAAACTGCAAGCTCATTGGATGAAAAAGATGATGAGGAGAGCGAAGAACAAACGGAGGAAGAGCGGATTAGCTACTCGTGCCCACCTTCTAATGAGAGTAACTCTTCAACTCATACATTATTTAATGACCCTTCGTGCTTACCAAAGGATGAATGCTATGATTATTGCTATGATCCCGTTGATTGTTTTTTAATATCCCTTTTTGATGATGCTTGTTATGCTTGTGGCCAAGATGCCAATATGAATTATGCTTATGGAGATGAACTTGCTATAGTTCCTTATGTTAAGAATGACATTGTTGCTATTGCACCCACACATGATAGTCCTATTATCCTTTTTGAATTCTCACAACTACACTATATCGGAGAAGTTTGCTCTTGTTAAGGATTATATTGATGGGTTGCCTTTAACCGTTGCACATGATGATTTTGATGAATATAATATTCATGTGCTTGCTGATCCTACTTGCAATTATTATGAGAGAGGACCTATATCTCCACCTCTCTATGTTTCCAACACGATAAAATTGCAAGAAACTGCTTATGCTATGTATTGGCCTTTACTTGATGTGCATGCCGATGCATAGGAAGAGAGTTATACTTCGTCATTGCTTGATATATGTTGCTTTGTTCTCACTACTAAATGCCAAATCATTGCTAATTAAAATTGGCTTTGATATACCTTGGGATCCGGGTGGATCTATTACTTGAGCACTTTATGCCTAGCTTAATGGCTTTAAAGAAAGCGCTGCTAGGGAGACAACCCGAAAGTTTTAGAGAGTCACTTATTTCTGTTGAGTGCTTTTATAAAGTTTAAAAACAAAAAATGTAGAGGGGAACACAAAACTTTTCAAAAAGGAAAGTGAAAGTGAGAGAGACAAGCATTGTTGAAGTGGGGGAGCTCCTTGAACTTTGTTCATGCTCACGGAAACTTTGTGAATCTTAATTACAGAAACTTTTCAACAAAAATAATTATCCCCATGTACAATTCCATTGTATTATAAAAATAATGTGCCAAGATTTGCCTTTAGGATGTTTAGATTGCTTGTTGGTTTGTGCGGTGCAAAACAGAAACTTTGGCTGTAGTGCGCGATTTTACATTTTTTACTGGAACGTCAAATGGTTCTGAAACTTTTTGCACAATCTTGCTATACAAATTTTTTATTTTTCCTATTTTTTCAGAATTTTTAGAGTTACAGAAGTATGGTGGATGTTCAAATCTTTACAGACTGTCCAGTTTTCACAGATTGCTGTTATAGCTTCATTATTTGCGTATGTTTGAATTCTTGTTGAAGCCCCCTTGACTTGGGGCCATAGAATTGTGATAGCATACAGTGGGTAATGTACATGATGGGATTTCATTGCCATGTTCACTAACCCCGCCACTAAAAGTTCGGTTCAGTTTTGTGTGGATGAAGTGTTTGAAGATCGAGGAGGTCTCGATGTGAGGAGAAGGAGGATAGGCAAGAGCTCAAGCTTGGGGATGCCCAAGGCACCTGAAGTAAATATTCAAGGAGACTCAAGCGTCTAAGCTTGGGGATGCCCCGGAAGGCATCCCATCTTTCTTCAACAAGTATCGATATGTTTTCGGATTCGTTTCGTTCACATGATATGTGCAAATCCTGGAGCGTCTTTTGCATTTAGTTTTCATTTTTATTTTATGCACCATGCTGGTATGATATAGTCCATGGTTGATTTATAGAATGATCATTGCACTTCACTTATATATTTTGAGTATGGCTTTATAGAATGCTTCATGTGCTTCACTTATATCATTTGAAGTTTGGGTTGCCTGTTTCTCTTCACATAGAAAACCGTTGTTTGTAGAATGCTTTTTTGCTTCACTTATATTTATTAGAGCATGATCTTTTATAGAAAAAAATTAAACTCTCATGCTTCACTTATTAGAGGGTCAAAAGGAATTGGTCAATTGCATGGTTAGTTATAAAATCCTACATAAAACTTATGGATCACTGAATATGATATGTTTGATTCCTTGCAATAGTTTTGCGATATAGAGATGGAGTATGTGGGAGGTACTAGTAAACAATTGTGATTAGTAAGAATATTGGCGTTAAGATTTGTGATTCCCGAAGCATGCACGGATAGTCTCTCGTTATGCTATGAAGTTGGAGCATGATTTATTATTGATTGTCTTCCTTATGAGTGGCGGTCGGGGACGAGTGATGGTCTTTTCCTACCAATCTATCCCCCTAGGGGCATGCGTAGTAGTACTTTGCTTCGAGGGCTAATAAACTTTTGCAATAAGTATATGAGTTCTTTATGACTAATGTGAGTCCATGGATTATACGCACTCTTACTTTTCCGCAATTTGCTAGCCTCTACGGTACCGTGCATTGCCCTTTCTCACCTCGAGACATGGTGCAAACTTCGCCGGTGCATCCAAACCCCGTGATATGATACGCTCTATCACACATAAGCCTTATTATATATTCCTCAAAACAGCTACCATACCTACCTATTATGGCTTTTCCATGGCCATTCCGAGATATATTGCCATGCAACTTCCACCGCTTCCATTTTGATGACTTGAGCATTCATTGTCATATTCTTTGCATGATCATATAGCTGACATAGCAGTTGCTGCTTAGCCACCGTTCATCATTTTTCATACATGTTACGCTAGATCATTGCACATCCTAGTACACTGCTAGAGGCATTCATATAGAGTCATATTCTGTTATAGGTATCAAGTTGTAATTTTTATTTCTTTTGAGTTATAAGTAAATAGAAGTGTGATGATCATCATTATTCATTTTTAGAGCAGTGCCCTAGTGAGGAAAAGATGATGGAGACTATGATTCCCCCACAAGTCGGGATGAGACTCCGGACAATGAGAGAAAAAAAAGAAAAAAAGAAAAAAGAAAAAAGGGGAAAGAAAGAAAAAAAGAAAAAAAGGAAAAAAAATAAATAAACAAAGAGAGAAGGGGCATTGTTAGTATCCTTTACCACACTTGTGCTTCAAAGTAGCATCATGTTTTCCATATGGAGAGTCTCCTATGTTGTCACTTTCATATACTAGTGGGAATTTTTCATTATAGGATTAGATGCATACCCACTTAGTTTTCATATTGAGCTTTCATACACTTATAGCTCTTAGTGCATTCGTTGCATGGCAATCCCTACTCCTCACGTTGATATCAATTGATGGGCATCTCCATAGCCCGTTGGTTAGCCGCGTCGGTGTGAGACTTTCTTACTTTTTTGTCTTCTTTATATTTACCCCTATCATCATACTCTATTCCACCCGTAGTGCTATATCCATGGCTTGCGCTCATGTATTGCGTGAGGGTTGAAAAAGCTAAAGCGCATTAAAAAGTACGAACCAATTGCTCAACTTGTCATCGGGGGTGTGCATGATAAATACTTGTGTTAAGAAGACATATCATGACAAGACTATATGATTTTGTAGGGATAGCTTTCTTTAGCATTGATATTTTGAACGACATGATTGTTTGTTCGGATGCCTGAGTATTGATGTCTTTATGTCAAATTATAGACTATTGCTTTGAATTACTTATATCTTAATATTCATGCCATGATTAGATATATGATCAAGTTTATGCTAGGTAGCATTCCACATAAAAAATTATCTTTTTATCATTTACCTGCTCGAGGACGAGCAGGAATTAAGCATGGGGATGTTGATACGTCTCCGCCGTATCTATAATTTTTGATTGTTTCATGCCAATATTATACAACTTTTATATACTTTTGGCAACTTTTTATATGATTTATTGGACTAACCTGTTGATCCAGTGACCAGTGCCAATTCCTGTTTTCTGCATGTTTTTTGTATCGCAGAAAATCCATATCAAACGAAGTCCAAATGCAATAAAATTTCACGGAGAATTATTTTGGAATATATGTGATGTTGGGGAGTTGGAATCACAGCAAACGGAGGCCCACACAGCCCACAAGACACCAGGGCACGCCAGAGGCCCCTGGCGTGTGCTGATGGGTTGTGCTCACCTCGTACGTCGGCTGGAGCTCTACTTGGGGTGCAAGGAAGCTTATATCCAGAAAAAACCGTGTTAAAATCTCAGCGCAATTGGAGTTACGGATCTCCCGGAATATAAGAAACGGTTTTCGGCCAGATCAGGGGAACGCGAAACCGAAGAGAACAGAGAGGGAGATCCAATCTCAGAGGGGCTCCCGCCCCTCCGCCGCCATGGAGACCAAGGACCAGAGGGGGAAATCTCCTCCTATCTAGGGGGGAGGCCAATGAAGAAGAAGGAGGAGGGGGGCTCTCCCCCCCTCTCTTCCGGTGGTGCCGGAGTGTCGCCGGGGCAACGATCGTGATGGCGATCTACATCAACAATCTTGATACCATCAACACCAACTTTCTCCCCCTCTATGCAGCGGTGTAACACCTCTTCTCCCCGCTGTAATCTCTACTTAAACATGGTGCTCAACTCCATATATTATTTTCCAATGATCTATGGTTACCCTACGATGTTTGAGTAGATCCGTTTTATCCCGTGGGTTAATCGTGATCTTGGTTGGTATGATTGTATATTTTATTTATGGTGTTGTCCTACGGTGCCCTCCGTTCTCGCGCAAACATGAGGGGTCCCCCTGTAGGGTGTTGCAATATGTTCATGGTTCTCTTATGGTGGGTTGCGAGAGTGACAGAAGATTAAACCCGAGTAAGTGGGGTATGATGTATGGGAGTAAAGAGGACTTGATACTTAATGCTATGGTTGGCTTTCACGACCTTAATGATCTTTAGTAGTTGCGGATGCTAGCTAGAGTTCCAATCATAAGTGCATATGATCCAAGTAGAGAAAGTATGTTAGCTCATGCCTCTCCCTCATATAAAATTACAAGAATGATTACCGGTACTTGTTATCGATTGCCTAGGGTCAAATAACTTTCTTGTTGACACAAACCCTTTTACTAAACACCTAACTTTTATTATCTTGCAAAGTACTTCTAGGTTTATTCATGCAAAGTAGTTCTAGCATCACTCCTACAAAATAGTTTCACACTTGTTTCCGGTAAAGCGAACGTCAAGTGTGCTAGAGTTGTATTGGTGGTCGATAGAACTTGAGGAAATATTTTTTCTACCTTTAGCTCATCGTTGGGTTCGACACTCTTATTTATCGAAAAAGGCTACAAACGATCCCCTATACTTGTGGGTTATCAACGGACGAGGATTGTGCGGATGCAACGCAAGGGAATCAGGAGCGGAGAAAGAAAATTGGACCGGGAGGAAGATTTGAGTGGGCTGAGGGTGTCAGAGTTCTACGTGAAGGCGGTCCGGACTTCCGCAAAGCCCCCCCACCCCCCCCCCCCCCCCGTCCCAAGTTTTGCGTACGATTTTGTGGGAAAAAGGACTTCTGAATCGGTCCGTAGATGGAAAGGATACCATATTGCATCAAAAAATCCTTTCCATCTAGTGCGGACCAACTACGGTCTGATTCGGACGCCCTTTTTCCAATTGGATACCAACGGGACCAACAAACCACCCATTGTACTTTTTTATACATGTTAAATGTTTTAAATACATAATTAAAATGTGTTTCAAATACATGTTTTTGAACACTTTCTGAATACGTGTTAAACATTTCCAAATACATGTTTGAACTTTTATTGTAATGAAACATTTGTTAAACTATGTAGAGAATTTTGAAGAGTTTATAAATATATTTTAAAGGTATTGAACATTTTATCGAAATGCACGAACATTATTTAAAGGTAGAAAATATTTTTCAATGACACAACTTTATTACATTGCACTTTTTTATAAGTTATCACGTACATTTTTTAAACGCATTACATTTCTCAAACGATGCAAACCGGTTTTTAGTGCTATCAACATTTTCTAAATTAGGCCACAAAATTTTACACTGTGTTCACATTTTCCAATATATATATATATATATATATATATATATATATATATATATATATATATATATATATATATATATATATATATATATATATATATATTGGAAAATGTGTGTGTGTGTGTGTGTGTGTGTGTGTATTTGATTTTCTTTGAAAATATGAGCAAGGAAAGAAAATAAAATAAAGAATTGCATACTAACTGAAGCTAGTTGGGCCGGCCCAACTGGAAGCGATGCTACTTTCCAACTCGCGACAGTCGGTTTATAAATTCGCCCCCACCTTCTTGTAATCCACAACTGAGGGCATGTTTCTCAAAAAGAAAGGGCATGTACAATGATGATATCTTAGAAGTGTCATATAGAATAGATCAATAGATGCTGAGATGGATAAGAGAGAAACCATAAGAAAGGCCTTGCCTTCTTTTAATTAAGAGATGATCTCTTAGCAACAATTGTCTCACTACATATTAAGGGATATCTAGTTATTGGAGATAAAAATAAGAATAGCCCATTGTACATCATTTTTATTGTCTTCTCTAGATTACAACCATGCCAGCCATTGTACATGTATTGCTCATTGCGATACATATGGCAGCAATCGCCCACGCGAGCTCGCGCGTGAGCCAACCCACTAATCGTTCTCCCGACGATGGTTTTTGGAAGGTTCTAGAAGCTTCCCAACCGGTTTTGGGAAGCTTTGGGGAATGTTGCTCTTTTTCTGCTTTCTTATTGTTCTTTTATTCTTGTTTCATTTTCATATCTATTGCGGTTTTTTGTTTTACTTTTCTTTAACTTTCTTTTTGTTTGTATTTTCTAATTCATAAACTTTTTATATTTTTGTGTGTATTACTTGATGATTTCTGTTCAATTTAGCCAACATGTTTTGAATTCATGAACACTTTACACATTTCCAAACATTTTTCAAATTCATGATTTTTGTTCAAATATATGACTTGTTTAGAACATCACGTGTTTTTAATTAAGAATTTGTTTTTATAGAAAAATAACTTTTCATTCATATTTATTTTTCGAATTTGCAAGCACCTTTTAAATTTCGTCTCATTTTTTAAATTGATATAATTTTTCAAAATTCAAGAATATTTTAAAAAATTAATGATTTTTCTAAAATTCATGCATACTTGATTTTTTTTTCGCAATTTTCTGAACATTTTCAAGTTTACAAATATTTTCCATATTCGTTGATATTTCTGAATGGAAAATTAAATGACCGAAGTAAAAAAATGAAGTGAAAAATAGGAAAAAAAACATGTACATTGCCGCCTTCAATTGCTAGGGCCCACTCCGCTTGCTAGGCCGGGTATATATGGGGGGTGTTGGGTGTTGGGGGGCGTGAGTGATGATGCACGCTGTAGTGCTGGCTACTAGCGAGAGTTATATCTATTTTCAGAAAATCACTAATTGAGAAGTACTCTTTGCAAAGATCACTCTCACCTTCTCAGGTTGTGACAAGTGACGTGCTGCATGTGCGCCACTTGTCGCAACCTGGGAGTTTTCCCCTTTTTCGTAGATCCGTTTATTCAATGTTTTATCTCTTAAACTGTGCATCCAAATCTCGAACCGTTTTCACCGTTGGATTCCTCATGTCGAGATCTTCAAAACTAAATTCTATGCTGATAAGTTTTGACGAACATTTTTCATGAAAAAATCAGACAAAAACAAACAAAAACCGAATCGGGAGCACGTTTTTCCCTTTCCGAAAGAGGCACGACCGTGCCTCCCGCGAAAGCACAACCGTGCCTCTCGCGGAAGAAAAAACAAAAAATGTGTTTTTTTTTTTCATTTTCTGAGAGGCACGACCGTGTCTCTCGCGAAAGCACAACCGTGCCTCTCGCGGAAGCAAAAATGTGCCTCTCGTAGAAGCAAAATCATGCCTCTCGCGAAAGAAAAGAAAACAGAAAACACATTTTTTTGTTCTGAGAGGTCATGCCTCTCGCGAAAGCAAAACCGTGCCTCTCACAGAAGGAAAAAATATAGAGAACATCTTTTTTCCGGTTTTCGAGAGGCACGACCGTGCCTCTCGCAAAGCAAAAACGTGCCTCTCGTGAAAGAAAGAAAAACAAAAAACACGTTTTTTTTCGTTTCCAATAGGCACGGCTGTGCCTCTCGCAAAAGCAAAATCATGCCTCTCGCGGAAGCAAAGCCGTGGCTTTCGGAGAAGAAGGAAAAAACGTAATTTTCGCGCAAATTATTTTTTTAAAATTTTTTTGTCCAAAAGCTAAGGAAGACCGGTCGAAGCAAAGCCGTGCCTTTCGAATTAGAGAAATGTTCATCAATGTAAAAAATGTTCAACAGTTCAAAAAATATTCATCAAATTCAGTTTTTTTCGTTCATCAGATTTAATTTTTTTCATCAAAATTAAAAATTTGTTCATCGAATTAAAAAAGTTTCATCAAATATAAAATTTGTTTAATGATTTCAAAAACTGTTCATTGAATTCAAAATTTGTTCAGCCATTTTTTGAAAAAAATGTTCTTGAGTACAAATTTGGTTCATCAAGTTCAAAAAACATTCATCGAATTAATTTTTTTATCAATACAAAAAATGTTCATAATTATTTCCAGAAAAATAAAAAACTGCTCATTCTTTTTAAATTGTGATTTTTTTTGGTTCAAGAAGTGCTCTTGAATTCAGTGAATAATTTTTCGAATCCGTGGACTTTTTTGAAAGTCAAAACTTTTTTTGAAATCTCAAAAGAAATAACAGGGGTTACCTGGCGCCCCGCATGGGCCGGCCTAGAAGGCGCGCAAGGAAAGGGGCAGGGGTGCGCGTGCCTATTCCCTGGCGCGCAGTTCGCTAAATAGGAGCACCCGTATTTTCGGCTGAGATGTAAGGGGAGGAACTAGTTGACGAGCGCTCCTTCGCGAGCCTCACAACGATCAGCGCCACTTGGCGCGCTCTCAGCCGCCGCCATGTGTCACGCTCTGGACGCTCCCTTCGAATATTTTTTTAATTTTCCGCACGTTTCGGCTTTTTGAACGATTTTTTTTTCTGTTTTTCAACTTTTTAGTTTTTAACTGGTCTTCCTTAACTTTTAGGCCAAAATAAAGAAAATTGTGGAAAAACGTGTTTTTTTTTCTTTCACTATAGGCATGGTTTTGCTTCCGCGAGAGGCACGGTTGTGCTTTCGCGAGAGGCACAACCATGCCTCTCGGAGACGTAAAAAGAAAACGCGTTTTCTGCTTTTTTGCCAGAGGCACGGTTTTGCTTCTGCGAGAGGCACAGTTTTGCTTTCGCGAGAGGCACGACCGTGCCTCTCAGAAAAGGCAAAAATGTGTTCTCTATTTTTTTCCTTCTGCGGGAGGCACGATTTTGCTTCCACGAGAGGCACGGTTGTGCTTTCGCGAGAGGCACAACCATGCCTCTTGAAAAGGAGAAAGACGAGTTTTTTGTTTCTTTCTTCCGCGAGAGGCACAGTTGTGCTTCCACGAGAGGCATGGTCGTGCCTCTCGGAAACGAAAAAAACACATTTTTTGTTTTTTCCTTCCACGAGAGGCACGATTTTGCTTCCACGAGAGGCACGGTCGTGCCTCTTTCGTAAAGGGAAAACAACCGTGCTCCCGGTTCGGTTTTTTTGTCTGGTTTTTTTTGATCGGTTTTTTTGTGAAAAAAGCCGTCAAAACATATAAACATGAGATCTAGTTTTGAAGATCTCGATGCGAGGAATCCAACGGTGAAAATGGTTCAAGATTTGAACGCACGGTTTAAGAGATAAAAGGTTTTGAATAAGCGGATCTATGAAAAAAGAAAAACCCTCATGTTGCAACAAGTGACACATGTAGCGTGCCAGTTGGCACAACCTGAGGAGGTGGGAGTGATGTTTGCAAAGAGTACTTCTCAATTAGTGATTTTGAGATGTAAGTAGGTCTTTGATGTCTACTACGCAATTTTATTCTTGTAGACACGTGTTGGGCCTCCAAGCGATTCCTCAAGTGGATGACCTAAGGTTTATCAATCCGTGGGAGGCGTAGGATGAAGATGGTCTCTCTCAAACAACCCTACAACCAGATAATAAAAAGTCTCTTGTGTCCCCAACACACCAAATACGATGGTAATTTGTATAGGTGCACTAGTTAGGCGAAGAGATGGTGATCCAATTGTAATATGGATAGTAGATATTGATTTTTGTAATAAGAACAATAAAAAGAGCAAGGTAGCAATTGATAAAATGGAGCACAAACGGTATTGCAATGCTTGAAAATAAGTCCTAGGGTCTGTACTTTCGCTAGTGCAATCTCCCAACAATGCTAATATAATTGGATCATATAACCATCCCTCAACGTGCGATTAAGAATCACTCCAAAGTTCCTATCTAGCGGAGAACATAAGAAGAAATCATTTGTAGGGTACGAAACCACCTCAAAGCTATTCTTTCCGATCGATCTATCCAAGAGTTCGTACTAAAATAACACCAAATAATTTCAGATTCATAATACTCAATACAACACAAAGAACCTCAAAGAGTGCCCCAAGATTTCTACCGGAGAAACAAAGACAAGAACGTGCATCAACCCCTATGCGTAGATTACCCCAATGTCACCTCGGGAATCCGCGAGTTGAGTGCCAAAACATATATCAAGTGAATCAATACGATACCCCATTATCACCACGAGTATTCATATGACATATGTCTAGTGCTCCCAAATCCATAAAAGTATTCAATCCGATAAAACGAAATCTCAAAGGGAAAACTCAATTCATCACAACAAGATAGAGAGGGGAAAACACCATATGATCCGACTGTATTAACAAAGCCCACGATACATCAAGATCGTGACATCTCAAGAACATGAGAGAGAGAGATTAAACACATAGCTACTGGTACAAACCCTCAACCCCGAGGGTGGACTACTCCCTTGAAGATGGCCACCGGTGATGATCTCCCCCTTCGGCAGGGTGCCGGAACGGGGTCTAGATTGGTTTATCGTGGCTACAGAGCCTTGCGGCGGCGTAACTTCTGATCTAGGGTAACATCGAGGGTTTTTGGAATATTTGGTGATTTATAGGGCAAAGAGGGGATACGGGAGGCAACGAGGTGGGCACAACCCACCTGGGCGCGCCTGGGCCTCCAGGCGTGCCCTGGTGGGTTGTGCCCCCCCCTCGGGGCACCCCCCATGTCCTTCTCTGGCCCACTAGATGTCTTCTGGTCCATAAAAAATCCATAAAAAGTTTCGCGGTGCTTGGACTCCGTTTGATATTGATTTCCTGTGATGTAAAAAACAAGCAAAAAACTGCAACTGGCACTGGGCACTAGGTCAATAGGTTAGTCCCAAAAATGATATAAAGTTGCTATAAATTGATTGTAAAACATCCAAGAATGATAATATAACAGCATGAATACTTCATAAATTATAGATACGTTGGAGACGTATCAGCATCCCCAAACTTAATTCCTACTCGTCCTTGAGTAGGTAAATGATAAAAAAATAATTTATGAGGTGTGAATGCTAGCAAAGTGCTTAAGTTTGATCAATGATAAGTTCAATCACTTTTCCTAGCATCATAACAGCAATTCTTTCTTATAAAACTTCTCATGTTAAAGTAGCAACCAATTCACATGTTAAGGTTCAAACAATGAATTCTCTTGAAACTTAACAACCTATGTTCTCAGTCACCAAACAATTGCAATTCAACTTATTCAACAGAGTCTAAGTAAGAGCTCCACATACTCAACCATCATATAGTATTCTATGATTGCTAACACTCACCGCATACACGTGAGCAAAACGTTTCAACCGGACACATAGAAAGATAGGGGCTTATAATTTCACCTCCCAACGTATTCACCTCAAGGGTCATGTCAACAATAATAACTCATGCTACGCATATCCGACTGGATATATGTGCCTAGATCTTTCCTCACCACATGATGCTTTCCAAAAGAGAAAAATAAAAAGGAATAGAGAGAAAAACTTTGACTCTTGCATGAAAGTAAATACATAAAAGTAAAAGGTAGACCCTTCGCAGAGGGAAGCAGAGGTTGACATGCGCTTTTTGTTTGTATTCTCAACTCCTTATTGCAAGAGAACGTCACATTATATTGCCCCCTATGATAGCAACCTTTATTATGCAGTCTGTCACCTTTATTCTTTGCCATCACAAGTTCGTACAATGCTCAATTTTCTCTTACATAAATGATCTAACACTTTTAGAAGCAATTTTTTATTGCCTTATTGCACCGATGACAACTTACTTGAAGGATCTTACTCAATCCTTAGGTAGGTATGGTGGACTCTTGAAAATAAGAATTGGGTTTAAGGGTTTTTGGATGCACAAGTAGTATCTCTACTTGGTGCAGAATTTTTGGCTAGCAAAGATGGGGGGCAAGCACCACATGTTGAAGGATCTATGACAATATAACTTCTCTCTAAATATGAACAAACATAAATCATTACATTGTCTTCCTTGTCCAACGTTAAAAAATTTGGCATATAATATTTTGATGGGGGCTCACAATCACAAAAGATTCCCAAGATAGTGTATTTGCATGTGAAAGTTCTATTCCTTCTACTAATCATTCATGAATTGCTTGTATGACCAATATTGTCATTGTCAAGCCTCAAAAGATTTCACTTTCTAAACCCAATGTGAAGCTACCACTAGGCATGATATGAACATATAATTTCAGCTTCATTATATTCAATTTATTCAACAATTTACCCATAGGATATAAGTGAAGCACAAGAGTAAATGACAAGCTACTCCAAAAAGATATAAGTGAAGATCAAACGAGTAGTTAAGTAAATGGGTAGCTATTTGAGGACTCTCTCTTATTTAAAAACTTTTAGATCTAAGCATTTTATTAAAATAGCTAGCAAAACAAAACAAAATGACATTCCCAGAATAGCACAACTCATGTAAGCAAAAACTTAGGCTCGACCGATATTAACCGATAATTGTTGATGAAGAAAGGTGGGATGCCTACCGGGGCATCCCCAAGCTTAGATGCTTGAGACTTCTTGAAATATTATCTTGGGATGCCTTGGGCATCCCCAATCTTGAGCTTTTGTGTCTCCTTAATTCCTTTTATATCACTGTTTCCCTAAATCTTAGAAACTTCATCCACACAAAACTCAAAAAGAACT
Organism: Aegilops tauschii subsp. strangulata; assembly: GCF_002575655.3. Taxonomy (NCBI): domain Eukaryota; kingdom Viridiplantae; phylum Streptophyta; class Magnoliopsida; order Poales; family Poaceae; genus Aegilops; species Aegilops tauschii. Next base: position 66,968,667 of record NC_053041.3, on the reverse strand, counting down.
CATGAGATAAGTTAGTATAAACCAATGCAAAAACCTTATCATTCTCTACTGTAGCAAATCACTAAAATTATTATTCAACATTGCATACTAAATGCCCTCTGCATATTTAATACTCCTGTCCTCAAGTAGAATCATTAAATAAGCAAACATATGCAAACAATGCAAACATAATAGCAATCTGCCAAAACAGTATAGTCTGTAAAGAATGCAAGAGTATCAATACTTCTTTAACTCCAAAAATTATGAAAATTTACCACACTGTAGAAAATTTATCAGAGCTTACTGTTCAATAAGTTTCAACATTTTATCACATTCTGACTTTTCTTGGGAATTTTTGCAACAGCGGTAAACTTTCTGTTTTGAAACAGCAACATATATACTTGCAAAATAAGCATGGTAAGGCTATCCTTGACTCGGTTTGATATTGATTTCATGCGATGTAAAAAAAAAGCAAAAAACAGCAACTGACACTGTGCACTGGGTCAATAGGTTAGTCCCAAAAAATGATATAAAGTTGCTATAAAATGATTGTAAAACATCCAACAATGATAATATAACAGCATGAATACTTCATATATTATAGATACATTGGAGACGTATCAGTCTTGCGTGAAGGGTTTCCCTCGTCTCGTTGTTTGTGGGTAGGCCCATTATCCCCTTTTTCGGTCGCTAGCTTCTCGTTACTCGATTCGCTGTTTTTTTTAACACAGTACAATCGAAATCGTTCACATACACAGGCATACACATGCACCTCGCAATTGACGATAACGTCTTATCCCACCGAATCAACATCGCCGGAAGCCTGAAATAAATCCAGGAAAATGCGAGTACCAATGGCAAGTCTCAGATTTGAACCCTGGTGGGTCGGTGATACCACTGTCCTTCTAACCATCCAACCACAGGTTGGTTCGCGCTCAGTTGCGTGTTTGTTCGTTGGTTTTGGTTCCGTTTTCTTCTATCTTTTTTATTTTTTATTTCTATGTTTCTTCATAGTTTTCTTCGGATTTTTTGTCTTCTCCTTTGTCTTTTTAACCGTTTTCTTCGTTTAGTCCTATTTTTACTAATATTTTTATTTTCTTTTTTGTTCATTTTTTTGTTTCTTTCTTCGTTTTTACTGTTTTTTATATTTTCTTTATTTTCTTTGTTTTTTTAACAAAGGTAGGATTCCAAAGGACCCAGACCCATTCCATTAGATAAACATCAATTCTCACATTACATCAGGATCCAAAAGAAAGTGGAAAATACAACCAAGTCCCTGACTGTATTGCAAAGAGGACCCCACATAGAGAACGGGAAATGCGATTGGGTTCTTTGTTTTTCTTTTAGTTTTCTTGGTTTTCTCATGGGTTCTCATGTTTTTTGGGGTTTTAGTTTTTCTTCATTTCTGAGGTATTTGTTTTGTTTCTTATTGTTGTTTCTCCAGTTTTCCCCGCTTTTCTTTCTTTTTTCTTTTTTCTTCAACACATGTCTACATTTTTCATACACATTGTCTATTTTATGTACACATCAGAAAACATTTATTTATACATGTTTAACAGTTTTTGAACATAACTAACATTTTCTAAAATTTACATTTGAATACTACTTTTTTCATACACATTGTACATTTTCAGTATATATCAAGAACATTTTGTAAACACATGTTTATCATTGTTGGTATACATCAGAAACATTTTTTGTACATGTTTAACTTTTCTGAAATAGATGATTATCGTTTTGAAATCATATATTATGGACGTTTACACTTTCCATACACATTGTACATTTTTTGTATACACCAGGAACATTTTATATATACATGTTTGAAATTTTCCAAATAAATGATTTACATATTTAAAACTTATTTTTATGTCTGCCTTTTTCCATACACATTGTATATATTTAATACATTGTAAACATTTTTGGACACATATTTAACATTTATTAAATGCATGATTAACATTCTTTTGACAATGCATGTAAAGTATATTTTGTAATATATATGTTTAGAATATTTGGAAGTATGAACAAAAGTAAAAAAGACTGAAATACGTGATTTTTTGGCAGTGGCCTCCTGTGCGCCAAGGCCGGCCCAGTCTGGCGCTCGCCTTCAGGCGAGGTTGCACTGTATCTCGCGTGGAGCAAGACATAGACGCGCCCTCGCTGCTAGCGACCCACACCCGCGTCCCTCCCAATCAGGCTCCCCTCGACAACCAAAAGTCCAATGCTGCTTCCTCGGCCACTTGAGCTACACCAAAGATCTAGTGCTACCAACCTTTAGGTGCTACCGTGATACAAGATTCTGGACCGTCCAATTCTCAGATCAGACGGCTCTCAACAACTCTGCAACGTTTGCAAAAAAGCCTACGAGGAGTCCAAAAATTGCGCATAGGCCTAGCAGATCCAACATCTCCCGGATGTCGTCCGATCTAAGAATCTGACGGCCCAGATGCCTGTATCACGGTAGCATCTAAGTCTTGGATGTTGGGGAACGCAGTATTTCAAAAAAATTCCTACGATCACGCAAGATATATCTAGGAGATGCCTAGCAACGAGCGGGGAGAGTGTGTTCACGTACCCTCGTAGACCGAAAGCGGAAGCGTTAAGTAACGCGGTTAATGTAGTCGAACGTCTTCGCGATCCAACCGATCAAGTACCGAACGCACGACACCTCTGCGATCTGCACACGTTCAGCTCGGTGACGTCCCACGAACTCTAGATCTAGCCAAGGGGGGCAATCCTACTCCAAGTAGGAGTTGGATCCCCCCTTTCCTAGTCCAACAAGGAGAAGAAGGAAGGAGAGGGGAAAGAGAAGGAAGGAGGGGGCGCCGCCCCTCCCCCTAGTCCAATTCGGACTAGGCCCATGGGGGGCGCGCGGACAGCCCTTGGCTGCCCCTCTATCTCTCCCCTAGGCGCAATAAGGCCCATTACTTCTCCGGTGGTTCCGATAACCCTTCCGGCACTCCGATATTTATCCGCTGACCCCCGGAACTCATCCGCTGTCCGAATAACATCATCCAATATATCATTCTTTATGTCTCGACCATTTCGAGACTCCTCGTCATGTTCATGATCACATCCGGGACTCTGAACAACCTTTGGTACATCAAATCACAAAACTCATAATACATATCGTCATCGAACGTTAAGTGTGCGGACCCTACGGGTTCGAGAAGTATGTAGACATGACTGAGACTCATCTCCGGTCAATAACCAATAGTGGAACCTGGATGCTCATATTGGTTCCTACATATTCTACGAAGATCTTTATCGGTCAAACCGCACAACAACATACGTTGTTCCCTTTGTCATCGGTATGTTACTTGCCCAAGATTCGATCGTCGGTATCATCATACCTAGTTCAATCTTGTTACCGGCAAGTCTATTTACTCGTTCCGTAATGCATCATCCCGCAACTAACTCATTAGTCACATTTCTTGCAAGGCTTATAGTGATGTGCATTACCGAGAGGGCCCAGAGATACCTCTCCGACAATCGGAGTGACAAATCCTAATCTCGATCTATGCCAACTCAACAAACACCATCGGAGACACCTGTAGAGCATCTTTATAATCACCCAGTTACGTTGTGACGTTTGATAGCACACTAAGTGTTCCTTCGGTATTCGGGAGTTGCATAATCTCATAGTCATACGAACATGTATAAGTAATGAAGAAATCAATAGCAACAAACTAAACGATCATAGTGCTAAGTTAATGGATGGGTCTTGTCCATCACATCATTCTCTAATGATGTGATCCCGTTCATCAAATGACAAGACATGTCTATGGCTAGGAAATTTAACCATCTTTGATTAACGAGCTAGTCTAGTAGAGCCATACTAGGGACACTCTGTTTGTCTATGTATTCACACATGTACTAAGTTTCCGGTTAATACAATTCTAGCATGAATAATAAACATTTATCATGATATAAGGAAATATAAATAACAACTTTATTATTACCTCTAGGGCATATCTCCTTCAGTCTCCCACTTGCACTAGAGTCAATAATCTAGTTCACATCGCCATGTGATTTAACACCAATAGTTCACATCTTTATGTGATTAATACCCATAGTTCACATCGCCATGTGACCAACACTCAAAGGGTTTACTAGAGTCAATAATCTAGTTCACATCGCTTATGTGATTAACACCCAAGAGTAATAAGGTGTGATCATGTTTTGCTTGTGAGAGAAGTTTTAGTCTACGAGTCTGCCACATTCAGATCCGTAAGTATTTTGCAAATTTCTATGTCTACAATGCTCTGTACGGAGCTACTCTAGCTAATTGCTCCCACTTTCAATATGTATCTAGATCGAGACTTAGAGTTATCCAGATCGGTGTCAAAGCTTGCATCGACGTAACTCTTTACGACGAACTCTTTGTCACCTCCGTAACCGAGAAACATTTCCTTATTCCACTAAGGATAATTTTGACCATCCAGTAATCCACTCCTGGATCACCATTGTACCCTCTTGCCAAACTCATGGTGAGGTACACAATAGGTCTGGTATACAACATAGCATACTTTATAGAACCTATGGCTGAGGCATAGGGAATGACTTTCATTCTCTCTCTATCTTCTGTCGTGGTCAGGTTTTGAGTCTTACTCAATTTCATACCTTACAACTCAGGCAAGAACTCCTTCTTTGACTGATCCATTTTGAACTCCTTCAAAATCTTATCAAGGTATGTACTTATTGAAAAATCTTATCAAACGTCTTGATCTATCTCTATAGATCTTGATGCTCAATATGTAAGTAGCTTCACTGAGGTCTTTCTTTGAAAAAACTCCTTTCAAACACTCCTTCATGCTTTCCAGAAAATTCTACATCATTTTCGATCAACAATATGTCATTCACGTATACTTATCAGAAAAGCTATAGCGCTCCCACTCACTTTCTTGTAAATACAGGCTTCACCGCAAGTCTGTATAAAACTATATGCTTTGATCATCTCATCAAAGCGTATATTCCAACTCCGAGATGCTTGCACCAGTCCATAGATGGATCGCTGGAGCTTGCACACTTTGTTAGCACCTTTAGGATTTGACAAAACCTTCTTATTGTATCATATACAACTCTTCTTTAAGAAATCCATTAAGGAATGCAGTTTTTACATCCATTTGCCAGATTTCATAAAATGTGGCAATTGCTAACATGATTCAGACAGACTTAAGCATCGCTATGAGTGAGAAAATCTCATCGTAGTCAACACTTTGAACTTGTTGAAAACCTTTTGCGACAATTCGAGCTTTGTAGATAGTAACACTACTATCAGCGTCCGTCTTCCTCTTGAAGATTCATTTATTTTCTATGATTTGCCGATCATCGGGCAAATTCATCAAAGTCCACAATTTGTTTCCATACATGGATCCCATCTCAGATTTCTTGGCCTCAAGCCATTTCGCGGAATCTGGGCTCATCATCGCTTCCTCATAGTTCATAGGTTCGTCATGGTCAAGTAACATGACCTCCAGAACAGGATTACCGTACCACTCTGGTGCGGATCTTACTCTGGTTGACCTACGAGGTTTGGTAGTAACTTGATCAGAAGTTTCATGATCAACATCATTAGCTTCCTCACTAATTGGTGTAGGAATCACTGGAACTAACTTCTGTGATGTACTATTTTCCAATTCGGGAGAAGGTACAATTACCTCATCAAGTTCTACTTTCCTCCCACTCACTTCTTTCGAGAGAAACTCTTTCTCTAGAAAGGATCCATTCTTAGCAACAAATATCTTGCCTTCGGATCTGTGATAGAAGGTGTACCCAACAGTCTCCTTTGGGTATCATATGAAGACACATTTCTCCGATTTGGGTTCGAGCTTATCAGGTTGAAGCTTTTTCACATAAGCATCATAGCCCCAAACTTTAAGAAACGACAACTTGGGTTTCTTGCCAAACCACAGTTCATATGGTGTTGTCTCAACGGATTTAGATGGTGCCCTATTTAACGTCAATGCAGCCGTCTCTAAAGCATAACCCCAAAACGATAGCGGTAAATCAGTAAGAGACATCATAAATCGCACCATATCTAATAAAGTGCGGTTACGACGTTCAGACACACCATTACGCTATGGTGTTCCGGGTGGCGTGAGTTGCGAAACTATTCCGCATTGTTTCAAATGAAGACCAAACTCGTAACTCAAATATTCTCCTCCACGATCAGATCGTAGAAACTTTATTTTCTTGTTACGATGATTTTCCACTTCACTCTGAAATTCTTTGAACTTTTCAAATGTTTCAGACTTATGTTTCATCAAGTAGATATACACATATCTGCTCAAATCATCTGTGAAGGTCAGAAAATAACGATAACCGCCGCGAGCATCAACACTCATCGGACCGCATACATCATTATGTATTATTTCCAACAAGTCTGTTGCTCGCTCCATTGTTCCGGAGAACGGAGTCTTAGTCATCTTGCCCATGAGGCATGGTTCGCAAGCATCAAGTGATTCATAATCAAGTGATTCCAACAGCCCATCAGCATGGAGTTTCTTCATGCGCTTTACACAAATATGACCTAAACGGCAGTGCCACAAATAAGTTGCACTATCATTATTAAACTTATATCTTTTGGCTTCAATAGTATGAATATGTGTATCACTACGATCGAGATTCAATAAACCATTTATATTGAGTGTATGACCATAGAAGGTTTTATTCATGTAAATAGAACAACAATTATTCTTTGACTTAAATGAATAACCATATTGCAATAAACATGATCCAATCATATTTATGCTCAATGCAAACACCAAATAACATTTATTCTAGGTTCAACACTAATCCCGAAGGTAAAGGGAGTGTGTGTCGGAGTAGATGACCACGGGTAGCCTAACCGGCTCCCCCTGGCTCTTCAAAAAAATACCGGGCCGGTCAAGCCCTCAAGCGTCCAAGACACATGGCCGCCTTCCTCTGGTCGGCTGGCCCACCGGCCGGCTTCCGGAAGGCGGCAAGGCTCTGACGGCTCTCGCGAAGAGGGCCGACTCCTAGCAGCCGGCCATGAGAAGGCCGGCTCCTAGCAGGCGGCCAAGCATGCCCCCTCAAAGTCTGCACCCACATAACGGTGATGAGACGGGGCGTGGCTACAGTAAAGCCTGCCACCCCTGAATCCCGGAGCACGCATGGCCACAGTGCGCCGTACGGGGCGGCCATCCCCCGTCCGGCGCAACACTGTTGCCATGTTGACCATGACGCAACCCACGACAGGGTGTCAGTACGGCCCGCAGGCGGCGGGCCCCTCCATCCAGAGAGACACCAGAGGGCGGCCAAGCCTCCCCCAGTCGGCCTAGGAGGTAGCCGGCTCCCAACAGCCGGCTTGCTCCCTCCCTTGAAGTATGTGCACCATTAAGGAGACAAGACGGGGTAAGGCTACAGTGAGAGCCCACCAGGCGGCGGCACTGTAGCCATGCTTACTCTGACAAAGCCATATTCATCAAGAGCGAGGCCACAGTAACCAGCCGCTGACAAGACCCCCGGGCGGTGGGGCCGGCCTGTTGGCCGAGAGGCCGGCAGCCGGCGGGACCCACCAGTCGGCAGGCCCCAGAGGCCGGCAGAGAAGTCAGCGATTACAGACACTGATGGCCTGGACCCACATCCAGCCGGATTACCATTGTACCCCTGGGGGGTAGGCTTATATAAACCCCCCAGGGCACCCATGCAAAGGGTTGATCTCTTAGAGTTTTAGACACCACATAGAGAGAAGAGGAGAGCTAGCCTTGCCCTTCTTCTTCCTCTAGCCAAACAGCTCAAGGAGCCTCTTGTAGCCACTTGTGTTGATCTAGTGATCATGCGGAGACCCCGCAGAGCAGGACTAGGGGTGTTATCTCCACGGAGAGCCCCGAACCTAGGTAAGATTCGCCGGCGTGCATGTCTTCGCCTTATCCCGTTTCCAGGCACCGGCGATGTCTTACTGGCACCCACAATGATAAGCCACCCGTTGGCATATGTCGCACCTACCACCCGACATTTGGCGCCCACCGTGGGGCCAGGTGCACCGTCATCCGGAGACCTGCTCTGGACGGGAACCCTTTTTCTCCCCAGCGAGCGTAGCCAGCCCGGCACGCCCGATGGCGCTTGGCCTGACGTGCTGCGTGGTGTCGACGACGCGTGCGCAGCGAGCTGCCTCGCCGATCTTCTTGGTGAGGCTCGCATCTCCGACGAGCCTGCGTCCGACGCGGGAACAGACTGCCCCGAGAGCCGCCTCGTCAGCCTCATCGACCAGCTCCACGTCTCCAGCGAGCCTGCTGTAGATTTGGAGTCGGTCGGCTCCACCGACCCGATGCTCGTCGACTCCGACACCGCATCGCTTGACGCCTTCCCCACCAACGTGGTGATCATCGACGACCCTCTTCCTCAGGCCGACAGTGGTGGCAGCACCGTCACTGAGGTGCTGGTCATTAGCCACGGCGCCGCCTCTGGCGAAAACGCCCACGACGCCATGCAAGCAGCGCTACACGACCTGTCCACCCCCATCCCGGCCGACGCAAACGCCGAGACACTGGAGTCACGTCGCCTCGCCCTCATCGCGGAGGGCCAGAAGATAGCATCCATGAGCCGCCTCGCCGAGGCTTACCAGCGCGAGGTTGACCGCGCCGCCTTTGGCACGCCGCCTGCTGGCGGGCCGAGCCGGATTGGCGTCGTCAAGAAACGCGGCGCGGCCATCGCCAGCATGCTGGGAGCAGACCGCACGGTCTACGCCATGCCACTCGAGAACCTGCGCGCCGCCCAAGCGGCTGTAGACGAGCTGAACAGGCTAGTGGGTGACGAGCTCCATTACATGACCAGACGCATCCAGCAGCTGATCGACGCGGCCGCAGAGCGGCATGAAGCTGGCACCCGCGCAGAGAGTCCTCCCCCACGCCGAGAGCATGGCGCGACATCCCGAACACTGACTGCGGGCGGCGCCCACGCAAGAAAGGACAAGGAGCCGACTGCAAGCCGCAGCCGGACTCGCCTCACCATCGAGCGCGACGCAGAGGGCCGTCCCCGAGCTGTGGAACAACGAGGCAATCCGCCTCCTCCTCCGCCTCGTGGGAAGAGATATCCCACCCCGCCGTCTGTCACGCATCCGACGCTCAGCGGCCGACTAGGCCACCGCGAAGGAGTCGATGAGAATGATGCCCGCCACCGGATCGACCGCCTAGCACGATCCCTGGCGCTAGAAGAAGAAGATGATGTCGGCCCGCCTTGCTTCGGTCCCCGCATCCGCGACGAGCCCTTTCCCAAAGGGTTCTCGCTCCCAAGAGACACGCTGAAGTACAACGGCTCGGTGAAGCCGGAAGACTGGTTGATCGATTACTCCACTGCGGTCCGCATAGCAAACGGCAACAGGCGCGTAGCCGTGAAGTACGTCCCTCTCATGCTTCAAGGCACGACAAGCACCTGGATGAACAACCTCAAGCCCTACAGCGTCAGCAGCTGGTTAGACTTCACAAAAGTCTTCATCCGCAACTTCACCAACACGTACAAGCGGCCTCCCAAGCCTCGCCAGCTCTCCTTGTGCGTCCAAGGGCCCAGCGAGTCAACTTGCGACTACCTCACGCGTTGGGCCGAGCTCCGCAACTCCTGCGAGGGGGTGCACGAGGTTCAAGCCATAGAGTACTTCACCGCCGGGTGCCGAGAGGGCACCCTCCTCAAGCACCGACTTCTCTGCGATGAGCCGACTACACTCGACGAACTGCTGATCATAGCAGACAAGTACGCCACGGCCGATTCTTCGATGAAGACCGAGCTCCGAGTGGACGTCTCCGGAAAGGTGCTTCCTCCGGCTCCAAGGACACCGGCTGGCGACTCCAACCGACGCCCGCATCAGAATGACAACAAGCGCAAGGCTCCTATGCCGCCTTCTACCAGTCGGCAGGTGGCCACAGTCGAAGACGAACAGCCAGAAGGGCGGCCCATGCCCAAAAAGCAGAAGGGCGGCATGCCGGCTTGGCAGCCGGCTTTCTCCTACGAGCAAACCCTTGATGCCCCCTGCAAGTTCCACAGTGGCGCGAAGCCATCCAACCACACGACTCGGAAGTGCCATTGGCTCACACGAATCTCCAAGGGCGAGGGGCTCATGCCTCCTCCGCCTGCTGGCCAACCCCCTCCAGCCCCTCAGTAGCTGGCTGCTCGACCAGCAGTCGGAGCCATTCAAGACGAGTTCCCTGACGAGTACACTGCCTACGTCATCTTTACAAGCCAAGCTGAAGACAGGCGCAGCCGGCGCCGACAACACCAAGAAGTCAACGCGGTCGCCTCCAACAACCCAGAGTTTATGCATTGGTCTGAGAAGCCTATCAGCTGGAGCGGGGCCGATCACCCAAAGGTGATGCCGTCTCCGAGCTCTTATGCATTGGTGTTGGACGCCACCCTCGCGACAGAAAGGCGGGCTGCCCGTTTCTCCCGAGTTCTGATTGACGGTGGGAGCAGCATCAACATCCTGTACCGTGACACCATGGAGAAGCTGAACATCAAGACGAAGCAACTTATGCCTAGTCGGACTATGTTCCATGGCATTGTACCCGGCCTGTCCTGCTCACCAATCGACAAGATCAAGATAGATGTTCTCTTTGGAGACAAGGACCACTTCCGCCGAGAAGCAGTCTGGTTTGAAGTGGTGGATTTAGAGAGCCCTTACCACGCGTTGCTTGGCCGACCTGCCCTGGCCAAGTTCATGGCTGTGCCCCACTATGCCTACCTCAAGATGAAGATGCCGAGTTCCAAGGGCATCATCACCATAGCCGGAGACTACAAGAAATCCTCCGAATGTGCTGCAGCCAGCAGCCGACTGGCCGAGTCCCTTGTGATTGCTGCAGAGAAGAAAATGCTGGACCGAGTTGTGGCCATGGCCGGCAAGCAGCCGCCCCTGTCCCCTGACCCCAAGGAATCTGATACTCAAGGCTCCTTCCAGCCGGCCAAGGAAACAAAGAAGATACCTCTGGACCCAGAGAACCCGGAGAGGTTTGCTGTCATAGGAGCAGACCTGGACAACAAATAGGAAGGCGACCTCGTCGATTTCCTCCGTGAGAATCGGGACATCTTTGCATGGCCCCAAAGGACATGCCGGGAGTTCCGACGGATTTCGCCGAGCACAAACTGCACGTCCGAGCAGATGCAAAACCAGTCAAGCAGCCCCTCCGCCGACTGTCGGAGGAAAAGAGAAGAATTGTTGGAGAAGAGATAGCACGGCTTCTAGCAGCCGGCTTCATTATGGAGGTGTTCTTTCCGGAATGGCTTGCCAACCCAGTCCTTGTGTTGAATGAAAACAAGAAGTGGCGCATGTGTATATACTATACCAGCCTCAACAAAGCCTGCCCCAAAGATCTGTTTGCCCTGCCTTGAATCGATCAAGTGATAGACTCCACAGCCAGATGTGAGCTGTTGAGTTTCTTGGATGCTTACTCAGGCTACCATCAAATCAAGTTGGATCCAGCCGACCGCCTGAAGGCCGCCTTCATCACACCATTCGGAGCTTTCTGCTACCTGACTATGACATTCGGCTTGAGAAACGCTGGTGCCACTTTTCAGCGTTGCATGCAGAAGTGCCTCCTCAAGCAGCTCGGCAGAAATGCCCACGTCTATGTAGACGATATTGTGGTGAAGACGGAGAAGCACGGCACCCTGCTGGAAGACCTCAAAGAAACATTTGACAACTTGCGCCGATTTCAAATCAAGCTCAACCCTGAGAAATGCGTGTTCGGAGTACCAGCCGGCCAGCTTCTAGGCTTCCCGGTCTCTGAACGCAGCATCGAGTGCAACCCAGTCAAGATCAAGGCCACAGAAAGGATGGAGATTCCTACCAAGCTGCGAGATGTCCAAAAGTTCACCGGGTGCCTAGCCTCCCTTCACCGCTTCATCAGCCGGCTAGGAGAGAAGGCTCTCCCCCTGTACCGACTCATGAAGAAACCTACTCACTTCGAGTGGAATGACCAAGCGGACCAAGCTTTTCACGAGTTGAAGAAGATGCTGACCACGCCGCCTATCTTGGCGGCACCGACTGAGAAAGAACCCATGCTCCTTTACATTGCCGCCACTAGCTGGGTGGTCAGCACCGTTATCGTGGTTCAGCGCCCAGAAGAAGGCCGAGCTGAGTTAGTCCAGAGGCCGGTGTATTTTTTGAGCGAAGTACTGTCCACCTCGAAGCAAAACTACCCGTACTACCAGAAGATGTGCTATGGTGTGTCCTTCGCTGCCAAGAAGCTCAAGCCCTACTTTCAAGAACATCCCATCACGGTCGTATGCACTGCCCCGCTTGCCGAGATCATAGGCAGCCGGGATGCATCCGGCCAGATGGCCAAGTGGGCCATTGCGCTGGCTCCTTACACGATCTTCTACCAGCCTCGCACCGCCATCAAGTCCCAAGCATTGGTCGACTTCCTTGTCGACTGGGCCGAGACTCAGTACCTGCCGCCGGCTCCCGACTCCACTCATTGGCGGATGCACTTTGACGGATCCAAGATGCGCACCGGCTTGGGAGCCGGCATCGTCCTCACCTCTCCCAAGGGTGACAAGCTCAGATACACATTGCAAATTCATTTTTCCGCCTCCAACAACGTGGCCGAGTACGAGGCGCTCATACATGGGCTCCGGCTAGCCAAAGAACTCGGCATCCGCCGGATCCTGTGCTATGGCGACTCGGACTTGGTGGTCCAACAATCATCTGGCGACTGGGACACCAAGGACGCAAACATGGCGAGCTACCGCTTCCTTGTTCAGCAACTCAGCGGATACTTTGAAGGATGCGAGTTCCTCCACGTGCCACGGGCCGACAACGAGCAAGCAGATGCCCTGGCACGAATCGGCTCCACCCGACAAGCTATACCAACCGGCGTCTCTCTCCAACGCCTCCTCAAACCGTCTGTCAAGCCGTCTCCAGAATCAGACTCCATCTTCGTACCGCCTGACCCCGACGCAGTCGGATCCAACTTGGGGAACCCAGCAGGCGGCTCGGGGACTTTGACAGACGGCTCGGGGACTGCTGTAGCCGCACCCGGCTCGGGGACTTCAGAACCCGGCCCGAGGACTGCAGCATTCGGCCCGGGGACTGCAATGACACAACAGGCGGTGGCCGACTCCAACTCTTCACCACCCAGCCCACCCACCCTGGTTGCAGTAGCCGTGTTGGCAATAGAAGAAGTCACAGCTCCATCATGGGCCCAGCCCATCCTCAACTTCCTGGTAAACAGAGAGCTGCCGACTGACGAGGTCTCGGCAAGGCAAGTTCAACGCCGAGCCGGAGCATACACAATAGTGAATAGAGAACTCGCTAGGCGTAGTGTCACTGGATCTTCCAGCGCTGCGTCGAGCCTGAGAAGGGCATAGCAATCCTCAAGGACATCCACCAAGGCGAATGCGGCCACCACACGGCCTCAAGATCACTTGTCGCCAAAGCTTTCCACCATGGTTTCTTTTGGCCAACTGCTTTGAAAGACGCCAAGGAACTAGTCAAACACTGCAAAGGGTGCCAAGTTTTCAGCTCCAAGCAACACCTGCCGGCTTCTGCAACTCAAAACCATCCCCTCACCTGGCCTTTTGCCGTCTGGGGGCTGGACATGGTGGGCCCATTCAAGACAGCACGCGGCGGCATGACACACGTGCTCGTCGCCGTGGACAAATTCACCAAGTGGATTGAAGCGAAGCCAATCAAAAAACTGAATGGGCTGACTGCCGTGACATTCATCGCAGACATCACTACCCGGTATGGCATACCACACAACATCATCACCGACAACGGCACTAATTTTGCCAAAGGAGCCTTGGCACGTTTCTGCGCGACACAAGGCATCCGACTGGACTTAGCGTCTGTTGCCCATCCGCAGTCAAACGGCCATGTCGAGCGAGCAAACGGCCTCATCCTGTCCGGCATCAAGCCCCGACTGGTCGTACCACTGGAGCGCTCGGCTGGCTGCTGGCTCGAGGAGCTGCCGGCCGTCCTCTAGAGTCTGTGTACCACCCCCAACAAGTCAACCGGCTTCACTCCTTTCTTCCTTGTATATGGTGCCGAGGCTGTCATCCCAACTGACATCGAGTTCGACTCACCTCGGGTCACCATGTACACGGAAGCGGAGGCCAAGGAAGCGTGAGAAGACGGCGTTGACCTGCTGGAAGAGGGCCGGCTGTTAGCACTCAGCCGGTCCGCCATCTACCAGCAGGGTTTGTGCCGTTACCACAACCGGAAGGTCAAGTCAAGATCCTTCCAAGAGGGCGATCTTGTGCTCCGGCTGATCCAGCGAACAGTCGGCCAGCACAAGCTCTCGGCCCCTTGGGAAGGCCCCTTCGTCATCAGCAAGGCCCTAGGCAACGACTCCTACTACCTGATTGACGCACAGAAGCCCAAGGCCCGTAAGAGAGATGATTCCGGCAAGGAGTCGGAACGACCATGGAACGCCAATCTCCTCCGAAGATTTTACAGTTAAATGCAGTATGTACCACGCTACCTTTTGTATTAAGTACAAGATATCGCCCCCCCCCCCCCCGAGGAACACTCGGGGACTACCCTCTTTTATCTATATATGATGAGTATCATGACCATGAATGTGTTACCACATTTTGTTCTTTTGTCCGGCACCGGGTTCGACCAGTCGGCCCGGGGACTCGCCGCCTTGAATTATGATAAGTTCCACCTGCAGTCAGACAAGTAGTGTGCCGGCATCCAAGCCTTCTCTTGTTGAAAGTCGCAGCTCGCAGAATCGACTGTCCGACTGGCAAGAGTCAAAGGCAGGAAAGGATGCCCACACGAAAAACGGCTAAGGACTAACGAACTTACATAACACAAGCCGACTCCCCACCCCGCCAACCGGCTGGCCGGCTTCCCACTCACCTTGCTACAATCTAAGAAAGCTAAAGTACTTGTCCTCCCAAACGGCCAAGCACTTTCCAGCCACAGACTGCGGAGCAGCTGTCCGGCTGGGAAGGCGGCGACCAAAGGAGGGCGGCAAAGGAAACAGCCGAAAAGATGAAAAGCAAGCACAATCAGAAGCCAAACACATGCAAGATTATATTTACACAAAAGGCCTTCGAAAGGCTGGCATTTAACATAGTTTGAATACACCCCAGTCGGTGGAACTGCGCAAACTTAACAAATATTGTTCAAAGAGTAATGAGCAGGAAAAGCAAAGGTAAAGATGGCGGCTCAGACCAAAGGTGCAACAGGCGAGCCGGGCAGGTCAGTGGAGACGGCGGTGCTGACTGGAGGAGTGGCCGACTGGTGAGTCTCGGCTTGATCATCACCGGCGGCAGGCGGCGTGCTCGCACGCGCCTCGTTGCTGGAGGCACGATCAAGCTGAGGCTGGCCGGTTGCTCCACCGTCCGGCACGGCGTCTTCACCGTCCTCTCCCTCCTCCCCTTCGCCCTTGTCGCTGGAGTCGATCTCCTCCGCCGAGTCTTCACCATCCGCCGGGTTCAGCCCAAACCACTCCTCTGGCAGAGCAACGCCGTCATCATTCAGCTCAGGGGCAAAGGCGCTGGTGTCGGTGTACTCAATGATCGCCGAGGCGCGCTGGATGATAGCTGGCCGCACCGCCTCCAGCTCCTCGTTGGCCTCCTGCCGCCAGGTGGTCAGCTGGGCCAAGTCCAGCCCGGGATACCATGCTCGGACGAACTCCAGCGCCCGCCTGGTGCCTGACCGAGCTGCAGAAGCCTTCCAGGCCTCAAAGCGGCCAACCGCTACCTCCAACCAGTCGGCAGTCCAACTGGGGGTGCGGGGAATCACCTCGCCAGGCCAAAGGGTGGCCAGCACCTACGCCCCAACGCGCTGAAGACGGCGGAGCATGCGGTGAGCCGGCTGGAGGCGGGCCTGGATGGCCAGAAGCTGCTCCTCAAGCGACCGGCGAGCATCCGGCGCGATCTCAGCTCCAACCTGCCTCTGCGCGTCGCGGTGGGCCCCGATGACTTGGCTGGCGGCAACAGAATAACCGGGGAAGTACTCTGCATGAACAAGTAAGAAAAGAAGAGAAAAAACACAAAGTCAGAAGACGGACCAAATGGCAGGCGGCAAGCAAAGGGATGAAGAGGAAGGCGGCCTATCGTCAACCAAATCTTCGATCTGGCCATAGCCGTCACTCAGCGCCTGTTTTGGCTCAGCCCAGCTCGCCGCCTCGGTCTCGTATTCGGCTTGGAGGGCGGCCTCGCTGTCCTTCGCCGCCTTCAGGGCCGCCTTGTGGCTCTCCTCCTGGTCGGCCAGCTTCTTGACCAAGCGGTTGCGCTCCTGAGCCAAGGCGTTGTACTCAACTTCCTTGGCGCAAAGGGCGGTCTGGGCCTCACCCAGTTGCTGCCGCAGGTTGGCATTGGCCTCTGCAGAGATGGCAAAGAAGACAAAAGCAATAAGAAAGAAGTCGCCAGGAAAGATCCGGCCCGACTGCCCAGCAGTCGGCCCGAATCTCGGGGACTACACCCAGTGGGTGCGCTGACGCGCCTCCACGTGAGATAAAAGATGGAACACTTACTCCGGCTCTCAGACAGATCGACGGTCTTCTGGTTCAGCTCCCGGGTCTGGGAGTTGAAGGTAGCCGCGCGGAGGTTGTGATAGTCCTGAGAATAGGGCAAAAGACCGAATGAGAACAAGATAGCATTCGAAGTCTACTGAGAAGTTCCAAGCTGCCTACTCAGCAGCCGGCTCGGAACTCGGGGACTACACCCAGTGGGTGCGCTGACGCGCCCCCATGGAAGAATTCAAAAGCAAGAAACAAAAAAGCAAGAAGACTCACCCGAATGGTTGTCCACGTCGCGAGGAACTCCTGAGTATATGCTTCAGCACGGTGGCCAAAGATTGAAGCCGGTTCCGGACATCTTGCGCTGCTGCGTTCAGCACGGCCGTCTCACCACCTGGCGTCCACCCCGGCGAGCTGGCACTTGCCGTCTCCAGATCCTGGGCCGACGAGCTTGAGCCCGCGGCCTTCTGCGGGTTCGGCGCCGAAGTTGCCTTCCCTGCACGCTGGCGCGATGGCGACCAGACCACAAGGTCCGCCCTCGCAGCCGGCTCGCTTCCAGCCGGCTGCACAGACGGCGCGTTGGGCTGGCCGCCTTGGTCCGCCCTAGCTGGCGATGGCGGAGCCGCCTTCCTCTCCAAGACGACGACGTCGCCCTCCTCCTTCTCCATCACCGGCTGGTCACCGTCGGCTCCCGCCGGCGGGATCACCGGGAGCTCAGGCGCCACTGCGCGCAGGGGGATGACGAGCTGCGGAGGCTGGTTACGCAGGGCCTCCGCCGCCTGCTCCGCGGCTGTAGCCTCCGCCTGAGCCTTGGCCGCTGCGTCGGCCTGTGCCTTCGCCGACTCCTCCATCGCCTCCTGTGCCGCCTTGGCAGCGGCCTCCCTCTGCTCCTCCGCCTTCCGCTCCTCCCGCGCCTCCCGTGCATTCCACTCCATCGCCGCCTGAAGCTCGGCGTGGGGGTCCACGCGGTGGGCACTCGCAGACCCTCCCGCCGCTCCGACCACGGAGGCGGCAGCGTTCCGCTCAAGAGAAAGCGGAGCCCTGTTTTCAAGTCAAGACAAGAACTCAGAGGAATATCAACGAAAAAGAAGAAATGAACATGTAAGAAAATCGGCACTTACGCAGAAACCATTTGCGGCTGCTTCACCGCCTTGCGGAAGTGGGCGGCCTTCGCGGCTGCCTCGTCCTACTTGGTCGCCGCCGCCGCGCTCTTGGGCTTCTTCGGCCGACTGCCGAAAAGGATAGGCGTGACCCGGCTTTTCTGAGCGCCGCCTCGGGCGGCCGACGCGGCAAATGAACCCGCACCTTGCTGATCGGACGCCGGCTGGTGACACGGGACGACTTCCGCCTCGTCATCATTCGGCCAGTCCTCGAAGCCGGCTCCAAGCCCGGAGCCGCCTGCCTCGCCGCCTCCCCCCACGGCGTCGTCGTCCAGAGCGGCCGCCCCCAAGTCGGGGTCGTCCAAGTCGTTCGTCGTCCGGTCGGGGAGATACTGGTGTTCCACCCCCGCGGCACCGGCTGCCGGTCGAAGGAGGGGCTCTGTTAAAACAAGCCGACTGGTCAGAGTCGGCCAGGAAGAACTCGGCAACAGAGAAAGAGAGAAGGAAAAGAAACTTACTGAAGGCGGGGGATTGGCGCGAGAGTACGGCTCCTTGCCGAACTGCTACTCCTCGGTGAGCTTGCAGTTTGCAATGTAGTTCAGCATGTGGGCTACCTCAGCGTGAGGCATCTCCTTGGTGCACAACCGGCTCGGATCGAGGTGCCCGCTCATCTGACAGATCATATGAGGGCGGCCCTGGAGCGGAAGCACCCGGCACGCCACGAAGGCGGCCAGCAGGTCGGGCCCGGTCAGGCCCTCCGACTGGACCAACACCCGGAGCCGCGCGACGGCGGCGGCCCCAGCAGGAGACAACGTCTTGGCCCGATAGGACCATTGGGGCCGCCTCCCAGCCGGCGGGCCGGCTGCATAAGCCGGCAGGTTGACCCAATCGCCCTGCGGGGCGATGCTCTTCACGTAGAAGTAGGACTTCTGCCAGAGCTTCACCGATTGGATCAGCGTGATGGAAGAAAACGGATTATCGCTCGTCGGCCTCCGCACCGCGATGAAGGCGCCGCATTGAGCCAACACGCCCTTGGCGACAGTGCCAAGCTTGGATTGGAAGAACTCCCCCCAGAGTTCGATGGTGGGGAGGACGCCAAGGAAGCCTTCGCACAGGGTGACAAAGGCGGACAGGAGCACCACCGTGTTCGGAGTGAGGTGGTGCGGCTGAAGCTGGTAGAACTCGAGAAAGGAGCGGAAGAAGCCGCTCGCCGGCATGCCGACGCCGCGCAGGCAGTGCGAGCGGAAGATGACCCGCTCGCCCTCCTTCGGCGCCGGCGAAATCTCCCCCTCCGGCGCAAGACGAACCCGCACATAATCTTCACCAGGCAACCGCCGCGTCTTGCGGAGGAAGTCGACGTGGTCCTCGTGGACGTTGGAGCCGTCCCAGGATCCGGCGCGCGCCATAAGGACGGAAGGTCGACGGAGAAAGCGCGGTGGCGGAGAGCGCGCAACCCCACAGCAGCAAAGCTACGACGTAGCAAGAAGACTGGTGGAACGGCGGGGCGGCGAGCAGCAGCGGGAACGGAGAGAAGGAAGAAGAAGAGAACGGCAGAGCGGGGGCGAGCGTGCGAGCATCTGCCGCTCCCCCTCCTCCCCCTACTTATAGCCTAGGTGCACCGAAGCCAAGGAGGCGAGACGTGGGGGGGGCATGAGATTAACTGCGCCCACTCTCCCACGACCCAGGATTATTACGCCATTAATGACGTGCGGAAACCGCCGCTACAAGGCAAACCGCCCGTTTGGGCCACAGAGGATCCACGCGTGGGCCGAGGCGTGGAGTGGCGGGCCCCAGCCCACGGCGACGTCCTGCCGCGCGCGTGGGCTAGCAGGCTATTCCAGCCGAAGGGTGCCATGTGGCGTGCAGGCGACGGGCGGCCGGCCCGCAGCTCGGCGTGCGCGCCAGCTGGTTCCCGCCTTCGGGCTTCAAGCCCTCCCAAGACGGCGCGTCTAATTAGGGTTGACTCCTAGCTGTTGGCTCTTCAAGATAGGAAGCTGCTCGAGCTTCTCGTCTTCCTTTCAGCCGCGAAGCCCAACCAGCTTCGGGTACTACTGTCGGAGTAGATGACCACGGGTAGCCTAACCGGCTCCCCCTGGCTCTTCAAAAAAAATACCGGGCCGGTCAAGCCCTCAAGCGTCCAAGACACATGGCCGCCTTCCTCTGGTCGGCTGGCCCACCAGCCGGCTTCCGGAAGGCGGCAAGGCTCTGACGGCTCTCGCGAAGAGGGCCGACTCCTAGCAGCCGACCATGAGAAGGCCAGCTCCTAGCAGGCGGCCAAGCATGCCCCCTCAAAGTCTGCACCCACATAACGGTGATGAGATGGGGCGTGGCTACAGTAAAGCCTGCCACCCCCGAATTCCGGAGCACGCATGGCCACAGTGCGCCGTACGGGGCGGCCATCCCCCGTCCGGCGCAGCACTATTGCCATGTTGACCATGACGCCACCCACTACAGGGTGTCAGTATGGCCCGCAGGCGGCGGGCCCCTCCAGCCAGAGAGACACCAGAGGGCGGCCAAGCCTCCCCCAGTCGGCCTAGGAGGTAGCCGGCTCCCAACAGCCGGCTTGCTCCCTCCCTCGAAGTATGTGCACCATTAAGGAGACAAGACGGGGTAAGGCTACAGTGAGAGCCCGCCAGGCGGCGGCACTCTAGCCATGCATAATCCGACAAAGCCATCGTTATCAAGAGCGAGGCCACAGTAACCAGCCACCGACAAGACCCCCAGGCGGTGGGGCCGGCCTGTTGGCCAAGAAGCCGGCAGCCGGCAGGACCCACCAGTCGGCGGGCCCCAGAGGCCGGCGGAGAAGCCGGCGATTACAGACACTGATGGCATGGACCCGCATCCAGCCGGATTACCATTGTACCCCTGGGGGGTAGGCTTATATAAACCCCCTAGGGCACCCATGCAAAGGGTTGATCTCTTAGAGTTTTAGACACCACATAGAGAGAAGAGGAGAGCTAGCCTTGCCCTTCTTCTTCCTCTAGCCAAACAGCTCAAGGAGCCTCTTGTAGCCACTTGTGTTGATCTAGTGATCATGCGGAGACCCCGCAGAGCAGGACTATGGGTGTTGTCTCCACGGAGAGCCCCAAACCTGGGTAAGATTCGCCGGCGTGCATGTCTTCGTCTTATCCCGTTTCCAGGCACCGGCGATGTCTTACTGGCTCCCACAATGATAAGCCACCCGTTGGCATATGTCGCACCTACCACCCGACAGTGTGCGATGGTGATCTTATTGACCTTGGAATAACTTCCAACTCACATCATCACCTCGTCCTTAACTAGCCTCTGTTTGTTTTGCAACTCCCGTTTCGAGTTACTACTCTTAGCAACTAAACCCGTATCAAATACTGAGGGGTTGCTATAAACACTAGTAAAGTACACATCAATAACATGTATATCAAATATACCTTTCTTCACTTTGTCATCCTTCTTATCCGCCAAGTATCTAGGGCAGTTCCACTTCCAGTGACCATTTCCTTTGTAGTAGAAGCACTCAGTTTCATGCTTGGGTCTATCTTTGGGCTTCTTCATGGGAGTGGCAACTTACTTGCCATTCTTCTTGAAGTTCCCTTTCTTTCCCTTGCCCTTTTACTTGAAACTAGTGGTTTTGTCAACCATCAACATTTGATGCTTTTCTTGATTTCTACCTTCATCAATTTCAGCATCACGCAG
Organism: Aegilops tauschii subsp. strangulata; assembly: GCF_002575655.3. Taxonomy (NCBI): domain Eukaryota; kingdom Viridiplantae; phylum Streptophyta; class Magnoliopsida; order Poales; family Poaceae; genus Aegilops; species Aegilops tauschii. The sequence continues at coordinate 66,947,486 of NC_053041.3, read as the reverse complement.
AGCTCGGGAATCGTTTTTCGTCATCCCTTGCATATTATAGTTCATCACGAAGTTCCAGTAACTTGGTGATAGTGACTAGAGAACTCTATCAATCACTATTTTATCTGGAAGATTAACTCCCACTTGATTCAAGCGTTTGTAGTACTCAGACAATCTGAGCACATGATCACAGGTTGAGCTATTCTCCTCCATCTTGTAGGCAAAGTACTTGTCAGAGGTCTCATACCTCTCGACTCGGGCATGAGTCTGAAATACCAATTCAGCTCTTGGAACATCTTATATGCTCCGCGGCGTTCAAAACATTTTTGAAGTCCTGGTTCTAAGCCATAAAGCATGGCACACTGAACTATCGAGTAGTCATCAACTTTACTCTGCCAGACGTTCTTAACGTCATTAGCAGCATCTGTAGCAGGCCTGGCACCTAGCGGTGCTTCCAGGACGTAATTCTTCTGTGCATCAATGAGGATAATCCTCAAGTTACGGACCCAGTCTGTGTAGTTGCTACCATCATCTTTCAACTTAGCTTTCTCTAGGAACGCATTAAAATTCAAAGGAACAGTAGCACGGGCCATTGATCTACAACAACATAGACATGCAAAATACTATCAGGTACTAAGTTCATGATAAATTAAAGTGCAATTAATCATATTACTTAAGAACTTCCACTTAGATAGACATCCCTCTAATCATCTAAGTGATCACGTGATCCAAATCATCTAAACCATGTCCGATCATCACGTGAGATGGAGTAGTTTTCAATGGTGAACATCACTATGTTGATCATATCTACTATATGATTCACGCTCGACCTTTCGGTCTCAGTGTTCCGAGGCCATATCTGCATATGCTAGGCTCGTCAAGTTTAACCCGAGTATTCTGCGTGTGCAAAACTGGCTTGCACCCGTTGTATGTGAACGTAGAGCTTATCACACCCGATCATCACGTGGTGTCTCGACACGACGAACTTTCGCAATGGTGCATACTCAGGGAGAACACTTATACCTTGAAATTTAGTGAGAGATCATCTTATAATGCTACCGCCGAACTAAGCAAAATAAGATGCATAAAGGATAAACATCACATGCAATCAATATAAGTGATATGATATGGCCATCATCATCTTGTGCCTTTGATCTCCATCTTCAAAGCACCGTCATGATCACCATCGTCACCGGCTTGACACCTTGATCTCCATCGAAGCATCGTTGTCGTCTCGCCAACTATTGCTTCTACGACTATCGCTACCGCTTAGTGATAAAGTAAAGCAATTACATGGCGATTGCATTTCATACAATAAAGCGACAACCATATGGCTCCTGCCAGTTGCCGATAACTGTTACAAAACATGATCATCTCATACAACAATTTATATATATCACGTCTTGACCATATCACATCACAGCATACCCTGCAAAAACAAGTTAGACGTCCTCTACTTTGTTGTTGCAAGATTCACGTGGCTGCTACGGGCTTAGCAAGAACCGTTCTTACCTACGCATCAAAACCACAACGATTTTTCGTCAAGTGTGCTGTTTTAACCTTCAACAAGGACCGGGCGTAGTCACACTCGATTCAACTGAAGTTGGAGAAACAGACACCCACTAGCCACCTGTGTGCGAAGCACGTCGGTAGAACCAGTCTCATGAACGCGGTCATGTAATGTCGGTCTGGGCCGCTTCATCCAACAATACCGCCGAATCAAAGTATGACATGCTGGTAAGCAGTATGACTATTATCGCCCACAACTCTTTGTGTTCTACTCGTGCATATAACATCTACGCATAGACCTGGCTCTGATGCCACTGTTGGGGAACGCAGTATTTCAAAAAAATTCCTACGATCACGCAAGCTCTATCTAGGAGATGCATAGCAACGAGCGGGGAGAGTGTGTCCACGTACCCTCACAGACCGAAAGCGGAAGCGTTAAGTAACGTGGTTAATGTAGTTGAACGTCTTCGCGATCCAACCGATCAAGTACCGAACGCACGTCACCTCCGCGATCTGCACACATTCAGCTCGGTGACGTTCCACAAACTCTAGATCCAGCTGAGGTCGAGGGAGAGTTTCGTCAGCATGACGGCATGGTGATGGTGATGATGAAGTTACTGACGCAGGGCTTTGCCTAAGCACTACGACAATATGACCGAGGTGGAAATCTGTGGAGGGGGGCACCGCACACGGCTAAGATCAACTTGTGTGTCCATGGGGTGCTCCCCTGCCCCCGTATATAAAGGAGCAAGGGGGACGCCGGCCGGCCCTCATAGGGCGCGCCCAAGGGGGGAAATCCTACTCCAAGTAGGAGTTGGATCCCCCCTTTCCTAGTCCAACTAGGAGAAGAAGGAAGGAGAGGGGAAAGGGAAGGAAGGAGGGGGCGCCGCCCCTCCCCCTAGTCCAATTTGGACTAGGCCCATGGGGGGCGCAACACGGCCAGGAGCGCAACACGGGAGCTCTGCTTGGTCTTGGCCCTCAGCACCATGATTTTTTCTTTCGCTGCCATCATATCTAGTTCATATGTGTCTTTTTAGCTTCCTAGTTTTCTATAATTTCCGTTGCGTCCACCAAATCCGTTGATATTTTGTGTTTTCTCATGTCATGTGAGTCCACCATACCTACGTCCGTCAGCCTTTTTTTCCGTTCATTGTCCTCTCTATAGGATTTATGTGGCCTCTCTTTGCATTGTTGATCTAGGCCTATTCTCTTGCCGCCGAGCTTCTTTCGCCGTCGATTTTCATGGGCCATGATTCTTTAAGCAATGCTTCATTCTCTTTATTTGCCATCTTCTTTCGACAACCCATCTTCTCTTGATGTGCCTTGGCTGCCCCTCTCTCTCTCCCCTAGGCCCAATAAGGCCCATTACTTCTTCGGTGGTTTCGATAACCCTTCCGGCACTCCGATATTTATCCGGTGACCCCCTGAACTCATCCGGTGTCCGAACAACATTGTCCAATATATCATTCTTTATGTCTCGACCATTTCAAGGCTCCTCTGCATGTCCGTGATCACATCCGAGACTCCTAACAACCTTCGGTACATCAAATCACAAAACTCATAATACATATCGTCATCGAACGTTAAGCGTGCGGACCCTACGGGTTCGAGAACTATGTAGACATGACCGAGACTCATCTCCGGTCAATAACCAATAGCGGAACATGGATGCTCATATTGGTTCCTACATATTCTACGAAGATCTTTATCGGTCAAACCGCACAACAACATACGTTGTTCCCTTTGTCATCGGTATGTTACTTGCCCGAGATTCGATCGTCGGTATCATCATACCTAGTTCAATCTCGTTACCGGTAAGTCTCTTTACTCGTTCCGTAATGCATCATCCCGCAACTAACTCATTAGTCACGTTGCTTGCAAGGCTTATAGTGATGTGCATTACCGAGAGGGCCCAGAGATACCTCTCCGACAATCGGAGTGACAAATCCTAATCTCGATCTATGCCAACTCAACAAACACCATCGGAGACACCTGTAGAGCATCTTTATAATCACCTAGTTACGTTGTGACGTTTGATAGCACACTAAGTGTTCCTCCGGTATTCGGGAGTTGCATAATCTCATAGTCATAGGAACATGTATAAGTCATGAAGAAAGCAATAGCAACAAACTAAACGATCATAGTGCTAAGCTAACGGATGGGTCTTGTCCATCACATCATTCTCTAATGATGTGATCCCGTTCATCAAATGACAACACATGTCTATGGCTAGGAAACTTAACCATCTTTGATTAACGAGCTAGTCTAGTAGAGGCATACTAGGGACACTCTGTTTGTCTATGTATTCACACATGTACTAAGTTTCCGGTTAATACAATTCTAGCATGAATAATAAACATTTATCATGATATAAGGAAATATAAATAGCAACTTTATTATTGCCTCTAGGGCATATTTCCTTCATTGGTAGCACCAGATACTCTCCCCAATCAGTTACACGAGCTATAGGTTCGGAGTCAGTTCGTCAAGAGGTTCACGATTGATACCCATGCGAAACAAAAGCAGATCTATATGAATTGCCCCAAATGACATGTAAGCGAGGATATATCTCGTACTCTGCTTTTGGTTCTTGTTTTCTACTATTGTGGTTGTTTGTTCCTATTTGTCGATGTTTGGACGGCATTTGATTTCAAACATGTGGTGAAGGTTTGGTACGGGGCTGAATTGTTGTTTGGTGGGTTGGATCAGTTTGGCAAGCCCGGGGTGCCAAGGATGGTGGCGGCGGGGCCTCGGTTGCCCTGCTTTTGCGTGGGGAACCCCGGATCTGGAGCGGCGGCTCCATTGGCACGGCACAGCTGGCTAGCAGCCGTGCGGGCGGTGGATCGGGTGTTCCGGCCGCGCGGGCGACGAGATCCGGTGGTCGTTGGCGGCCGGCAGCGGCTTCTGCGGCGGTCGGTGCGCGCGATCTGGTGCCTTCCCTCCTCCCCTGTTCGGCGTTCGGGCCAGCCTGGTCGGGCCGCGCTTCCTCTTGGTTGTCGGTTCTGTATAGGAGGCGCTACTGGTCGGGGATCTAGTTCGGGCAAAATCCCTAGCTGGCCATGACTGGCCGCGCCGACGGCGATGCCTGAGGGCGCCGTTCTCCTCCTTGGAGGCGTCGGTATGGACTGATCTCCTCACTTCACCTTCCCCTAGGTTTCCTGGGCGAAAGCCCTAACTTTGTTGGGTGGCGGTGGCGCTCACGGCGCCGCTCCCTTCTTGAAGGCGCCACTTTGGGAACCTTGGGGTTGGGTGGCGCTTGTGAGTGGTGGCCGACGGCGGTGGTGCGGCCCTATCCTAGCATGGATTTACGTCCGTTGCTTGAAGATGGACTCGCGTAGGTGGAGATCGTCGTCTGGCGTCGTGGTGGCGTCAATGGCAGAGGACATGCCAAGGCTCGCGTAGGTGGTGGTCGTCGTTTGGCGTCGTGGTGGCGTCGATGGCGGAGGACCTGCCAAGGTTGTCACCTCAATCTGCTCTGAAGATGGACCAGTGGAAGATGGCGGCGACGACACATGTGAGTGCATCAGACCGGTTTGAGCCCCGGACCAGGCAGATGGCTCGGTCGGGGCCTCCGGCTTTAGATGTTAGGCTTAGGTGAGAGGTCTGGGTATGTGGCCCAGCTTGCACCCCTTCATCATTTGGATAGGAGTAGCAGCAGATGTTGTCAAGATGGCGGATTCAGGCATATTATTGTTCCACTTTGTAAGGTCCTCGAGAATCAATAAAATGCCGCATGCATCTCCCAGATGCAGAGGCCGGGGGCCATCCTCCTTTTCTAAAAAAAAAGTATCGGTGACCAGCCATACTGCACAACTATTTCCTTTTATAAAACATATGTAACTATTACTCTAAATCATTATAGGTACAGGATCAAAGAAATTACAAAAAAGATCAGAAATTATAAAATCTCTACCTCCCACCCACCCCCAAGCGAACTATGCGGCTAGGATTCCTGCCTTTCGTCCGCGACACTATCGATCTACCTCATCTCCTATGGCTCTAGCCATGGGAGCGCGGTGGATCCCGGCCCTTGCTGGCGAGAGTGCTTTGTTTCTAGGTGTTTTCTTGAGGTTTTTAGGGTTTGTGTCCTGCTCAGTAAGGCCAGACGGCGACGACTCCCTGAAGATGGAATAAGGTTTTTCCTGCATTTGGATTGGAGTTGTACTACTGCTACTTGTTCATCGGCATAAACTTGATTACCAATAAAGATATCTAAAACCTCCGTGAGTCGCCCATCCAAAAGATGGCCACGACTGTTGAACATGCTTGCGTCATATATGATCCTCTAAAATACAGGCCGTCGAATCATAAAAACTTAACCATAATTTCGTGGAAAGGTTCCAACTTCACAAAAAAGGAAATACTATTGATCTGACTGTCCCTTTTTCTTGGTATCACTTTCTTGTACATCCATTTCTCGTGTGCGAATCTCACACCGATCCATGTGGCAATCCATGTTCGCTCCATGCACCTTTTTAAGCGAACTACACTAAATGTTTGCTCCCTAAGGTAATATGAGCCAACGACATGACCCCGTTCTTATCCCTCCTCCCCCCAAATCACATTCACGTGGTAATTTTTGTATCTAGAGCATGACAATTTTGAACTGTTTTCTCTAATGTAGCATGTCAATCCCCTTCTGCCAACATGACAATTCTTGAACATGTAAGCAATTTTTTTATATGGCATGGCAATTCTCTTATGTAGCCTTGCAAATCTACATGGTGTAGCATGGAAACTCATGGACATGTGTGGCAATTTTTCCCTTTTTTCTTTAGGCTGGCAATTCTCTATGCTGCATCACAAGAAATCCCCTGAAACCGCATGGCAAATTACTCTACTGCAACATGCAAAATTCCTGAGTGTCTTTCTGATATCATGACAATTTTTCCTTTTTAACATGGCAAATCTATCTGTAATAACATGACAATTCATGAGCGTTCATTGGGAGTGTTTTTTTTTAGGAAACACCCTCAGATGGCATCGTTCGCTCAAATGAGTCTCATGTAGAGAGCATACGTTCGCTCAAGTGACCTTCTGGAGAGAACGTTAGTAGGTTGTTGGCGTCCAACAAACCAACAAAAGCAACGGTCTTGCTAAATTTCAGCTGACTAAGAATTAACAATACCTCAGTCAGTTCTTTAACGGTTAAATTTAGGCACATCAAGTTTCGTGCACGTGTGCACATTTGTGTGCTCTTTGCCAAAGAGCAGCCCACCTTGGATGGGCCTGATGGGCTGTTTTTTTTCCTTTGCTTGGGGGTGTGTGTGGAACGAGCCGGGTGTGTGCGGCCATTTTCATTCTGTTTTCTGGACTCCTTTTTGCTATCTTTTGTATTGGTTTCCTTTTTGTTTTTTCTTCCTTTCATTATTATTTTTGCTTGTCCCTTCTATATATTTTTCCTTTTTTATTTTTCATTTATTTGTTCAAATATACGAGTTGCACACTTCTATCAATGTTATTGCACACAAAAATAATTGTAACTTGGTAACAATTTTGTCTTAGTTTTTCCTTTCATGTCGGCATGAGTTAGTGTGGTTATTTCAAAACTAACTTTTTTAAAATTTATTATTTTTTACCATATTATTTGACGGGGTTGATTCATATTTTCAGTACACCAATTTAACAATATTTCATCTTCACAAGAAATATTACATGTCTGCCACTGGGCAAACAACAGTAAGTGGCGTCCCCGACTGCAACTGTATGTCTATGCTTCAGTAGACATTGGCAGATAGAAGTGCTCAGTCCAATCTTGTGCTTCACAAAAACTTTGTACTGATAGGGTTCCATCAACTGCATACGAGTCAAGTCCGGGGAATTTTTACTGAAGTATTTCACCCTCCCATTTGTCCTTCCAGAAAGCATTGTTTGGCCAGACCCTATTGTGCAGCTGCTCATTAATTGAAAATTATTCAGGAGGGTAACATGGGCCTTCCACCAAAATGAACCTTCTGGCTTTCCCATAGGTGCAGCCGTATGATAGTATTTTTCCCAAATCAAATTAATCCATAGGATGTCCTCTTTGTTGAGAAACTTATAGAGATTCTTCATGAGAAGAACTTTGTTATGGACTGCAATATCCAAAATTCCAAACTGGAGTATTTTATTCACAGAAGATCATGATGATTGCTAGATGCTGACGACGACTCTAATTTTTTTGAAGATCCGAGGCACCTCACCTCTAATGCCAAGATATCATCTGTAGCCGAAGGGACAAAAAATCCTTGGCGGCTGCTAATGGTTCCTTCGTCTGCGGCGGCGGCTGTCTCGTCTGATTGGCGTCCTGCACGACCCTGTTTCTTCTCCGCTGTTTAGTCTAGGTCTGTTTCTCTCCCGACCGAGGACAGGACATCCATGTCTTGTGGCCTGCTCAACCGTCAACTCACACACGATCATACGATACGGTACATCAAGAACCTGATCCGAAAAGGACGGGAGGCAGACCGCGCGCGCGTGAAGAACTTTCAGACGCTCCATCGGACGAAGCTTCCTCGCCGGCGCCGGCGTCCGCATCGACGAGCCTGCAGGACACAGGACGATGTTACTCTGCAACCTTGGACGCTTGCAGCTTGTCACCATCAAAGAATCCATCGCGATATGAGGGTTCAGTACTACTGTCACGCGACTTTCGGCTGCTAATCAATCTACCCGCGGGACATCAGTCTCACCACGTACACTCATACGCACGTACCGTAATGGCTGCTTTGCCTTCAGCTTCAAGGTTGCGCGTGAACCAACGAACTAAACCATCAATCGGTCGACCTCAACATTGACGTGAGATTGCTGACGCAAAATATCTCATTGACCGGGTACATGCACGGAGAAATAATTAACCGTTGTGATCCACTAGTAGAAAACTGGGCTTTAGTCACAGGGCAATATTCACATTTCCGGTTCAGTCACGAACCGGGACTAATGTGAGCATTGGTCCCGGTTCGTGCGGCCAGGGGCCTGCCGGGCCTCGTGGGGGCATTGGTCCCGGTTCGTCCGGTCCCTTTGGTCCCGGTTGGTGGGACAAACCGGGACCAATGGGCCTCGTTCCTGGCCCACCACCATTGGTCCCGGTTGGTGGCTTAAACCGGGACCAGAGGCTCACCCTTTAGTCCCGGTTCATACCACAAACCGGGACTAAAGGGTTGGTCCTAGTTGCGCTCAGAATTTAGTCCCACCTCGCCAACCGAAGGGCGGTCACACCAGTTTATAAGCCCGTCCCTCTCTGCCTTGTTGAGCTCCTCTCAAAGTGAAAATAGATGCCCTTATACAGGGAATTTGACCTAAATTCAGAGTAAATTTCTTTGAATTTCATAGAAATTTATTATGAATTTAGGTTGAATTTTCTCTATAAGCGCATCTATGTTCATTTTTTTATAGTAAATAAAATAAATAAACCTTAATAAACTAAATAAAAATAAATAAACCTTAATAAAATAAAATAAAATAAACTATAGTAAATAAAATAAATAAACCTTAATAAAATAAATAAAGCAAAAGAAATAAAGTAAAATACATAAGTAACTAGAAACAAAATGGAATAAAATAAATAAGTTTTTTGTTGTAAGTAGAAACAAAACAAAATAAATAAAGCAAAAGAGAAAACAAAAAATAGGGAAAAAATTATGCCACCTACTGGGTCACCACGGCCTGAATACGACTTGAAACCCATCCATGGGCCAGGATTCAGGGCCGCAGAAGGCCCAGTAGGCCCCACAGGCAAAGAGAACGGTTAGGCCCGAAAGCCTGCAGTTGAGAGGAGCTCGAGAGAGTGGGCGCAGCAGCGCTTATAAACCACTCTCGAGCTCTCTCAACTAGCGAGGTGGGACTACAATTTTGACGCGGGGCAGCACAAGGCCTTTGGTCCCGGTTGGTGCCACCAACCGGGACTAAAGGGGGGCATGCGTACCGGTTCGTGGTACCAACCGGGACCAATGCCCCCCCTTTAGTCCCGGTTGGTGCCACTAACCGGGACCAATGTGTTTCCTATATATACCCCATCGCCACAGCGGAGCACTCCATAGTGCTCTGTTTTTTCTGGCCGGCGAGGGGAGGGCATTTGGGTGCTCTAGCTCACCTCCTATGCACATGAGGTGTTCGATGAAATGTCTGAGCCACACTAGTTAATCTTTCTCCTCTCGAAACTCGACCTCCGAGCTCCATTTTCCCCGAGATTTGTCTAGGTTTAGCGGTCCGTCACGTCCCGTCCCCGTCTTCACCGCCGTCGATCGCCCGCGCCGATCTCGTCGCCAGCACCACCGTGGTGAGCCTCTTGTTCTTATCTTCTTTCTGAAAGAAAAAAATTCTTACTTTAGATAGATACTTGTCTAATTTTGTTACTTTTATTATTCCTTCTTATTACATAGTGCGATGGTTTTGGTATCCGCCCCCGTCGGCCCTCGTCCTGTCTATGATTCGGATGTGGTATATATTATCTTTTTATAACTATTTGGTTCATTTATTGTTTATGACAAATATGTCGACCAACGTGACATAGATTTTATTTATCTAGGAGGTGGTTGAACCGGAAATTCCAACCGACCCTATTGTCGAGAGGTTAAATTTAGTTGAAGAAGAAAACAATTACTTGAAGGAAAAAATAAAAAAAATTGAGGAGGAGAAGATGATATTGGAGTTGCATGTTGCGGATGTCGTCGATGATCACAAGATCAAGATGGATGCAATGCGCTTGAAGATTAAAAAGATTAGAAAATATGCCATTCATACCGAGGCTTGGTATCATTATGCCGTTGGATCAATTGTTACCTTGGTTGCGATTATGATCGCATTTGTTTTCGCATTGAAATGTTTTACATAGTTTCAATGTATGGTTTAATTAATTAGATGCTCTGGAGAGCTATATATATGTTGTTAGATGAGAACTATGTATGTACTTTGGTTTTAATGTGATGATGAACTTCTATTAATTTGGTCACTTAATTATCTATTCATGATGTTCTATAATGGTTTTTGACACACTTAATTATATATAATGCACGCAGATGAACCTGCAATGGATGTATGGTGACAGGCACACCTCCGAGTACATTAAGGGCATGCATGATTTTCTCGAAGTGGCTGAGGCAAACAAGCAGAATGGTTTTATGTGTTGTCCATGCCCTACATGTGGGAATACGAAGTCTTACTCTGACCGGAAAATCCTTCACACCCACCTGCTTTACAAGGGTTTCATGCCACACTATAATGTTTGGACGAGGCACGAAGAAATAGGGGTTATGATGGAAGACGGGGAAAAAGAAGAGGACGATGACAACTATGTGCCCCCTGAATACGGTGATGCTGCAACGCGGGAAGCTACTGAAGATCAAAAGGAACCAGACGATGTGCCCAATGATGCCGCAAGGGGGGAAGCTGCTGAAGATCAAGAGGAACCAGTGCCCGATGATGATGATCTCCGCCTGGTCATTGTCGATGCAAGGACGCAATGTGAAAGTCAAAAGGAGAAGCTGAAATTCGATCGCATGTTAGAGGATCACAAAAAAGGGTTGTACCCCAATTGCGAAGATGGCAACACAAATCTCTGTACCGTACTAGAATTGCTGCAGTGGAAGGCAGAGAATGCTGTGCCTGACAAAGGATTTGAGAAGCTATTGAAAATATTGAAGAAGAAGCTTCCAAAGGATAACGAATTGCCCGACAGTACATACGCAGCAAAGAAGGTCGTATGCCCTGTAGGATTGGAGGTGCAGAAGATACATGCATGCCCTAATGACTGCATCCTCTACCGCGGTGCATACAAGGATCTGAACGCATGCCCGGTATGCGGTGCATTGCGGTATAAGATCAGACGAGATGACCCTGGTGATATTGACGGCGAGCCCCCCAGGAAGAGGGTTCCTGCGAAGGTGATGTGGTATGCTCCTATAATACCACGGTTGAAACGTCTGTTCAGAAACGAAGAGCATGCCAAGTTGATGCGATGGCACAGTGAGGACCGTAAGAAAGACGGGAAGTTGAGAGCACCCGCTGACGGGTCGCAGTGGAGAAAAATCGAGAGAAAGTACTGGGCTTAGTTTGCAGCTGACCCAAGGAACGAATGGTTTGGTTTAAGCGCGGATGGCATTAATCCTTTCGGGGAGCAGAGCAGCAATCACAGCACCTGGCCCGTGACTCTATGTATGTATAACCTTCCTCCTTGGATGTGCATGAAGCGGAAGTTCATTATGATGCCAGTTCTCATCCAAGGCCCTAAGCAACCCGGCAACGACATTGATGTGTACCTAAGGCCATTAGTTGAAGAACTTTTATAACTGTGGAATGGAAACGGTGTACGTACGTGGGATGAGCACAAACAGGAGGAATTTAACCTGCACGCGTTGCTGTTTCTAACCATCAACGATTGGCCCGCTCTCAGTAACCTTTCAGGACAGACAAACAAGGGATACCACGCATGCACGCACTATTTAGATGACACCGAAAGTATATACCTGGACAAATGCAGGAAGAATGTGTACCTGGGCCATCGTCGATTTCTTCCGACCAACCATCAATGTCGAAAGAAAGGCAAGCATTTCAAAGGCGAGGAAGATCACCGGAAGAAGCCCGCCATGCGTACCGGTGATCACGTACATGCTATGGTCAATGATTTACACGTAATCTTTGGAAAGGGTCCCGGCGGACTAGCTGTTCCGAATGATGCTGAGGGACACGCACCCATGTGGAAGAAGAAATCTATATTTTGGGACCTATCCTACTGGAAAGAGCTAGAGGTCCTCTCTTCAATCGACGTGATGCACGTGACGAAGAACCTTTGCGTGAACCTGCTAGGCTTCTTGGGCGTGTATGGGAAGACAAAAGATACACCTGAGGCACGGGAGGACCTGCAACGTTTGCACGAAAAAGACGGCATGCCTCCGAAGCAGTATGAAGGTCCTGCCAGCTACGCTCTTACGAAAGAAGAGAAAGAAATCTTCTTGGAATGCCTGCTCAGTATGAAGGTCCCGACTGGCTTCTCGTCGAATATAAAGGGAATAATAAATATGCCAGAGAAAAAGTTCCAGAACCTAAAGTCTCATGACTGCCACGTGATTATGACGCAACTGCTTCCGGTTGCATTGAGGGGGCTTCTACCGGAAAACGTCCGATTAGCCATTGTGAAGCTATGTGCATTCCTCAATGCAATCTCTCAGAAGGTGATCGATCCAAAAATCATACCAAGGCTAAGGAGTGATGTGGCGCAATGTCTTGTCATTTTCGAGCTGGTGTTCCCACCATCCTTCTTCAATATCATGACGCACGTCCTAGTTCATCTAGTCAACGAGATTGTCATTCTGGGGCCCGTATTTCTACACAATATGTTCCCCTTTGAGAGGTTCATGGGAGTCCTAAAGAAATATGTCCGTAACCGCGCTAGGCTAGAAGGAAGCATCTCCATGGGCCATCAAACAGAGGATGTCATTGGGTTTTGTGTTGACTTCATTCCTGGCCTTAAGAAGATAGGTCTCCCTAAATCGCGGTATGAGGGGAGACTGACTGGAAAAGGCACGCTTGGAGGGGACTCAATAATATGCAGGGACGGATATTCTTGGTCTCAAGCACACTACACAGTTTTACAGAACTCTACCTTGGTGACCCCATATGTCGATGACACAAGAACAGTCTGCGCTCCAAACACCCGGAGCAGTGTGACGACTGGATTACATGTGAACACATCAGGACTTTCAGCAGTTGGTTGGAAACACGTCTCAGAGGTGACACCATTGTTTGTGATGAGTTGTACTCGTTGTCCAGGGGACCATCTTCGTCTGTATTTACTTACAAAGGATACGAGATAAATGGGAATAAATTTTACACGATCACTCAAGATCAAAAGAGCACTAACCAAAACAGCGGTGTCCTCTTTGATGCAGCAACCGAGAGGGGAAAGGACACATATTATGGTTACATAATGGACATATGGGAACTTGACTACGGACATGATTTTAAGGTCCCTTTGTTTAAGTGCAAATGGGTCAATCTGTCAGGAGGCGGGGTACAGGTAGACCCACAGTACGGAATGACAACAGTGGATCTGAACAATCTTGGGTACACTGGCGAACCGTTCGTCCTAGCCAATGATGTGGCACATGTTATCTATGTGAAGGACATGTCTACCAGACCGAGAAAAAGAAAAGATAAGGAAGCGAATACATCATACGATGAGCCAAAGCGCCACATAGTTCTTTCAGGAAAAAGGGACATTGTGGGAGTGGAGGGCAAGACAGACATGTCTGAAGATTATGAAAAGTTTCATGAAATTCCTCCCTTCAAAGTCAAGGCTGACCCAAGCATCCTGATAAACGATGAAGATTATCCATAGTTACGGCGCAATAAGCAAATGACACAAGCGAAGAAAAAGTGAAGACTTTCTCCCGCAACTATTATGATGATACCATGCCAACTTTGTAACAGACGAGTATGATACCATTGTCCGTTCTGTACACGAAGTGCATCTAGTTTTTGCCGTAACCCTTTCAACTTTCTTGCACATGCTATGTGGATGAAATGATGATACCATGCCAACTTTCAACCTTTTCAGAGTTCATTTGAAATGCTTTTCAATTTTAGGGTCTTATAGCTCAAAATAACTAGTAAATGCATGAAAAATAACAAATAAAGTCAGAAAGGGTTGAAAATTGATGATGTGGCTTTGAATGGTGCATTTTGAACACACAAAAAGTCAGGAGTTCAAATAAGTTTAAAAAAATGAAATCCCTTTGTAACAGACGAGTTTCCGTATGAAATCCTGATACTTCGAAAGAGATTGTCCGTTTTGTACACGAAGTGCATCCAATTTTTGCCGTAACCCTCTCAACTTTCTTGCACATGCTATGTGGATGAAATGATGATACCATGCCAACTTTCAACCTTTTCAGAGTTCATTTGAAATGCTTTTCAATTTTAGGGTCTTATAGCTCAAAATAATCAGTAAATGCATGAAAAATGGTGCATGAAAAATAGCAAATAAAATAAATAAGTAATTAGAAACAAAATAATATAAACTTTAATAAAATATATAAGTAGAAACAAAATAAAATAAACTTTAATAACATAAATAAAATTTATGAAACTAAAATTATCAAAGTATTTTTTGTTCAAAACATTATAAGCAACCTCTAGTATTATTAAAACTAAAATTATATAAAATTGATGCAACTAAAATTATCAAAGTATTTTCTGTTCAAAATCATTGAAAGCAAAAATAATTTTCATAAAGAACTTTTTTTGTTACAAACTTTAATAGCAAAAAGAATTATCATAAAGTAAAATAAATAAGTAATTAGAAACAAAATAAAATAAAATAAATAAGTTTTTTTGTTGTAAGTAGAAACAAAACAAAATAAATAAAGCAAAAAAGAAAACAAAAAAACAGGCAAAAAATAAAAATTATGCCACCTACTGGGCCACCACGGCCTGAATACGACTAGAAACCCACCATGGGCCACGATTCAGGCCCGCAGAAGGCCCAGTAGGCCCACAGGCATGTACAGAGAGGTTAGGCCCGTAAGCCTGCTTTAGAGAGGAGCTCGACAGCTCAGGCGCACCGCACCTTATAAACAGGTGCGGCTCTCTCTAAGCTAGCGAGGTGGGACTAAACTCCCACCACCACGCCGCTGTGCAAGGCCATTGGTCCCGGTTGGTGCCACGAACCGGGACCAATGCCACCCTTTGGTCCCGGTTCGTGGCACCAACCGGGACCAATGCCCCCCTTTAGTCCCGGTTGGTGCCACAAACCGGGACCAAAGGCCGCCGCTTCCCGCCTTTTGGGCTGCTGAAAAGAGGCCTTTGGTCCCGGTTGGTGGCACCTAAATTAACCCCCCAAAACCCCCCAACCTTCCCTCTTTCAAAAAAAAAACAAAAACCCCAGCCCCTGAAATACTGACGTGTGGATGCCTATTGGTCCCGGTTGGTGTCACCAACCGGGACAAAAGGCCCTGCCTATTGGTCCCGGTTGGTGACACCAACCGGGACCAAATGCCCCCCTGCCTGGGCTGACAGCAGCGGCCACGTGGAGGACCTTCTGTCCCGGTTCATGTAAGAACCGGGACTAAAGGGTTAGGGCTTTAGTAACGACCCTTTAGTCCCGGTTCGAAAACCGGGACAAAAGGCCCTTACCAATCAGGGTAAAAGCCCCTTTTTCTATTAGTGTCATGCCATCTTGTTTCGTTTACCTTATCTCTTTGACGCTTCGAATATGTCCTCCCTGCTAGTTAGGAGATGGTAACATTTCGCACTCTACCAGAGATCATATGCATGCAGCAATTAGTTTCAAAAAAGAGAGAGAGAGAGATCATATGCAGCAATCACCGACCGAATTAATGGAGACGATAACATATTGTACCGGACGTCATGCCATGCCGTCTTGCTCTAGAGGTGTTGATGGCTTGTTTTCTTACTTGGAAAATGAAAGTGGTTCCTCATAAGAAAGGAAAATGAGAGCGCCCCTCCAAAACGAATTACATTTTGCTTTATCAGATTTGCTAATTCTCAGTCGTCTGAGAATGTTAATCTTAGTCAACACTATAACTGTCTAATTTAAGTGAAGATTTATGTGGATTTCTTTCAAAAAAATCTGTATCCTGTTGCGTTTTACGCCTTGTTTCCTACACTTTTTTCTGTCATTTTTGCCCGCAACTAGAGCTACACACTCGTCAACCGCTCGCAACTACAATTGCACCCGAGTAGTTGAGCAACTACAATTGCACATCTCTCGTGATGGGCACACCTCTATACATTTGCACATCCCTTGCAGGCCGCATGCAAAGGAAGGGGAAAACGGAAAATCAAAAGGGCAACACGCATGCACACGCACGGACACGCCACTAGTAGAAACCGGCATTGGTTTTTGCCAGATCAGAGCAACAGTCCCGGTCGTGTTATGAACCAGGACTAATGGGAGCATCAGTCCTGGTTCGAGTGGCCAGGACGCCGGCCGGGCCTCGACAGGCACCAGTCCCGGTTCGGCTGGGACCTTTAGTCCCGGTTCCAGCCACCAAGCGGGACTAAAGGGCCTAGCTCCTGGCGCAACCCCTTTAGTCCCGGTTGGTATCTGGAACAGAGACTAAAGGTCAGTCTTCAGTCCCGGTTCTCGACACCAACCGAGACAAAAAAATGCCTATATAGTATATATATGCTCGTCCCTGGCCGCTCACTTCTCTGTTTTTTGGCCGGCCAGTGTGTGGGAAGTGTGTGCTACTCTGTTCTCACCTTCTATGCACATGAGGTGTTCGATGAAATGCACGAGCCACACTTAAGCTTTCTCCTCTCCAAACTCGACCTCCAAGCTCCATTTTCCCCAAGATTTGTCTAGGTTTGGCGGTGCACAAACAACTATCCAAGTGTTCTAAAAGGTTAGCAACTTCATCATTTCATCTCTCACTGCTAGTTTAGCTCATTTCAAATGCTCTAGAAGTAGAGTGGTTTTGTGGGTTTTAGTGGAGTGTATGTGTGAGTTCATTTGATTTAGATGCACAATGTGAGATCAAATTAACCTCTTAGAGTTTGCACATGTATAGGGTGCCGTGCCGTCCCCGTCCCCGTCCTCACCGCCGTTGATCGCCCGCGCCGATCTCGTCGCCGGCACCACCGTGGTGAGCCTCTTATTCTTATATTCTTTTTAAAAGAAAAAAATTCTTACTTGTATGATTTAGATAGCTACTTGTATAATCTTCTTACTTTTATTATTGTTTGTTATTATATAGTGCCATAGTTTTGGTATCCGCCCCCGTCGGCTCTCGTCCGGTCTATGATTCGGATGTGGTATATTATCTTTTATAACTATTTGTTTCATTTAGTGTTTATGACAATTATGCCGACCAACGTGACATAGCTGTTTTTATCTAGGAGGTATGCGATCCGGAAATTCCAACTGACCCTCTTGTCGAGAGGGTTAAATTTAGTTGAAAAAAAAACAATTATTTGAAAGAAAAATTGAAAAGAATAGAATAGGAGAAGATGAAATTGGAGTTGCATGTTGCCGATGTCGTCGATGATCACAAGATCAA
Source organism: Aegilops tauschii subsp. strangulata (assembly GCF_002575655.3). NCBI lineage: Eukaryota > Viridiplantae > Streptophyta > Magnoliopsida > Poales > Poaceae > Aegilops > Aegilops tauschii. The sequence goes on along the minus strand of NC_053041.3, from coordinate 66,930,000 downwards.
GATGGATGCAATGCGCTTAAAGATTAGAAAGACTAGAAAATATGCCATTGATAATGAGGCTTGGTATCATTATGCTATTGGATCAATTGTTAACTTAGTTGTGATTTTGATCGCATTTGTTGTTGCATTTAAATGCTTTACATAGTTGTATGTTAGTTTCAATGTATGTTTTAATTAGATGCTCTAGAGAGTTGTATGTTGTTCTATGGGAACTATGTATGAACATTATGTATTTATTTTTTCAGTAATAACATTTGTTCAGTCCTGTACTTTGGTTTTAAGGTGATGATGAACTTGTATTAATTTGGTCATTTCTCTAGTCATGATGTTCTGTAATGGTTTTTGATATACTTAATGCACGCAGATGAACCGACAATGGATGTACGGTGACCGACGCACCTCCGACTACATTACGGGCTTGCATAATTCTCTCGAAGTGGCTGAGGCAAACAAGCAGAATGGTTTTATGTAGTGTCCATGTACTGTCTGTGGCAATACAAAGGATTATTCTTCCTCAAAAACCCTTCACTTCCACCTGCTTGAGAAGGGTTTCATGCCACACTATAATGTTTGGACCAAGCACGGAGAAAGAGGGGTTATGATGGAAGACAACGAAGAAGAAGAGGATGATGACAACTATCCGATGTTCCCTGAATATGGTGATACTGCTGAAGAAGAGGGGGAAGCTGGAGATCAAGAGGCACTAGATGTGCCTGATGATGATCTTCGTCGGGTCATTGTTGATGCACAGAGAGGATGTGAAAGTGGAAGGGAGAAGTTGAAGTTCGAGCGCATGTTAGAGGATCACAAAAAGGGTTGTACCCAAATTGCGAAGATGGCAACACAAAGCTCGGTACCACACTGGAATTGCTGCAATGGAAGGCAGAGAATGGTGTATCTGACAAGGGATTTGGTTCGCTACTGAAAATAATGAAGAAGAAGCTTCCAAAGGATAACGAATTGCCTGACAGTACGTATGAAGCAAAGAAGGTTCTATGCCCTGTAGGATTACAGGTGTAGAAGATACATGCATGCCCTAATGACTGCATCCTCCACCGCGGTGAGGAGTATGAGAATTTGCATGCATGCCCGATATGCGGTGCATTGCGGTATAAGATCAAACGAGATGACCCTGGTGATGTTGAGGGCGAGCGCCCCAGGAAGAGGGTTCCTGCCAAGGTGATGTGGTATGCTTCCTATAATATCACGGTTGAAACGTATGTTTAGAAACAAAGAGCATGCCAAGTTATTGCGATGGCACAAAGAAGACCCTAAGGAAGACGGGAAGTTGAGAGTACCCGCCGATGGGTCGCAGTGGAGAAAACTTGAGAGAAAGTGTCCAGACTTTGTAGGTGATGCAAGGAACTTATGTTTTTTTGAAAGATAAAAGGAGGCAAAATGCCGCCCTTATATTTCAAAGCAGGCTGAAGCCTGAGGAACAACGTAACAGTTACATGAAGCTTGTGGGGTGCACCTTGGTGCAAAGCCACAAGAGCTGATAGAATGAGAGTGGACAGAGGTGAGGACGCAAGCAGAAGTTACATCAGGAAAAGAGCTATCCAGCTATTAGGTTGTCCCAAAACATGAGATCATCCTTGTCTTGCTGCTTTGTAGCTCTGCAGCACCAAAGGCAGATCAGGTCCGCTGCATAGAAGCTGATGTAGGAATCTGTCCATGAACATGAGTTGAAAATTTGGTCATTCCGTGCATGCCAGAGAGTGATGGCACAAGCGGCAAAAGCCACGTTCCATTTGTGTTTGAACCTTAGGTGAGAGGCAGCTTGCTGAACAAAAGATATGATGTCGGGCGATCGGCATGCCAAAGGGGCCAGGAGCAGCCGATGCCAAAGGGCAGACGCCGCTCGACAACGCAGCATTATGTGGTGAACTGATTCCACTGCAAGACAAAGATCACATTCCGCGTTCGGAGCAATAGCCATCGAATGTTTCTTGACCATATTACCTCTGGTATTGAGACGGCCCCGAAAGGCCAGCCAGAGAAAGGTTTTGTGCTTCAAAGGGATCAACGCATCCCATATCCAACTATGGAAAGCACAGGTGACTCCTCGGAAAGTCAGCAGCCGGTAGAAGTAGCATGTGCTGATCTGCTTAGCGAACACGGAGGGGGTACGCGCATCCTTGCGTAAACCATCAGGAACTGTATCTGCGATGAGCTGGTGCAGCAAGAGAAGCTCATGCTCGGCTGAGTGGGAGAGGTTTGGGTGGAGCTGCACTGACCAAAAGCCATCCGAGAACTACGACTGAACCAAACAACAACGGTTCCTGGCAAATGAATATAGGACTGGTAGCAGTAGGCAGAGTCTACCAGTTTCAAGCCATTGATCGTGCCAGAAGGATATGAGATTCCGCAACCAGAGTACACTGTGAGGAGTTGATAACCAGAGGGATATGATCCTTGAAGCGTCCCCACAAGGCTGTATCTCTGCTGCTGGCACCAAAGGGTATGGACTTCTTGCAATATTGTGAAGCAAACCACTGGTAGCAGGGAATATCAGAGGATTGCAGAATCTTGGAGACAAACTTACATAACATCGCCTGGCTATGAGCTTGCAGGTTCCTCACACCCAGGCCACCGCTCTCCCGGTGGAGAGTGACCTTGTCCCAAGCCACTAGACACTGGCCACCTTTAACTTTGCACTTGCCATGCCAGAGAAAAGCACGCAGAAGGCTATCAAGCAAACTGATGGACTCCTTAGGCCATGGAAAGGAGGACATGAAGTTACTAGGTATGCCAGCTAGCACAGAGTTGACGAGCGTGAGCCTTCCCCCCAGGGTTAAGAAAGTAGCCAACCAGCCTGAGAGTCTGCGGTCCACTTTGTGTCTGGCATTAACATCCCGTGCGTGATCTTATTCAGAGACAGGGGTAGCCCGAGGTATGTGCATGGAACAGAGGATATAGGGCAGTCAAGTAGTTGAGCAATCTCAGAAGCCATAGCTGCGTCCACAGAAACTGGTACCAACGTACTCTTGTGAAAGTTGATAGTCGGACCTGAGAAAGCCGAGAAGGAGGTGAGAATGTCCTTGATCACCGTGGCCTATTCAAAGTCCCCCTTGAAGATGATCAGGGTATCGTCCGCATACTGCAGAACTGGAAAGAAACTGCCTGAGCCAAGGGAATGCTGTAGAGACCCCTCATGAAAGTGCATACAACAAAGCCTCTGTAGCACATCCGCTACCAGTATGATCAGAACTAGAAAAAAGATTGAACGAACAGTTTGTCGAGAAAGACGAGACTCCAGAATTCATCGGTCAATATGCGAAGATAAAAGATCACTGGCCCGCATTTGTGGCGTAGAAGAAATCAGAGAAAGCTAAGAAAAGGCTACGATAAATAAGCTAAATGCTGCAAAGAAGCTGTATCACCATGTTACGGGGTCAGGTGGCTAAGGTTGCCTGGCCTACGTGGGACAAAGCTGAGAATGACCTGCTTGCTAAAGGGATCCAACCAGCGACATTGAACTGGCCTGAATGGGCAAGGACTTGGTTCTTCGGGCATCGGGGAACTTTGGACCCAGAAACAGGGAAGTGTGTTTACACGAAAGAACAACTTGAACATCCGTCATAAAGATTCAGGAAGCAATCAAGGAAGTGCTGGAAGGGTGGTTCCATCCCGACAGAGAGAAGAACGAGCTGTCACGCGCCCTCGGGAATCCTGAACACCCTGGATGAACACGAGGCACATCAGGCTCCGTTCCGTGGGTGCATGGGTTTCTCGACAGCACTGCTTATAGAAGCCGAGGGAGAAAGAAGAAAGAGGAAGCAGACTGGACGCAAAAGGTAGAAGAAAGATTAGCGTTGCAGGAGAAGAAACTAGAGGCACTTACCAGTCAGCGAGCTACCAGCCCACCAGCTCAGCAGCACGAAGATCCTTCATTCCATACTGTCCCACGAAGCTATCCCACCATCTCAGTGGAAAAGCAGTGTGGCTTCCACGGAGCTCGTTTGGCCTGATATCACGGCTCCTCGCTACCCCGTGGATGATATCGCGGAGAAGGAACATTGTGAGCTAATGGCAAAATGCATGAACCTAACCTTGAAGGTGGCGGTCGGCTATGTCTTACCTCCTGGACCTGATGTAACTTCCCATTGCAATCCGATTCCAGATGGCTATGCTATTGTCGGGGTGGATAAAGTTACCAACGGATTCGAGGGGCTGGACCTTGAGTACCCTACAGGTGAAGGGGAGACTAATCTGGTAGATGCCGTAAGGACTACCATTCTATGGAGAAAGGAAAACATCGTCTTCCAATGGACGCCGCCTCAGCAGAATCTGCCAGAGGAGGCCCCTCAACAGACTCCTCACAATCCAGCTTTATCTCCGCTGCCTCAGTCGTCTCCGCCGCGTCAGCACACTCTGCCGCCTCAGCTGTCTCCGCCACGTTAGCGGACTCCGCCGGAGGAGGCCCCTCAGCAGAATCCTCCGCCGCCTCAGCGGACTCCGCTTCCTCCGCCACGTCAACTGACTCCGCCTCCTCCGTCGCCTCAGCAACGGCGGAAGAGAGCCGCTGCCGCTCCGGTGGCTAGCAGTACAACAACGAAGAAATCCAAAGCAGGTCCAGGCGTCAAGAAGGCTCCTGCCAAGTTACCATATGACATGACTGATGAGGAAAACAACGACATCGTGACTGTCGATGTGAAACGCCAGCTTGCACCGAAACGTCCAGATCGAAAGGAGAAAATAGATCCGGTAAAAGTGAAGCGCTATCTGGATGCCCTTAAACGACCACCACCGCCTCCGCCGCTGTCACACTATGACCATTGTATTGTAAAGACATTTGAGAACCGGTCGGGAAGTAGCAGTGCTGCAAGAAGTGGGAAAAGAATTCCCCAGCTCGGCGAACAGGAAAAACAATCGTGCCCCCCGCTCAAGGTGTTTCCCAATATAGCTAATGATCCGGGGGTAAGGGCCACTCATCCTAGTTACACTCTTGGTGATTACTTAGGCGATGAGGTACAGTTTGAAATGGCTGAGGTAGCCTTTAGATATGAGCACGGGAAGCCTCTCGATAGACCTGAGCAGCTCCCGCATCTATCAATGATGATGGGAAGATTGCACAAATGGTACTTGAAAGCCTGCAAGGATGGGACCGACAGTATCTACGTGGGAATTAAAGATGAACACTACTTCAATGGAGACGAGGCGTTGTACATTGAATTTGATGAATTATTTCAGTTATACAATCAAGACACCATCCACAAAACTATCGTCAGTTGCTATTGTCTGTAAGTATTTTTTCTGTAATAGTTAAGTCTCTAGCTTAGCTCGTTCATTGCATGTATAATTATCCTCACACTATGTTATGCATATTGAAGATCCTCGAATGCAAAAGAGGACAAATGTATGACATTGGGTTCATTAACCCAAATACCGTAAATGATATATGGTAAAAAAACCCGATGATACAGAGGAAAACTTGCTAAATGTGTTACTTCGACAACAAAACAGAAGGGAAATACTATTTCCGTACAACTTCCAGTGAGTGTTACTGTCTTGTGCATATTCTGTTTCGCTTATTCGAGGTGAAGTGTAATTGATGAGTTATGCGTGCGCAGGTTCCACTTTATTCTGCTAGCCATTCAGCTTAACGTGGGACTAGTAATTGTCTTGGACTCCAGACGTAAAGAGCCTAAGGAGTGGGCGATATGAGTCAAATGCTTCAGAAGTAAGTTCAATCATTATCGCACCATATTGGCAACTTTCGTTCATTTCCTGATATCAAGTAATCATTTTCTTTGCCGAGCAGGGTTTGAAAAAAGTTTACCGACCAAGTTAGGGGTGAATGGAAAAAGGAGCTGCGATTTTCACACACCAAAGTATAAGTAGTACTAGCTAGTTCTGCGCATATCTCATTGATTCTAGTTTCAATACCATTATCATGTTTGATTATCATTTTGATTGAACTCTATTCTCGTAAAGTGCTTGTGGCAGGCACCCGGGAATAATTTATGTGGATACTACGTTTGGGAGTTCATTCGCCACTCGACCTCTGAGCGGGGCAGATCTTCAGAACAATTTGAAGTACGTAATATATATATATATATATATATATATATATATATATATATATATATATATATATATATATATATATATACACCCCTTCTTTAAATTAGATCTGGCGGAAGCGGGACAAACTCCTACCAACTGATCGCATACGAGCAATTCAAGAGGAATTGGCGGGAATCTTCGTTGAGCATGTCATACCTGCAGACGGAGAATACCATCGGGATTCGCAATGCGATTTTGGTAATTAGATATTAGGGATCGTACGTAAGAGATGTTATATTGTATATATGCATGAACGTGTACTATATGTAGTAGCGCCGAATAGATATACGAAAACTTGTTGTTGGACCAACAAGCACGTAGAAAGAGATGCCACTTCTCTCTATATATTGATTGTGATGATGTTGTGTAATGGTTGCTTCATTGCTATATGTAGTAGCTAGCGCGAGTTGAATGGAAAGCATAAAAAAAATGAAAACCCTAAATGTAAAAGAATTGAATGGTAAACACAAAAAGAAAAGGGAAAACACAATATGAAACCCCTAAACCCTCCAAAACCCCAAAACCCCTCCTTTAAAAAAATCCCAGCGCCTGGCAGCTGCTGACGCGTGGCTGCCTTTTAGTCCCGGTCGGTGTTACCAACCAGGGCTAAAGGTCCTCCTGCCTGGGCGCCCCACAACGGCCACATGGAGCTCCTTTAGTCCCGGTTCGTAACCCAACCGGGACTAAAAGTGAGGGCCTTTAGTCCCGGTTGCAGAACCGGGACTAAAGGCCCTCTGAAACCGGGACCGATGCCCTGTTTTCTACTAGTGCGCGCGCTTTATATCTTGATGTCACCTGAGAGAGATTTAGTTAAATCTCAACCATTTATGATATGGCCATACCCTTTTATAGTACTATCTTAAGAAAAGGGGTTATTCTAATAACCCCCTTTTTTGCCGAAGGTTATTCTAATAACCTAGTAACACACTCGAATACCGTTGACAGAGTAGTGCCTCTTATTTCGTTTACAGGCAACATGAAACAACCAACTATTATTTCGCTCGATTCACCAAGGAGATAATTGCCTCAATATGTAAATAAATTCTTCCAATGTTGTATTTTCTAGTTGTTGCCTAATTCTCAGTGGTCTAAGAAGCAGTTGCATTCAGATACATGTAAGATTTCATATTAACTCCCGGGAAAACATTATACTCCTTCCGTTCCATATTTATACTAAATCAGCGACACTATGTGGAACAGAGGGAGTACCTTTTTGCACTACATGAACACATCATTACAGTGTAGTGAACATTTGTTAGATATGAATGAACATCTGTTGTAAAATTGTCTACAAATTAATCAATTCTCTTGGACAATATTGCATTTTCATAAAAGCCTACACCTTGCATCCTAACAAGTATGCTGATTTCCCCGCAAAAAAAAAAAGTATGCTGATTGAAACAGACGAGGCACATCGCGCCTAGGGATGAAACATTCATCCGAAATCACTTTTTATGTTAGATGAACTTTTTCTTTAACATGGTGAACTATTTTCTAAGTTTATATGAACGGCTTTATAATCTCAGACAGTTAAGAGTTGAGACATAGACGTTTTTATTTGCTTATTATGTCAAAACTGCGCGATCTTTTCTCATCCAAAGCAGAAGATCTTCAGTGGTGCCAGCTTGTTGATCCTGGACATCTTTTGCAGGACATGGAGTCCGAGGAGAGTACGGTCCAGGAAGAAATCAAATTTGAGGACATAGTTATGTCCGTTCTTTGCTTCTTAAGCCAGACGTGAACACATAATGAAACCTCTAAGATAGAGTATTTTCTTAGCATGCATGGAAAAGCGCGCGCACATGCATGCATGCATATGTGTGAGGACGTAAGCCTTGCATGTGCCGAGCTCACCCAACCAATGATGCATCGACAGACCATATGCTCCTAGAAGGCCAAAGCTACGAATGAAAACACATCAGGACAGGGCCAAAGCGACTGCTACAGCCCTGGCCATTGGCAAGGCGTTGCTAAAGTTCGGTGGTGTATACGCGTGGCAGCTTAAACGAACACCAATGCTAGCACAGCATCTGTTTGCAATCCTTCACGTGGGACTTAAGCTTGGTACAAAACAAGAGCGTGGCAGTCTATGAAACCTAGGGTGGTCGCACCATTATGTGTATATCAACCTTCATGTGTGTGTGCTTTGCGGCAACCACCACAGGGCTAAGCATTGTTGCCATCCCCGATTCTAGTGCCCTGCCCCGCTCTAGATCTAGGGTTGGGTCCTCCACATTCCTAGGCTCTTAGGGTTGTGAGATCCTCCAATGTCTTCATAGAATGACACGACATTGTTTTCGACATGAACTCTGCCCAAGCGTAGAGGATGCTTCAACGGACCAGCTACATACATCATTGCAGAATATTCGAGTGATATAGCTTTCCGAATCGAGCCTCTAGAAGACAAGAAGCCATGGAAATAAGGAAAGAGGGCCTTCCACGTGCCTTGCAGTTCGAGATATGCTATTTTTTCCTCTTGTACTATTGCGCTCTTTTGTTGCTTCCCTCCACCAAAGAGTCGATGTCAACTTTATATTATTTCTTGATGACCACTAGTGCCGGTGTCGGATCTGTCCATGGTTAACGACAATGGTTGTTACCGCCAAGATTTAGCTTTCTTCTATTCATCTTTGTGGCTCCAAGCGCCTTTCTTCGAACCTGGAATGTGCTAATTACCGAGCTATGGTGTTCGAATTTTCTTCGGCCAGGTAATTTCATAGCAAGGCTTGCTCGGATATATGTTTATGTATAACAGCTTACATGGGCACCAATACTCACACAACATATGCGTGCAACTCCTTCACATGGGACTTAACATGGTACCCAACATGATCGTGGCGGTCTAGCAAACCTCGGGTGGTCTCACCATTATCAAGGTGCATGTGTGCTTTGCGCCAACCACCAAGAAGCATTGTTGCCATCTAAGCCTCTAGTGCCATGCCCCACCCTAACTAGGTTTGGGTCCTCTACCCTCTATGGCCTTTAGGGTTGTAGAGTATGTAACATGTTTATAGTTCATCCAATGACACAATATCATCAATGACAGATCTAACGGACCATTTATATACATCACCGCGGAATACTCAAATAAAATGACACGATATAACTTTTGAAACCAAGCCACTAGAAGGCAAGAGATTGCAAAAAAAAGTGCATTTCATGTGCCCTCCGACATGAGTGGGGCTATTTTTCCTCACTTATTGCACTATATCATTTCTTGCCACCACCGAAGAGTCAATCTTAGCTTTATTTCTTATGGTAGTGATGTTGTCAGATCTCTCTGCATTTAATGGTGATGGTTGTTGTTGTAAAGATATCTTTTTGCTTTTATATAGCTCCAAGAACCTTCATCCGGACTTGGAATGTGGTTGCGACCATGGTACCAACGTGAAACTTTGCTTGGCCCTAGTAAAGTTAGAACTATGCTTCTTAATCTATTGCTTCTACGGGACGATGCATTTTGAACCATCACAAGACCGCAACACCGATGATGACTCTTATGATAAATGAAGATGCAAAAATTGTTTGCCCGAGTTGAATGGGGGTGTCTTTGCCATGTTAGATATCAATGACCTTCACCATATTCAAGCTGATGCTCTTCATCATCATTGATTTCCTTTTACGTCTAGTGCCCCGTTGGTCGTCGATCTAAATTGTGATGCTATTTTCCGTGTGAAGCCTTGGTTGCCGCTGCCATGGATTATACCCAAGGGGGTGCTCTACTGGTTGACGGTCCATTTTGTAAAATAAATGTGATACGTTTTGGTTATCTTTTCCTTTACCGGGTATGGTTCATCAGTCTTGCTAAATCTCAGTCGACTGCGACTTGGTTATGCCTCAGTCGATGGTATATTAGTGAGATCTTACATTGAGATGCTTGCAATTTTTTTCTTTCTTACATGCTATGCCATTTGACTGAGACTTGGGTAAGTCTTAGTCGACTGAGGCCTAGCCACACCCATTGTTCAAGGCAAATCTATGTTTGATATGGTTTGCCATAATTTGCTTGAGATTTTTTTTTTTAAAGTATTGGAATGGGCTTTTCTTGGCTTGAGACTAGCTCAAATGTGGTAAATAGACGAAACGTGCAAAACTAAATATTCACTCTTTTTATTTTGCAATGGAAGTTTTTATTGGTAGTAAACCTAGCACAGTTTTTCTTTTTTGCTAGCTCCCTACCTTGTGATCTTTTAAAGTACGGTCGACGTGATATATCTGGTCGTGTTGTAGGCGAAGGTCATAATTCACGCTTGCCTCGGCGATGGATCACGTAGTTTGATTTCCCTTTTATTGAAGAAAGAAGTAGACCTATCTGAATTCCTTTAAGTGCAGTTATTTCACCATGTGAGGAAATATCTATGGAAACAAGTGAGGAAGAAAGGGCCATGTAACCGAACGAAAGAAACTGGTATGTGCAAACAACGTACAAATGGTAGAAACGGGACGCACGGATGGACCCACCGCAAAATCTTGCCTCCCAGCACACTCTACCTCCTCGAGCCCGTCCAATCAGTCCACGTACGGATCCAAACAACATGAAGATACGATACGATACACATGTGGCTGATAAGCCGTCTAGCCGACTCCAGGGGCCGGGTAATCAATGGCCGACTCCAGGGCTCGGGACCGACCCCAGCACCCGCGCCGCCACGGCTGCCCCGACCGCATTGCCGCGGCGACCCGCCGTCCACCTGCCGGCGGTGGCCCCGGAGGCCGGAGGCCCGCGGAGCAGCGCCGACCAGCCGGCAGCTGCTGCCTCTTGTGTCTCGCCGTCAATCTCCACGCTGGAACGAGCGCCGGCGACAGCGAGCATGGTCCTGGCGTCCACGCGCGGCGGCGACGTCGTCAGGAGGAGCACGAGAAGCAGCGCCGCCGCCGACGCCCTGCCGCTGCTGCCGGGGCACAAGGACGCCATTGATCGATCGTTCTCGCTGACTGAAAAGAAAACACCAGCTGGTGGCAGGTGGGGCTTACTGCGTGAGAAATGGTGCGTGCGCGTGCGTTCAGGCGGGGATAATGGATGGTGTTTATATAGGCGCGGCACGAGGACGGGACGGCCGGGGGGAACTTTTGGCCGCGCGCAGCAGCTCAGCAGTCACCCCCACCAGGCCACCACCTCATATCGACCCATCGGCCATTCGGCTCCGCCTGCCCGCCCGGCCGCGTCGTCGCGGTGCGGCGATCGCCATCATCAGACCGGGAGGGGGGAGGGGTGCCTTGCGCGGGGAAGCCATCGCGCGCGGTTGGACGATCGGGGCGATCTGCGGCTGCGGTCGTGAGGCTCAGACCGATAATGAAGTGGGTGATTTTGGCGGTCACGCGCGCTGCTGTGACATGCTGTGCTTGGGCGCGTACGTGACTTGAAGCAACCGTTAATAAGGCCTGGAAAATGGGAATTGCGCGTCTGCCGGTTGCGGCATTCCGATCATTTCCCCACGCGCAATCCATTTAATTACCTACGCAAGTATCTACGGGTCAGGTACGTACGTGCTAGCTAGCAGAAAGTGAGGTGATCGAGATCTTTTGGTTGCGTGCATTCCGTGCACGTGACGCGTCATGAGATATTTGTTCCTTTTCCGGCCGCTCATTTCAGTTGTTAAATGGGAGTATATAATGCCCAATAGATATATTCCAAGAAAACAGATCTCGATAAAATGGGTCGAGGCTGGTTTCGTTCAGATTTTTTGAGGGGTAAAACCAGGTTTTATTCGCCATAGACCACAGATAGTGGGATACATATTGGATCATGGGGTTGGCCAAGCCGCCCCTGACCAAGATTAAGAGAGTACCTGGCTAACCTATGTGCTTCGACATTAACTGCACGACCTTTAAAAATAATAGAATAATTCATAGCACTTGACTTGAGCCTAATTTCACTAATTATAGCACCAAAACGCCCTTTAGATCCCTTATTGATGTCTGAGATAACATGCCTGGAGTCCGAGGAGATGGCAAAATTTTGAACGTGAAGATCTTCGGCAAGGGACAAGGCCTCTCTACATGCGATGGCGTCAAGGGTTGCCGGATCCTCGACTCCAGCTATCACCAGTGATGAGCTGCCAACATAATTGCCGTTGCTGTCACGACACACTGCTGCTGCAGATCCCCCTCGTCTTGCACGCACCCCGGCGTCCACATGGATCTTCATGAACCTAGCCGGTGGAGCCTTTTGGCGTATCTGAATAATTACAGACAAGTCTGATGATGGCTGGATAGGTTGTTGCTGCTTATCCCAGGTCATGTCAAACTCTTCTATAAACCTCTTCGCAGACATGAAGGTCGATTGGGGGCTTTGGAAGACCCCCTCATGGATCGCCTTGTGACGGGACGACCATATAGCCCATAGAGTGACAGCAAGAATAACCATTTGGTCATGTGAGAGCATCTCCATAAGAGTAAACAAGCAGTGTTTGGCGCTTGGTTCTGAAGTACTCATCATTTTATGTGTCAAATCCTCTTCGGTTAAAGCCCACACACATCTTGACATGGTGCACTCAATCAATGAATGTCTCTATGAGTCTAGCGCGCCACAAAGGCCACATGAGCTGGTAGTCGACATGTTTCGGTGAGATCTTAGATCCTCAGTTGGTAAACAGTGCTTAGATAACCGCCATAAAAACATCCGATTTTTTGTTGGCACTTGAGTCCTCCATAGTTGTCTCCATGAGCTCTCCTCGTGACTAGTGCTAGAGGAGGCCGGACAGCAATTCAGCCATGCTTCTCTCCTTTGTTTGGTGTCGACCAATATGTTATATGCCGATTTGACAGAGAAGTTCCCATGCTTTTCGAAATTCCAGGCCCAAAATCTTGTATGTTGCGCGTGCATAGGGGAATTCCAAGGATTACCTTGGCGTCCATCGGCATGATCACACTGTAGACTCGCTGCATATCCCAGGACGCGGATGTTGGATCAATGAGCTCAGAAACGAGCTCTAGAGGGTTTTGAGTGATACACCCATACGGTCGGAGCATCTCATCTCTCGGAATCCAATTGTCCCCCAAATACTCGTCTCCTGACCATTACCAATACGCGGGATCAGACCTTGCTCCAAGATGTCCCTCCCTTGAACGATAGCCCTCCACACTTGGCTAGGGTGCCCCCCTAGAGGTGCATGCAAAATAGTGTCATTGGGATAGTAGATGCTCTTCAACAGTCGCGCACTAAGAGACTCTGGATGCTGTAGTAACCTCCAAGCTTGCATGGCAAACATTGCCGGGTTGAAAATTTCAAAATCCTTGAATCCTAGGCCGCCCATGCCCTTTGGTTGAGTCATGGTGGTCCAAGATACCCAATGCGGCTTCCGTTTTCCTTCTTTACTCCCCAACTAGAACTTCCTTATGAGCATATTTAGGTGTTCACAGATGCCTCGTGGGAGCTTGAAACAGGACATAAAGTAAATTGGGATAGCCTGTGCAACTGATTTCACAAGCACTTCTTCCCCTGCTAGCTACAAAGTACTCTCAATGCACCCTTGCACCCTACTCCAAAGGCGATCTTTGAGGTATTTAAAAGCCCCATTCTTTGAGCTCCCAATGTCAGACGACATTCCCAGATATTTTTTGTTCAGATGCAAAGCTACTAAGGGCATCTTCAACACGGGCCCTCAAACCTCCTGCAACCGTCCAGATCGAGAGGTCCAAACGTATTTTACCATCCAATGCGGTCCTATATCGGTCCGCTCGGTGGTTCGGAGTATATTTTCGCGCAAACCAGAAGCAGAGCAGGGGTTGAAGGCGGGGAGGGGGGGGGGGCGTGCGAGCGTCCAGACCGCTGCTACACAAGCGTCCGACAACCCTGGCCCACCCAACCCTCTCTCACGCCCGCGCCCTTTCCCGCCCGAAGCAGTAAGAGCCGCTCCAAAGTGCCAGTACCGCATTCATGCCAGCCCAAAGTGAACAACCTCTCACGTCGCTCCGGCATTGAAGCGGCGCGCTGGTCGAGAGCGACACCCGTGCTGCTTCTTGGTGCATGCGACTGCTCTGCATTCAAGCGACAACCGGTCCGTCCGTCTACCTACATCAAACATGTGCGAATGCTGAGGAACCTGCTCTGGCGCCACCCGTCTGTCTGTCTACCGCCTACCATTAACCACCTCGTCGGTTGCCCTGCCATGCGCCCACTATTTAAATTTGAGGCCCAGCCATAGCCGCATCCAACCTCCTCTGCCCCCTTTCGCCTCTCGGCACCACACCCGCCATGGCCTCTTTGAGCTCCAAAACCGTCTGGGACAGACTCTCGTCTAAGCTAAAGAAGGAGATCGCCGCCATTGCAGCCGACTAGCATGTCGACAGGAAGAGGGAGGCCAGCATTATGGACACCCCAATGGAAGAGGCAGCCGACGATGAGCTAGCGCCCCCATCCTCGCTAGCCAATGCCGGCACTACCATGGGCGAGGCCTATGCTCAGTACACCGAGAAGAGCGGCAATACCGCGTTCCTGTAGGTGAGGCCGACCAGGAGTGCAACCTCCGCCTCCTCGACGAGCACCGGTGTCGCCACGCCGCCACGGCCACGAGGAAGAGTAGAGCATCCGAGTTCGCCGGTGCTTGGGTCCCGGAAAGGCCACCACTCCTCCCCTCCCGTTGAAGCCAAGCTTGGCGGGCTCATCATCATCGGCCGATTAGCCGCTTGAAGGCTACGGAGACGGAGCTTCAGTTTCTGGGGCTGATAGCGTACCGAACATGGAGAACGAGCGTCGACGGTCATTTAGACAAGGTTTAGTCTACACTTGAAATATGTCGAAGTGTAATGAATTTGCTCTGGTTTAGATGAAAACATCCAGTTTTATGTAAAAATTATCCAACTATAAATGAATATCATTTGGTTTGTTTAAATACGCATCAAATTTCTTCACTTCCATTAAATTTCTTCCTATATATAACCAGACAAATGAACATAGCTCTGGATGATCGGCTCCCGCAACAGTGTCCACGGACTGGTCCGTGAACGAATGCGATGTCCGGTCAGCACTGGAGATGTCCTAACTTGTGGAGGTGCAAACATCTCATCAAGGCATCAAGGCCAGACACGCACGGAGCATATACCTAGTTCCTACATTTGAGCAGCTCGTGCAGATACAGCAAAAAAAAAGAAGCATGCACACGTTTGCTTTTGTGGGCAAGGCACCGTTGTTGCTTTCGGGTAGACCGAGCTTCCGATCCCGTACGTTGCCCGTTGGCTGCGCGGATCTTTCGGCTTATCTGAAATAGCAGAGTATTTAATCAAAAACTATCACAATTGACGGAAATATGATGAAAAACTATCACTCTACGATTTTGTGCGAAAAACTACCGAATTTGTCCTAAACCGTGGCAAAAAACTACCAAGTCGCGAAAGCGCTCGCTTCGCCCGCGCTAACCCCGAATCTGACAGGTTGGGCCCACGAATCAGTTGCCACGCTGGCTAATGGACGGTCGCCGCGCGTTGACGGCCGTTATCGGCCCGTCCGCTGTCAGAACGACGGCTGTCGGTGGGCCAATAAGTGAGAGCGAGCTCAACCACTCGCTCATTCTCTTCCTCCTCGCTCGCTCTCACTCGTCCTCATCCTCTCCCTCTCCCTGGTGCTCTGAGCTAGGTCAGCCTATCGCCGTCGCCGCCGTGGCCATTGCTGCCGGTAGAAGTTGAGGATGCCATCCTGGAATGACGAGGAGAGCTCGGACGAGGACATCAACATGGTTTCAATGGATCCCCAGCTCTTTGTAAGTGCATAATGGTGGAACAGAGTTAGGGTTAGGGTTAGTTCATCCAAATTGAAGATTCCTAGTTGCTTTTGGTTTGATTCGAAGTTTCTTTTGCAGGAAACCCCTGACAGTATGGTGGAACCATCTTTCTGTGGTTCTTACACTGAATCTGAGCCGACGTGCATGATGCATCATCAGAGGCCGAAGAAGATGGTGGCTTTTGAAGGTGCTTTGATTGGGAGGCGATTCCTGGGTTGTCCTGTGTAGCATGTATTAAATCTTGAACGCTAACTTGTTTTGCTGGTGGAGATGTGTGATGTGTTTTGCTGCTGGAGATGTGTGATGCAGCATGTGGTGCAGAGATGTGTGATGTGCAGAGATGTGTGCTGTAGTTTAGAACTGAAACTTGAAAGTGCCATACATATGGAAGCTATATGTGAAAGTAGATCTTTAGTTAACTGAATTCAATACATGACTGAACCTGAGAACACCTACATGCAGAGATCTTTAGTGTACTGTGAACTGAATGTATTAGTTAGGTGTTTACTAAATATAGCTGTTAACTGAAAAAGAACAGAGTTAAATGAATTTATATCTACTGCTAAATATAGCTGTTAACTGAATTTATCTCTGATGCTAAGTCAGGTGCTGTGTGCTTACTATGAAAGAATTATGTTTGCATAATTCAGAGAGCATATTGATGTAAACAAAGGGTTTTAGTTAAATGAAATGACTTCATGACTTTAGTTATCTGTACTAAGTTTGTTACTAAGTGCTTTGTGCTTAATTATAAATAATTGCTTCTGTAGGATGTAGGTGTGAACTGTGGGGTTGTGGAGTGGGTGGATGGTCCTTGGCCAGAGATTCTACAAAGGTGCCTAACCAGGATTTGGGACATGTACCATGAGCAGAACTTGGGGAGGGTGAATGACAAACAAGCCCATGAGAAAGAGGTGGCCAAGCTACAGAAGGAAATTGATTTCCTGTCAAACAACTACAACCAGTTGGTGGAAGATGTATCCAAGCTATTTGACTATCAAGATGGCAAGATGTCTCATGACATGGACTATACCAGTCAGGCAATCAATGAACTAAATGAGAAGAAAAAACAACTTGAGGATCAGGCAAAGATTGAGTTAAGTATGGAAAAGCTGAAGCTTGCCAAGGAGCAAAGGTGCATTCTTCAAAGCCAAGCAGATATCATTCAGAACATGAGGAAGGCCATGAAGGAAGTGGAGGGGGACAGGGACCTACTTAAGCAAGAGAAGAAGAAGCTGGAGTATCTGATTGCTGATCTGCTCAATGCTGGGCATGCTAGCAAAGATAAGCTGGAGAGGATCAAGGCAATTATGAATGAGTGAAGTGGTTGGTGTGTGGGTTAAGTAATTAGTAGGCCTATATATATATAGCTGGCCTTGGAATGTGATGCATGTTAGGTGTATATTTTGGGAAAGTTTCATGTGCTTTCAGAATGGTATGAGGGAGGGAGGTACTGTTATGGTTTAAGGACTAGTTGGTTTTATCTATGATCTAATGACTATTATGTTAAGACCTACTATGCTAAGTGGGTACTCATGCTAAGTTAAGTAAGTAAGAATGTTTTATCTATGATGAGGCTATTTTACTCTGCATATATCATGTGTGGATAACTGACAGTAGTGACATAGTTGGAAGTAGCAAGTAACATATATAGCAATTAGCTTAGATAGTCTCACAAATAACTTAACATATGTAGCAAGTAGCAAGTAGCAAGTAACATATATAGATAGTCTAACATAGATAGATAGTACTGCCATTCATAGTCTGACATAGATAGCAACTAGTAGTAGATAGTGCCTGACATAGATAGCAACTAGTAGTAGATAGTGCCTGACATAAATAGCAACTAGTAGTAGATAGTGGCTGACGAAACTGAACCTAGGAACTTACTGAACTTACGAAAGTTCAGGACTGACGAAACTGAATATTAGTGCACTGAAGTAACTGAAGGCAACACTTCACTCCTCCTTCTTTAGCATCTTCAGGCGCTGGGAGCGGCGCACCGCAGTCACGGCCGCCCTCTTCTTCTTGCCCGGCGCCGGCTCCAGCACATCTTCCTCGCCGCCATCTTGTTCTTGCCTCACGACGACGCCGTCTGGGAGATCGGCGACCTCCGGCAGCACATCCACGTGGATTGGGAGGTTCCTGTCTCCTCCACGGTGTCGAGGACGGGAGCCAGCAGCTGCACTTCAGGCTCGTCGTCGGAGAGGACGACGACCTCATCCACCTCGTCGTCAGAGTCGTCAGAGGGCTCGTCCTCATCATCGTCACTGGACTCGTCGTCAGAGGACTCGTCGTCAGAAGACTCGCCGTCAGAGTCGTCAGAGGGCCCAAGGACCCATGGATTGCGCCTCTCCCAGTAGGCGTTGTTGATTGGGGCTGGGAGAGCGAGGACGGCGTCGGTGACGTGGTCCGCGGCGGCCGGCGGCGTGGTGGATGAGCGGTACATCCACCATCGGGCGCGCTGCCTGGGGTCGGGGGAGCGTTGCACCTCGCGCATCACCCACAGCAGAATGGTCGGCGGCGGGATGGTGCGGCCGACAGGGAAGGCGCGCTGCTTTTCAGTAGCTGTCATCACCTTCACGAGGCCGCGGGCGTGGTTCCTCAGCATCGCCAGACTGGGGAACCAGCGCGCGATCTCCCTGTACTGCACGCGCATCTCCTGGTTGTTGCCGGCGAGAGCTTCGATGGCCAGCTGCTAGTCCATGGCAACGGCGGTGGCGGTGGTTGTCGGCGGCGATTTCGACAGGAGAGAGGGGGAAGTGGAGTGGGCGGTGCGAGCGGCGAGTGGGCGAGTGAGCAGAGGGTGTGGTGGGTGGACACGTAATAAAGTCGTAGAATCCGAAACGGCTGGTTTTACTCAGCGCACGCTCACCACGCTGCCGGCTGAAACGCACGCTGAACAGACGACGTGGCTAACAACATATAATAAGTTTGGCCGATGCTAGTCAAACAAATCACTAGCACTAGCCCATTGGTATTGAACGCATGGTTACAACCAACTGGTCCTGGGTTCGAGCCCTAGGCCAGACATTTTTTGTGCAGATTTTTTTCCTAAAATGAATTTGGCAGTAACTTCTGAACTATAGAAATGGCAATGTAAAACAAATAAAACAAATTAAAACAATTAAAACATGCACCTAAACTGTACAAATGGCAAAGTAAAACAAAAAAAAACAAATCAGTAGCACTTAGCCCATTGGTATTGGGCACAAATAAGTACCATACATTCAACATTGTCCACAAGTTCACATGTCTGAATTTAAGCAGGCTAGTAGCACAACACACATTTAGTAGCAGAACACAAACTTAGTACCATACACTCAAACTAAGTAGCAGAACACAAACTTAGATACAGAGTTTCAATAGTTTCCACTAGCATTGAAATAGGATGCAAACTTGCTAGGAGGTTTCCTCTTCCTCTTGCCTGCCAATATCCCTGGTTCTCCAGTGGATGTTCTTGGTGCATTGAATGTTCTTGTTGATGGTGATCCTCTTGGAGCTCTTGTTGATGCTGATCCTGTTGCAGGTGCTGGTGAAGACCTGGCTGCTCCTGCTGAAACTGTTGATGTTGAACCTCTCTTTTTTGCTATTGTTTTTCTGTTCCTCATTGCTTTAGGAGGTGGAGCAGATGATGCTAGCATCTGTGAAGCTTGGTGTTGAGGTGGTGGTTGTGGAGGTGGATGTGTAGCACTAGAGGAACCCCTAAAAATTTCTCTATTCTCCTGCATGACAAAATTACTAGCTAGGTTCACACAGTACTGATTTTCCTTACTAGTCACTTGCCAAATGTCAGGACCTGCCTTATATGCATCACAAAATTTGGCACACTTCTTATTCTCCTCTAGTTTCTCTGAATAGTTGGGTGTGATCATCCACCTGCTGTTCTCTGTTTTTTCCCTAGTCTTCTGCCTTTTGATCATCTGCTTAGTCCTAATTCCTTCAAACATAGTCCTAATTGGTTTGGCCCTAACATCAAGGATCATTTTGTTGAAAACCTCACTAAGGTTGTTCACAACAAGATCAGTTTTGCAATTGTAATCCATTGCAGACCTACACCAAGTCTCCTTTGGAATTTTTTTAAGCCACTTCCAGGCATCCTCACACTCTGCTTTAAGCTCTGCCATTGCTAATTCATGGCCATGTTTGGTGAATGAGTAGCTAGCCTAATCTACTAACTTCTTTAGTTGTGCTCCTCTGAAACTAGCTGACTGAAAATTTGCATATATGTGCCTGAGGCAGTATCTCTGAGGGGAATCAGGGAACACCTCATTTATAGCCTTAAGAAGACCTTATTGTAAATTAATAACCATGGTCATGAACAAAAAGAAATAAAGCTACTAATAACAATATATATCTGAACTACTGGCTAAGATAGGGTGCATACCTTTTGCCTGTCAGAAATAATGGTGTAGGTTCCAAATTTGCTACCACTTCCAATGCAACATCTTAGCTGGGTTAGGAACCATGTCCAACTCTCTGAATCTTCCTTATCAACCACACCAAAGGCTATGGGGTAGATGTTGTTGTTGCCATCTCTTCCTGTGGCTGCAAGAATTTGCTGTCCAGTGGTTAGCTTGATGAAGAAACCATCAAGCCCTGCATCCATACCCAAATTAGCTACCATAAATTTACAACAAGATATTTTGAACAAAATGCAGTTATAGATTTACCTATAAAGGGCCTGCAACCATTAAGAAATCCTTGCTTTGGTGCATGCAAGCAGTAGAACATGTACTTAAATCTAGGAGTTGGGTCAGGGTTTTCTGGGTCCTCAAATGTTGTAACTACACACCTGCTACCAGGGTTTGTGTCAAGAACTGCCTGTAGGTAGTCCCTCAGTCTATAGTACTGCTCCTTCTGGTCACCTTGTATAACCTTAATAGCCTTCCTCCTTGCCCTATAGGCCACAGTCTTTGATACATCAACTGAAAACTTGACTTTGCTGTTTTTAATAAGTGAATCCACAGGTGCTCTAGGATCTGCTCTAAGAGAAGGCTCAACTGCTTTGGAAAGCCACTTAGTAGTAACCTTTATGTTCTCTGCTGATGCTGGACAAGTGTGCTCCATGTTACACTCTTAATGCAAAATGTTCTTTCATGAGCTATCCCGGAGGCACACATGTAAAATTCACATCCATGCTCTCTCTATGAACACTAAACAATAATTCTTGTTGGAGTGTTCCTGTGGTAGTGAAAAGACCTCAAAGTCCTTATATGAAAAATCTCTTAATGCTTCTCTGAACTGGTAAACAGTATCAAAACACAAGCTCTTGCACAAGAGTAAATGTGAATTGGGAATTGAGGGGTCAAAATATAGCCTTTCCTTCATCTTTTTCTTACTACTCTTTATCTTTGGCTTCTTCATGAGGTATGGTAGTTCAACTTCATCTTCTTCTTCCTCATCACTTATGCCTGCAGCACCAGCAAAACAAAACTCATCTGCTTTAGGAAACCAATCTTCAAAACGTTTTTTCTCTACCTCATTGTGACATCTGCTAGTTGGACCAGGATTCTTCACATGTTTCACAATAGCAGTAGTTTGCAATGCTGTATCCTCTTCAGAGGCACACTCTATTTCCATTTGTTGAACAGCTTCAGCACTCCCATCTGAATGAACTGAATCCTCAGAACAAAATTCAGACACTTCAGTGTCTCCTTCAAAGTGGTTCAAATCTGCCTCTCTTTGAATCCTGCTCCTCTCAAGCTGAGCCTTTCTATCATCTATCTGATTCTGAAGCTCAGATTGCTCCACAACCTTTTTCACACAGCAGATCTCTTGAGTGCTCATGTAATTCTCATTAGCCTGTGTACTAATTCCAGGTTCAGCATTTCTCACAACCTTTATGTTCACTAGCTTGACATGATGAAAAAACTCCAACATTTCATGAACACTAGCTTCATTACCTAAATACTTTACTCTTTCAGATCCAATTTCCTCCTCCTTCACATAGTACATGTAATCACTGTCCCCATACCCTTCACTAGCAATGAGTGATTGTAGAGTAAACAAAGAAATATCTGACTCAAATATACCCCTTTTCACAGGGTTTCTTCCTTCTAAATGAAACCATATCTCCCACTTCTGGTCAGCCAAACTGCACAAATAAGTGCTCATGAATTGAATTGAAATTGATTGAGCTACAAGTGCAATACAGTTTACTACACATGTCCAACTAACAGAAACAAACACATCTTACTAATTTGCTAGATTGAAGCAGCTAACCAAAGGCCCAACAGATGATACTTGCATACCTGCAACTCATTGGCGATGACTGGGAGAGCGGTGCCTCCGGCTGCTGCGAGCCGGCCTGCGTCGAGAAACTGGTGCTCCCCAACCAATTATCGACTGAGCCGCTGGCCATCGGTGGAGGCGTGGGCGAGGCAGCAACGTCCAAACTTGTGTCAACGCCGCCAGCGTCGCCGCCGCCAGCGCCGCCGCCCTCCGGAATCAACGACGACATGGCGGCCGCCACCTAGTTCAGAGATAGGGAGAGGAGGGAGAGAGTGAAGCGAGAGGGGAACAGATCAGATCTTGACCCGCACCCGACCGACAGCCGCCGTTCCGACAGCGGACGGGCCGATAACGGCCGTCAACGCGCGGCGGCCGTCCGTTAGCCAGCATGGCAACTGATTCGCGGGCCCAACCGGTCAGATTCGGGGTTAGCGCGGGCGAAGCGACCGCTTTCGCGACTTGATAGTTTTTTGCCACGGTTTAGGACAAATTTGGTAGTTTTTCGTCACGTTTCCGTCAATTGTGATAGTTTTTGGTTAAATACTCGAAACAGCAAGATATATCGACTATCTTCGTGTGTACGCTATCTAGGTTGCATCGTACCTACAACCTCGAAGCTCTCTAGCTAGAAATGCAGAGCTGTTGCTTTCATGCCACTCTGCTCGCGTTTGAATGGTCTGTTTTCCAGGGCCTCATCGCCTTGGACATCGCCTGCTCTCCGTATTCGTCCCGCCGGTGCTCTGGTTTCATGCTTCTCTTTTGCATGCCCTGGATCATCTTGTCGATGCGATTTTTTGTTTAGGCCTAAGGTCAATGGTACAAATGAAAACAGTAACAAAATTCTAACTTCATGCCACTGGCTAGGGAAAAAGTCAAGAAGGGGAAGATTGGAATTGGAAGATGTACTAAGGAATTTGTGGCAATTTGCGAGGAACATAGGGGAGGCGACACATGAGCCAAGTTTCGAGTGATCGAAACGAACTGCCTTCTGACCTCAATGCGAGTCCTTATTGATCATTTTGTGCGACAAATAGGTGCTATAACACGCGGTGGCCCGGCACGAATAGCGTTGTAATGAAGCTGCTTCACCTGTGCCCATCTGCACATACAGCAGCTGCGAGAAAAAGTTAAAAACCAGCAACTTCTAATTCACAAAAAAAAACCGTATTACAGATTTTAAAAATATTCATGAAATAAAAAAATTAATATTTTCTTATAAAGATGCCCTCATTTAAAAATTAATGGGATTTGAAAAATGTTCTTGAATTTTCAAAAAATGTTAAAAATTATTTTTTAAATGAATTTGAGAGTTATTCATGATTTTTAAGAAACTGCTCATGATCATTTTTTAAAAAAATTCATGAAAAATATGCAATAATAATAATAAAACACAAATGAAATGGGCTCTAAATCCCGCTTTGAGTGAAGAATAAGATATCCGCCCTCTAGCACCACTTGAGCTTTGTTTGGTTACCTAATGCTAGATTGGATCCTAGGGCGCAACTGAAACCGTTAAAGTTAAGAAAAAAAAACTATAGGCCCTGGGCCGCGACATGTGTGCCTAGCTTTCGAAATCCCTATTTGCTGAGAGAAACTAACTAATGGGTAGACCTTGAGGGGCTCCCATAAAGGTAACTCTTTTTGTCTGAGAGCACGTCAAGTGGTGCACCTAGCCGTCGCCACGTGTCGCAGGCTGAGCGCTTCCTCTGAATTTCATGTTTTTCATGTACATTTTTATGGGATTTAGATGAATTTTTGAAGTTATTTTGGCTTTTTTGCTTTTTGCCTGGTTTCCCTTGTTTAGGAGGATTAGGTTTTTTATATGTATTATTGGTGGGAAGGAGTGCTTTCCCATGAGAAGCACAACATAGTGTGTGCTTCAACGAGAAGCACAACTATGTTTCCTGAAAAAAAAACACACATGTGCCTCCGCGAGAAGTATAACTTGTAGAAACATAGTTGTGCATCACGAAAAGCAAAATTTTGCTTCCATGAGAAGCACAACCATGCTTCCCTGAAAAAGGAAAAGCACAACATGTGCTTTTGCGAGAAGCCCCAAAAAAGAAAAAAAACATGGTTGTGGTTCCGAGAAAAATTTAATAGCACAACCGTGCTTTTGTTTTTCACCTTTTTTTGGTTCCATTTTTTTATTTTCGGTGTTTTCCAGTTTCCAGTTTTTTCATTTTTGGGTTTCTTTGTGAAAAATCACGTTGAAACCTATAAACATGAGATACAGTTTCAAAGATATCAAAAAAAGAAGTCCAACGGTGAAAAGGGTTCGTGATTTGGATGCACAGTTCATGAGATAAAACCTTTTGAAGAAACGAATCTAAAAAAAATCTCCCACTTCCAACAAGTGGCACACATGCAGGTACGTTACCCGTCAGGACGAGAGAAAGTTGAAGTGACCATTGCAAGTCGTACCCTTTAATTAGTGATCTGGCGATTTGCCGCTCTCGGCGGCAAAACACCGTGGCATCGCACAAGCGAGCGAGCAACAAATGGGCCGGCCCAATTAGCTAGGATCCGTTTTTTCGTTTTATTTTTATGCTGTTTTTCATTTTCATTTTTTATTCCTAAATGTTTAATTTTTCGAAAAGTGTTTGTAAATTTTAAAAATTGTTCTCGTTTTCTAAAAATGTTCGTGTTTAAAATAATAATTGCATTTTCGATAACATATTCGTGCTTTAAAAATGTTCACAATTTCAAAATTTCTTTGTATTTTTAAAATAAAATTTGGAAATCAGAAAAAAATCGCAATTTCATCTTTTTTGAGTTTTTTATGAATTTTTTGGAATTTCATAAATTGTTCATGTATTTGAAAAAAATCGCGTTTCCTAAAATAGATTCCAATTTTTTTGAACATGTCAACGAGGGGGGGGGGGGATCCCACCTTGAGTATCGATCTTTATTCAAAGAAAATGAACCGGTTTATGAGGGAAACCAGATCGAAAACCATGATTTGGTTTATGAGGAAGACCAGATCAAAAATCTTGATCCAGTTTATAAGAAAACCGGACCCAAATACCAGACAACTCAACAGGCAAAGAACAGAAAAACAGAAAACAACCCAAACATAGATACAACACAACGCAAAGGCCAACTACCTAAAGAAATAGGAGGTTGGGAGGAGCATCTACAAGGCAGGACTAGCAAGACAACAAGGGACAAAATAGATTCCGAATTCAGAAAATGTTGATTGGTTTCCAAAAATTTGTACACATATTTGTTTTTCCTAAAAATGCTCGCTACATTATTTAGCCGCTAGGTACGTTACTCTAATGGGCCGGGGGTCCAGCGGGGCTGTCCCGTTGCGGCTTGCCGCTGTTGGACGCAGCGAGCGTCACACATGACGTCCCCCTAACTTTCGCGACTGTGATTGGTAAAAAATCAAAACTTAGCTGAGCAAACAAGGTGTAAACCTGCGCAGGCAATTCATGGCGACGGCATTCCTCACGCCCGTCGCACTCTTCTTCCTCCTATAAATACACGATGGCAATACACCGCTCAAATGCGCACCCACTCCGCTAACTATTACCTGCATACGCATATCCGCCGGTGGTCAGTAGCTTCCAGTCAAAAGGATGAGCGGGACCAAGTCGTCGTGGCCGGAACTGGTGGGCATCCTGGCGACGCTGGCGGCCACGCAGATCGCGCGCGACAGGCCCGACGTCGCCGTCGAGGTGCTGCCGCCGGGCGCCCCACTGACACCGGACTACAACGCCGAGCGCGTCCGCGTCTTCATCGACAACAACGGCATCGTCTCCCAGACCCCGGTCATCGGCTAGGTTCCGGCCGGGCCGTTAATGGAGCGTACGAAACCAGCATGCATGTACGCTCGGCCGTCGTTCCTGCAGTGCAGTAGTACTGCTGCGACTGTATACGCTATATAATGGAATAATAAACATTACCCTATCCGTGACATGAGTATGTTATCCATGCCACTTTTTATTATCAATGTCATTTGGCAACCATATGTTATACCTCCACCATAAACATTTTCTGATATTGGAAGAAATTTTCACGCCATCCGCCGAAACGAAAGCGTTGTGCAGCTGTGCGTAGGTCTCACCGAGATTTATTCATTTGATTGTAGTTTCTGGACAAACTCTCGATCTGAAGCATTAGATCAAAATTGAAAAGGGGCCAGATTACATCTTCTTTCTCTAACATTTTTCTTCATGAAAAACAGACTGCCACGTTCTTCTTCCTCCTGCCGCCAGCTGCCACCGGCCGCGCTATTTTCGAAACATCCAATACAGGCAAACAAATGCACGTCCATCATTTTTGACAAACATAGCGTAGTGCACTCAAATACAAATTGTTCCTACATAATTATACATAATTCAGACATAGGTCAAACATAAATATAGTTCATAGTGCATAATTGATAAATTAAAATAAAGTTAGTTGATTACTAGTGTGGACTCACGTATGCTCCACAAGATCATCCAGAAGTTACATATGCACCGTTGATCTTACAGTTGCCAATGCATCTCCAGAAAGTTGGCAATATTCTCCGCCTCTTGTTCTGAGAAGCGGACCTGAACACCGGGCTTCTTAAAATCATGTGTGCGGGCTTCCTCTTCACCCTCATCCTCAATAATCATATTGTGCAATATTACACAACATGTCATGAGCTGCCAAAGTGTCTCCGCTTCCCACACGGATAGTACCCCAACAAGCTTGGAGCACTCCAAATGCCCTCTCCACATCCTTCCTAGATGCCTCTTGCATTGTTGCAAATCCGGTTTGTTTGTTGCCTTGGGGATTAGATATGGTCTTCAAAAACACCGTCCATTGAGGATCGATACCGTCAGCAAGGTAGTACCCCATGGTGTAGTTGTGTCCATAGATGGTACACTTGCACAGTGGAGCTTCCCCATCACAAAGCTCTTGAACAAAGGAGATAGTTGAAGCACATTGATGCCATTGCGTGAACCTGGCATGCCAAAGAAAGCATGCCAAATCCACAAATCCTGCGATGCCACTACTTCAAGTATGGTGGTGGCTTCTTTGACGTGATCTTAGTATTGCCCGCTCAAACCTTTTGGGCAGTTCTTCCATCGCTAGTGCATGCAATCAACTGAATCTAGCATGCCTTCCACTACCCGCAAAATTTTTTTTCTTCTCATTCGGTACCGATGATGGAAGAAACTTTTAGGGAATGTTGGGACCACTGTGAAGTAGTTAGTGTACAGAAGTTGTGCATCGGCAATTCTATCACGGGGAATAACTCTCCGGCCCTTCATGAAACCCTTGAAGTTCAGAACCTGCTCCTATGCTTTCTCCAAATCCTGTTGGATGCTCATCATCATCATCATCGTCGTCGCCGTCGTCATCATCATCATCATCATCATCATCATTTCAGCATACCCTCATCCTCTGAATCAGATGACGCGATGATCTCGTTGAATATGAATTCGTCAAGGTTTGAATTTCCATAGCCATCATTCCATGACGAATCCATTGGTGAACTACAAGTAATGACCGAAAGAATAAAAAACCAGCTCGGATATTCATCGAATACGTATAGCACGAGGTGTATATATGGGGGAGTTGGACGTACCACGGCGGCGTCGGTGGAGGTGACCTTGATTGGATGCGACCTGGTTGGCGGCGGTGTGATTCGGGCATCCGGTGGTGAATCCCTGGGTTGGGGATGACGGCGGAAGTCCGGTGGCTAGTGGGTGGACGAGGCCGAACAGAGAAGAGGAGAGGGCTGGTCGGGCAAGTAGGGGTGACGGGTATGGGTGATTTGGCGTGGCCCTAGCGGTCAGTCCGACAAGGGGGGCGCATGCGGGCATCTCCATATCCGCTCCACATATGGGTCGGGTATGGGGAGTGCCGGTCAGTTTGCGCGTTTGGGCCGAATGTGGGGAGCCCGGTTGGGTGACATTTTTCCGTCCGAACACTGATTGAACAGCCCGCCCGGGAGTTTGGGGCAGATATAGGGAGCCTATTGTAGATGCTCTTACTTACCTTCTTTGTATTCACGGGTTCGACTTTCGCTTCCACACCTCAATTTTTTGGAGGGATCGAATTCGCATCGTGTGCAAACGACTAAGGCATGCTGAACACTTGAACAGGGACGCGCCTCAATTTTTTGAGGGGATCGAACTCGCCTTGTGGGCGGACGACTAACGCATCCTGACCACTCGAGAAGAGACGTGTTTGTGTACAAGCATTGTTAAAAGTTATCTATTCTGATCCTAAATAAATTTGAACTTAAAATTGGTTTAAAATTTTTGATCAAAAAACCGAAAATTACCGAATGTTTTTCGTAAACTGCTATTCCGGCCCCTACCAAAGAAAAACGGGATCGAGAAAAAAAAAACTTGTTCCACGCGCATCCGTTTTCCTTCTCGCCAGAAATCGACTGACCCAAATTCCATTTTAAGGCACTGACGTGCAGCTAAACTAATTTGGCAAATGTACTAATGAGAGATGGATTAAGAACACATTGCTAGTAAGTGTTGTTTTCAGCTCATTGTGATACACATATGTTCCTGGTGACAGTGGAACCGGCTGTAGGGGTTGTACGGGGAAAAACCTATCATCCTCTCTCTTACATAATAAACAAAGTATTCACAAATAAAACGTAATAAATGACATCATAATATTCTTGCATACAATTACAATTTGTATCTTATGCAGCTACAAGAACTTTGCTTGCTATTGATGATGTCTACTTGTCCGGCACTTCTTTTGATTTTCTCGATAGGAAATTGTAGAAACATGTCATCCTCTCTCTACCATAATAAATAAAATCATAATATTCATGTATGCAAGTACAATTTGGCGGCTTCTACGGATACAAGATCTTTGCTTGCCGCCGATGAGCTCTACTTGTCCCGTACTTCTTTTGATTTTGCTGATAGGAAAATGTAGAGCCCAACAATTACCACTATTGTGCCGAACAGGCTGCAATTATAGAAGAAAGAGGAATAATTCTATTCATTTTTGTCCCAACTATATTAATTATAAAGAAATTAAACCTTTTATTGGAACCAGAAAGATGGCTCCGAGAGAAGAGTAAGAAGAAGCGAAAGGGACAAACCTTCCTACTGTAATCTCGTCGCCTATGAAGATGGAGTCCAACAAAACTGTGAATACCACAGACAATGGGCTGAACATTGGAGGATATGCCGGGCCTCGCTTGGCCATGACCCATGAGTTCAGGCTATATTTCCCCGCCGTTGCAAGTGCCCCCTACACCAAATAATTTCATGTTGATTACCTAGCAAATAATTTTCCATCTAGGCTTTTCAGTTACCAGTGATTTTGTTAACCCCGATGAACCAGTTTCAAAGAAATTACGAGCTTCTTAGCTTCAAATATATCTTCGATTTTACTATGTATTTTATTGGTGTTTTTCAGATCTAATGACTCACCGAGTAGAAGATGGTCATAAGGTTCAGATCCCATCCTAGCTTCCACTTGTTCTTGTCTCTACTCAATATTATTCCAACTAGTGCGGTTTGAAATCCTCCAACAAAGCATGTCACCATAGACGACCAGTATTTGTATGGATACACCTTCATAACCTTTGACTGCACGAATATAGTACAAACAAAATTCTATCTAATTTCAACTAACAAAAACAATACACAAAAATACAAAATGAACTTTCCAATCATCCCAATCTCGTGTTGGAGTGCTCCTTGTATGCAACAAGATCATCATCAGCTCATTCATGACATGCAAATAAAAGCATTGCTAGTAGTTACCCACATGAAAAACTGGATTTCCTTGGTGCACTGATTACATCAAACCGATTAAAAGCACGATCAATGTTGAATGCATATAGAACCAAAGTTCACGTTGATTAATTACACTTAAAATGTTGTGCCGGTGGTAACTTTATAAGTAATGGACGATGCTAACTTATAAGGAAAAAATATTTTCAGAACATAGCCATACAGGAGTATTATCTAATTTTCAAGTTCTTATCAAAACAAAGCTGACAGTGAAGGCAGGTCTCAAATGTTTGTCACATATAGGGAGTTATAACATTTTGAAGATTACATCCAATAATAATCTTGATGATGTCATCCCTTTAGCATCTTAATGCATGCATGCAAGTATTTCTGTCCGATGCCCTCTTTCCCCTCCTCTCATCATGTCTACCGACCCGCTAGAATACTAATGAGCACATGTCTCCTTAGTCCAACTCTAAATAATATAACTAACTTAACAAAAAAAAGAGGGATACCCGCGACATGTCATTGCATGGTCGGTCACCTGAATCAGGTACCAGCAAGCAAGTGTGATGCTGCTGCCTACCAAGAATATTGTCCCCCTTAGATGATTGCTTGCAACCTCTGTAGTTTGTTGTCCCTCGTGGTGGTGCTTCAGAATGGGATCCCAGAGATGCAGTGTCTTGCCCTTGTAAAGGCTGATGAGCATTGTGCCTCCAACCGAGAGCACAACGGCTACAATCTTCATTGATCCAGCTATGCTCCAGATTTGCAATGTTTCCATTCTTATATGTTCATGCATATATCACATTCCGTGTTGGAAAATAAGAAATAAAGGGGGTTGTTGATTATCAAGAAGTTGATCTTGGTTCCAGCACGTCAAAACTGAAGTTTATTGTGAATGCATGAATAATGAAAGAAATTTGGTACCTGAAGACGAGCGAGAGAATGAATGTGACCACCGGAATTATGTTCAGAAAGATGACAGCATAAGTTGGCGTTGTATCACTGAGACCATAGTAGTATAGGCTCATTGGCACTGCATACCTACATATCATGACGTGGGGTCACTGGAATTAGTTCATGTTATCCAGTATTTTGTTCAGACAATTGGCCCTCTAATCAGGTATGTATTAGCTTGCAAGTGACTACTTTTGTCTCTCAAATTTTCTTTGCGAGATACTTAATTTTCTCTCTAATCGAAGCTCTTTGCAGCCAAGCACTGTACTATATATGTATATATAGTTGACCTGCAGAACAATTGTGCCCTTTTACTAATCACTATAATATGGCCACTTTTTAACTCATGTGCGGAATTTAATTACATTATATAGTATAATAAAACATGGACAACATATGACAATCTATATATGCATATATAAAAGGACATCGAGAGATCGACCAGCTGCAACTGCAAGACTAGTGCGATGTGCTGGTTTAAGAGCAACTCCAACAGGGCGACCCAAACGGACACGGATTTTGTCCTTTTTTTGTCCGTTTGGGTCACCCGTCCGCCTAGCGGACATGAGGCGGACACACACGGTCTGCGGATGCACCCAACGCGCCGCTCGTGGATGACCCAAAGCGGACAAGCAAGATGCAGATTTCCTCCCGGCGGCGCCGCGTTTCTCCGTCGCCACAGCCTGCACTGGGAGCATATGAGATCGAGGTGGGCGGGCGGAGTCGACAGCCAGCTTCGACGGCGACCTCCCACCCCTGCTTCCACGTGCCGCCGTCCACGTCGTCGAACTGGATCCGGTATAGAGGTCCCTGGCGGCGACGGCGGCCTCTGCCGCCACGGAGTCGCGACGGAGGACCGGCCTGCGGGTGAGGCGGGCGCGAGGGCCGGCGGGGGACGGCGCAGTGGACCGGGAGGAGGGGAAGTTTAGGCGGAGGAAGGCGATGAGGAAGAAGAAGCAGGCGGCGGCGGGAGGAGGAGGAGGCGGAGGCGGGGTGGGGGTCGCGGCCGCCGCCGCCCGAGAAGAGATGCATCGCCGCCGACAGGGAGTTGCTGCTGGTACGGCTGTGGGAGGAGGCAGAGTGTTAGAATTAATGGGCTAGGCCCATAGCAATTTCTGAAATCTCAAAGCCCATGTGTAAAATGGCAAGTGGTGGTGCTAAGTTTAGTCCCACCTTGGAAGTTGAAGAAGAGTTGGACCTCTTTATATAGTGGGTTCTCTCCACCACTCTAAGTGGTGTGTGAGAAGAGAAAGGGAAAACCACACACGCGCGCTCGCTCGCCTCGCCTCGCCTCCCAGGCGAGGCGAGGCGTACATGCGACATGCACGTGAATGGTCCGCCGAAATCCGGTCCGTCTCCTTGCAGGAGTGCAGCTTCCTTTTGCCATTTTATTTTTATGTCTTGGCAGACAAGTTTTTGATTTCCTGTCCGGTAAGTATACAAATTAGAAACCGAGTCGGTTTGGGATTGTGGTCGCGACACAATACCGCCTCTGGTCCTAATATATATACAGCTACCGGCTGCGGCTAGAGACACACCGAAAAACACCTAGGGTTTTGCCTCATCTCACAACTTGCGCCGCCATCGTAGTCTACTCCATCCCAAACGCCGGCGTGCATCGGCGCGTGGGAGAGCAGGTCTCCGGAACCGTTCGTCTTTGCGATCCTGCACCGGGAGAGAACGAATTAGGTTTTTGGGAAGTGTTGTGCGCGACTGCTCAAATTCGTCATCACGGGTCGTCTTCCGTCCAAGTCGGGCGGTGCTACTCATCGTCGTATTCATCGCCGTCAGCAGCAGATCGTCGCCAACATCATCATCAACACTGTCGCACCCATAATAGCTAACGATCAGTACGTCCAACATCCTCTGTTCATGTCTGTTTCTACAGCTATTGTTACGTGTTTGCTGCTGTTATACATGTCTTGCTGTTCTTCTAGTTTGCTAGATTATTGCATGCTAGTTTCTCTTCTAGTCATGAATTATTTACTGGAATTAATCATGAACTTGCCTAATATTCCAACAATCCAAAAACCTAATTATATGCAATTTTCTGAGTTAACTATGGTTGGATTCGCTGATGCACTGAGGCCGGATAAGTTTACCGGTGTGCACTTTAAGAGGTGGCAGGTGAAGACCACGCTCTGGCTTACTGCTCTGAAAATTTTCCACGCTAGTGTTGGTGCTCCAGAGGGAATGACCGACGAAGATCTGAGAAAATTCCAGGAAGCCAATACTATGTTTGTGGGATGCATTCTGAGTGTTCTTGCTGACCGTCTGTGTGATGTGTACATGCACATAAACGACGGAAAAATTCTGTGGGATGCACTGAATGCAAAATTCGGTGCAACAGATGCAGGCAGTGAACTGTACATCATGGAGAGTTTTCATGACTACAAGATGGTGAATAACCGTTCTGTGGTTGAACAAGCTCATGAGATACAGTGCATTGTGAAGGAACTTGAACTCCTTAAATGTGTTCTACCCGACAAATTCGTGGCTGGGTGCATGATTGCAAAGTTGCCTCCTTCATGGAGGAATTTCGCCACAACTCTGAAGCATAAGAGACAGGAGATATCAGTTGAAAATCTGATTGCATCTCTTGATGTTGAAGAAAAAGCTCGGGCTAAAGATACCACTGAAAAAGGAGGTGAGGTTCAGCCTACTGCTAACATGGTGCAGAGGTACCCACAGAACAAGAACAAAGGGAAGAACAAACCTGTTTTCAACAAGCCTACCAAGACTACTACCTTCAAGAAGAAGAAGTTCAACAAGGCTGAGCTAGAGTGCTACGCCTGTGGGAAGCCTGGACACTTTTCCAAGGAATGCCTTGAACGTGCAGACCGCAGAGGGAAAACAAGCTCCAAGACTGTCAACATGGTGACCGCTAGCAATACTGATGGGTATGGTAATTTACCTATTGTGCTTTCAGTATTTCAATCATCTTCGTGGTGGATTGATTCGGGTGCTAACGTTCATGTGTGTGCTGACATCTCCCTGTTTACTTCTTATCAGGTCGCAAGGGATTCTTCCGTCCTAATGGGGAATGGGTCACATGCTTCTGTTCGTGGCATTGGCACGGTGGATCTGAAGTTTACTTCAGGAAAGATCGTGCAACTAAGGAACGTGCAGCATGTCCCTACTATGAACAAGAATCTAGTTAGCGGCTCCCTTCTATGTTGAGATGGATTTAAGGTAGTTTTAGAGTCCAATAAAGTAATCGTGTCAAGATTTGGACAATTTATAGGAAAATGCTATGAGTGCGGAGGCTTGTTCCGTTTTTCTCTTTCAGATTTTTGCAATAAGTCAATAAACCAAATTTGTGCTAGTGTTAATGATGATGCAAGTATTTGGCACTCTCGTTTATGTCATATTAATTTTGGTTTAATGTCTCGGCTATCCAGCATGAGTTTAATTCCGAACTTCATAGTTGCCAAAGGTTCTAAGTGCCATAGTTGTGTGCAATCTAAGCAACCTCGAAAGCCTCATAAGGCTGCCGAGGAGAGAAACTTGGCACCTCTAGAACTCATACATTCTGATCTTTGTGAGATGAATGGTGTGTTGACAAAAGATGGAAAGAGATATTTCATGACTTTGATTGATGATGCGACTAGATTTTGCTATGTTTATTTGTTGCAAACTAAAGATGAAGCATTAGACTACTTTAAAATCTATAAAGCTGAAGTTGAAAATCAACTAGAGAGAAAGATCAAGCGTCTTAGGTCCGATCGTGGTGGAGAGTATTTTCCAAAAGTTTTTGATGAATTTTGTGAGGAACATGGTATTATTCATGAGAGGACGCCTCCCTATTCACCTCAATCAAATGGAGTGGCCGAGAGGAAAAACCGCACATTGACTGACTTGGTGAATGCCATGTTAGACACTGCTGGTTTATCTAAGGCATGGTGGGGGGAGGCTCTATTGACTTCATGTCATGTTCTGAATAGAGTTCCCAACAATAATAAAGAGAAAACCCCTTATGAGGAGTGGGTTGGGAGAAAACCATCACTTTCTTATTTGCGCACTTGGGGATGTTTGGCAAAGGTCAATATTCCTATTCCTAAGAAACGCAAACTTGGACCAAAGACAGTGGATTGTGTCTTTCTAGGGTATGCTCAACGGAGCATTGCTTATAGGTTTTTAGTGGTAAAATCTGAAGTACCTGATATGCATGTTGATACTATAATGGAATCTCGTGATGCAACATTTTTTGAGAACATATTTCCTATGAAAGATATGCATAGCATTGCTAGATTTTCTTCTGAGATAATTCCTGAATCTAGTACAACTGATGAATATTTCGAACAATCACATGAGGAAGTCCTTGAGAAGGATAACAATGAAGTTCCTAGAAGGAACAAGAGACAAAGGATTGCAAAATCCTTTGGTGATGATTTCATTGTATACCTTGTGGACGACACACCCAAGACGATTGCAGAAGCATATGCATCTCCGGATGTAGATGATTGGAAAGAAGCTGTTCATAATGAGATGGACTCAATTCTTTCTAATGGAACTTGGGAACTAACTGATAGACCATATGGTTGTAAACCTGTGGGCTATAAGTGGGTGTTCAAAAAGAAGCTAAAGCCTGATGGTACTATTGATAAGTACAAGGCGCGGCTAGTGGCCAAGGGCCACACTCAGAAAGAAGGCGAAGATTACTTTGACACCTATTCACCCGTTGCTAGAATGACCACCATTCGAGTGTTACTTTCCTTGGCTGCCTCTTATGGTCTTATCATTCATCAAATGGATGTAAAGACAGCTTTTCTCAATGGAGAGTTGGAAGAGGAGATCTATATGGATCAGCCTGACGGGTTTGTGGTAAAGGGTGAAGAGAGAAAGGTGTGCAAGTTGTTAAAATCTTTGTATGGTCTGAAACAGGCACCTAAGCAATGGCATGAGAAGTTTGAAAGAACTCTGACTTCTGCAGGATTTGTCATTAACGAGGCTGATAGGTGTGTTTACTATCGCCATGGTGGGGGCAATAGTGTCATATTATGTTTGTATGTGGACGACATACTGATCTTTGGTACAAACATTAATGCAATTAATGAGGTCAAGTCTTTTCTATCAAAAAGTTTTGACATGAAAGATCTGGGAGAAGCCGATGTAATTCTAAACATCAAACTTATTAAGGATGAGAGTGGGATTACATTAACGCAATCTCACTATGTTGAGAAGGTCTTGAACCGATTCGGTTTTATGGATAGCAAGCCTTCTCCAACACCTTATGATCCCAGCGTGACACTCAGAAAGAACAAGAAAGAAATGAGAGATCAATTAAGATACTCTCAAATTGTCGGTTCACTCATGTACCTAGCTAGCGCTACAAGACCAGATATCTCTTTTGCTGTGAGCAAACTGAGTAGGTTCATGTCCAACCCGGGTGATGATCATTGGCATGCACTAGAAAGGGTCTTGCGCTATCTGAGAGGTACTATGAGTTACGGAATTACTTATTCAGGGCATCCTGCTGTGCTAGAAGGATATAGTGATTCAAATTGGATCTCCGATGTTGATGTACTTTACGCAACAAGTGGGTATGTATTTACTCATGGTGGTGGCGCAGTGTCATGGAGGTCTTGCAAGCAAACCATATTGACGAGGTCAACTATGGAAGCAGAATTAACTGCTTTGGACACAGCTACTGTTGAGGCAGAATGGCTGCGTGAGCTCTTGATGGACTTGCCTGTTGTTGAAAAACCTGTACCGGCTATTCTTATGAATTGTGATAACCAAACGGTTATCGCTAAAGTGAACAATTCTAAAGATAATGCAAAGTCATCAAGACACGTGAAAAGACGTTTGAAGTCTGTCAGGAAGTTGAGAAACTCCGGAGTAATAACTGTTACGTATATACAAACAGACAAAAACCTGGCAGATCCCTTTACAAAGGGACTATCACGAAATGTGATAGATATTGCATCGAGGGAGATGGGTATGAGACCCATAGATGTTACACCATAGTAGTAACCCAACCTTTGTGATCGGAGATCCCGTGAATTAGGATCTGGGAAGAACAAGCTATTGGTTAACTGAGGAGAGTAATAACTTATGATCGTCTCCAAGTGAAGATGCAAAACTCTCAGAGCTGTAAGGCTCAGATCTGTAAGGCAGGTTGGCAACATGCCTTAATGTGGTTCTATTGGCTATAATTAGCAAAGATGCTGTCCTACAGAGCAGTCTTGAAAGAACACACCTATATGAGTTCTGACTATAAACGTCGCAGTCTATGAGATTTGGGTGATCTCTAGTAAGCTCACGAAGAGACCAGGGAGTATGACGTATAAGCTCCAAACCGCGGGGTAGCCTACTGGCGGTCAGGTACTAGTTAAGACTTTGAGTGAAACCTGTTCACACAAAACTAGCAATTCAAGGCATAGTCCATTGTCAAGTTGTGAATGGATGTAGCTTAAAGTTCTAGGCAGAAGTTCAACTTAACAGTCTCTGCTGAAACACTGGTATATTAAACAAGTGGTGAGAGAAGGCAAATCTCTAAATGGGTATTTGAGATCTGGTGGGGGATTGTTAGAATTAATGGGCTAGGCCCATAGCAATTTCTGAAATCTCAAAGCCCATGTGTAAAATGGCAAGTGGTGGTGCTAAGTTTAGTCCCACCTTGGAAGTTGAAGAAGAGTTGGACCTCTTTATATAGTGGGTTCTCTCCATCACTCTAAGTGGTGTGTGAGAAGAGAAAGGGAAAACCACACGCGCGTGCTCGCTCGCCTCGCCTCGCCTGGCCGTGGCGAGGCGAGGCGAGGCGAGGCGTACATGCGACATGCGCGTGAATGGTCCGCCGAAATCCGGTCCGTCTCCTTGCAGGAGCGCAGCTTCCTTTTGCCGTTTTATGTCTTGGCAGACAAGTTTTTGATTTCTTGTCCGGTAAGTATACGAATTAGAAACCGAGTCGGTTTGGGATTGTGGTCGCGACACAATACCGCCTCTGGTCCTAATATATATACAGCTACCGGCTGCGGCCAGAGACACACCGAAAAACACCTAGGGTTTTGCCTCATCTCACAACTTGCGCCGCCATCGTAGTCTACTCCATCCCAAACGCCGGCGTGCATCGGCGCGTGGGAGAGCAGGTCTCCGGAACCGTTCGTCTTTGCGATCCTGCACCGGGAGAGGACGAATTAGGTTTTTGGGAAGCGCTGTGCGCGACTGCTCAAATTCGTCATCACGGGTCGGCTTCCGTCCAAGTCGGGCGGTGCTACTCATCGTCGTATTCATCGCCGTCAGCAGCAGATCGTCGCCAACATCGTCATCAACACTGTCGCACCCATAATAGCTAACGATCAGTACGTCCAACATCCTCTGTTCATGTCTGTTTCTACAGCTATTGTTACGTGTTTGTTGTTGTTATGCATGTCTTGCTGTTCTTCTAGTTTGCTAGATTATTGCATGCTAGTTTCTCTTCTAGTTATGAATTATTTACTGGAATTAATCATGAACTTGCCTAATATTCCAACACAGAGGTGCGGTGGGGGTCGCGGCTGGGGTGGTTTTCTCGCTCTCGGTCACTGAGACATGGGTCCAGGGCGGACACAAGAGGGAGGCAGCAGACGAGAGCGGACGACGAGAGTGCCCGCTTTTGTCCGCGCGGACCCATTTGTGGCCCATTTTTGCGTTCAGTTTGGGTCGGGAGGGATGACAAACGGACAGCAGGCGAACACGCGCGTCCGTTTGGGTCGCCCCGTTGGGCCAATTTTTATATTCGGATAATCCAAACGGACAAAATGGGTCGCCCCATTGGAGTTGCTCTAACTGAGATCCACGTTGTCTGCCACTGAAATTAATTATATCACTGAAGCTGGAATGTATATAGTCGTTCGTTTGGAATTTTGACGTGGCCTAGACCAGGACATAGGCGACATCACACACTAAACTATTAGCCTACTGTTGATAACAGCCTTTCGGACGGGGTCTCGGACACCTGGTGGACCAGGCTTGATCCGCCTCTGAATAAGGCATGAATAGAACGAGGTAGTAAAACAACATAAAGAAGTTTTCTTAAGGGAATAACAAACATAAAAAAAGCATATAGGAAACCAATTCATGACACTTTTTTGCGCGTCAGCATGTATGTATAGGTGCACACAATGTGCACTAACTGAGTGCGTTTGACTGCGTACCCGATGAAGGCGTTCAGGAAGATCCATCCCGTGGCGTGCCAACCCATCTCCCTCCACTTGCCCCTGCATGTGCACAGCAAAATTCATAGCTCGAGTTTAGCCGATTAGAATGCGTTGGGCAAGTAAATCTGCCAAAAAATATTTTGAAGGGAAAATCTTCTGACGGACACCCGTTGATACTTTTCATAATTAACGTGATCCAATTGTCCAATGCCCCACGATTCTTTTCATAATTAACATGATTCTTTCGTCCAAATTGTCCGAATAACGATATTCTGCATAATTAGCATGATCTTCCACTCCAACACTCGATGGTACTTTTCATAATTACCGTGATCCTCTTGTCCAAAAAATGATATTATACATAATTAATATGATCCTCCCGTCCTACCCTCATGATTATTTTCATAAATTAATACTTGGCTAATTATTGTATGCTGCTATGGAGGAGGTAAAGATTGGACAAGAGATAACTGGAACGGTTTTTAGGCGTGCGAAACGGACAAAATGACTACAGACTCCCCTGCAATATTAGAGACTTCTTGGATAATATTCGAACTGTCAATACCATTTCCTCAGTGCAAATGTATATAAAGCTTGACGAACTGTTTTTTGTTCACTTACATAGTTGCAATTTCTTTTTAGAAATGACACCCGATAATTATCAAGAAAACAATAATCTGTACAATAGAAAGATAACAAGAAACAAGACGATAAACATAAAAAAAAAATTGAAAACCATACTACCTATCTTCTTCCTTAGATTGTACACCCCCGCTGAAGCATGCAAATTGCACTAAGCCGACGACAAAGAAAGAAGACTCGATGTACCACAATAGTGACTCGCCCCAGAAACAAGATCTAATCACCACTGAAGTAACATCCGTTGGGGCATCACTCCGCGCTACACGGGTTTGGAATCCTTCACCATTAATACAGAAGGTTGCGGAAACCAGACCATATGGCAGAACAAACCGAAAGAGGTGGTCGAAGTCGCTGCACAAAGAGCCGGCCAATTTCTTCCAAATGTCAAGATCGGAAGAGAACGAATAGAACTGGAAACACCTACCCTCACATGTCCTTTATCGGCACTGGACCAAACATTGTCGAGGTAGGGAGAGACTGAAGAGTCATTATTACAACTTTTCATTCCCAGCGGCACCTTGCCAATGCTACCAGGGAGCCTAAACCTAAGCGAAACGAAAGGGGCAGGTCCCTACTTGTCTTGCCATCGACGATGCTGCGGAACGGGAGAGAGAAGGGATGTCGGGACAACGGCGTGGAGAAGAGGACCTTGGGTGGCAGATAGGGTTGGGAGCGAGGGGAACCGGTGTGCGAGAGGAGAATTTCGAAGGGCCCGAGTGAGTTTTTAAAGTTGGAAGAATTGAAAGGTTATGGTAGTTGAGAGTAATTAGATAAGCATGCCTGCATGCCGCACACATCGTGCATACTCTTACCTTTCGAAGATGAGCGCCAATGGGAGGATGAAGGCGGCGCCGAAGAGACTGCGGTAGGCGAGGAGGACGAAGATGAACATGCCACCACCGATGGACACCTTGGACAGCAGGATCATCCCCGTGATGAACAACTGCACCAGCACCATCGACGCAGGGGCTCCACTCCCAGCCCACCGCCTTCTTCGTCTCTGCCGCCTTGATGTCCATCGGTCACGCGACGATAGTTGCAGGCTCTTGCTGCCGACTGCCGTCTCGATCTCCGACTGAGAGGGCGCACTATCCTAGCTTGCTAGGAGCTAGCTAGCCAAAGGGGCATGCATTTGGGATGAAGTTAAAACTTGTGACCGAGCACGCAGATCTCTACTCATATAAAGGGGGAGTTGGTGGGCTCTCCTCACTAGTTTATTTTCACCTCGACTCCCACCACCCCTGTCACTTGTATATTTTTGCCTCGCCTTCCATCACCATCTCCCACTGTTTATTTTTCCCTCACCTCCCACCACCCCTCCCATTGGATTTTTCTCGCTCCCGTTAACAAACCAAATCCCATTAAAGGTTGAGATCTTGTTTAGTTCTTGGTTTGGAAAGTGTTGATTCAATTCAATCACGTAAGTAATAGGTAATTAAGAATTAGAAATCACACCATATATGAGAGATCACCTTCCTAAAAGGCAGAAATACAATTTTTTTATAACCTTCTAAAACAAGTACAAATATTCTTCAATGTGCTGTCATTTATTATTATCATTATCTTTACTTTTAAATGACAATAGCAACTTTCCTAATACAACAAAAATAAAATATCTTTTTTATCTTACCAAATCACATATTTTTTATATTACCAAATCACATATATCTCTACTATTAAAGGGAGTTGATAGGCTGGTGCACACAGTTTATTTTTGCCTGCATGGTTTATTTTCGCCTTCACCTCCCACCACCACCACCCCTCCATGCTGTTTTTTTCTTCCTTGCACACTCCAACCTCCGTGGTGGCAGGCGGGTCGTCGGACTGCCACGTACATGCGCTTGTGGAAGCAGTCATATTATATTTCTTATCAACCATACAGAGAGCCAGACAGGCTACATTCTCAAATCAAGTGTGTCCATGTAAATGTCAAGAAACTCAGTAAGTAATTGTGTACTACAATACTCGATAGGCTTTGCAAAAATGAATCCACTAGAAGAGGGGTGTGTAATATCTTTATTATCAAAGGGAATATTTACGTAGTTGTCATTCGTAGAAGCCATTCATGCGAAAATAATTTGGATCGAATGTTGAATCAATTTGGAAATCAAATCATTAATTCAATTAATTACCTTAGTTAATTACATATGCAATTGATTAGGTCCATTTGAATATGATTTTTTTCACACCAAATCAGTTTGGAAACTGAGTCATTAATGCAATTATTTAATTGGGCAGACATATAATTGTGCCTATAGATAATTGGATGTTGTGATTTTTTTCTCAATTAAGCAGATAATTAATTGATTTGGTTGACAGTTAATTAGGCATGCAGAGAATTAGGTACTCCCTCCGTTTTTTATTTACTCTGCATATTAGATTTGACAGAAGTCAAACTTCGTAAAGTTTGACCAAGTTTGTAGAAAACAATATAAACATTTAACATAACAAATCTATATGGTGTGGAAGTACATTCAATAATAAATCTAATGGTGTTGATTTGTTATTGTATAGGTTAATATTTTTGTTTATAAACTTTGTCAAAGTTTACAAAACTTGACCAAAGCTAATACCCGGAGTAAATAAAAATGGAGGGAGTAGGAAGTTAATTATTTGTGTAATTAATTAAACAATTAAGCAGATAGTTAATCGCGCCAACTCATTTTGAAAGTGCTTGCGGGCAAGAACAGCAAAAGGCTCTCTGCGACATGGCCATGCACCGCTTGCCAATATGGAGAACAACCACTATGCACTTGCGACTTGGGTGATCAAGCGTTCACCACGATGGATGACGACCATGCTCTATAGGATGTCCACAGGCCAAAGGTTGCCGAAACATTTGCTGGCCAGGACAATACGACATGGCCAAGTTGTTCATGCTATTGTAGAAAATAAGAGTGTTCCAAGAATAAGAATAAAAAATAACTAAATGGGTCAAGTGGTCCGTGGTGTTGGAGAAGGAAAGTGTGTTCCAGAAAATGAACCAAAAAAGAAAAGAAGATTATTCTAGGAAATAAGTAGGAACTAAAACTAAAGCTGGCAAGGAAGGAGGAAGAAAAAGATGAGGCTTCTCTGATGAACACATTAATGTTGACGTGGTGCTGGTTGGCCACAACGAAATGGGTTGACCAAGAGACTAGGAGTAGAAGATGTGAGGACGAGGAAGAGAAGAACGACAAGTATCCCTTGTAGCAATGAACGGTGTTTGGGTTGGAGATGGAGCCTATTGGTGGCTAGGAATATGTGTAGGTTGCCACTCGCCTCCCACGTCGTTGTGTGTATGATTTTTTTGTTTCATCAGTTTAAGAATTCAAGGGGCATATGATGTGTTTCATCATGACATTGACATGACATGTTGAACTGAAGGCGCTACAAACTCTAAATAGATGCGAGATATGATAAATGGGAGAAAAAATATTGGCACATGTTGCGACACAATTATAAACCCTAGAAAAGATGACATTTTACTGTGTGCATTTGTAAAATTAAATGGACATTTGACAAAGATCTATATTGTTGTTTGTTGTTTTATGGCAATGGTATGTGTTGGTTTACACCACTCTGCTATATTGTAAATGTTGGAAATATGCCCTAGAGACAATAATAAAATGGTTATTATTGTATTTCCTTGTTCATGATAATTGTCTGTTGTTCATGCTATAATTGTATTAACTGGAAACCGTAATACATGTGTGAATACATAGACCACAACATGTCTCTAGTAAGCCTCTAGTTGACTAGCTCGTTGATCAATAGATGGTTATGGTTTCCTGACCATGGACATTGGATGTCATTGATAACGGGATCACATCATTAGGAGAATGATGTGATGGACAAGACCCAATCCTAAGCATAGCACAAGATCGTGTAGTTCGTTTGCTAGAGCTTTTCTAATGTCAAGTATCATTTCCTTAGACCATGAGATTGTGCAACTCCCGGATACCGTAGGAATGCTTTGGGTGTACCAAACGTCACAACGTAACTGGGTGGCTATAAAGGTGCACTACAGGTATCTCCGAAAGTGTCTGTTGGGTTGGCACGAATCGAGACTGGGATTTGTCACTCCGTATGACGGAGAGGTATCTCTGGGCCCACTCGGTAATGCATCATCATAATGAGCTCAATGTGACCAAGTGTTTGGTCACGGGATCATGCATTACAGTACGAGTAAAGTGACTTGCCGGTAACGAGATTGAACAAGGTATTGGGATACCGACGATCGAATCTCGGGCAAGTAACGTACCGATTGACAAAGGGAATTGTATACGGGATTGATTGAATCCTCGACATCGTGGTTCATCCGATGAGATCATCGTGGAACATGTGGGAGCCAACATGGGTATCCAGATCCCGCTGTTGGTTATTGACCGGAGAGTCGTCTCGGTCATGTCTACATGTCTCCCGAACCCGTAGGGTCTACACACTTAAGGTTCGGTGACGCTAGGGTTGTAGAGATATTAGTATGCGGAAATCCAAAAGTCGTTCGGAGTCCCGGATGAGATCCCGGACGTCACGAGGAGTTCCGGAATGGTCCGGAGGTAAAGATTTATATATGGGAAGTCCTATTTTGGCCACTGAAAAATGTTCGGGATTTTTCGGTATTGTACCGAGAAGGTTCTAGAAGGTTCCGAAGTGGGGTCCACCTGCATGGGGGGACCCACATGAACGTGGGTAGTGGGGGCAAGGCCCCACACCCCTGGTCAAGGCGCACCAAGATCCCACCTTAGAAGGAATAAGATCAGATCCCGAAGGGATAAGATCAAGATCCCTAAAAAATGGGGATAACAATCGGTGGGTAAGGGAAATGATGGGATTTCTTTCCCCCCACCTTTGCCAACGCCCCAATGGACTTGGAGGGCAAGAAACCAGCCCCCTCCACCCCTATATATAGTGGGGAGGCGCATGGGAGCAGCACCCCAAGCCCTGGCGCCTCCCTCCCTCCCGTGACACCTCTTCCTCCCCGCTTGCGCTTGGCGAAGCCCTGCCGGGATCCCGCTACTTCCACCACCACGCCGTCGTGCTGCTGGATATCCATCAACTTCTCCTCCCCCCTTGCTGGATCAAGGAGGA
Source organism: Aegilops tauschii subsp. strangulata (assembly GCF_002575655.3). Taxonomy (NCBI): domain Eukaryota; kingdom Viridiplantae; phylum Streptophyta; class Magnoliopsida; order Poales; family Poaceae; genus Aegilops; species Aegilops tauschii. Next base: position 66,885,465 of record NC_053041.3, on the reverse strand, counting down.
GACGTCCCCGCTCCGTACGTGTGTTGAACGCGGAGGTGCCGTCCGTTCGGCGCTAGGATCATCGGTGATTTGGATCACGACGAGTACGACTCCATCAACCCCGTTCTCTTGAACGCTTCCGCTCGCGATCTACAAGAGTATGTAGATGCACTCCTCCCCTCTCATTGCTAGCATCTCCTAGATTGATCTTGGTGACACGTAGGAAAATTTTGAATTTCTGCTACGTTCCCCAACAGTAAATATGATAAAAAAGCATCCTTTTGCAACGCACGAAGAATGTGAGGTGGGTGTCATCTGGTTTTAAAGGAGGGGGCTCCAGCGAGAAATGTCCCACTACGTGTTGGAATATTCAGTAAATGTGTTTGTGCTTACAACATTTATTTTACTGCTATGTTTATCTCATGGGAATTGTTTATGTGGAATTGAAAGCATCATATACATGTATGATGTACATGGAAACTTGAACGGAGATTAGTCTGCAGAAGCCGGTACTTCATGTTGGAAGTACAGTACATGTGTACTAGAAATTAAGCTTTGTTTATACAACCCGGGCACAACATGATGGAATGATCAGGTTGTCCATAATTTGGCAATATGGATTGTTTCAAAGCCTGTGGATTTGAATTAGAATTTATTAAAATCCGGTGCATGACTCACACATGCGTGAAAAGACCTTATTACAGATTAATTTGAGACTCCTACTTGATTACTAATGATCGTGGTTGGTTGTGCTAATCTGGAGTCTTTGTTTAAATAGATTGTTTATCTGTAAACATATCTGTATACAGTTTAAACTAAACCGAAATTATTCTATATATATTGGTCTCTACTCTATGGCCTCAATACCATTGTGAGCGGCACCACGGATTAGAGTGAGGAACAGAGGGTAGGGTGTAACTTTAACATTGGTATCAGAGCCTTCTGTCTTTGATCTCGATTCTAATCTGATGCATATCTTCGTATCCAACTCGAAAGAAGAAGCCTTGTGCTAGTCAAAGTAGTATACGTCAACCTTGGTGGTGGACTAATCCAACCCGATAGATCCAACATCAATCCACTCGTCGCCTCCGTGCACCAAATTCACCCAAGCTGTCGCTCCCAGATCGATCCACCGGCATCCACCAGCATCCCCCGACAGTCATGCCCTGATGTCTTGCTGCAGCGCTGGGCACTGCTCCTCTCGCTCCGCCGTCCGTCATCCCCAATGCTTCATTCGCCACGGCCCGACAATAATGCCCCTCTCCGACTTCCAGGCTGGTAGTAACGGGGAACGTCGTCCGACACGCTCGTGCTCTGCCTATGATCCACTTCCATGCGATTATGTCGCGGAACAAGCCTCACCCTCCGCTCTAGCTGGCTGCTCGAAAATCTTTGTTGCTTCCCTGTTGCTATTTGCCTGTTGCCATCGGACCAAGCCAAGGACAACTTCTCGACACAGGTACTCGGTAACTAATCTCTTACCTGGCAATGGCGTCCAATAGCGTATTTGCCGAGCTACTAAGGAACTACAAGTTGGATGGATCCAATTTCACTGTTTGGAAAAGGTAGATCAATTTTTTACTCACTGCTGAAAATATTTATTATGTGATTGCTACTACTGAACCTAATGAACCTGCTGATGACGCTTCGTATGAGGAAAAGGAAAATTTTGCACAAGAGATGAAGGACTAGACACAAGATAATAAGAAAGCTAGAGTTTTTATTCTTAGATCAATCTGATTCTTTAGCCGGAGAATATGAGCCAGAGAAAAAACTTAAAAATAATGAGAAGGTTGGAGGAGGATTTTGATGAGGTCTCGCGTATTAAAGTGCTTAGCTTAGTCGATAGATTTTTTTACTGCAAAGATGTCTGACGGTAGCTCTGTGAATGAACATATGAACTGCTACCTCTTGAGCATGCGTTGGTTTTCCCTTGAAGAGGAAAGGGTGATGCAGCAAAGTAGCGTAAGTATTTCCATCAGTTTTTGAGAAACCAAGGTATCAATCCAGCAGGAGACTACACGCAAGTCCCTCGTACCTGCACAAACAAATAAGAACCTTAAAACCAACATGATAAAGGGGTTGTCAATCCCTTCACGGCCACTTGCAAAAGTGAGATCTGATAGAGATAATAAGATAAATATTTTTGGTATTTTTATGATATAGATTGGAAAGTAAAGATTGCAAAATAAACGGTGACAGAAATAGCACGTTGGCGGGAGATTAATATGATGGAAAATAGACCCGGGGGCCATTGGTTTCATTAGTGGCTTCTCTCAAGATAGCATAAACTATGGTGGGTGAACAAATTACTGTCGAGCAATTGATAGAAAAGCGCATAGTTATGAGAATATCTAGGCATGATCATGTATATAGGCATCACGTCCGCGACAAGTAGACCGAAACGATTCTGCATCTACTACTATTACTCCACACATCGACCGCTATTATCACGTTCTGGTGAATTGTAACAATTATTTTCGTGATCGCAAAGTTTTTGTCTTTTTCAGCAAGATCAAATAATTATCACCCAAGAAGATCCTATTGGTTCTACTTGGCACAAACACTAATTAAAACATAAAACCACATTTAATCAGAGGCTAGATGAATTATTTATTACTAAACAGGAACAAAAAGCAAGGAAAAAAATAAAAAAAATAAAATTGGGTTGCCTCCCAACAAGCGCTATCATTTAATGCCCCTAGCTAGGCATAAAAACAAGGATAGATCTAGGTATTGTCATCTTTGGTATACAATCCATAAGTGGCTGTCATAATAGATTCATAAGGTAATTTAGTTTTCTTACTAGGAAAGTGTTCCATGCCTTTCCTTAACGGAAATTGGAATCTAATATTTCCTTCTTTCATATCAATAATTGCAGCAATCGTTCTAAGGAAAGGTCTACCAAGAATAATAGGACATATATGATTGCAATCTATATCAAGAACAATGAAATCTACGGGCACATAATTCCTATTTGCAACAATAAGAACATCATTAATCCTTCCCATAGGTTTCTAAATGGTGGAATCCGCAAGATGCAAGTTTAAAGAACAATCATCAAATTCACGGAAACCTAACACATCACACAAAGTTTTTGGAATCATGGAAACACTAGCACCCAAATGACAGAAAGCATAGCATTCGTGATTTTTAATCTTAATTTTAATAGTAGGTTCTCACTCATCATAAAGTTTTCTAGGGATAGAGACTTCTAATTCAAGCTTTTCTTCATAAGATTGCATTAAAGCATCGACGATATGTTTAGTAAAAGCTTTATTTTGATCATAAGCATGAGGAGAATTTAACACGGATTGCAACAAGAAAATGCAATCTATCAAAGAACAATTATCATAATTAAATTCCTTGAAATCCAAAATAGTGGGTTCATTGTTATGTAAAGTTTTGACCTCTTCAATCCCACTTTTACAAAGTTTTGCATCAAGATCTCAAAACTCCGAATCATTGGGACGCCTTTTAACTAAAGTTGACTCATCTCCAGTCCCATCTTTGTCAAGATCCATATTGCAAAACAAAGATTTAATAGGAGACACATCAATCACTTTTAGATTTTCATCATTATTAGTACCCTCTAGCTCTTCCGGCTTGGCGGACATCTTATTAACTAAGGTGGCTTGCTTATCCGAAATTTGGCCTACTAAATTTTCAAGATGGGCAAACTGAGATTTCAATCCATAAAATTCCTTAGACATATCATCAAGCTCTTTATTCATGTACTCCATAAAACTTTTTTGTTCCTTAAGCTCGTTTCTGAAGAAATTATTATGCTCAAATTGCAAAGTCATAAAGCTTCTAACGTTGTTTTCAATTTCTTCCAACCTTCTAAGGTGAGGATCAACGTTTTTAGGTAAAGCCATCAGGGCAAATAATCCAACACACAAGCACACAAGAAGCAAGCGAAAAGAGACGAATGGAAAAAAGGCGAATAACACGGCAAAGGTGAAGTGGGGGAGGGGAAAACGACGGGAAAATGGAAAATAATGTAATGCGAGGGATAAGAGTTTGTGATGGGTACTTGGTATGTCTTGACTTGTGCGTAAATCTCCCCGGCAACGGCACCAGAAATCATTCTTGCGACCTCTTGAGCATGCGTGGGTTTTCCCTTGAAGAGGAAATGGTGATGCAACAAAGTAGCGTAAGTATTTCCCTCAGTTTTTTAGAACCAAGGTATCAATCCAGCAGGAGACTACACGCAAGTCCCTCGTACCTGCACAAACAAATAAGAACCTTGCAACCAACGCGATAAAGGGGTTGTCAATCCCTTCACGGCCACTTGCAAAAGTGAGATCTGATAGAGATAATAAGATAAATATTTTTGGTATTTTTATGATATAGATTGGAAAGTAAAGATTGCAAAATAAACGGTGACAGAAATAGCACGTTGGCGGGAGATTAATATGATGGAAAATAGACCCGGGGCCATAGGTTTCACTAGTGACTTCTCTCAAGATAGCATAAACTACGGTGGGTGAACAAATTACTGTCGAGCAATTGATAGAAAAACGCATAGTTATGAGAATATCTAGGCATGATCATGTATATAGGCATCACGTCCGCGACAAGTAGACCGAAACGATTCTGCATCTACTACTATTACTCCACACATCGACCACTATCCAGCATGCATCTAGAGTATTAAGTTCATAAGAACAGAGTAACGCATTAGGCAAGATGACATGATGTAGAGGGATAAACTCAAGCAATATGATATAAACCCCATCTTTTTATCCTCGATGGCAACAATACAATACGTGCCTTGCTGCCCCTGCTGTCACTGGGAAAGGACACCGCAAGATTGAACCCAAAGCTAAGCACTTCTCCCATTGCAAGAAAGATCAATCTAGTAGGCAAAACCAAACTGATAATTCGAAGAGACTTGCAAACATATCAAATCATACATGTAAGAATTCAGACAAGAATCAAACATTGTTCATAGATAAACTTGATCATAAACCCACAATTCATCGGATCTCGACAAACACACCGCAAAAAGTATTACATCGAATAGATCTCCAAGAGAATCGAGGAGAACTTTGTATTGAGATCCAAAGAGAGAGAAGAAACCATCTAGCTAATAACTATGGACCCGAAGGTCTGTGGTAAACTACTCACACATCATCGGAGAGGCTATGGTGTTGATGTAGAAGCCCTCCATGATCGATTCCCCCTCCGGCGGAGCGCCAGAAAAGGCCCCAAGATGGGATCTCACAGGTACAGAAGGTTGCGGCGGTGGAAATAGGGTTTCGTGGTGCTCCTGGATGTTTTCAGGGTATATGAGTATATATAGGCGAAAGAAGTAGGTCGGTGGAGCAACAAGGGGCCCACGAGGGTGGGGAGCGCACCTCCCTACCTCGTGGCTGCCTCGTTGCTTCCTTGACGTCCACTCCAAGTTTCCTGGATTGTGTTTGTTCCAAAAATAACTCTCCCGAAGGTTTCATTCCATTTGGATTCCGTTTGATATTCCTTTTCTGCGAAACACTGAAATAGGCAAAAAGACAGCAATTTGCACTGGGCCTTCGGTTAATAGGTTAGTCCCAAAAATAATATAAAAGTGCATAATAAAGCCCATTAAACATCCAAAACAGATAATATAATAGCATGGACCAATCAAAAATTATAGATACGTTGGAGACGTATCATGAACAAACTTTCTGTTCTAAGTGAGGAATTAAAGATAACTGGATACCCTTTTCAGGAGGACGTTTTGGTGATGATACCGTGAAACTCAGTAAACAAACTCATGGGAACAATTTACAATCTCTTTTTGCCATACTGAGCGTACTATGAACATGCACACCTTGAGGCGCCACCTTCTTATGGAAGAAGATCGGAAGAAGTCTAAAGGGAAGGAAAGGAATTCATATGCAGTTGAACTTCCACCTTGGTGAGTACAAGAACCAAAGGAATAAAAGGATTTTTAGAGGAAAAATGATGGCACTGATTTGCAAGAGGAGATTAATAGGGAAAGAGATAGGGACTACAGAAAGGAAAGTGATGGCAGGCGTACAAGGGTGATCACTGGAATGATCAATCAAACCAAAAAATTGACAAAAAATATAAATACTATAGCTGCGTAGAATATGGACAATTCAAGTCTGAATGCAGCAAGAGGAAGAAGCCAAATGACTAGAAGGGTAATTCTAATGATCAAGACAGCCGCAAGGGGAACCAATCCTCTGAAGGTATACCTAATGCTTATGTTTGTACTGAAGCTTTATTTACTAGTACTACTTTTCAGCATAGTTAGGTGGTTGATTCAGGGGCAACATCACACATAGCTAGAGATTGTAAATCATTCTTGGCTTTAAAACCTATTCCCGAAGGAACTAGACATGTCTACTTTGGAACAACAGCTAAGGCAGACATACTTATTGGAATAGGAAATTACATTCTCAAACTCCCTGATGGAGGAAAGCTAATACTAAATGATACCCTGTATTCATCCAATATGAGAAGGAACCTAGTTTCTATGTCTAAACTAGAAACCGTTGGGTATAAAACATTGTTTGGTGATGGGAAAGTAAAATTGCTACTGGATGCAAAATTAGCACATTCGGGATTTGGTCATGAAGGATTATATATTCTTAATGATATTACTGAAGATAACTCTCCTAATTGTTTAGTGGGAGAGGAACCGAACTCCACTATGAGTAATATTAGTGTTATAAACAATTGCTCAGAATCTTACTTATGGTTCCCTAGGCTTGGTCATATCTCCAAGAACATAATTAAAAGATTGATTAGTTCTGGAATATTAAATTTTAAGAGGGAAGATTATGGTGTCTATGAAGCTTGCATTCTGGGAAAGATGACTAGGTCCCCTTTTCCTAAGGCTAACCGATCCACCGAACCGCTTGCTATAGTTCATTTTGATATTTGTGGAGAATTCTCTACTCCTACATTGGGAGGCCAAAAGATTTATTTCATCATTTTCATAGATGACTACTCTCGCTTTGGATATGTCTATCTTCTTAAACACAAGTCAGAGGGATTTGAGATGTTTAAGACTTATAAAGTTGAAGTGGAAAATCAATGAAATAGGAACATCAAGATACTTAGAATTGATCATGGGGGAGAGTACACTTCAGGAATTCTTGATGAATTCTGCAAAGAGCATGGAATTGTCCACCACTATACCTTGCCTTATACTCCACAACAAAATGGGGTGGCGGAAAGAAGGAATAGGACTTTAATGGACATGGTTAGATCAATGATGGCTTATTTTGATTTGACATTATCTTTTTGGGGAGAAGCTTTACACACAACAGTCCATTTACTTAATCACTCACCATCTAAGGCAGTTAAGGTAACACCTTATGAATTGTGGGAAGGGAGGAAACCCTCACTGCGGCATTTGGCAGTTTGGGGGTGTAATGCACAAATAAGGGTGCTAAGTCAACTCCGCACCAAACTGCATCCTAAAAGCAATGCAGGAATATTTATTGGGTATTATTCAGGATCAAATGGCTACCGGTTTTATGACCCTGAGAAGAAGAAATTGGTTGAAAGTGGTGATGCTATTTTCTTAGACCAGGACACACCTTGCCGTGCTAAATGTGCTAGAGGGGAATTATTAGTGGAACCCCTAGACAGTAATCCAACTAAACCTGATCTTGATCATGAACATCCGGTTCAGGAAAATATTGACACTAACATGAACCAAATAGACACTCCCTCAACTAGTATAACTAGGAACAGTGGGAGGAATACTAGATTGCCTTCACATTTGAATGACTAATATGTGTTTCTGAGGGAAGTGCACTCTATGGTATCCATCCTAGAGGAAGAACCTAGAACATATAAGGATGAAGTGGTGTGTTCTAAATCCAACTTATGGATAGATGCCATGAAGGAAGAATTAGATTCTATGAGGAAAAATGGTGTTTGGAAATTGGTTGATCCACCAAATAACCAAAAGGCTATAGGGTCTAAATTTTTTTTAAAGGAAACTTAATGCATCTGGACTAGTGGAAAAATACAAAGCCAGGCTGGTTGCCAAGGGCAACACACAAAAGGAAGGAGTCGATTTTGTGGAAACTTTTTTCACCTATAGCTAAATTTACATCCATACGGATCATCAGTGCTTTAACCACTTACTATGATCTGGAATTGCATCAAATGGATGTTTAAACAACTTTCCTTAATGGAAATCTATATCTGTCAACCAGATAGTTTATAGAAAAAGGAAATGAAGGGAAAGTTTGCAAATTAAAAAGATCCATTTATGGTCTTAGACAGGCTTCACGTGAGTAGTATATTTTGTTTGATAATGCAATAATATCATACAGATTCTCTATGACGAAAGGAGATCATTGCATTTAATGGAAACTCATAGAAGATAAATTTGTGCTTTTGTCTCTTTATGTACATGATATTCTGATAGTATCTAACAATAAATTATAGTGATGGAAGTTAAGGCCTGGTTTGCTTCTAAGTTTGACATGAAAGATATGGGGGGAAGCTTCTTATGTGTTAGAGTGGAAGTACATAGAGATCGCAAAAGGAAAGTATTTGGTTTAATTCAGAGGTCATATGTGAAAACAATACTTAACAGTTTCTCTATCACTACTAGGGAAAAGCGTAGCAACAGCGCGGGTTTTAGGACTATCAGTAGTGCGGGCAGGAGCGCTACTGGTACGGCGCTACAGCTAAAGGTTAGCAGTAGCGTTGGTTAACCCACGCTACTGCTACACCGACTTAGTAGTAGCGCTTTCTCGATGCGGCGCTACTGGTAATTACTAGTAGCACTTCTCCTAGCCCGCGCTACTACTATTATTCCGTATTTTATTTCTTTTTTATTTCATGTTGTATTCATACACCTCTATACAAGTTTTCATACAGCAGCAATTTAGAGATTGTTTTTACATCATAATGAGTTATTACATCATTGGGTGAAAGAACCGTGGACTAGTTTCAAGTGGATGGACATCCACTTGAAACTAATCTGCGGTTCTTTCACGCAATGATATAATAAATATCATCATCATCATCATCATCATATCATTAACAACTTATCATCATAAGACATCATTGTCATATAACACCTCCTCATGATCATCGTTTTCATCAATGAGACATCACATAGCAAGTTGGTCACTAGTCATAATCACAACCACTCCTCATCATCAACTCTAACACATTGTACCACATAATAAACATATTGTACCTCATAGGACCTACTACATTCTCTTAGGACCTACTATATTCTCTAAGGTAAAATAGCAAAAAACAAGATACCCCTGGCTCTCCATTATGGAGAATGCAGATTATCCTGTCTCCAATTCTTGCCTTTCGCTTAATGTTGCTTCCAAGAACCTCCTTACGAATGTCCAAACATTTTTTCCACTCTTTGATTAGCATGTGTTCACCGGTTTCAGAAATCTGATATGCACATGTGAGATCCGTAGGATGACCTGGCTGTATGTTCAGAACTTCAAGGCGACCATTGTAATACATCAGATGAGGCACACAATCCATCGGGATTTTCTGTTGAAAAACATAGTAATAACTTCGTAGTTAGCAATGATGTACTAGTTTTAGAAGTATGCAAAAGATGCACGGATGTCGTAATAGTAAAAAATCTTACCAGGGTATCTCCATAGAAGTTATCGTGGTTCAACACGTGCACTAGTGGCACGTATTCACCATAATTTGGAGGAGTTCGATAATAGGTATTGTAATTCTCAAAGAAAGTACAAAATGTGATCAGATGATTTTTCTCCTTATAAGTTAATTCGGAGCCATCGGTGTAGTGGGTTTTGTCTACCATCTTCCGCACATTCTTTGAAGAATCAAAATAAGCTGTCAATGGAAATAAGCTGTCAACTATTTTGAAATAAACAATATAAATTAGTTAATAACTATGTTTGAGAAACTCACATAGTGGTAGAATTGGAAGCGTATCAACAAGGACCCAAATGTCCATATTGTTTTGCTCGATGTCACGATCACCAAGATCCATGGTGACAATCATACCCTCATATAAACCATACATTTTGCAAAGTGCTTCCCAATTTTGGCAACCAAAATGGGTTACGCTCTGAGAATTGTACAGATTTACTTCAAAATCCATATCATGATGGGTCCTTAGGTGTATTTTCTTTGTTTCAAAATTTTCATGGTCTTCAAAACCCATCCTCTCCAAGACATAGCGTCTTGCATGACATGGGATAAGCTAGTCGAATTGTAAAAGATGAAAATTAGACGTTGAAATAGTTGAAGTCGTGCTTAATTACGAAAAAAACACTTGTCGTCGTTGCGTACTGTTTCAACGTCGAAGGTCTCCTCGAGCTTAATGCTGAAGCGCCGATCATCGTCCAGGTGAGGGCACCTGTCGCACAGACCTCGATCGTCGTGGCACCAGCTGCACTCCGCCGGGAGACTTTCTTCATCCGAGTACGACATTTCCTACGTTCATAATTCAAAGATTAAACTTGTACAATTAAATATGTGTACTAAAAAACCTAAATTAGATCATTATTTTTCGAGAAAATCCAGGCCACTCGATATTTCCTACATATTCTAGCACAAGTCATGCCAGAATTCACGGAAAAATCCGGCATGACCTTTGCTAAAAAAGGACATATCGAGCGCCTGAAATTTGCCGGAACGGAAATTAATCAACACTCCGGCAAAACATAGGCCACTGGGAGGTGTAACCTGAACATGACCGGCCACTTGGGCAACCACATATCCTATATACATGTTTTTATCTACATCATATATATCTTATAGGACTCATATTGACATGGAGATTTGGCTGGTCTCACCTCGTGGTCGGAGGGGGTCGGTGACGGGGACGACGGCGGGGATGATGGAGGGGCTCCTTGATTTCTGCAAAAGCAAAAACCCTATAAGTTATCACTAATACATCCCAAATAATTGCTTAAACTAAAAAAATAACAACAAATATGACATGTTCAACTAGTTCTATTAATTCAACTAGTTCTTACTAAATATAAACTTACTATAAATAGAAAAAAAACTAGTTCTTTCTAAAAATAAAGTAACTAGTTATATTAATTTTATTACTAAAAATACATTAGTTCTATTAATTCAACTAGTTCAACTAGTTTATTAATTTACTTACTAAACTAGTTCAACTAAAACTAAACTAGTTCTATTAATTCAACTAGTTCTTACTAAATATAAACTTACTATAAATAGAAAAAAAACTAGTACATCTACTACTACTAATTAACACCTACTACTACATCTACTACTAATTAACATCTACTACTAGTAATTATACAACTAGTTTACCATCACTACTACTAATTAACATCTACTACTACTAAAAATCATTATCTATGAACCCTAAATTAACATCTACTACTACTAAAAACATCTACTAACTAAGCAAAGAGAGAGGGGGTGGGGGGCTTACAGAGAGGGGAGAGACGGTGGCGGGGAGGTGCTCGGCGACGGAGGTAGGGGCGGCGATGGCGGGCTCGGGATCGGGAGGCGGTGATCCTGGGCGGGCTCGAGCGGCGGCGGTGAGGTCGAGGGCGGCGACGGTGTGGTCGAGAGCGGCGGCGGTGAGGTTGAGGGCGGGCTCGGGCGGCGGCGGTGAGGGCAGGCTCGGGCTCGGGCGGCGGCGACAGAGGAGTAGGAGAACAGGGGGGAGGAGGACTTAGCGAAATTTTGAGCCGGGGGGTGGTTAAGTCGAACTAGCAGTAGCGCTCGTAAGGAAAACGCGCTATAGCTAACTTATCTATAGCGCGTTTTAGAGAAAAACGCTACTGCTAATGGAAGCAGTTATTTCTTTTGTTTATCCCAATATCAGTAACGCTTTGTCCTGAAAAAACGCTATAAGTCTAAGCAATGTAAAAACATTAAAAATATACATTGGTCATCATTGATCTTTTTGTGTAGAATCTCAATAGTCAACATGAATCCTAACTGTACCTGTATAGGTACAGGCGAGGATTCATATTGCAGCCACAAATCCTACACATATAGTTCAATGAAGACCAAGTGCTCGAGATAGGTTGAGAAGTAACATATTTAAGGTGGTAAACACCTTGTTCGCTTAGCAGTATGGGACTAAACTTAATTAGTTGCGATGATACTTAGCAGCAGCGAGTTTTGAAGAAAAACGCTTCTACTAAGTACTTTAGCAGTAGCGCGTCCCCGGAAAGGGTGCTACTACTATATCTAGCCTGGGGGCAACACCGTGTCAATTATAGTAGTAGCACTCGTTTCACCTAGAGCGCTACTGCTACTGAGATATTAGTAGCGTGGTTTACTGAAGCTCGCTACTGCTAATTAGCAGTAGCGTCTTTTTTAACCCACGCTGCTGCTAAGATTCTGTGTATAAGGTTTTCCCTAGTAGTGTATGAAAGGTTGCAAACCCATGAAAATACCTATACTTAAGGGAATTAAAATTAGCGAGGAAATGTGTCCTAAAACTCCCGAGGAAAAGCAGAAAATGAGTGAAGTTCCATATTCATTTGCTTTGGGTTCTTTAATGTATGCTATGCTCTTTACTAGGCCTGATTTATGCCATGCTGTGGGAATTTTGAGTAGATACCAAAGGAATCTAGGGGAAGAACATTGGAAGCAAATAATAAATACTTTGCATTATGTCAAAGGAACAATGGATTATTTCTTATATTTTAATGGTCATAATCTCCAACTGCAGGGCTTTAATGATGCCGATTGGCAGGGCGATCCTGATGACCGTAAACCGATGTCTGGCTATCTGTTTAAATTGGATGGAGGTGTTGTTTCATGGAGGAGCAAGAGGCAGGAATCTGTGGCCCTCTCAGCTATGGAGGCTGAGTATATAGCAGCTTCAGAGGCAGTGAAAGGTGTTTGGCTGAGGGAGTTTCTTGTGTCACTCAAGTTCATGGAAAGGGTATTTGATCAAGTCACTGTTTATTGTGATAACTAGGCAGCGATCAAGGTAGCAATGGATCCTAAATTTCATAGTAAGATTAAGCATATAGAAGGTAGATATCACTATATACGTGATGTGATAAATTGTTTCAAGACTGTCCGGTTAGATTATTTACCCAACATTTATATGGTTGCTGAGCCACTGACTGAAGCTCTTAGTCAGGTAATTTTTTGTAAACATGTCAAGAACACGGGTCTTCGTTTTGGGAACTAAATTGTTTAGCCAAGTGGGAGATGTTGGAATATTTAGTGTGTGTTTGTGTGTGTGGCATATAACATTTATTTTACTGCTATTTTTATCTCCTGGAAATTGTTGATGTGGAATTAAAACCATCATATACGTGTATGGTGTACATGAAACGGAAATTAGTCTGAGGAAACCGGTACTTCATGGTGGAAGTACAGTACATGTGTATTGGAAATTAAACTTTGTTTATATAACCCGGGCATAGCATGATGGAATGACTAGGTTGTCCATAATTTGGCAATATCAATTGTTTAAAAGCCTGCGGATTTGAATTGGAATTTATTCAAATCTGGTGCATGAATCACACATGCGTGAAGAGACCTTATTAAAGATCAGTTTGAGACTCCTATTTGATTAGTAATGATCGTGGTTGGTTGTGTTAATCTGGAGTCTTTGTTTAAACAGATTGTTTATCTGGAAACCTATCTGTATGCAGTTTAAATTAAACCGGCATTATTCTATATATATTGGTCTCTACCCTCTGGCCTCAATACCATTGTGAGCGGCACCACGGATTAAGGTAAGGAACAGAGGCTAGGCCATAACTTCAACAACTACGACGGGAAACCTAATGGGAAGGGAGGGTCCGACAGGAAAAGGGAAGGATGCCTTGTGGGGTGGGGTTTTCTGTGTTGGGCTTGCATGTTGGAGATAACATGTCGGATAATCTGGACAACCGCATTTCTCCCCACATTTGTTCTGGATTTGGGGGAGCTCAGACTGTCCAGAGGTTGAATTTTTAGGAGCCTACTGGGCGCTCGTTTGATGTTCGAACACGCCCGAACATATGGGAGAGAAGTAAGCTTCAACCTTGAAGACAAATTTAATCATTTATTTAATTTATTTATATATTCATTATAGCCCATAGCAATGCACGGACGTTCTGCTAATATACGTAAGAGAGGGCTCATGCAACTCAGTGCTCCCCCGCCTCGCGTATATACGTCAGGTAAGTGAGAGAACTTCGCCCTGCAAGTGGTGTGGTGTTGTGTTCCCTTGATAAAGCATCGGGCGAGCCGATCTGCGTAACAGCCTCACGATCCACATGCATGCATGCATGTATGGCTCATGCATACTAGACTTCCATTAGTCAAACTTTATAAAGAAGGACCAAATTTAGAAAACAAATTGGGCAGAAACAAGAAGATATTGAAGCGGAAAGCATCAGCCAGTACCACGACCCAATATATAACAAAATTTCTTTATGACAGATATTTGTGGTATAGGCACGAGTCATGTCTTGTTAGGTTATTTTCTTAGTAACTAGCTAATTGCCCGTGGATTGCAATGGACCAGACATATTATAGTGATTCTTTCGTCCAATGCTTGATGTTATTTTTAATAATTAACATGATCCTCACATTGAAAGAATGATATTCTATATAAGTAACGCGATCCTCCCGTCGAAAGATGATACCCTCCATAAGTAATGTAAACCTCCTATTCAATCAATGCTCGATGATTTTTTTTATAATTAACATAATCCTCTAGTATACATAAGTAACGTGATCCTCACATCCAAACATTATACTCCATAATTGATGTGATCCTTCCGTCAAATACTTGATGATACTTTTCATAATTAATGTGAGCTTCCCATTCAAATAATCATACTTTTCATATTTAGCGTGACCCTTCCGTCTAAAGAATGATACCCGACATAATTAATGTGATCCTTCTGTTCAAAGAATGATACTCTATATAATTAACACGATCTTCCCATTCAAAGAATGATACTCTACATAAGTAAACTGATGTTTCCATACAAATAATTATATTCTCCATAATTAACGTGATTCTCCCGTCCAAAGAATGAGACTCTTCATAATTAATGTGATTTTCCAGTCCAAGGCTCGATGATATTTCAATAAGTAACGTGATCCTCCCGTCCAAAGAATTTATATTGTCCTAATAATGTGATCCTCCTGTCCAAAGAATGAGACTTTACATGATTATCCTCTCGTACAAAGAATGTTACTCTCCATAATTAACATGAAACCAATAAACATACAAAACCAAACAAAACTATGATGTGCAATCATGACCGCATACTCCCTTTTAATAGTAGACAGATTGGCTAGGGTTATAGCTAATGGGATGCACTGCATGGTTAAATGCGGATTGTAATGCACCGGTGCATATGTTCATAGGTGATTAGGTTTATCATTTTCAAAGTAAGGAAACTTAGTGAACCTGTAGAATTTTGTGAATAATATGCTCATTTGTGTGCTCCATGAAAAAACAAATCAGTGTATTTTCTCTTTGTTAACTTTCTTAACTTAGAAGAATCATACACATAATTTTTTATTCAATATTGTGCGCTTGCCCTGTTTACGAAGAAGTATGGATGCTCTTGGAGATGCCCAACCTTAGAGGATCTCAGTTCTTTACTTCTTTCAATTTGAAGACTCCATACATATATATTTTTGTTTCAAATTTGTATGCTCACCCTATTTACGGAAGAAGTATGGGCACCCTTGAAGATGTCCTTAGAGGATCTCAATCATTAGAGGTCTCTTTTTAGAGGATCTCAGTTCAACCTAGCGTTCCATCACCGACAGTAGGAGTACCGATATTATATTGGCTGGATCAAATTAAGTTAAGGAGCAGAATAAAGGATCACATTGGATAGCAATTGAAGACACAGTAGATCGATCTATCACCATAGTCTATATATCCAAATCGCATGCATGTGTGTTAGCTCGAATGGGAACATATGAAGACACTGTCGCATTCTGGCCATCCATTTCGATTTCTTAGGAGCTGCATAGGCTACTACGAGCCCACCAACTTCCTCCTCTTTCTCTCTTCTCCCCTCTCCTCTTCTTGACCTCCGACAAATTAAGCCCGACTTCTCTGCCCTCCTCCTCTGGTGGCCTCGCCAACCAGAGGGGGGCGGGGTGAGTGAGGCGGCCAAGTTGTACATGGTAGAAGTACTACTAGTATGAGGCCATGGCCTGGACTTGCCACTAAGGTGAATGCTTTTATGCTATTTGGGTCGTTGTTGCCGGAGCTCGTGAGTAGCTTCTAGCATACGGTGGTCATCTTCCTCCTCACTGTCGTGCTTTAGTGGATGGAGCCATAGACGGTAGAGGGATTCGTCGTCCTCCTCTTTCACCCCTCAATAAGCTCATCGAAGCATCATATTGGGTGCTACAAGTTCTTCATTGCCTCTCTCTCGGTCGCCATGATGGCGGAAGGAAGTAGGGTGGTGAAGGGGTTTGCGGCCATATCGGGTCCGCCATTCTAGAGATTTGCAAGATGTGTTGGAGTTCATCTGCCGATCTGCATCCGCTACATCAACCTCGACCGGAACAAAAGATCAACCATGTAATTGGTTTTGATGAGCACTTGTTCGACCTCCAGGTGGAGGCCCTCTCTCCTTTGCCCGAGGATGGCACGGATCATGTTGAAAATGGTGGCAACAACAGCTCTGGCGACGTCGCTGGAAGCAACTGGACTGGATTGCTTTTTTATTTTTATTTTATGGTCTTGTTTTCAAAAAGGGAGGATGTGGATGTAATTTTATTTTCTTTTAGGTTCCTTGTTGTAGTGTACTATTGATATATGAAGCAGCTTCAGGAACATTTTGGTCCCCTTCCCCGTGTTAAAGGAAGGAACATGTTCATGGAATTAAGTTGCGCATGTTGATGCGGGCCATGACATGTTGTAGTTTTTTACTTTTATAATTTACGGCGGCTAGGAAAATAGGATGTGCGTGGATAATCTGAAATAGATTCCTTAAAAGGGAGACTACGAGAGTTGTGATGTTGAGATTAGGAGGCGTGTAAATGTTGTTTGCATTGGAAAAAAACTAAAAGGGTGGGTCAAAAGGTGAGGGCAGTAGACAATATTGGATTCAATCTTTGGTATTTAGGGTTAGCTGAAAATAGGAACGGGCGTGGGCATTTTAGTAGTTAAGAGCATCAAGAATGGAGTGATGGATGCTGAAAGACAGAGGATATGATTGTCCTTAGTCGAGTTAGTTGTTGGGATATGGTCTTAAAGTAATAAGTGCATATGTCCCACAAGGTGGCTTGATTCAAGCATGAAGAAACGATTCTGGAAGACCTATATGTCATGGTTAGAACTGTACCTCCTAGTGAGAAACTCTTCATAGGAGGAGATCTCAATAGCACATAGGTTTTTCTTTTTTTGAGACATTAGCACATAGGTATATGCAACATGGGGTTTAAGGGAGGGCATGGGGGCTTTGGGTACGGTGATCTGAACCAATGATAAGCACATTCTAGACTTCGCTATAGCCTACGACATGTTGGTCAGTGACACCTTCTTTAGGAACATGTTTTCCCATCTAGTCACTTTAGTAGTGCCAAATGTTTTCGACGTAAGGTGATACCTGTGTGTTGTGGCGCAACATATGCTAGTAGTGTCCGATGAGTGTATTTTTTACACTCAGTCCACCATTGTTTAATCCGGATAATTATGGATATTTCAATAAATTCACCGTTATCTTACCACTATTGACTAATAAATGTGAAAGAATGCAAATCTCTTTGTGTAATTTGTTACATAGGAAATTGACCATAAAAAGGAAGGAAATTAAGCTATCACTACAAGACAAAGACACATTCGTGACATGTCCTGTATAAAAAGAAGTTCTGCCATGGAGTTGATATTTTCATGACGATAACAATGATGAAAACATGTATTATCATGGATACGTCGAGCACCTACTTCTATGACAAAGCATTATGTCAGAAATTGGACTTCACGTCATGGGTAGACAGGTGGCGCACCCGCATGAAGTTCTTTGGGTCTTTCATGACATAAAAAATATGGTAAAAGTGAGGGCAATAATTTTTCAGTGATTTCTCTGTCTCGCAGGGCATACGGTGAGTGGTCGGCCCGAGCGAGATGCAAGGTAATTTTGCGTCATCCCATACGTGTGTGCGATCCTTTGTATTACTGAATCCAAACGATCGACCCATGCTCGTGAACGGTAGTTGCAGGACATGGATCGGTTGGTTGATGCTCGTGTGCAGTATCGGAGACAAGCCCGAGACTGCCCAGGCCATGGGCTGGGACATGAGCCTAAATTCCTTCGTACACTGTATCAGTTTTACTACTGTTTGACAGTACTGTTGCAACTACTTGGCTTGGGGCTTGCCCGGAGCACGTCCCAATCCTGGCGCCGCCACTGCTCGTGTGTGCTAGCAGTTACACATGCATACATTGGAGCTACCGTTGCTTACGCACGAGACTTCGCAATATAGAGAACTCGATCTATTGGTTAATGTGATCTACTCTCTTTCACTTGCTAGCTAGCCTGCTGCTGCGTATGGTGCACGATAGTGGGAGGGGCCGTATGCCTTGCAATTGCGCGCGGTAGTGTTGGAGCTGGCCCCGTATCGATCGATTTATCAATGCAAGACTCTCACTCCTCGCTAGAGCTATAGCAATGTTGCATACTTGACAGTGGTGCGCGAACGCCGTATGCGTTAGTAGAGACACCCCGTTATTGCATCGTGCGTGGTAGTTGGAGGCCTTCACATGCACAAGTTGCTGTGGTTGCACTGCGAAAGGAGCCACCTCATGTGATATCTAGACTTTGCATTGCGACTTTGCGAGGAGCCCCGGCACGTTGTTGCACCCCTCGCACGCAATTACTCCTAGGATGGTGGAGTACCCACCTTCCCGGGCTGCTTGAGGGCGAAGAGAGACTCATGGTCGTCCAATGCCGGGTGGCTTGTGGCGGCGGTCTCTCGAGGGTAACTCGAGCCGTCCAATCTGCCCGAACGGCTCGCACCCGACCCGGGCAACCCCACTGGAAGGTCGATGACGGGTGGACCGAAGAGGCGTGATCGCTATAATCAACGTATGTCTATGACGGGTTCGCCGAGGGTGCGTGGTTGCTACAGTCAGCACGTGCTCATGACGGGTGGACCGAGACAGTCGTGCAGCGGACTTTGGCGTGGACGGCTCCAACCCAGGCGACTCGGTTAGAATGTCCATGATGGGTGGACCTAGGGCGTCTTCGGGGCTACCGTTATGCGGCGGACTCTGACGCGCCTTCTGCCCACGCGCGAGAGCCTAACCGGACCTGCCTGTCGGCATCTTAGGCCCGCGCTGGCCGCGTGCACCAGCTTTGTGTCCACCCGGCTCCGCCCAGCTGGTTGTGCGGAGGGACATATAAGAGGCGACACGTGAGGCAGATTTCAAGCGATCGAAACAAACCGCCCGCTGCCCTCGAGGGGAGCTCTTATTCATCGCCTTGTGTGACTAATAGGCACTATAACATGCGGTTGGACATGCCGAATAGCGTTGCAGCACGACTTATTCGCTCCTTCTCCAATGCGGTTCTACACCTAGATCAGTCATGAAAAAAGTGCCTTTAAAAAGCAGTAACTCATCATTCATAAAAGGTTATTTTGTAGATTTTAAAAATGTGCATGAAATAAAAAATTGTTCACAATTGTCTACAAATATATTCACAGAATTCTAAAGAACACGGGATTTAGAAATGCATGATTTTTAGATTTTTTTTGATGATTATTAAAAAATTCCAATAATAATAATAGTAATAACTGTTCACAAGCTTTTAAGAAATGTTTCATGATTTTCAAAAAACAAGGAAAAACAGGACAAATTAAATGAAAAAATCGGCCCGATGAGAAAAGATGGAAAACAGATGAAAAGGCTGGGAATATCCGGAAATAGAAATGCACAAAAATCGGAGAAAACCAAGGATAGACAAAATTGCTGAAATTAGCAGAAACATGCAAATAGGTGATCCATACCATTAGGGCACACTATTCTTCACTACGAGCGAGGAATAAACTATTCCTCCTTGGATTTTCAGTAGCTTCGCTTGGCGCGCTAATACAGAACTAGATCCTGGGCCACAATCCAGGGCCTGGGTACCCAGGTTCACGGCGGGAGCTCCTATTTGGCGCGTGAGGTGCTGGCGAACATGCCAGCACACACCCGATCTCCTCCAGTATTTTTTTTGCCTTTTACCTTTTTCTGTTTTTATTTTTCTTCTTTAAAATAATTTCGAATTTAAAGTTCCAAATTTCAAAAAGTGAATTTTGGAAAAATGTTCTAGAAATCATAAGATGTTCGTTGTTTAAAAAATGTTCTTGATTTTGAAAACCAATGTTCATGTATTGAAAAAAAAATCGTGAATTCAAAAAAATATTAATAAAAACATTCATTGATTCAAAAACTGTTCTGCGATTCAAAAATTGTTAGTTGAACAAAATTTAATTCAATTAAAAAGTGTTCACAAAAGTATTTTTAAGAAACACGTTTTTCATTTTATGTTTGTTTTCATTTTTTTTTGGAGAAAACAAGCCAGAGAATCGCTACAACACATTTATTTTAGATTAAATAAATCTCTGCAGCATGGAAATAGGGCGGCCGGCTCGCTACAGTTACTAAAATGTGCGGGTCCAAATATGCACGGTCACTCTTATGATCGATTGGTTTTGTCCTATTTCCGTCCACGGACAACAAATCAAAATGTACTGACCAAACAAGGTAGCCCTCGAAAAATCAATACATAACTGAGCAAACAAGGTGTAAACCTGCGCAGACAATTCATGGCGACGGCATTCCTCACGCCCGTCGCACTCTTCTTCCTCCTATAAATACACGGTGGTAATACACCGCTCAAATACGCACCCACTCGGCTAACTATTACCTCCATACGTGTATCCGCCGGTGATCACGAGCTTGCAGTCAACAGGATGAGCGGGACCAAGTCGTCGTGGCCGGAGCTGGTGGGCATCCTGGCGACGCTGGCGGCCACTCAGATCGCGCGCGACAGGCCAGACGTCGCCGTCGAGGTGCTGCCGCCGGGCGCCCCGCTTACACCGGACTACAACGCCGAGCGCGTCCGCGTCTTCATCGACAACAACGGCATCGTCTCCCAGACCCCGGTCATCGGCTAGGCTCCCGGCCGTGAATGGAACGTATGAAACCGCCATGCATGTACGCTCCACCGTCGTCCCTGCAGTGCACTAGTACTGCTGCGACTGTATACGCTATAATAATGGAATAATGAACACCATGTATCTTTTCAGTGTATTGTTCAACCGCATATGCTATGCTCCTCTCCTTTCGTTTTCCTCTTTATAAGCCGATTTGTTTGACCTGTGAACATATCTCAGATGGTTAGGTTTTTTGTTTAATTTATATATTTGACATTGGTGCTCCTATTTTTCTAGATTTATTTTAATCTTTCCGACGATATTAATTCAATGCGAGGAGACGTTCCCTTCCACTACCAAAGCTCTTGTAGGGACTTTGTCAATCTTAAGATGTTGTGACATCTCAGTATCTCGGAGGTGCTCATAGGGATAGGTTGTTCGTAGGTTCATAGGGTTGAGTGTATGTGCGTATATGTGATCAACTATGATTGTACTGTGTTAAAAAAATAGCCAATTTTTTGAGTCAAAAGATAGAAAACAATAACCGAGAAAAACGACGAGAATACCACTAACCCGAAGCGGAATATGAAAACAAGTCACTATACCAAACATAAGGCGACCTAGGCCACCGAACCGGAACTGAACCAAGCTGCCTTGGAAAACCACCGGACCCCGACGCATCGAACACACCAAGCAATCACCGGAGAAGGCAAGCGTCTACCCTCTTATTGTGGGTCATGGAGCTCGGATTCTGCCTGTAGACCATGAGGAACAAGAACGATAATCACGAGGACATGTGTAAATCATAGGAGACCAATGAATCCATTCCACATCAGAGCCCCTAAGAAGCTTTTGTACTTTTTTCTACTTCCGAGAAGTGATTAGAGCATGGTCTATGCGTCATTGCAATACACACAACCACCTTTATTAAAGTTTGTGCAAGACAATGAGGCCAAACTCGTACTTTTCTGTGCTAATAATGCATACTACAAAGAAGTAAAAAACATTAACCCCAACTCATATTTCATGTCATCCCTGTGATCATACGTGCACATGCAAGACAATTTGAAAAATGGACTAAAAATAGATCGATTAAGAATACACTGCTAGTTAAGTGCTATTTCCAGCTCATTGTGGTACATGGATGTTGGTTTCTTTTTGCTCGGTTATCCAGGTCATAGTGAAACTGGACGTTGGGGTTTTATGAGAAAAAACCTATCATCCTGTCTCTTACATAAGAATTAAAATAATAATATTCTTGTATACATGTATAAAATTTGTAGCTTCTGCGGCTACAAGAACTTTGCTTTCTGCTGGCAAGATCTATTTGTCCTGCACTTCTTTTGATTTTGCTGATAGGAAAATGTAGAGCCCAGCAATCACCACTGTTGTGCCGAACAAGCTGCACATGTAGAAAAAAGGTGAACAGTTCAATCCCTTTTTGCCCAACTATAGTAATTATAAAGAAGTAAAACCTTTTACTTGAATCAAAAAGATGGCACGGGGTGAAGAGGGAGAAGAAGCGAAAAGGGGCAAACCTTCCTGTCGTAATCTCGTCGCCAATAAAGATGGAGTCCAACAAAACAGTGAATACCACTGACAATGGGCTGAACATCGGAGGATATGCTGGGCCTCGCTTGGCCACGACCCATGAGTTCAGGCTATATTTCCCCGCCGTTGCAAGTGCCCCCTACATCAAATAATTTCCTTGTTGATTTCCTAGTGAATAATTTTCCATAATGGGTTTTCATTTACTAGTGATTTTGTTAATTTTGGCAGAATTGTTTCAAAGAAATTTTGTGTTGCTTAGCTTCAAATATGTCTCAGATTGTAATATATATTTTTGGATATTTGCTAGACCCACTGACTCACAGAGTAGAAGATGGTCAGAAGGTTGAGATCCCACCCTAGCTTCCATGCGCTCTTATCCCTACTCAATATTATTCCAACTAGTGCTGTTTGAAATCCTCCAACCAAACATGTCACCATGGACGACCAGTATTTGTATGGATACACCTTCATAACCTTTGACTGCATGAAAATAATGAAAGTATTTCAAATAATTTCAACTAACAAAAACAATACAGAAGATAGAAAATGAATGTTCTAGTCGTCCCAATCTGGTGTCGAAGTTCTCCTTGCATGCAACAAGATCAACATCAACTCATTCATAACATGCAAATAAAAGCATTGCTAGTTATATACATGAAAAATAATAATTGGATTTACTAGATGCACACTGATTACATCAACCAATTAAAAGCATGGTCAACGATGAACACATCTAGAACCAAAGTTTAGGCTGATTACACTTAAAAGGTTGTAATGGTACTAGTACGGTGGTAACTTCATAATTAGTGGATGCTAACTAGGGAAAAAGATATCGCCGGAACATACCCATATATGCTCTAGTTTTGAATCTCTTATTAATACAAATTAAAGCTGACGATGAAGACGGATCTCAATTTTTTGGCACGTTTAAGGAGATAAAATAGTTTGAAGATTAAATTTACCAACAATTATGATGATGTCACCACTTTAGCCTCTTAATGCATGCATGCAAGTAGATCTCTCCACTACTATCTTTCCTCTCCTCTCATCATGTCTACCCGCTGTAAGACCAAAGAGGACTCGTCTCCCTAGTCTAATTATAAATAATTTAACAGACTTAACAAAAAATAAGAGGGATAGCAGCAACAAGTCATTGCATGCTCGGTCACCTGAATCAGGTACCAGCAAGCAAGTGTGATGCTGCTGCCTACCAAGAATATTGTCCCTCTTAGATGATTGCCTGCAACCTCCGTCGTGTTTTGCCCCATGTGGCGCAGAACGGGTTTCCAAAGATGCAGTGTCTTGCCCTTGTAAAGGCTGATGAGCATTGTACCTCCAACCGACAGCACAACGCCTACGACCTTGAGTGATCCAGCTATGCTCAAGATTTGCAATGTCTCCATTCTAATATGTTCAGGCATATCACATAGGTGTTTGCGAAAATAAGATAGAATAGTGGTTATTGATTATCAAAAAGTTGATTTTGGACGTTTATTGTGAATGAATACATGAATAATGACAGAAATTTGGTACCTGAAGACGAGCGAGAGAATGAATGTGACCAGCGGAATTATGTTCAAAAAGATGACGGCATAAGCTGGCGTTGTATCACGGAGACCATAGTAGTATAGGCTCATCGGCACCGCATACCTACATACATGACGTGGAGTTCATGTGATCCAATATTTTGTTCACACAATTCACCCTCTAACCACGTATGCATTAGATTAAAAGTGACTACTTTTGTCTCAATTTTCCTTTGCGGGGTACTTAATTTTCTCTCTAATCGAAGCTCTTTGCAGACCGCTATGTATACACATAGTTGACCTACAGAACAAGTGTAACCTATTACACCCTATTACTAATCACTACTCCATAATATAGCGTCTCAAATACTAGTTTAATTAACTGCATATGTTGTGGAGGAGCTAACAAACTTTTAATTAATCGAGAATGTAGGATAAGCTAGTACAGTATGCATACATAAAAGGACATCGAGAGATCGACCAGCTGCATGAGTAGTGCGATGTGCTGGATTCACTGAGATCCACGTTGTATGCCACTGAAATTAAGTATATCACTGAACCTGAAGCTGGGACGTAGCGGCTCGTTTGGAGTTTTGGACGTGGCCTAGACCAGGACATAGGCGGTATCACACACTAAACTAATAGCCTGCATTTAGTTTAGGGGGTCATCCAGACCGAGTCTCCCGTGACACCACCGGGTGGGTCTTGCTACGTCCGCCCCTGGCTAAGGCGTGCATGCATAGATCGAGGCAGTACCAGAGCAACGTAACGAAAAACAGTTCATGGCAACTATTTGCGCGTCGACAGCATGCAGGTGCAGTGTATGTACTGACTGCGTACCCGATGAAGGCGTTGAGGAAGATCCATCCCGTGGCGTGCCAACCCATCTCCCTCCACTTGCCCCTGCATGCACGCGCACAAACGGAACCCGCAGCTAGATTAGCTGGTTATAAGAATCCATGAGGGATCACAATGACACTTATATCCAACAATTACGAAAGACACTGAAAGAAAATAGTAGCGGGTACAATAGAAAGATAACAAGACACAAGATAAACAGTAAAAAATAAAATTACATTGAAAACCATACTTGCCATCTACTTCCTGCTATTATAGGCTAGGCTGTCCACCAAATTTTGAAAATTGCAGTGAACGGATAGTAAAGGAAATGAATATTTACATGTAGCCTCACCATGCCAGACTTTGAAGATCGCAATAACGACTCGTAGATAGAAAAAGGATATAGTAATCACTAAAGGAACATCGGTTGGAGATCACCTCACACAACATGGCTTGCAATCTTTCGCCACTAGTCTATAGGGCTCACACAACATGGCTTGCAAAGTTTTAGCTAAAAATAACATTCGAAGAGCCCTCAAACAAACATATATGTGCATTTTTTAGCAGTGATTTTGTTTTTTTTTGTGAGGGCTCCACGAAGGTTATTTGTTGCTGAAACTTTGCAAGAACATCAAATCTTTGATCCCTGAAAGTTTCAGGATTTTTTTTTAAACAATTTTTTAAGAATTTACTGTTCATGAGGGTGTAGGGGCACCCGGGAGCTGTTACGCATTTCTCCGAGAAGGTGTCATTCGCAGGTCCTGCGTAGACTGTCGTCCGTGGTGCAATTTCCAGGAACTAAATCTGAGCGAAATAAGTACCCACTAGAATGAAGAGAAACGGACACGTCCCCTACTTGTCTTGCCACCGACACGGCCGCCGGACAGGAGAGACGACGGTGTGGAGGAGAGGACCTTGGGTGGCAGAAGGGTGTTGGGAGCGAGCAGAACCGGTGTGCGAGAGGACAATTTCGAAGAGCCCGTGTGGCAGTTTTTAAAGTTAGAATAACTGAAAACTAAGTATAATTAATTGACAGTAAATACATAGATAAGCATACCGCACACACACGTACTTTTCGAAGATGAGCGCCAAGGGGAGGATGAAGGCGGCGCCGAAGAGGCTGCGGTACGCGAGGAGGGCGAATATGAACATGCCGCCGCCGATAGACACCTTGGAGAGCAGGATCATCCCCGTGATGAAGAGCTGCACCAGCACCATGGATGCCGGCGCCTTCCACTCCCATCCCGCCGCCTTCTTCGTCTCTGCCGCCTTGGGCTCCGCCTTGATGTCCACCTTGACGTCCGCCTTGATGTCCATCAGTCACCGGCGATCGTTGCAGGCTTTGCAGCCGGCTCAATTGATCGACCTCCGGCTGTATATCTATGGACTACAGGTGGTGGACAGGGCGCGCTATGGACAAGGTATATCTATGGACTACCTGGCCAGAGGGGCATGCACTTTGAATGAGGCTGAAACTTGAGGTTGCGTACGCACGTAGATATAGGAGCGGGCTCGTGCAATTCGATGCTCGCCTGCCTCGGGTACATACGTCAGTATGGATGTGAGAGAATTTGGCCCTGCATGTGGATGTGGTCTTCCCCTGATAAACGCATCGTACGAGCCGATCTGCTGTGACAGCCTCACGATCGACACACAAAATGCTTGCATGGGTCATGCACACGTACACCCGGCCGGTGATCTGCACTGGACCGAAACGTACGTTACGTAGTGCATAAGTCGTAGACGAGTTATGTTTGATATGATCCCAAACGATCGAACGCGCGTACGCATGGTCGTGCAAGGCAATTTGTCAAATGGACTGGGGAGAGATGGATTAAAAATGTATTGCCAAGTAAGTGATGTTGTCATCTCTTTGTGGCTTACATGGATGTTCGGACCGACCGTTGGGTTCCTAAAAAGAAAACCTTGTGATATCTTCCATCTAATGTATTATGATCTTCATGTATACAAGTACAAATTTTGTCCTTCCTGTAGCTATATACAAGAACTCTGCCTGCCAACGATGAGATCTATTTGTCACGTACTTCTTTTGATTTTGCCCATAGGAAAGTGTAAAGCCCGACAAGCACCATTGTTGTACCGAGCAGGCTGCAAATATAGAATAAAGAAGAACAATTTCATTTATTTTCTGTTCAACAATACCAGTTATAGAAAATATGAGTTTACCATAATCAAAAAGACTGGAAGAAGCGAAACGACGTACCTTCCGACTGTAATTTCATTGCCTATGATGATGGAGTCCAGCAAAATTGTGAATACCACAGACAATGGGTTGAACATCGGAGGATATGTTGGGCCTCGCTTGGCAACAGCCCATGAGTTCAGGCAATATTTCCCTGCTGTTGCAAGTGCCCCCTACACCAAATGATCTCATGTTGATTTCCCAATGAATAATCGTACATCCACTTTTTTTTTTCAATTACCAACTGAATAATTTAAATCCTCAGTGAATAATTCCAAAGAATTTCTGAGTTGCCTAGCTTCAACTGTACCTCAGGTTTTTGCAAAAGAAACATGTATCTTATGTTGTAGTCTATTTTTTACATTGATATTTTGTGAGATCAACCGACTCACCGAGTACAAGATAGTCACAAGGTCGAGATTCCATCCTAGCTTCCATGCGTTCTTGTCTGTATTCAATATTATTCCAACTAGTGCTGTTTGGAATCCTCCAACGAAGCATGTCACCATGGATGACCAATACTTGTATGGATACACTTTGAGAACCTTTGACTGCAATAACATGTTATTATTGCTCTACGCTCTAGTTTCTACTAACAGAAATAACCAAAACTTTTAAAAACAAACATTCTAGTTATGGCTCTATGGTGGATAACCCAGTCATGTGTCGAAGTTCTTGCATGCAACAAGACTATCATGAACTCAATCATGACATGCAATTAAAAGCATTACTATTTACACACAGGGAAACAATGGTTGCTAGCTGCACACATGGAACAACAAACAAAATGAGATCAATGAATTAAAAGCTGGTTTTGGTAATAAAAATGGGTTCCTGCTTAACCATTTCCTCAGCTCAGAAATCCATTTTCACCGTTAACCCAAGTACCTCAAACTGACTGGACTAGGGTATTATTTCAGCAAACTATTTTACACTCGTTTATTACCACGTGGTAAGTTATCATCCTATTTTGTAACATGTTACCACGCCATCTAGTAAGTACAATGTCGGCATGTTGGTAAAAGTTACTAAATAGCTAGTCTGGTAAGTGCACCCTCACTCTTCTCATTATCATGATAATTACTCCCTCCGTAAAGAAATATAAGAGAGTTTAGATCACTAAAGTAGTGATCTAAACGCTCTTGTTTTTCTTTACAAAGGGAGTATATCACTACTATGGTGGTAAGTAAGAGTACCGAAACATAGTCGCGAGTAACTATCATCACATCATATGGCAGTAATAACGTGGTTACTGCATCAACAATATTGTAGTATTGTTTATTTATAAATTAGTACTATAAATACAGTGCAAACTTCCAGGGGCACTAACTAGTGGTGTCCATGATATATCACCTCTTTGTAAATACGAGATTACACGCGTACAAAAAGTGATGAATACTCTTTGGGTGACGCATCTAGAACAAAAAATGATGATATTATCCTCTCAAACTAACCAAGTAAAGTGAAAGGTGGCAATGCTGGTACTAATATGATGATTACTTACAAGATATTGTATGGAAAGTTTGAATGCAAAATATATCGTCAGAATGCCCATACAAGATCTAGTTTTCATCAAAGCAAAGATGACAGTGAACAGGGATCTTAACTTAATGTCACAGTTTTTGAGTTGTTATTTTTTGAAAATTTAGATGTATTAACAATCTCAATGATGTCACTTCCATCTCTTGAATGCATGCAAGTAATAGCTCACTCCCATACTCTCATGTCTCTCCTCTCAACAAGCATGCATGCTATTTGCGAGTGATAAATGGGTCGGCGAAAAGGCCAAGTGAATCACATCTCAGATTTTCCTCATGGAGCAGCAATCCCTTAGAACAACTGGGCCAGGAAAAATAGAAACACTGGGATGTCAACTAGCCTAACATGAAATCTGACGGCTGAAATGGCTCAGGGCGTGAGAGGGCTGGGTTCAGGTTTAGTTTTACTGTCCAAATGAGCATACATCTCCCTAGTCGTATACTAAATAATGTAACATACTTAACACAAAGAACGAGAGATACCAGCAACATGTCACTGCATGGACGGTCACCTGGATCAGGTACCAGCAAGCATATGCGAAGCTGCTGCCTACCAAGAATATTGTCCCTCTTAGTTGATTGCTTGCACCCTCGGCTGTTTGTTCCTTGGGGTGGATCTTCAGGATGGGGTCCCAGAGATGCAACGCCTTGCCCTTGTAAAGGCTGATGAGCATTGTGCCTCCAACAGAGAACAGAACGCCTGCAATCTTCAGTGATCCAACCACACTCCAGATTCGCAATGTCTCCATTCTAAATGTTCACGCATACCACATACGTGGGTTGGAAAATAAGATAAAAATATAATGAAAGTTGATTAGCAGTTAGAACATTTGAATCCATCACCCCGAGTTTGCATCCTTTTGTGGGTTGTCAAGGAGTTGATTTAAATAAATGCTAAGTTTATTGCGAATGCATGAATAATGAAGAAATTTGGCACCTGAAGACGAGCGACAGGATGAAGGTGGCCAGCGGAATTAGGTTCACAAAGATGACCGCGTAAGATGGTGTTGTGTCACGGAGGCCATAGCAGTATAAGCTCATCGGCACTGCGTACCTGTATATCACGACGCGTGGTCACTTGAGTTAGTTTATATGATGTTGATTTAATTAGTTCATAGAAGTATATGTTGTTTGGACTAGTATTTTGTTCACGCAGATGGCCCTCTAAGGCTCTAAAATCAGCTATGTATTAGTTTAAATGAAAGTGACTACTTTTCTCTTCTCTTTTGTGAGGGACTGAGGGGTACTGTTATCTACGACTGAAGCTCTCGTCATCTAAACACTATGTGTCTACTATATAAACATATAGCTGACTTGGAGAGAATAATGTACCCTAGCGCTAATCACTATAGTATGGTGGCTTCGACTTATCACAAGTTCATATGCTAGTCAAGCATCTAATGGAAGTTTGCTAATGAGAGATCCTTTATAGGAGATTTTTAACCTGCACCAGAAATAATGTCTTAAAGAGTTCAGGGGGTACAACATCGATTGTTATAATAATTTATAAAGTCAATTACGTACATAGTTGGTGCCGATATGTATATATAGAGCAACTAGGCCATTGAGGTACCCAAACAAAAGAAACAAAGAAAAACAGTTCATGACAATCATTCGCACGTCAGCATGCGCGCAGGTGCAATGTACTAACAGCGTTTGGACCTTGGACTGATGAACAAACGTACCCGATGAAGGCGTTGAGGAAGATCCATCCCGTGGCGTGCCAGCCCATCTCCTTCCACTTGCCCCTGCATGCGCGCAACCGAAACCCACAATACCATGCATCAGAGATCAGAACTGGCAACTGTTTTCTTTTCCACTTTCAGACTTTCAGTGTTGGAAGATTTGAAAGCTAAGGATGATTAAGAGTGAATACCTTACCTTTCGAAGATGAGGGCCAGTGGGAGGATGACGGCGGCGCCGAAGAGGCTGCGGTAGGCGAGGAGCGCGAAGATGAAGATGCCGCCGCTGATGGACAGCTTGGAGAGCAGGATCATCCCCGTGATGAACAACTGCACCAGAACCATCGACGCCGGCGTCCTCCACTCGCACCCCGCCGCCGGCTTCTGCGTCTCCGCGCCGATGTCCATGGATCTATCGTTGCCGCCGATCAACCGCCCGCCAGCTCTCCGTGTATATATGGACTAGAGGTGGACAGCGCCACCTATCTTGCTAGCCAGGAAAAGCATGCACCTGGGCGCTGAAACTTGAGAGTTTCCCTTATATGTACGCACATAGGGGCCGGGCGGATCCGTGGCCTCGTGCAGCTCGATGCTCCCCTGCCTCGCCTTGCTCGGGTCAGGGGAGGGGGAAGGGAAGTGAATTTTGCCCTGTGTGGTGGGTGTCCCGCACCCTGATAAACGCATCGTACAAGAGGCTGTTGTAACAACCTCACGACATGCATGCATGGGTCGGTCATGCGTATTGCATATACCAGCCGGCCGGTCTGCAGCACCGGGCCGTACGTGACGTCTTCCCGGTTTACAAACGGTTTAGATTTCTCTTGGGGTTCTGACAAGGGTTCCAGACACGCTTATTGGTTTTTGCCCAAAAAAACAAAGAATATGTACATGCAACTTTTTGTTTCAAAACATGGCACAATCGCAGATGTTTACAAACATGAACATACACTAGGCTATGAACACTGCACGCACATTCTACCCCTATGACGACCTTCAAGAAACTGATCCGGTAGGTCTTGAGATTGATGAAGTTGCAACACGCACCTCGCTGACGATGGGCACGCCGCTTATACCACTAAAAAAAATTAAATCGTTAAATTCTAGAATAAATCCAGAAAAGTGCAAGCACCCATGCCAAATCTAGAACTTAAACTTGGGTCGGCAGGTTCCATTCCACCAAAACCTGGTTCGAATTATCTTTACAGTTTTTAGAGTGAAACCTTACTGAAAACTACTTGTCAATTATTTCTGCTCCTCGTTGGGCTCAACCCTCTTACTTATCAAAAAGGCTATGATAGATCCCCTACACTTGTGGGTCATGAGTGGGTGTGGGGCGGGCGCAGTGGCCTCGTCACCGATGCGTGGAGCGCCAAGGGTAGGTCAGGCCAGAGAGCGAGCTCATCCGCGCGGAGGCCTCAAGGGCCTGCTTAAACGTGCCGTCCTCAGCCTCTTCATCCTTGACCATGGGACGCCGCGGCGGCTCGGGCACTGGAGCATGCGCGCGCGGTGGTGTTGGAGCACATGCACGCGCAAAGCATGAGCAGCAGCGTTGGTCGTGCTGATTGTCGAACCAGGTGTCCTAGTAATTAAGGGGACTCCTCGGCGAAAATCAAATTGTCGCGGAGGTCATTCAACAGTAGTGCACAACGGCGACGGATCTCCATCGCTCGTGCGCGACCGGAGGCCAGAACTGCTGGTACTGGAACCCTTTTCGGGTTCAAGTGCCAGTCGTTCGGCAGGTGCACATCAGGCCAGTGCACTAGGATGGCAGTGTTCCAGTACCTCCGCCACTTCCCGAAGGGGACGTACCTGCGATCCCGCTGCAGCGGCGGTGCCCCTGACCGCATCAAGATGAATGGAACTGCATGGTGCCACCCCAAGGAGGAACCAGCCTCGTGGTTGTGCTTCCTGAGGGTCCAATTCCATGGCATTGCGTCGGCGATGGGTGGTGGCCTAGGGTTTCCTATCGGCAGTGGGGGACCATAGTAGGGGAGAGGATTGGGCGTATATGCCCCCCCCCCCCCCCCCCCGCGCGCAAGTGCGGACACGAAACCGACAGGAAACGACAAATGTGTCACCTCGTTGGCCCATGGTTTCTGTCCATGTGGATAGAAACGGACGCGGGCGGACGAAGCGGCCGAGTGATACATCTCAAAAGTATCTATATTTTTTTATGATTTCATGCTATTATAATATCACTTTTTATCCAACTGCATCTAATCCCAAAATTGGTTTAATAATACAAATTGCTATGAAAAGTATTCAAAAGTGATATTATAATAGCATCAAACAATCAAAAACTATTCAACTACATATCATGGACGTAATACCTATATAAGATTATACCATGAATGATCATAATTATAAATAGGAATATTAAAATTTAATTACTGCCCAACTGTAAAATTTTCACCACGCCTGACTTGAATGCTTGGATAGATGTCATTGGTGAACTTATGGCCCCAGGGGTCCATCTTCTTATAATTAAAACTCTACCAAAAATATTATTTCCTTATTTTACCATTTTGTCTATTTTATCTACCTATCAATTCCAACCGTGCCTTGTAATTTAATCTTGTAACTAGCAAGCAAGAAGCTTGACAATCTTCTTCACGTGTTGGGAACAAGTTTGTCTTGTGTTTTGTCGGCAGGTACCAGTGACTTTATTTCCTAGAAGAACTCGTTCTAGTTTGATAAAACTTGATTCTCTACTAAGTGAAATACTTATTGCTAGGTTACATCATACTTATAGTTGGGGTTATACCACTCTTACGAGAGAACAAGCAACGAGCCACCAGCCAGTCCTTTAGGCGCATAGGACGCTGAATAGCAACCTAACACGTACCCCCTTGCTCCCCGGCTCCCCGCTATGTCCACATGGGCTGGCCCAACAAGTTCCTCTTATGTTCAACCTATCCAAACAGAATTTTTAGTGTGTTTTTTCTATCATTTTTTTCTTTTTTCATATTGGTTCATTCCTTTCGATTTCCCCTTTTCATTTTTCATTTCTCCTCCGACTTTCGTTTTTCCTTTTTTCATGTTTTCTTCTATTTTAATTTTTTCTATTCATTTTTCATTTTTTTATTTTTTCTGTTTCCTTTTTCATTTACTGAACAACTTTCAAATTCATGAACATTTTTGAAATCACGAATATTTCCTGTATTCGTTAACATTTTAATGAAATTGTGAACCTTTTTTTTAAAACGTCAACATATTTTAAAATTTGTGAAATTACTTTCCCGAAACTCATGAACAATCTATTGAATCGAGGAATAATTTTTGGAATTTGGGAACAACTTTATAAACTCATGAACATTTATGAATAGGCATGAACTTTTTTAAAGTTCATGATTTTTTTTCAATATGCAAACGTATCATGAATCGATGAACTTTTGTTGAAACTTTTGATTATTTTTTATTTTCTAGAACTTGTTTTAAATTTTGTTAAGATTTATTAAACTCGCAAACATTTTCTCCAAATCTACAATCATTTATTGAATACACGGACAGTTTTTCAAAGCTATGAACAACTTTTATTTCCTAAACATTCTTTTAAAATCTTTAAAAGCTGAATATGGAAATAAACCCAAAATCACAAAACAAAATTGAATCTGTGAACATTTTATGAGTTCTCAAACATTTTAAAAATCATGAAAATTTTATGGGTTCTTGAATATATTTTCTAAGTTCACAAAAGAACTGAATTTTGGAACTTTTTTTAGATCCCTAATTATTTTGAAGAAGAAAAAAAATGAAGAATAAAATGAAAAAGCAAAAAATAATTAACAAAAAATCCAACATGGGATGGCCTACAAGGGAGAGGGGGTGGGGTGCGTGTTGGCTGGTTGGCAAATCTTGTACGGCGCCTTCTACACATGTTATAAGCTTTTTGGTACTCAGCGCCAGGGAGCTCCTATTTAGCGCGGGAGTTTTATTCAGATTTAATTTTTACTTTTTATATGCTTCTTTAAAATAATTACGGTTTAGAAAAAGTCGTCCAAATTTTCTTAAAATTAAATTTTGACCAACAATGTGCAAGAATTCAAAAATGTTCACGAATTCAAAAATTGTTCGTAAATTTTGGAAAACAGTTCAGAAATTTTAAATTGTTCGCAAATATTAAAAAGTAATAGAAAATTGGAAAAATGCTCACTTATTCAAAATGTATTCAAGGTTCCTTAAAAATGTTCGGAAAATAATGTTTGTGTACTAAAAGAATAATCAATTTAGAAAAATTTACAAATTCAGAAATGTTCCTGACTTTTTTCAAAATGTTTGTCAATAGTAAAAAAAATGTTCACGAATGTATAATATCGATCCTTTTTCTTTCTAAAATCTTAGATTCAAAAATGTTCCCCGGTTTAAAAATGCGTTCATGTTTTTCCGGAAAAAAACACACTTTCAGGAAATTTCCAATTTTGTAAACAGTATTCACAAATTTGAAATATATTCATGATTCCAAAAATGACCGCGAGGCCGAAATGTGTTCATTATATCCAAAAAATCCAAAAATCAGAGATTTTAATAATTTTAACAAAATGAAAACTGAGAAGGTGAAAAAGACATAAAGAAAGTAAGGAAAATTAATAAAAAGAAAATTGGAAAAGTAAGATCTTTTTTTGTAGAAATATAAGAAATAAAAAATGGAAAAGGAGAATAAAACAAAAGAACAATAGAAAACCTGTAGTTGGACTGGCCCAAATGTACGCGGCTGGAAGAGGCGGGGTGCGCGCGCGGTTGATAAGCAACGACCCGCGCGCCAAATAGAATCTCCACGCAGCGCGCAACCCCCACTCTTCTTCTGTCCATCAAAATAGGTCGGCCCATATTAAAAGCACCAAGGGGAATCTATTTTTCCCAGTTTATTGAAGTTCGCAGAAAGTTCCTAAGCCGTTTTTTCGAAGCTTCCCGTCTTTTTGATTTTTTCCGTTATTTGGTTTTTTGGATCGGTTTTTCTACAGATTTGTTTTCTTTTTCCTTTTCTTTTTTTCCTTTTTCTTTTATTTTTTTTAAATTTGATGAACATTTTTTAAAAACCGATGAAGTTTTTTTTTCAAATTCGTGAGTTCTTTGGCAGTCGATGAACTTTTTTCCCAAAATTGTGAACTTATTTCAAACTGACGAACTTTTTCCAAATTTGATGATTCTTTTTAGAAACCGGTGAAATTTTTAGAAATTGATAAACTTTTTTTCAAATAAATGAATTTATTTGGAATTGGATGAACTCTTTTTCAAAATTGTTTGAAAAAACGAAAAAAAGGGAACAAGAAAAAGGAAAAATTCAAAAGAAAGGAAGAAAGGGGAAAAGAGTGATAGAGTCTTTGGTTATCTTGTCAAACTTTGAATCAAGAGTCGCTAGTACGAATCCTTGCTATGCTCATAGTTTTTTTTTGCAATTTGAAAAATATAAAAAGATAGAAGGGCAGCCCAGCTCGCAGGAGTACAACACATACGAATATGGTGGGCAAATAGTTTCTTCAATATGACTAACATTGCCCTTTCTTACGAAGAGGTATGGGCTAATCTAAGCCGATCTTGTGTTTACGCGGGGGGTGGGGGGGGGGGGGGGGGGGTACCGAAGTAGAAGTGTAGTTTATATATTGATAGTTTGATACATATATGACCAGGTGCGCTTAGAAGGACCTATAGTATACCGGGAAGGCGTTCCAGACACGAGGAGGAGCTCGCGATTTCCAAGCTCTTATAAATTGTAGAGGCTTTCAAACGGCTGCTACATCTTCATATTATCCTTCAAGTCAGTGTATTGTCTACTAGAAGTCTAGAAGGAAGTGCTGGTAAATGGTCGGTGTACTTTACCTTGCCCTAATGAAGAATTTGGTGCCAGAAAGGATGATTGAACTTTATGCATGACACGTAGTGTTGCACTTGCAATGATGGACGAGAAGACATCTGAAGATGATAACCTATATTAATTTTTTAAATTTATCTGATCGAACACGTGTCCTTTTTATGTAAATTTACTACAAGATTGTTACATGATTGTAACATGTTACTACATGATCTATTAAACTCTATCTGCTAGTAAATAATGGTAGTACGAACACATGCAATATCTAATTAGTGTTACATTTCAAGAACTATTCTTATTGCATGTACATTCTTGGCTCGCAAGAACAGAATTAACCTAAGCTTGTTTGACTTTTTTACAATTCAATTCGATTCGATAGTTGTGATTTTCGATTCTGACCGTGTACCATATGCAACATTTGTTTGGCAGGTCTATACTCCAGCGGAATCGCTGAGATCATAGGAGGACAAGCTATATATAATGTTTTCTATTAGTGTTCTATAATTTAAATTTAGTTCCATTTTTGCCTCTGATACAAATTTACAATGATCTCGTGCTTTACTTTGTTCCGACTTCAAAAAAAAATTATTTTAAAATTGGTCCAAAGTAGACTGCTAGATAATTTCATCTGCTTTTAGTTTATTTCAGTTTTAAGGAACCAAATTGGGATTAATTTATTTACAATGTGCTTGGGAGGAAGATGAGAAGATGTTGATGGTGGCAGTGCAGTTGATGGCGACGACGACCATGGGGAGGAATTCAAGAGCACCAACAACCTCTTAGACCTGCTCGACAACAATATGAACCCTCTTGCGAGACAGCTACTGGAGCTTCGGGGCCGGGGTTTGCTCGAGAAGAAAGAAGAACTGAACGAGCTATTCAACGTGGATCAGAAGGACAACCACGATGGGGGAAGAAAAGACAGTTACCACCACGGGACAAGATGACCATGACAAACCCAGGTGATGTGCATGAGGATCCTAAGGATATATGTTAGCCATGATAAATGTTGAAGCACTAGAATATGTATGCCCCCGTTGCAATGCACATGATTAGCACTTTTTTTTATCTTCCAAAACTAGTATGTTTTTGCTACGCTTGGTTTGACCAGACAATGGCAATATGTTTAGCTCAAGAAAATCATAGGAAGTATCTATTTGATGACCTGATAGTCCAAAATCGAAAGACTTGATAAACACAAACCTACATATGAGCATTACTGATCCATAAAAGTAACAAAATGACAAGCATAGTAAGAGCTAACTTATCATGTCCGAATGAAATTGTATGGAGGACATAGAATGATGACACCAAAGCTAGAGCAAGGAGTAGAATGACAAGCATAGTAAGAGCCAACTTATCATGTCAGAATGAAATTGTATGGAGGACATAGAATGATTACACCAAAGCTAGAGCAAGGAGTAGACTGAGATAAAAGAGGGTGAAGGAAGAGCAAATTTTGTCTTGTTAATGGGATGTGAGAAATAAGATGTGTGTGTCAAGAAAATTTAGAACCAGTGCAAGAAGAGATAAAGCTGTCGGGATAAATACAACCACGATATTGTTATGTAATCCCGCGGCTCTTTTCTAAACATGTGAAATTTAACATGCACTATGTTTATATATGCAACCACTAAAAACTTCAAAAGCCTGTAGCAACACATGAGCATTCTACTAGTGATTGTAAGAAATAAGGCCTCATACCCTTATCTATTTTTATTATAAGGTTTTCAGTAACAATAGTGATTACATTCCGGTCTAAAACTGGAATTTAATATTGTTGCAAAAGCTTGGTAGAAACCTTTGATTTAGTGCACGTCCCCTCGTTGGTTCGACAACTCAGTGTCACACCTTGGGGAAAGAGGTAGGGGAACCTTTCTGCTATCTGTTACCAAATCACTAAAGGGACTCATCATATACAAAAAGTTAAAAAAAAGATTTGCCATGATGTATGTAAAAAAGCAATATAAAAAATTTGCCATTTCATACAAAACAAATTTTCCCATGATCTCAATTATGAAAAATGTAAGGCTACTTTATAAAAATACCAT
Organism: Aegilops tauschii subsp. strangulata; assembly: GCF_002575655.3. NCBI lineage: Eukaryota > Viridiplantae > Streptophyta > Magnoliopsida > Poales > Poaceae > Aegilops > Aegilops tauschii. Next base: position 66,847,223 of record NC_053041.3, on the reverse strand, counting down.
TACTCTAATTTATAAATTTACAATGAGTGTGATAAAAAAAAGGTTGTGTGACCCATAATTTGTTCTTGCCATGCTAAACTTTAAAAACTGTCATCCTATACATAAAAATGTTTTATTTGCATAATAAAAAATTAGACAAATGCCATCATCAAAAAATTGATCTCTTAATAAAAAAATATTTTTTTTAGAAAAGGAGGATATACCTCGGCCTCTGCATATGGACGATGCATGCGGCCATTTTATTAATTATTCACAAAAGACCATACAAGGTGATACATCAATAAGCCTGAAGCCACCATCTTGGCAAAGCCTGTTGCTACTCCGATATCCTTGATGAAGGGGTGCCGAATGTCCGGGCCTAATACCAAACAGACTTCGCACCAAAGCCTAACATCTAAAGCCGGATGCCCCATCCAAGCCACTACCTGGACTGGGTCATACACCGGTCCGGCACGCTCCCAGTGAGCACCGCACGCTACAAGGGCCGTCACCTCCATCTTCCATCGATCCATCCTCAAAGGAGAACTGACGCACCGACCTTGCCAGGCCTCTCTGCCATCGACGCCACCACGACGCCAGACAGCGTCGCCCTCCTGCGCGAGTCCGCCAACCCGCATCGGAAGTCGAGCCTCAACTACACCATGCCGCCGAGATCCGCCATCATCGATGCGGAAGATGAAACCCCGCTTCGCCTTTGGGCCCTTCCAAACAGCACCTGCTCCAAAACGATGCCCTCAAGAGGGAAAACGACACCATAGTTCCCGTCATCATCCGACCTGGGAGACCCAGATCTAGGGTTTCCCCCGAAGCAGATGCCCCCTGGAGGAAGAGGGGCACGCCAATGATAACCCACAAGTATAGGGGATTGCAACATTTTTCGAGGGTAGAGTATTCAACCCAAATTTATAGATTCGACACAAGGGGAGCCAAAGAATATTTGAAGGTATTAGCAGCTGAGTTGTCAATTCAACCACACCTGGAGATTAATTATCTGCAGCAACGTGATCAGTAGCAAAGTAATATGATAGTTTTGATAGTAGTGACAGCAACAATAGTAACGGTAACAGTGATAGCAGTATTTTTGTAACAAGTGCAATAGTAACGATAGCAATTGTAACTTAGTAAGAACAATATAAGATAAATTCGTAGGCATTGGATTGTTAATTTGTTGGATGATATTCATCATGTGACAGTCATAACCTAGGGCGATACGACACTAGCTCCACTTCAAAAATATAATGTAGGCATGTATTCCGTAAATAGTCATATGTGCTTATGAAAAGAACTTGCATGACATCTTTTGTCCTACCCTCCCGTGGCAGCGGGGTCCTATTGGAAACTAAGGGATGTTAAGGCCTACTTTTAATAGAGAACCGGAACAAAGTATTAACACACGGTGAATACATGAACTCCTCAAACTACGGTCATCACCGGGAGTAGTCCCGACTATTGTCACTCCGGGGTTGCCGGATCATAACACGTAGTAGCTGACTATAACTTGCAAGATCGGATCTAGATCATGGATATAATTGATATAACATAAACGGCTCAGATCTGAAATCATGGCACCCAGGCCCAAAGTGACAAGCATTAAGCATGGCAAAGTCATAGCAACATCAATCTCAAAACATAGTGGATACTAGGGATCAAACCCTAACAAAACTAACTAGATTACATGATGAATCTCATCCAACTCCTCACCGACCAGCGAGCCTACGAAGGAATTACTCACTCCCGATGGGTAGCATCATGGAATTGGCGATGGAGAAGGGTTGGTGATGACGAAGAATGAAGACCCCCCTCTTCGGAGCCTCAAACGGACTCTAGATCTGGCCTCCCGATGAAGAACAGGAGGTGACGGCGGCTCCATCTCATGGATCGCGATAATTCTTTCTCCCTTTTTTCTGGAAAATAGGATTTTATAGCGTCGGTTTCAGGGTTTGCGGGGCCACCAGGTGGGGACAACCCACCTGGGCGCGTCTGGGAGCACAGGCGCGCCCTGGTGGGTTGTGCCCACCCAGGTGGCTCTTGGCTCCATAAATTCTATTTATTGATATAAAAAATCCTTGCAAAGTTTCGTTCCATTTCGAGAACTTTTATTTCTGCACAAAAATGACTCCATGGTAGTTCTGCTGAAAACCGCATCAGTCCGGGATTAGTTTCATTCAAATCATGCAAATTAGAGTCCAAAACAAGAGGAAAAGCGTTAGGAAAAGTAGATACTTTGGAGATGTACCAACTCCCCCAAGCTTAAACCTTTGCTTGTCCTCAAGCAATTCAGTTGATAAACTGAAAGTGAAAAATAAAAACTTTGACGAACTCTTTTGCTCTTGTTTGCATAAATAAGTTTAAACAACACCAAGGTTTTCAGCTAACATTATAACTAACCATGCCGACAATAACTCTTAAAAATTATATTAACTCATATCAATGACATAATCAGCTAGCGAGCAATAATAAGATATCTCAAACGGCAACACGTTATCAAAAGAACCATGATATAATATGACAATAGTGGTATCTCGCTAGCCCTTTCTGAGACCGCAAAACATAAGTGCAGAGCACCTCCAAAGTTCAAGCAGCGACTAAACATTGTAATTCATGGTAGAAAAGATCCAGTCATGATGCACCCAACATTAGCTACACACAATGCACCAGCATGACAGCAGTGCTATCAGGTTCTGGCGCTTATTTTAGAAGGTGATGACACAACATAAAAGTAAATAGATAGTCCCTTCGCAGAGGGAAGCAGTGATTTGCAGAGGTGCCAGAGCTCAAGTTTTTAAAACAAAGGTAAATGATATTTTGAGACATGCACCCTTCTTGTTTACTTCACGAACATCAGTTATCAATATCTTCCATGCTAAGCACGCTAGTGGCAGTTCCCAAGTGATAAAAGTAAAGG